>NC_139846.1:0-600000 GCF_963691815.1 Echiichthys vipera
TTCAAAACCCTCATTTTCAGCCTTTTCAGGCTCTGAAACGCTTAAAGCCACCTTCGCATGGAAGCGACTGTAACTCCGCTTCAGAAGCTTTCCCATACAAATCTCCCAGTAATACAGGTGTAAAGCAGCCTAACCATGAAGAATATGTGGTTGATTTCACTTTTCCATAGCATTGGGCCGATTTACAGGTGAAATGTCGTTTCCAGCCTTCAGGAGCAGTTAAAGGCTTCAAAACCCTCATTTTCAGCCTTTTCAGGCTCTGAAACGCTTAAAGCCACCTTCGCATGGAAGCGACTGTAACTCCGCTTCAGAAGCTTTCCCATACAAATCTCCCAGTAATACAGGTGTAAAGCAGCCTAACCATGAAGAATATGTGGTTGATTTCACTTTTCCATAGCATTGGGCCGATTTACAGGTGAAATGTCGTTTCCAGCCTTCAGGAGCAGTTAAAGGCTTCAAAACCCTCATTTTCAGCCTTTTCAGGCTCTGAAACGCTTAAAGCCACCTTCGCATGGAAGCGACTGTAACTCCGCTTCAGAAGCTTTCCCATACAAATCTCCCAGTAATACAGGTGTAAAGCAGCCTAACCATGAAGAATACTGTGGTTGATTTCACTTTTCCATAGCATTGGGCCGATTTACAGGTGAAATGTCGTTTCCAGCCTTCAGGAGCAGTTAAAGGCTTCAAAACCCTCATTTTCAGCCTTTTCAGGCTCTGAAACGCTTAAAGCCACCTTCGCATGGAAGCGACTGTAACTCCGCTTCAGAAGCTTTCCCATACAAATCTCCCAGTAATACAGGTGTAAAGCAGCCTAACCATGAAGAATACGTGGTTGATTTCACTTTTCCATAGCATTGGGCCGATTTACAGGTGAAATGTCGTTTCCAGCCTTCAGGAGCAGTTAAAGGCTTCAAAACCCTCATTTTCAGCCTTTTCAGGCTCTGAAACGCTTAAAGCCACCTTCGCATGGAAGCGACTGTAACTCCGCTTCAGAAGCTTTCCCATACAAATCTCCCAGTAATACAGGTGTAAAGCAGCCTAACCATGAAGAATATGTGGTTGATTTCACTTTTCCATAGCATTGGGCCGATTTACAGGTGAAATGTCGTTTCCAGCCTTCAGGAGCACTTAAAGGCTTCAAAACCCTCATTTTCAGCCTTTTCAGGCTCTGAAACGCTTAAAGCCACCTTCGCATGGAAGCGACTGTAACTCCGCTTCAGAAGCTTTCCCATACAAATCTCCCAGTAATACAGGTGTAAAGCAGCCTAACCATGAAGAATATGTGGTTGATTTCACTTTTCCATAGCATTGGGCCGATTTACAGGTGAAATGTCGTTTCCAGCCTTCAGGAGCACTTAAAGGCTTCAAAACCCTCATTTTCAGCCTTTTCAGGCTCTGAAACGCTTAAAGCCACCTTCGCATGGAAGCGACTGTAACTCCGCTTCAGAAGCTTTCCCATACAAATCTCCCAGTAATACAGGTGTAAAGCAGCCTAACCATGAAGAATATGTGGTTGATTTCACTTTTCCATAGCATTGGGCCGATTTACAGGTGAAATGTCGTTTCCAGCCTTCAGGAGCACTTAAAGGCTTCAAAACCCTCATTTCAGCCTTTTCAGGCTCTGAAACGCTTAAAGCCACCTTCGCATGGAAGCGACTGTAACTCCGCTTCAGAAGCTTTCCCATACAAATCTCCCAGTAATACAGGTGTAAAGCAGCCTAACCATGAAGAATATGTGGTTGATTTCACTTTTCCATAGCATTGGGCCGATTTACAGGTGAAATGTCGTTTCCAGCCTTCAGGAGCACTTAAAGGCTTCAAAACCCTCATTTTCAGCCTTTTCAGGCTCTGAAACGCTTAAAGCCACCTTCGCATGGAAGCGACTGTAACTCCGCTTCAGAAGCTTTCCCATACAAATCTCCCAGTAATACAGGTGTAAAGCAGCCTAACCATGAAGAATATGTGGTTGATTTCACTTTTCCATAGCATTGGGCCGATTTACAGGTGAAATGTCGTTTCCAGCCTTCAGGAGCACTTAAAGGCTTCAAAACCCTCATTTTCAGCCTTTTCAGGCTCTGAAACGCTTAAAGCCACCTTCGCATGGAAGCGACTGTAACTCCGCTTCAGAAGCTTTCCCATACAAATCTCCCAGTAATACAGGTGTAAAGCAGCCTAACCATGAAGAATATGTGGTTGATTTCACTTTTCCATAGCATTGGGCCGATTTACAGGTGAAATGTCGTTTCCAGCCTTCAGGAGCACTTAAAGGCTTCAAAACCCTCATTTTCAGCCTTTTCAGGCTCTGAAACGCTTAAAGCCACCTTCGCATGGAAGCGACTGTAACTCCGCTTCAGAAGCTTTCCCATACAAATCTCCCAGTAATACAGGTGTAAAGCAGCCTAACCATGAAGAATATGTGGTTGATTTCACTTTTCCATAGCATTGGGCCGATTTACAGGTGAAATGTCGTTTCCAGCCTTCAGGAGCAGTTAAAGGCTTCAAAACCCTCATTTTCAGCCTTTTCAGGCTCTGAAACGCTTAAAGCCACCTTCGCATGGAAGCGACTGTAACTCCGCTTCAGAAGCTTTCCCATACAAATCTCCCAGTAATACAGGTGTAAAGCAGCCTAACCATGAAGAATATGTGGTTGATTTCACTTTTCCATAGCATTGGGCCGATTTACAGGTGAAATGTCGTTTCCAGCCTTCAGGAGCACTTAAAGGCTTCAAAACCCTCATTTTCAGCCTTTTCAGGCTCTGAAACGCTTAAAGCCACCTTCGCATGGAAGCGACTGTAACTCCGCTTCAGAAGCTTTCCCATACAAATCTCCCAGTAATACAGGTGTAAAGCAGCCTAACCATGAAGAATATGTGGTTGATTTCACTTTTCCATAGCATTGGGCCGATTTACAGGTGAAATGTCGTTTCCAGCCTTCAGGAGCAGTTAAAGGCTTCAAAACCCTCATTTTCAGCCTTTTCAGGCTCTGAAACGCTTAAAGCCACCTTCGCATGGAAGCGACTGTAACTCCGCTTCAGAAGCTTTCCCATACAAATCTCCCAGTAATACAGGTGTAAAGCAGCCTAACCATGAAGAATATGTGGTTGATTTCACTTTTCCATAGCATTGGGCCGATTTACAGGTGAAATGTCGTTTCCAGCCTTCAGGAGCAGTTAAAGGCTTCAAAACCCTCATTTTCAGCCTTTTCAGGCTCTGAAACGCTTAAAGCCACCTTCGCATGGAAGCGACTGTAACTCCGCTTCAGAAGCTTTCCCATACAAATCTCCCAGTAATACAGGTGTAAAGCAGCCTAACCATGAAGAATACGTGGTTGATTTCACTTTTCCATAGCATTGGGCCGATTTACAGGTGAAATGTCGTTTCCAGCCTTCAGGAGCAGTTAAAGGCTTCAAAACCCTCATTTTCAGCCTTTTCAGGCTCTGAAACGCTTAAAGCCACCTTCGCATGGAAGCGACTGTAACTCCGCTTCAGAAGCTTTCCCATACAAATCTCCCAGTAATACAGGTGTAAAGCAGCCTAACCATGAAGAATACGTGGTTGATTTCACTTTTCCATAGCATTGGGCCGATTTACAGGTGAAATGTCGTTTCCAGCCTTCAGGAGCAGTTAAAGGCTTCAAAACCCTCATTTTCAGCCTTTTCAGGCTCTGAAACGCTTAAAGCCACCTTCGCATGGAAGCGACTGTAACTCCGCTTCAGAAGCTTTCCCATACAAATCTCCCAGTAATACAGGTGTAAAGCAGCCTAACCATGAAGAATATGTGGTTGATTTCACTTTTCCATAGCATTGGGCCGATTTACAGGTGAAATGTCGTTTCCAGCCTTCAGGAGCAGTTAAAGGCTTCAAAACCCTCATTTTCAGCCTTTTCAGGCTCTGAAACGCTTAAAGCCACCTTCGCATGGAAGCGACTGTAACTCCGCTTCAGAAGCTTTCCCATACAAATCTCCCAGTAATACAGGTGTAAAGCAGCCTAACCATGAAGAATATGTGGTTGATTTCACTTTTCCATAGCATTGGGCCGATTTACAGGTGAAATGTCGTTTCCAGCCTTCAGGAGCAGTTAAAGGCTTCAAAACCCTCATTTTCAGCCTTTTCAGGCTCTGAAACGCTTAAAGCCACCTTCGCATGGAAGCGACTGTAACTCCGGTTCAGAAGCTTTCCCATACAAATCTCCCAGTAATACAGGTGCAAAGCAGCCTAACCATGAAGAATATGTGGTTGATTTCACTTTTCGATAGCATTGGGCCGATTTACAGGTGAAATGTCGTTTCCAGCCTTCAGGAGCAGTTAAAGGCTTCAAAACCCTCATTTTCAGCCTTTTCAGGCTCTGAAACGCTTAAAGCCACCTTCGCATGGAAGCGACTGTAACTCCGCTTCAGAAGCTTTCCCATACAAATCTCCCAGTAATACAGGTGCAAAGCAGCCTAACCATGAAGAATATGTGGTTGATTTCACTTTTCCATAGCATTGGGCCGATTTACAGGTGAAATGTCGTTTCCAGCCTTCAGGAGCAGTTAAAGGCTTCAAAACCCTCATTTTCAGCCTTTTCAGGCTCTGAAACGCTTAAAGCCACCTTCGCATGGAAGCGACTGTAACTCCGGTTCAGAAGCTTTCTCATACAAATCTCCCAGTAATACAGGTGCAAAGCAGCCTAACCATGAAGAATATGTGGTTGATTTCACTTTTCCATAGCATTGGGCCGATTTACAGGTGAAATGTCGTTTCCAGCCTTCAGGAGCAGTTAAAGGCTTCAAAACCATCATTTTCAGCCTTTTCAGGCTCTGAAACGCTTAAAGCCACCTTCGCATGGAAGCGACTGTAACTCCGCTTCAGAAGATTTCCCATACAAATCTCCCAGTAATACAGGTGCAAAGCAGCCTAACCATGAAGAATATGTGGTTGATTTCACTTTTCCATAGCATTGGGCCGATTTACAGGTGAAATGTCGTTTCCAGCCTTAAGGAGCAGTTAAAGGCTTCAAAACCCTCATTTACAGCCTTTTCAGGCTCTGAAACGCTTAAAGCCACCTTCGCATGGAAGCGACTGTAACTCCGGTTCAGAAGCTTTCCCATACAAATCTCCCAGTAATACAGGTGCAAAGCAGCCTAACCATGAAGAATATGTGGTTGATTTCACTTTTCGATAGCATTGGGCCGATTTACAGGTGAAATGTCGTTTCCAGCCTTAAGGAGCAGTTAAAGGCTTCAAAACCCTCATTTACAGCCTTTTCAGGCTCTGAAACGCTTAAAGCCACCTTCGCATGGAAGCGACTGTAACTCCGCTTCAGAAGCTTTCCCATACAAATCTCCCAGTAATACAGGTGCAAAGCAGCCTAACCATGAAGAATATGTGGTTGATTTCACTTTTCGATAGCATTGGGCCGATTAACAGGTGAAATGTCGTTTCCAGCCTTAAGGAGCAGTTAAAGGCTTCAAAACCCTCATTTACAGCCTTTTCAGGCTCTGAAACGCTTAAAGCCACCTTCGCATGGAAGCGACTGTAACTCCGCTTCAGAAGCTTTCCCATACAAATCTCCCAGTAATACAGGTGCAAAGCAGCCTAACCATGAAGAATATGTGGTTGATTTCACTTTTCGATAGCATTGGGCCGATTTACAGGTGAAATGTCGTTTCCAGCCTTAAGGAGCAGTTAAAGGCTTCAAAACCCTCATTTACAGCCTTTTCAGGCTCTGAAACGCTTAAAGCCACCTTCGCATGGAAGCGACTGTAACTCCGCTTCAGAAGCTTTCCCATACAAATCTCCCAGTAATACAGGTGCAAAGCAGCCTAACCATGAAGAATATGTGGTTGATTTCACTTTTCGATAGCATTGGGCCGATTTACAGGTGAAATGTCGTTTCCAGCCTTCAGGAGCAGTTAAAGGCTTCAAAACCCTCATTTTCAGCCTTTTCAGGCTCTGAAACGCTTAAAGCCACCTTCGCATGGAAGCGACTGTAACTCCGGTTCAGAAGCTTTCCCATACAAATCTCCCAGTAATACAGGTGCAAAGCAGCCTAACCATGAAGAATATGTGGTTGATTTCACTTTTCGATAGCATTGGGCCGATTTACAGGTGAAATGTCGTTTCCAGCCTTCAGGAGCAGTTAAAGGCTTCAAAACCCTCATTTTCAGCCTTTTCAGGCTCTGAAACGCTTAAAGCCACCTTCGCATGGAAGCGACTGTAACTCCGCTTCAGAAGCTTTCCCATACAAATCTCCCAGTAATACAGGTGCAAAGCAGCCTAACCATGAAGAATATGTGGTTGATTTCACTTTTCCATAGCATTGGGCCGATTTACAGGTGAAATGTCGTTTCCAGCCTTCAGGAGCAGTTAAAGGCTTCAAAACCCTCATTTTCAGCCTTTTCAGGCTCTGAAACGCTTAAAGCCACCTTCGCATGGAAGCGACTGTAACTCCGGTTCAGAAGCTTTCCCATACAAATCTCCCAGTAATACAGGTGCAAAGCAGCCTAACCATGAAGAATATGTGGTTGATTTCACTTTTCCATAGCATTGGGCCGATTTACAGGTGAAATGTCGTTTCCAGCCTTCAGGAGCAGTTAAAGGCTTCAAAACCATCATTTTCAGCCTTTTCAGGCTCTGAAACGCTTAAAGCCACCTTCGCATGGAAGCGACTGTAACTCCGCTTCAGAAGATTTCCCATACAAATCTCCCAGTAATACAGGTGCAAAGCAGCCTAACCATGAAGAATATGTGGTTGATTTCACTTTTCCATAGCATTGGGCCGATTTACAGGTGAAATGTCGTTTCCAGCCTTAAGGAGCAGTTAAAGGCTTCAAAACCCTCATTTACAGCCTTTTCAGGCTCTGAAACGCTTAAAGCCACCTTCGCATGGAAGCGACTGTAACTCCGGTTCAGAAGCTTTCCCATACAAATCTCCCAGTAATACAGGTGCAAAGCAGCCTAACCATGAAGAATATGTGGTTGATTTCACTTTTCGATAGCATTGGGCCGATTTACAGGTGAAATGTCGTTTCCAGCCTTAAGGAGCAGTTAAAGGCTTCAAAACCCTCATTTACAGCCTTTTCAGGCTCTGAAACGCTTAAAGCCACCTTCGCATGGAAGCGACTGTAACTCCGCTTCAGAAGCTTTCCCATACAAATCTCCCAGTAATACAGGTGCAAAGCAGCCTAACCATGAAGAATATGTGGTTGATTTCACTTTTCGATAGCATTGGGCCGATTTACAGGTGAAATGTCGTTTCCAGCCTTCAGGAGCAGTTAAAGGCTTCAAAACCCTCATTTTCAGCCTTTTCAGGCTCTGAAACGCTTAAAGCCACCTTCGCATGGAAGCGACTGTAACTCCGGTTCAGAAGCTTTCCCATACAAATCTCCCAGTAATACAGGTGCAAAGCAGCCTAACCATGAAGAATATGTGGTTGATTTCACTTTTCGATAGCATTGGGCCGATTTACAGGTGAAATGTCGTTTCCAGCCTTAAGGAGCAGTTAAAGGCTTCAAAACCCTCTTTTACAGCCTTTTCAGGCTCTGAAACGCTTAAAGCCACCTTCGCATGGAAGCGACTGTAACTCCGCTTCAGAAGCTTTCCCATACAAATCTCCCAGTAATACAGGTGCAAAGCAGCCTAACCATGAAGAATATGTGGTTGATTTCACTTTTCGATAGCATTGGGCCGATTTACAGGTGAAATGTCGTTTCCAGCCTTAAGGAGCAGTTAAAGGCTTCAAAACCCTCATTTACAGCCTTTTCAGGCTCTGAAACGCTTAAAGCCACCTTCGCATGGAAGCGACTGTAACTCCGCTTCAGAAGCTTTCCCATACAAATCTCCCAGTAATACAGGTGCAAAGCAGCCTAACCATGAAGAATATGTGGTTGATTTCACTTTTCGATGACATTGGGCCGATTTACAGGTGAAATGTCGTTTCCAGCCTTAAGGAGCAGTTAAAGGCTTCGAAACCCTCATTTACAGCCTTTTCAGGCTCTGAAACGCTTAAAGCCACCTTTGCATGGAAGCGACTGTAACTCCGCTTCAGAAGCTTTCCCATACAAATCTCCCAGTAATACAGGTGCAAAGCAGCCTAACCATGAAGAATATGTGGTTGATTTCACTTTTCGATAGCATTGGGCCGATTTACAGGTGAAATGTCGTTTCCAGCCTTAAGGAGCAGTTAAAGGCTTCGAAACCCTCATTTACAGCCTTTTCAGGCTCTGAAACGCTTAAAGCCACCTTCGCATGGAAGCGACTGTAACTCCGCTTCAGAAGCTTTCCCATACAAATCTCCCAGTAATACAGGTGCAAAGCAGCCTAACCATGAAGAATATGTGGTTGATTTCACTTTTCGATAGCATTGGGCCGATTTACAGGTGAAATGTCGTTTCCAGCCTTAAGGAGCAGTTAAAGGCTTCGAAACCCTCATTTACAGCCTTTTCAGGCTCTGAAACGCTTAAAGCCACCTTCGCATGGAAGCGACTGTAACTCCGCTTCAGAAGCTTTCCCATACAAATCTCCCAGTAATACAGGTGCAAAGCAGCCTAACCATGAAGAATATGTGGTTGATTTCACTTTTCGATAGCATTGGGCCGATTTACAGGTGAAATGTCGTTTCCAGCCTTAAGGAGCAGTTAAAGGCTTCGAAACCCTCATTTACAGCCTTTTCAGGCTCTGAAACGCTTAAAGCCACCTTCGCATGGAAGCGACTGTAACTCCGCTTCAGAAGCTTTCCCATACAAATCTCCCAGTAATACAGGTGCAAAGCAGCCTAACCATGAAGAATATGTGGTTGATTTCACTTTTCGATAGCATTGGGCCGATTTACAGGTGAAATGTCGTTTCCAGCCTTAAGGAGCAGTTAAAGGCTTCGAAACCCTCATTTAGAGCCTTTTCAGGCTCTGAAACGCTTAAAGCCACCTTCGCATGGAAGCGACTGTAACTCCGCTTCAGAAGCTTTCCCATACAAATCTCCCAGTAATGCAGGTGCAAAGCAGCCTAACCATGAAGAATATGTGGTTGATTCCACTTTTCGATAGCATTGGGCCGATTTACAGGTGAAATGTCGTTTCCAGCCTTAAGGAGCAGTTAAAGGCTTCGAAACCCTCATTTACAGCCTTTTCAGGCTCTGAAACGCTTAAAGCCACCTTCGCATGGAAGCGAATGTAACTCCGCTTCAGAAGCTTTCCCATACAAATCTCCCAGTAATACAGGTGCAAAGCAGCCTAACCATGAAGAATATGTGGTTGATTTCACTTTTCGATAGCATTGGGCCGATTTACAGGTGAAATGTCGTTTCCAGCCTTAAGGAGCAGTTAAAGGCTTCGAAGCACTCATTTACAGCCTTTTCAGGCTCTGAAACGCTTAAAGCCACCTTCGCATGGAAGCGACTGTAACTCCGCTTCAGAAGCTTTCCCATACAAATCTCCCAGTAATACAGGTGCAAAGCAGCCTAACCATGAAGAATATGTGGTTGATTTCACTTTTCGATAGCTTTAGGCCGATTTACAGGTGAAATGTCGTTTCCAGCCTTAAGGAGCAGTTAAAGGCTTCGAAACCCTCATTTACAGCCTTTTCAGGCTCTGAAACGCTTAAAGCCACCTTCGCATGGAAGTGACTGTAACTCCGCTTCAGAAGCTTTCCCATACAAATCTCCCAGTAATACAGGTGCAAAGCAGCCTAACCATGAAGAATATGTGGTTGATTTCACTTTTCGATAGCATTGGGCCGATTTACAGGTGAAATGTCGTTTCCAGCCTTAAAGAGCAGTTAAAGGCTTCGAAACCCTCATTTACAGCCTTTTCAGGCTCTGAAACGCTTAAAGCCACCTTCGCATGGAAGCGACTGTAACTCCGCTTCAGAAGTTTTCCCATACAAATCTCCCAGTAATACAGGTGCAAAGCAGCCTAACCATGAAGAATATGTGGTTGATTTCACTTTTCGATAGCATTGGGCCGATTTACAGGTGAAATGTCGTTTCCAGCCTTAAGGAGCAGTTAAAGGCTTCAAAACCCTCATTTACAGCCTTTTCAGGCTCTGAAACGCTTAAAGCCACCTTCGCATGGAAGCGACTGTAACTCCGCTTCAGAAGCTTTCCCATACAAATCTCCCAGTAATACAGGTGCAAAGCAGCCTAACCATGAAGAATATGTGGTTGATTTCACTTTTCGATAGCATTGGGCCGATTTACAGGTGAAATGTCGTTTCCAGCCTTAAGGAGCAGTTAAAGGCTTCAAAACCCTCATTTACAGCCTTTTCAGGCTCTGAAACGCTTAAAGCCACCTTCGCATGGAAGCGACTGTAACTCCGCTTCAGAAGCTTTCCCATACAAATCTCCCAGTAATACAGGTGCAAAGCAGCCTAACCATGAAGAATATGTGGTTGATTTCACTTTTCGATAGCATTGGGCCGATTTACAGGTGAAATGTCGTTTCCAGCCTTAAGGAGCAGTTAAAGGCTTCGAAACCCTCATTTACAGCCTTTTCAGGCTCTGAAACGCTTAAAGCCACCTTCGCATGGAAGCGACTGTAACTCCGCTTCAGAAGCTTTCCCATACAAATCTCCCAGTCATACAGGTGCAAAGCAGCCTAACCATGAAGAATATGTGGTTGATTTCACTTTTCGATAGCATTGGGCCGATTTACAGGTGAAATGTCGTTTCCAGCCTTAAGGAGCAGTTAAAGGCTTCAAAACCCTCATTTACAGCCTTTTCAGGCTCTGAAACGCTTAAAGCCACCTTCGCATGGAAGCGACTGTAACTCCGCTTCAGAAGCTTTCCCATACAAATCTCCCAGTAATACAGGTGCAAAGCAGCCTAACCATGAAGAATATGTGGTTGATTTCACTTTTCGATAGCATTGGGCCGATTTACAGGTGAAATGTCGTTTCCAGCCTTAAGGAGCAGTTAAAGGCTTCGAAACCCTCATTTACAGCCTTTTCAGGCTCTGAAACGCTTAAAGCCACCTTCGCATGGAAGCGACTGTAACTCCGCTTCAGAAGCTTTCCCATACAAATCTCCCAGTAATACAGGTGCAAAGCAGCCTAACCATAAAGAATATGTGGTTGATTTCACTTTTCGATAGCATTGGGCCGATTTACAGGTGAAATGTCGTTTCCAGCCTTAAGGAGCAGTTAAAGGCTTCGAAACCCTCATTTACAGCCTTTTCAGGCTCTGAAACGCTTAAAGCCACCTTCGCATGGAAGCGACTGTAACTCCGCTTCAGAAGCTTTCCCATACAAATCTCCCAGTAATACAGGTGCAAAGCAGCCTAACCATGAAGAATATGTGGTTGATTTCACTTTTCGATAGCATTGGGCCGATTTACAGGTGAAATGTCGTTTCCAGCCTTAAGGAGCAGTTAAAGGCTTCGAAACCCTCATTTACAGCCTTTTCAGGCTCTGAAACGCTTAAAGCCACCTTCGCATGGAAGCGACTGTAACTCCGCTTCAGAAGCTTTCCCATACAAATCTCCCAGTAATACAGGTGCAAAGCAGCCTAACCATGAAGAATATGTGGTTGATTTCACTTTTCGATAGCATTGGGCCGATTTACAGGTGAAATGTCGTTTCCAGCCTTAAGGAGCAGTTAAAGGCTTCAAAACCCTCATTTACAGCCTTTTCAGGCTCTGAAACGCTTAAAGCCACCTTCGCATGGAAGCGACTGTAACTCCGCTTCAGAAGCTTTCCCATACAAATCTCCCAGTAATACAGGTGCAAAGCAGCCTAACCATGAAGAATATGTGGTTGATTTCACTTTTCAATAGCATTGGGCCGATTTACAGGTGAAATGTCGTTTCCAGCCTTAAGGAGCAGTTAAAGGCTTCGAAACCCTCATTTACAGCCTTTTCAGGCTCTGAAACGCTTAAAGCCACCTTCGCATGGAAGCGACTGTAACTCCGCTTCAGAAGCTTTCCCATACAAATCTCCCAGTAATACAGGTGCAAAGCAGCCTAACCATAAAGAATATGTGGTTGATTTCACTTTTCGATAGCATTGGGCCGATTTACAGGTGAAATGTCGTTTCCAGCCTTAAGGAGCAGTTAAAGGCTTCGAAACCCTCATTTACAGCCTTTTCAGGCTCTGAAACGCTTAAAGCCACCTTCGCATGGAAGCGACTGTAACTCCGCTTCAGAAGCTTTCCCATACAAATCTCCCAGTAATACAGGTGCAAAGCAGCCTAACCATGAAGAATATGTGGTTGATTTCACTTTTCGATAGCATTGGGCCGATTTACAGGTGAAATGTCGTTTCCAGCCTTAAGGAGCAGTTAAAGGCTTCAAAACCCTCATTTACAGCCTTTTCAGGCTCTGAAACGCTTAAAGCCACCTTCGCATGGAAGCGACTGTAACTCCGCTTCAGAAGCTTTCCCATACAAATCTCCCAGTAATACAGGTGCAAAGCAGCCTAACCATGAAGAATATGTGGTTGATTTCACTTTTCGATAGCATTGGGCCGATTTACAGGTGAAATGTCGTTTCCAGCCTTAAGGAGCAGTTAAAGGCTTCGAAACCCTCATTTACAGCCTTTTCAGGCTCTGAAACGCTTAAAGCCACCTTCGCATGGAAGCGACTGTAACTCCGCTTCAGAAGCTTTCCCATACAAATCTCCCAGTAATACAGGTGCAAAGCAGCCTAACCATGAAGAATATGTGGTTGATTTCACTTTTCGATAGCATTGGGCCGATTTACAGGTGAAATGTCGTTTCCAGCCTTAAGGAGCAGTTAAAGGCTTCAAAACCCTCTTTTACAGCCTTTTCAGGCTCTGAAACGCTTAAAGCCACCTTCGCATGGAAGCGACTGTAACTCCGGTTCAGAAGCTTTCCCATACAAATCTCCCAGTAATACAGGTGTAAAGCAGCCTAACCATGAAGAATATGTGGTTGATTTCACTTTTCCATAGCATTGGGCCGATTTACAGGTGAAATGTCGTTTCCAGCCTTCAGGAGCAGTTAAAGGCTTCAAAACCCTCATTTACAGCCTTTTCAGGCTCTGAAACGCTTAAAGCCACCTTCGCATGGAAGCGACTGTAACTCCGCTTCAGAAGCTTTCCCATACAAATCTCCCAGTAATACAGGTGCAAAGCAGCCTAACCATGAAGAATATGTGGTTGATTTCACTTTTCGATAGCATTGGGCCAATTTACAGGTGAAATGTCGTTTCCAGCCTTAAGGAGCAGTTAAAGGCTTCAAAACCCTCATTTACAGCCTTTTCAGGCTCTGAAACGCTTAAAGCCACCTTCGCATGGAAGCGACTGTAACTCCGCTTCAGAAGCTTTCCCATACAAATCTCCCAGTAATACAGGTGCAAAGCAGCCTAACCATGAAGAATATGTGGTTGATTTCACTTTTCGATAGCATTGGGCCGATTTACAGGTGAAATGTCGTTTCCAGCCTTAAGGAGCAGTTAAAGGCTTCGAAACCCTCATTTACAGCCTTTTCAGGCTCTGAAACGCTTAAAGCCACCTTCGCATGGAAGCGACTGTAACTCGGCTTCAGAAGCTTTCCCATACAAATCTCCCAGTAATACAGGTGCAAAGCAGCCTAACCATGAAGAATATGTGGTTGATTTCACTTTTCGATAGCATTGGGCCGATTTACAGGTGAAATGTCGTTTCCAGCCTTAAGGAGCAGTTAAAGGCTTCAAAACCCTCATTTACAGCCTTTTCAGGCTCTGAAACGCTTAAAGCCACCTTCGCATGGAAGCGACTGTAACTCGGCTTCAGAAGCTTTCCCATACAAATCTCCCAGTAATACAGGTGCAAAGCAGCCTAACCATGAAGAATATGTGGTTGATTTCACTTTTCGATAGCATTGGGCCGATTTACAGGTGAAATGTCGTTTCCAGCCTTAAGGAGCAGTTAAAGGCTTCAAAACCCTCATTTACAGCCTTTTCAGGCTCTGAAACGCTTAAAGCCACCTTCGCATGGAAGCGACTGTAACTCCGCTTCAGACGCTTTCCCATACAAATCTCCCAGTAATACAGGTGCTAAGCAGCCTAACCATGAAGAATATGTGGTTGATTTCACTTTTCGATAGCATTGGGCCGATTTACAGGTGAAATGTCGTTTCCAGCCTTAAGGAGCAGTTAAAGGCTTCGAAACCCTCATTTACAGCCTTTTCAGGCTCTGAAACGCTTAAAGCCACCTTCGCATGGAAGCGACTGTAACTCCGCTTCAGAAGCTTTCCCATACAAATCTCCCAGTAATACAGGTGCAAAGCAGCCTAACCATGAAGAATATGTGGTTGATTTCACTTTTCGATAGCATTGGGCCGATTTACAGGTGAAATGTCGTTTCCAGCCTTAAGGAGCAGTTAAAGGCTTCAAAACCCTCATTTACAGCCTTTTCAGGCTCTGAAACGCTTAAAGCCACCTTCGCAGGGAAGCGACTGTAACTCCGCTTCAGAAGCTTTCCCATACAAATCTCCCAGTAATACAGGTGCAAAGCAGCCTAACCATGAAGAATATGTAGTTGATTTCACTTTTCGATAGCATTGGGCCGATTTACAGGGGAAATGTCGTTTCCAGCCTTAAGGAGCAGTTAAAGGCTTCAAAACCCTCATTTACAGCCTTTTCAGGCTCTGAAACGCTTAAAGCCACCTTCGCATGGAAGCGACTGTAACTCCGCTTCAGAAGCTTTCCCATACAAATCTCCCAGTAATACAGGTGCAAAGCAGCCTAACCATGAAGAATATGTGGTTGATTTCACTTTTTGATAGCATTGGGTCGATTTACAGGTGAAATGTCGTTTCCAGCCTTAAGGAGCAGTTAAAGGCTTCAAAACCCTCATTTACAGCCTTTTCAGGCTCTGAAACACTTAAAGCCACCTTCGCATGGAAGCGACTGTAACTCTGCTTCAGAAGCTTTCCCATACAAATCTCCCAGTAATACAGGTGCAAAGCAGCCTAACCATGAAGAATATGTGGTTGATTTCACTTTTCGATAGCATTGGGCCGATTTATAGGTGAAATGTCGTTTCCAGCCTTAAGGAGCAGTTAAAGGCTTCAAAACCCTCATTTACAGCCTTTTCAGGCTCTGAAACGCTTAAAGCCACCTTCGCATGAAAGCGACTGTAACTCTGCTTAAGAAGCTTTCCCATACAAATCTCCCAGTAATACTGTGCAAAGCAGCCTAACCATGAAGAATATGTGGTTGATTTCACTTTTCGATAGCATTGGGCCGATTTACAGGTGAAATGTCGTTTCCAGCCTTAAGGAGCAGTTAAAGGCTTCAAAACCCTCATTTACAGCCTTTTCAGGCTCTGAAACGCTTAAAGCCACCTTCGCATGGAAGCGACTGTAACTCCGCTTCAGAAGCTTTCCCATACAAATCTCCCAGTAATACAGGTGCAAAGCAGCCTAACCATGAAGAATATGTGGTTGATTTCACTTTTCGATAGCATTGGGCCGATTTACAGGTGAAATGTCGTTTCCAGCCTTAAGGAGCAGTTAAAGGCTTCAAAACCCTCATTTACAGCCTTTTCAGGCTCTGAAACGCTTAAAGCCACCTTCGCATGAAAGCGACTGTAACTCTGCTTCAGAAGCTTTCCCATACAAATCTCCCAGTAATACTGTGCAAAGCAGCCTAACCATGAAGAATATGTGGTTGATTTCACTTTTCGATAGCATTTGGCCGATTTACAGGTGAAATGTCGTTTCCAGCCTTAAGGAGCAGTTAAAGGCTTCAAAACCCTCATTTACAGCCTTTTCAGGCTCTGAAACGCTTAAAGCCACCTTCGCATGGAAGCGACTGTAACTCCGCTTCAGAAGCTTTACCATACAAATCTCCCAGTAATACAGGCGCAAAGCAGCCTAACCATGAAGAATATGTGGTTGATTTCACTTTTCGATAGCATTGGGCCGATTTACAGGTGAAATGTCGTTTCCAGCCTTAAGGAGCAGTTAAAGGCTTCAAAACCCTCTTTTACGGCCTTTTCAGGCTCTGAAACGCTTAAAGCCACCTTCGCATGGAAGCGACTGTAACTCAGCTTCAGAAGCTTTCCCATACAAATCTCCCAGTAATACAGGTGCAAAGCAGCCTAACCATGAAGAATATGTGGTTGATTTCACTTTTCGATAGCATTGGGCCGATTTACAGGTGAAATGTCGTTTCCAGCCTTAAGGAGCAGTTAAAGGCTTCAAAACCCTCATTTACAGCCTTTTCAGGCTCTGAAACGCTTAAAGCCACCTTCGCATGGAAGCGACTGTAACTCCGCTTCAGAAGCTTTCCCATACAAATCTCCCAGTAATACAGGTGCAAAGCAGCCTAACCATGAAGAATATGTGGTTGATTTCACTTTTCGATAGCATTGGGCCGATTTACAGGTGAAATGTCGTTTCCAGCCTTCAGGAGCAGTTAAAGGCTTCAAAACCCTCATTTACAGCCTTTTCAGGCTCTGAAACGCTTAAAGCCACCTTCGCATGGAAGCGACTGTAACTCCGCTTCAGAAGCTTTCCCATACAAATCTCCCAGTAATACAGGTGCAAAGCAGCCTAACCATGAAGAATATGTGGTTGATTTCACTTTTCGATAGCATTGGGCCGATTTACAGGTGAAATGTCGTTTCCAGCCTTAAGGAGCAGTTAAAGGCTTCAAAACCCTCATTTACAGCCTTTTCAGGCTCTGAAACGCTTAAAGCCACCTTCGCATGGAAGCGACTGTAACTCCGCTTCAGAAGCTTTCCCATACAAATCTCCCAGTAATACAGGTGCAAGGCAGCCTAACCATGAAGAATATGTGGTTGATTTCACTTTTCGATAGCATTTGGCCGATTTACAGGTGAAATGTCGTTTCCAGCCTTAAGGAGCAGTTAAAGGCTTCAAAACCCTCATTTACAGCCTTTTCAGGCTCTGAAACGCTTAAAGCCACCTTCGCATGGAAGCGACTGTAACTCCGGTTCAGAAGCTTTCCCATACAAATCTCCAAGTAATACAGGTGCAAGGCAGCCTAACCATGAAGAATATGTGGTTGATTTAACTTTTCGATAGCATTTGGCCGATTTACAGGTGAAATGTCGTTTCCAGTCTTAAGGAGCAGTTAAAGGCTTCAAAACCCTCATTTACAGCCTTTTCAGGCTCTGAAACGCTTAAAGCCACCTTCGCATGGAAGCGACTGTAACTCCGCTTCAGAAGCTTTCCCATACAAATCTCCCAGTAATACAGGTGCAAGGCAGCCTAACCATGAAGAATATGTGGTTGATTTCACTTTTCGATAGCATTTGGCCGATTTACAGGTGAAATGTCGTTTCCAGCCTTAAGGAGCAGTTAAAGGCTTCAAAACACTCATTTACAGCCTTTTCAGGCTCTGAAACGCTTAAAGCCTCCTTCGCATGGAAGCGACTGTAACTCCGTTTCAGAAGCTTTCCCATACAAATCTCCCAGTAACACAGGTGCAAGGCAGCCTAACCATGAAGAATATGAGGTTGATTTCACTTTTCGATAGCATTTGGCCGATTTACAGGTGAAATGTCGTTTCCAGCCTTAAGGAGTAGTTAAAGGCTTCAAAACCCTCATTAAGATCCTGGAACTGTTATTTAACATTGTAGAACAGTGACTTCATATTCTAGGAAATAACCATAACAATATAGAACTGTAACTTAACATTCTAGAACTTTGACATAACATTCTAGAATTGTGATTTTACATTCCTGAACTGACCTTCTCTGGAAACCGATATCCAATGATGTCCTCCCAAGATCATATTAGTATGAACTCTAGTGAATAACATAATGCAGGATTAAAGCAATGATATGTCCGTGTGTACTTAACATACTAGGCATGTGACTTAACATTTGAGAATTGAAAGTTAATATTCTAGAACTTTGACTTAACATTCTAGACCTGTGTCTTAACCATCTAGATCTGTAACTTAACCTTCTACAACATTGACTTGACATTCTAGAACTGTAACTTAACATTCTAGGATGTTTACTTAACATAAAACAACTTTGACTTAACATTCTAGAACTGTGATTTTACATTCTAGAATTGTTACTTAACATTCTAGAACCGTTAATTAACATTATAGTACTGTGACTTAACATTCTAGAACTTGGACTTTTCGTGCTAGAATTGTAATTTAACATTCTTCAACTTACCTTTTCTAGAAACCAATGTCCCATGATGTCTTTTACCAAGATCAGATTAATATGAACTCTAGGGAATAGCATAATGCAGGATTAAAGCAATGATACGTCCGTGTGCACTCAACATACCAGGTGTGTGACTTAACATTTAAGAATTGTAACTTAACATTCTATAACTATAACTTAACATTATAGGATTGTTACTTTACATTCTATAACTTTGACTTAACATTCTAAAACTTTGAGTTAACATTCTAGAACTGTGATTTTACATTCTAGAATGGTTACTTAACATTCTAGAACTTTGACTGAACATTCAAGAACTGCGATTTAACATTCTAGAATTGTGATGTAACATCATTGAACTAAACTTCTCTGGAAACCAATGTCCCATGATGTCTTTTGCCAAGATCAGATTAACATGAACTCCAGATAATAGCATAATGATGGATCAAAAGAATATGTTAATGTGCACTTAGCATACTAGTTATGTGACTTAATATTTGAGAATTGTAACTTAAGATCCTGGAACTGTTATCTAACATTGTAGAACAGTGACTTCATATTCTAGGAAATAACCATAACAATATAGAACTGTAATTTAACATTCTAGAACTTTGACATAACATTCTAGAATTGTGATTTTACATTCCTGAACTGACCTTCTCTGGAAACCGATGTCCAATGATGTCCTCCCAAGATCATATTAGTATGAACTCTAGTGAATAACATAATGCAGGATTAAAGCAATGATATGTCCGTGTGTACTTAACATACTAGGCATGTGACTTAACATTTGAGAATTGAAAGTTAATATTCTAGAACTTTGACTTAACATTCTAGACCTGTGTCTTAACCATCTAGATCTGTAACTTAACCTTCTACAACATTGACTTGACATTCTAGAACTGTAACTTAACATTCTAGGATGTTTACTTAACATAAAACAACTTTGACTTAACATTCTAGAACTGTGATTTTACATTCTAGAATTGTTACTTAACATTCTAGAACCGTTAATTAACATTCTAGTATGTGACTTAACATTCTAGAACTTTGACTTTTCATGCTAGAATTGTAATTTAACATTCTTCAACTTACCTTTTCTAGAAACCAATGTCCCATGATGTCTTTTACCAAGATCAGATTAATATGAACTCCAGGGAATAGCATAATGCAGGATTAAAGCAATGATATGTCCGTGTGCACTCAACATACAAGGTGTGTGACTTAACATTTGAGAATTGTAACTTAACATTCTATAACTATAACTTAACATTATAGGATTGTTACTTTACATTCTATAACTTTGACTTAACATTATAAAACTTTGAGTTAACATTCTAGAACTGTGATTTTACATTCTAGAATGGTTACTTAACATTCTAGAACTTTGACTGAACATTCAAGAACTGCGATTTAACATTCTAGAATTGTGATGTTACATCATTGAACTAAACTTCTCTGGAAACCAATGTCCCATGATGTCTTTTGCCAAGATCAGATTAACATGAACTCTAGTGAATAGCATAATGATGGATCAAAAGAATATGTTAATGTGCACTTAGCATACTAGGTATGTGACTTAATATTTGAGAATTGTAACTTAAGATCCTGGAACTGTTATTTAACATTGTAGAACAGTGACTTCATATTCTAGGAAATAACCATAACAATATAGAACTGTAATTTAACATTCTAGAACTTTGACATAACATTCTAGAATTGTGATTTTACATTCCTGAACTGACCTTCTCTGGAAACCGATGTCCAATGATGTCCTCCCAAGATCATATTAGTATGAACTCTAGTGAATAACATAATGCAGGATTAAAGCAATGATATGTCCGTGTGTACTTAACATACTAGGCATGTGACTTAACATTTGAGAATTGAAAGTTAATATTCTAGAACTTTGACTTAACATTCTAGACCTGTGTCTTAACCATCTAGATCTGTAACTTAACCTTCTACAACATTGACTTGACATTCTAGAACTGTAACTTAACATTCTAGGATGTTTACTTAACATAAAACAACTTTGACTTAACATTCTAGAACTGTGATTTTACATTCTAGAATTGTTACTTAACATTCTAGAACCGTTAATTAACATTCTAGTACTGTGAATTAACATTCTTGAACTGACTTTCTCTAGAAATCAATGTCCCATTATGTCCTCCCAAGATCAGATTAATATGAACTCTAGGGAATAGAATAATGCAGAATCAATGGAATATGTTTATGTGCACTTAACATACCAGGTATGTGACTTAACATTTGAGAATAGTTACTTAACATTTCAGAACTTTGAGTTAACATTCTAGAATTGTAACTTAACATTCTAGAACATTGACTTAACATTCTAGAACTTTGACTTAATATTCTAGAACTGTGACTTAACATTCTAGAATTGTTACTTAACATTCTAGAATTGTGATTTTACATTATTGAACTAAACTTCTCTGGAAACCAATGTCCAATATTGCCTTTTACCAAGATCAGATTAATATGAACTCTAGTGAATAGCATAATGAAGGATCAAAAGACTATGTTAATGTGCACATAACATACTAGATATGTGACTTAACATTTGAGAATTGTAACTTAATATTCTAGAACTTTGAGTTTACATTCTACAACTGTGATTTTACATTCTAGAATTGTTACTTAACATTCTAGAACTTTGATTTAACATTCTAGAAATGTGACTTAACATTCTAGAATTGTTACTAAACATTCTGGAATTGTGATTTAACATTATTGAACTAAACTTCTCTGGAAACCAATGTCCCATGATGCCTTTACCAAGATCAGATTAATATAAACTCTAGTGAATAGCATAATGCAAGATCAAAGCAATGATATGTCTGTGTGCTATCAACATACAAGGTGTCTGAATTAACATTTGAGAATTGTAACTTAACATTCTAGAACTGTAACTTAACACTTAAGAATTGTTATTAAACATTTTACAACTCTGACTTAACATTCTAGACCTTTGATTTAACATTCTAGAATTGTTAGTCAACATTCTAGAACATTAAGATAACATACTAGAATTGTGAATTAACATTCTTGAACTGACTTTTTCTGGAAACCAATGTCCCATGATGACCTACCAAGATCATATTAATAATAACTCTAGTGAATTGCATAATGCATGATCAAAGCAATGACATGATCGTTTGCACTGAACATACCAGGTGTGTGACTTAACATTTCAGAATTATAACTAAACATTCTAGAACTTTGACTTAACGTTCTAGAATTGTGAATTAACATTCTTGTACTGACTTTCTCTGGAAATCAATGTCCCATGATGTCCTCCCAAAATCCGATTGATATGAACTCTAGTGAATAGCATAATATAGGATGAATAGAATGCACTTAACATAACAGGTATAGGACTTAACATTCTTGAACTAAACTTCTCTGGAAACCAATGTCCCATGATGTCTTTTACCAAGATCAGATTAATATGAACTCTAGTGAATAGCATGATGAAGGATATAAAAGACATGTTAATTTTCACTTAACATAACTGGTATGTGACATTTGAGAATTGTAACTTAATATTCTAGAACTGTGACTTAACATTCTAGAATTTTTACTTAACATTCTAAAACTTTTACTTTACGTTCTAGAACTGTGATTTAACATTCTAGAACTTTGACTTAACATTCAAGAATTGTTACTTAACATTCTAGAATTGTGATTTAACATTCTTGAACTGACTTTCTCTGGAAACCGATGGCCCATGATGAGATTAGTATGAACTCTAGTGAATAACATGAAGCAGGATCAAAGCAATTATATGTGCGTGTGCACTTAACATACCAGGAATGTGACTTAACATATGTGAATAGTAACTTAATATTCTAGAACTTTGACTTTACATTCTAGAATTGTGAATTAACATTCTTAAACTGACTTTCTCTGGAAAGTAATGTCCCATGATGTCCTCCCAAGATCAGATTATTATGAACTCTAGTGAATAGCATAATGCAGGATCAATAGAACATGGTAATTTGCACTTAACATACCAGGTATGTGACTTGAACATTATGACTTAACATTCTAGAACTATGATTTAACATTGCAGAATTGTTACTTAAATTCTAGATCTTTGATTTAACATTCTAGATGTTACTTAACATTCTAGAACTTTGACTTAACATTCTAGAAATGGTACTTAACATTCTAGAACTTTGACTTAACATTCTAGATCTGTGACCAAACATTATAGAATTGTCACTTAACATTCTAGAACTATTACTTAACATTCTAGAACTGTGATTTAACATTGTGACTTGACGTCCTTGAACTAAACTTCTTTGGAAACAAATGTCCCATGATGTCTGATGATCAGATTAATATGAACTCAAGTGAAAATGAACATGTCTTTTTTATCCTTCAATATGCTATTCACTAAACATACCTGGTATGTGACTTAACATTTGAGAATTGTAACTTAATATTCTAGAACTTTGACTTAACATTCTAGAACTGTGACTTAACATTCTAGACTTGTTACTTAACATTCTAGAACTTTTACTTGACATTCTAGAACTGGGATTTAACATTCTAGAATTGTAACTTAAGATCCTGGAACTGTTACTTAACATTGTAAAACAGTGACTTCATATTCTTGTACTTAACCATAACAATATAGAACTGTAACTTAACATTCTTGAACTTTGACTTAACATTCTAGAATTTTGATTTTACATTCTTGAACTGACCTTCTCTGGAAACCAATGTCCCATAATTTCCTTCCAAGATCATATTAATAATAACTGTAGTGACTAGCATAATGCAGGATCAAAGCAATGATATGTTTGTGTGCAGTTAACATACCAGATATGTGACTTAACATTTGAGAATTGTAACTTAACATTCTAAAATTGTTACATAACAGTCTAGAACTTTGACTTAACATTCTAGAACTGTGATTTTACATTCTAGAATTGTTAATTAACATTCTTGAACTGACTTTCTCTGGAAACCAATGTCCCATGATGACCTCCCAAGATCAGATTAATATGAACTCTAGTGAATAGCATAATGCAGGATCAAAGCAATTATATGTTTGTGTGCACTTAACATACCAGGCATGTGACTTAACATTTGAATATTGTAACTTAATATTCTAGAACTTTGATTTAACATTCTAGAATTGTTACTTAACATTCTAGAACTTTAACTTAACATTCTAGAACTGTGATTTACCATTATAAAATTGGAACTTGAGATCCTGGAACTGTTACTTAACATTGTAAAACAGTGACTTCATATTCTTGTACTTAACCATAACAATATAGAACTGTAACTTAACATTCTTGAACTTTGACTTAACATTCTAGAATTTTGATTTTACATTCTTGAACTGACCTTCTCTGGAAACCAATGTCCCATAATTTCCTTCCAAGATCATATTAATAATAACTGTAGTGACTAGCATAATGCAGGATCAAAGCAATGATATGTTTGTGTGCAGTTAACATACCAGATATGTGACTTAACATTTGAGAATTGTAACTTAACATTCTAAAATTGTTACATAACAGTCTAGAACTTTGACTTAACATTCTAGAACTGTGATTTTACATTCTAGAATTGTTAATTAACATTCTTGTGAATAGCATAATGCAGGATCAAAGCAATTATATGTTTGTGTGCACTTAACATACCAGGCATGTGACTTAACATTTGAATATTGTAACTTAATATTCTAGAACTTTGATTTAACATTCTAGAATTGTTACTTAACATTCTAGAACTTTAACTTAACATTCTAGAACTGTGATTTACCATTATAAACTTGGAACTTGAGATCCTGGAACTGTTACTTAACATTGTAAAACAGTGACTTCATATTCTAGAACTGCGACTTTACATTGGGACACTGTGACTTCACATTCTAGGACATAACCATGACAAAGTAGAACTGTAACTTAACATTCTAGAACTTTGACTTAACATTTTAGAATTGTGATTTAACATTCTTGAACTGATCTTCTATGGACACCAATGTCCCATGATGTATTTTACCAAGATCAGATTAATATGAACGCTAGTGAATAGCATAATGCAGGATCAATAGAATATGTTAATGTCTTCTTAACATACCAGGTATGTGACTTAACATTTAAGAATTGTATTTTATTATTCTACAACTGTAACTTAACATTATAGAATTGTTACTTAACATTCTAGAACTATGATTTAACATTCTAGAATTGTTACTTAACATTCTAGAACTTTGACTTAACATTCTAGAATAGTGACTTAACATATTGGAATTGTTACTTATCATTCTAGAACTTTGACTTTACATTCTAGAAATGTGATTTAACATTCTAGAATTGTAACATAAGATCCTTGAACTGTTACTTAACATTGTAAAACAGTGACTCCATATACTAGAACTGCGACTAAACATTGTGCCACTGTGACTTTGCATTCTAGGACTTAACCTTAACATTCTAGAACTGTAACTTAACATTTTAGTACTTTGACTTAACATTCTAAAATTGTTACTTAACATTCTTGAACTATGACATAACATCCTAGAACTTTGACTTAACATTCTAGAATAGTGACTTAAAATATTAGAATTTTTACTTAATATATACTTAATATAGGATCAATAGAATATGTTATTGTGCATCTAACCTACCAGGTATGTATGTAACATTTGCCAAATGTAACTTAACATTCTAGAACTTTGACTTAACATTCTGCCACTGTGATTTAACATTCTAGAATTGTTACTTAACATTCTAGAACTTTGACTTAACATTCTAGAACTGTGACTTAACATTCTAGAATTGTTACTAAACATCCTAGACCTATTACTTGACATTCTAGAATTGTGATTTGACATTATTGAAATAAACTTCTCTGGAAACCAATACCCCATGATATGTTTTACCAAGATCAGATTAATATGAACTCTAGTGAATAGCATAATGAAGGATAAAAAATATATATTAATGTTCACTTAACATAATAGGTATGTGACTTAACATTGTAAAACAGTGACTTCATATTCTAGAACTGCGACTTAACATTGGGACACTGTGACTTCTCATTCTACCATAACAAAGTAGAACTGTAACCTAACATTCTAGAACTTTGACTTAACATTTTAGAATTGTGATTTAACATTCTTGAACTGATCTTCTATGGAAACCAATGTCCCATGATGTCTTTTACCAAGATCAGACTAATATGAACTCTAGTGAATAGCATAATGCAGGATCAATAGAATATGTTAATGTCTTCTTTACATACCAGGTATGTGACTTAACATTTGAGAATTGTAACTTAATATTCTAGAACTTTGACTTAACATACTAGAACTGTGATTTAACATTCTAGAATTGTTACTTAACATTCTTCAACTTTGACTTGACATTCTAGAACTGTGATTTAACATTCTATAATTGTAACTTAAGATCCTGGAACTGTTACATAACATTATAAAACAGTGACTTCATATTCTAGAACTGCGACTTAACTTTGTGCCAATGTGACTTGTGACATTCTAGGACTTAACCTTAACATTCTAGAACTCTAATTTAACATTCTAGAACTTTGACTTAACATTCTAGAATTGTGATTAACATTCTAGACTTTGACTTAACATTCAAGAATTGTGAATTAACATTCTTGAACAAACTTTCTCTGGAAAGTAATGTCCCATGATGTCCTCCCAAGATCAGATAATTATGAACTCTAGTGAATAGCATAATGCAGGATTAATAGAATATGTTAATGTGCATACCAGGTATGTTACTTAACATTTGACAATTGTAACTTAACATTCTAGAACGTTGACTTAAATCACAACTCTAGAATGTTAAGTCACAGTTCTAGAATATTAACATTCTTGAACCGACTTTGTCTGGAAACCAATGTTCCATGATGACCTACCAAGATCATATTAATATGAACTCTAGTGAATAGCATAATGCAGGATCAAAGCAATATGTTTGTGTGCACTTATCATACCAGGTGTGTGACTTTACATTTGAGAATTGTAACTTAACATTCTAGAACTTTGACTTAACATTCTAGAATTGTGAATTAACATTCTTGAATCGACTTTCTCTGGGAACCAATGTCCCATGATGACCTCCCAAGATCAGACCAATATGAACTCTAGTAAATAGCATAATGCAGGAGCAAAGCAATCATATGTTTGTGTGCACTTAACAGACCAGGTATGTGACTTAACATTTGAGAATTGTATTTTATTATTCTAGAACTGTAACTTAACAGTCTAGAATTGTTACTTAACATTCTAGAACTATGGTTTAACATTCTAGAATTGTTACTTAACATTCTAGAACTTTGACTTAACATTCTAGAATAGTGACTTAATATTTTCAAATTGTTACCTAACATTCTAAAACTTTGACTTGACATTCTAGAAATGTGATTTGACATTCTAGAATTGTAACATAAGATCCTTGAACTGTTACTTCACATTGTAAAACAGTGACTTCATGTTCTAGAACTGCGACTTAACATTGTGCCACTGTGACTTTGCATTCTAGGACTTAACCTTAACATTCTAGAACTGTAACTTAACATTCTAGTACTTTGACTCAACATCCTAGAATTGTGATTAACATTCTAGTCTTTGACTTTACATTCAAGAATTGTGATTTAACATTCTTGAACTTACTTTCTCTGGAAAGTAATGTCCCATGATGTCCTCCCAAGATCAGATTAATATGAACTCTAGTGAATAGCATAATGCAGGATCAATAGAATATGTTATTGCGCACTTAACATACCAGGTATGTTACTTTACATTTGATAATTGTAACTTAACATTCTAGTACTTAATATTCTAGAACTGTGACTTAACATTCTAGAGTTGTGATTTAACATTCTTTAACCGACTTTGTCTGGAAACCAATGTCCCATGATGACCTACCAAGATCCTATTAATATGAACTCTAGTGAATAGCATAATGCAGGTTCAAAGCAATATGTTTGTGTGCACTTAACATACCAGCTGTGTGACTTAAGTTTTAGGAATTTCCTTACTAGATGCCCGAACCACCTCAACTGGCTCCTTTTAACGCAAAGGAGCAGAGGCTCTACTCCGAGTTCCTCACGGATGGCTGAACTTCTCACCCTATCTCTAAGGGAGACTCCAGCCACCCTCCTGAGAAAACCCATTTCGGCTGCTTGTACCCGCGATCTCGTTCTTTCGGTCATGACCCAGCTTTCATGACCATAGGTGAGGGTAGGAACGAAGATTGACCGGTAGATCGAGAGCTTTGCCTTCCGGCTAAGCTCTCTTATCGTCACAACAGTGCGGTAGAGCGACTGCAACACCGCCCCCGCTGCTCCGATTCTCCGGCCAAACTCACGCTCCATCGTCCCCTCACTCGTGAACATGATCCCGAGGTACTTGAACTCCTTCACTTGGGGTAAGGACACATTCCCTATCTGGAGTAAGCAATCCACCAGTTTCCTGCTGAGAGCCATGGCCTCAGATTTAGAGGTGCTGATCCTCATCCCAGCCGCTTCACACTCGGCTGCGAACCAATCCAGTGAGTGCTGAAAGTCACTGACCGATGATGCCATCAGGACCACATCATCTGCAAAAAGCAGAGACGAGAGCCTCAGCCCCCTTCAGGATCCTTGCGAGAGTTAAGAGCTGGTCCGTTGTTCCACGTCCAGGACGGAATCCACATTGTTCCTCTTCAATCTGAGGTTAGACTATCACCTTATTTTTTTTACTTTTAGCCTCGGAAGAAAAGAAAACAGAAAGGGCCTAAAGTTTTCAAAGTTACCTGGAGGAAGAGGGACACAATTGGGAACATTATAGCTCAATACTTTAGGAAGAATCGATCTGGTCAGTAAAATATAATAAAGTTATACTGTTATTCACAAGATGGCCAGCAGTAATGTTTCCTACATCATGTTTTGTGTTTATAGTTAAACCTTGTGGCGCTAGGAAGCCCCCAGAAGTGGAGGAGTTGCTGACGGATGACATTCCTCAAGATGTCCCAAGTCTTGGTACGCATATTGACATCTGATAGCTTAAATAGCTTAAAGACAACCTTTATGTTTCCATTTAAAAATGTGAAATTTCGGCAACTGACTTAAGTAGTGGCCATGATTTTTTTATGCACATGCAGTAACAAAGCCATTTCGGAAATTACTTTTCTGTCTTTAAATACACTGTCCTTTACATCAATTTTTGTGTTTTATTATTTTAGCTCAACATCTTCAGAGACTAAAAACCCTAGTTTTTAGTCTCTGAAGACGTTCGGTCAGTTCAGTCCTTGAATCAGCAGAAGTGGAGGAGACACTGACCATGTCAGCATTGACAAGGAGACAGCTAATGTCTGAAAAAAAATTCAGAGCTGCAATGCCAGAGCTCTTGAATTCGAAATTGGGCGCAGAGACTGTAACAGCTGATGCTGTGGTCCGGTGCCTAGACTGTGTTCCCTCAGGAACTCAGTTTCTCTGTTCTGCATGTGACCCAATCATTCATGCTAAAAAAAATCTTCCATGATAGAGAAGCCATGATTGGTGGTTTTTTCAGACCTATTCCTATCACATCCAAAGTGGTAGAGAATGAAAGTGGCCACTATCAACTCGGTGAACAAGGTGTGTTCAAAGAATTTAGTAATGTCGTCTTCCCATGTTTTCATAATGTGCGCTGCTTGTACAGTGGCACAATATAAGCTATGTGTGAAGTTTGCTTTAGGTGTATTTTTATTTAACAATATGACCTTTATTCACTGCAGTGTGTCTACTTCCAATTCCTCCACCAACACCAACCTGCTCCTTTGGTTCAAGCCAAGACTTCACCATTGTCCCAGGAAAGCAGACTGTCTTGGTGACTAGAAATGGTAAGATGTCACTCCCTTTTTATATCCCAACCGAAGTTTTGGCCTGTGTTGGACATATACTGGTCAAATAGTAAATATATTTTTATTTGTTTTCAAGTTAATACAACCTGTGCCTGCCTGATGTGTGCTGCCCACTCTGCTCTTCCAAATGGGCCCCAGGCATCAGTGACTTAATTGACTATAGATGATGGCCAGCAACCACCAGCTGCCAGATGTTATTCAAGTTTGATGTTTTCACATCATTTGAACAAATGAAGTTGGCCAGTCCAGCTTTATCCCAACAAGCATTTCTCAAAATGCTTGAACATCAGGCCCTTTCTACCGGACGTGTAAAAATACTTTCTATTTGCAAGATTTTGGAATTCCAATTTTAAAAAACCTTTTATTAACCAAAATATTGCCATGCTTGTTTCCAGACGGGTAGTGTTTGTGGTGACACCTTCCACAGAGTCTACAGAGAGTTTGCCTTCTGCAATTTTAGAAAGGAACATCTGTGTCTTGTGGAGCCCTTTAAATGCCCAGCTTGCACCCCAGACATGCTGGATATATCTGCAGATGGCAACAGAAAGCATTACAGATTGAAGAAGTCCAAAGGGTCAGTGGGAAAATTGTCTTTTGTCAGTTAATATATATAATAATTTATGCTCAGTTTAATGGCAAAAACATTTAACTTTCCACATACATATAATTTCAATCATTTTGTAGCCTCTGAAAATATGTTTTTATTTTGAAAATGTTAATATTAATAATACTCCAAATTCATGGACACATGGAAAATAACATTGTATATATAATTGATGTTCATTGTTTCCATTAGTCAATTAATGCATTTAATCCAACTTGAAGATTTTAGTGTTTGTTTTACGTTTGCATTTGATGACAACAATCCTTTATGTTGTCAAGGAACTTTTTGTCTCCCTTTAATGGTTCTAATCCATGCCTTACATCTTTATGATTGTTATTTTTTTTAACTTCTACAGTAAACCATAACTTCTAAATGAAGTTAATGTTAAATAGCAGTATTGATTTGTCACATTCAGATTCGGAGAGACTAAAAAATATATGGATACAAATTATTCCAATTTAACAGGACAGAAGAACCACCTCTTTTTGATGGACTGTTAATCGCACAAGATGCCAAAGTGTCTGCCTTTGTTGAAAAAATCAGAAGCCAAATGACGAGTGTAAGGATTAATGCAACCTTGTAATCTCTCTTTAATTTTCACTTGTCCCGGGTTACATGTAAATGATTGTATCTACTTTCAGAGGCCTGGTCATGATGCTTGGGGGCCAGCCACTTTCACAGCAGGTAGAGAAACATCACAGAAGTCCAGGGCCAAGGTAGATGAGGAGGGTCTGCAAATAGCTGTGTGCAGACATGGAATCTTGCTGCAAGGCTTGAATCACTACCGTGGTGCAATATATAAGTACCCGATGTTCCTGCAGAAGGAGCTGGCTCCAGCTGCCAAAACGACCTTCTTTTGTATGGACATCACTTGCAGGTAGTCATAAACAAACCATAATTGAGGTTTTAATGAATGTTTAGGTGGTAATAATAAGTATTTGTAGGCCACGTAGGGGCAACAACCATAGACTATATAAAAAACAACACCACAACTTGCTAACAATCACAAGTTTGAGATCATATGACCCTAGAAAATGTATATGCCTATTGTGTTATCTGAAGCATTTGCATGCCCAGCAGATCCAAGACGGCATTAATGTTAATTTGGCAACATGTTGTTATTTGATTGGTTACAGGGATTGCACTGGTGTTTTCCAAAGTCCTAGTATGTCTCCTTACCGTTATGCCATCATGCACGCTAGGGATGATGGCATAAGGAGGGCCTGAGTGACTGATTCCTCGAGTAGTCCTCATCTCTATTATTATCAGCTGCTGATACCTGCCACCTCTGTGCCAGAGGAGCGCATGTTCTCCACAGTAGGAATGATCATTAACAGAGTGCAAATGTGAATTTAATTACGTTTTTGTAAGGAAACAATGTTTTGAAGTTCTGGTTGTGAAAAAATAAATCCTTAAAGGGTAACTGTGACTGTTTTGATTGAGAATAAGCATTAGGTGTTGGGTAGGCTGTATTGCTGTGCATCATTATTCCTGCAGGAAGATGCGTTCACTTCTTCAAAAATAGATTTGGAAAAACGAGTACTCGATTGGCCCTCAAGGAACTAATGCAATTCCTTGATCTTGGAATTAACTACTAGTGCCCTTCCCTAATGCACAGATTGGTTTTTCCCATTACAGGTATTGGCCATATGTTGGAGAAAATGGCAGAGAAGTTGCCTGAGCTTCAGCCACTTACAGTGATGAAGCCTTTTCTTTCTGTGATACATGCCAAGGCTCACACTGGCAAATGTGAGGTACAGTGTAAAAGTTAAATGTTTCTGTCACAATACCTTTCTGAAGAACATACCCCTACAGTCTCCTGCACAGGAAACATTGATATGGCTTGTTATCCCTTCAAGTATTGGTGTTTCCTGAATGGTAGTCCACATTAGTGAAATCATTTAGTATATAATATGCAACACTGTTTTGTACATGTGTTTTCAGGTGAAGTGGGGTGGCAGAAGCCAGGATGGTGCAGGAAATACAGTTGGTGAGGAGGTGGAACAGGTCAACAGCTTTCTCTCGAGGGCTGCTCTGACTACAAAATTCATGACTAAGTCAGGTTGGTGTGTAGTCAGAAAAAGGGTAGGCTTGACACGGTACCAGATTGTAACATTTTTTTTTTTTTTTTTTTTGTGTGTGTGTGTGTGTGTGTGTGTGTGTGCGTGTGTGTGTGTGTGTGTGTGTGTGTTTTACAGGCAGAGCGGATATGATAACTGTGCTTGCCATGGGATGGAACAATAGGAAGACAGAGAGTCTGCACAAGACACTGGCAAAAAGATTTGTCAAAGTAAGAAGTCTTTACTGCAAGTTAACATTTGTCATTTCATGGTTACTTTCTGTGGGCTTGAATACTGGCATCACAGGTTAAAGGAGTGACAACTTTGTTCAGCTCATGTCCTGTGACTGGTGTGGTGTGGAGGCATGGCAGAGCCATATGTTGGTTGGCTGCTTGCTTGCTGGTTCACTGTGTTTTCGTGCTGCATTGGCTACAAAAACTGAGCAGAACAATGGGCTTATGGTCCACTGACTCACTGCTACTGAGTTTAACAGTCCCTTCTCCTCACACCTTCCCGCTCTGAAGAACGTCTCCCAAGCATCCTCCCAACGAGCTGTGGCACAATTTTCGGCCCCACTGGCGTGTGTTGTCACCATGACAACTAACAACAATCACCATTTAGTGTTTTTGACATCAAATGACTGCAGCAAACAACTCGATGTCCTTTCTATCCAATTAGCATTCTTATATCATATTGCATTCTTTCACCATAAAATAGCCTTTGTTATAACAAGGAAATAATTGTTTCATGAGGCACATATTCTCTTTTGAGGACATACTTAGAATATCCTCATGAATTTGTGCTTGAATGTTTTGTGTGTTGTCATTTAGTTTTTTCAATCATGATTAGAGATACACTCACTGATATTGTCCCCTTTTTTTTTAAAAAATAACATATTTTGTCTGATAATATGAAATACTTTTGGTATATTAAATTCCACCAGATAGTTGTCCTACATCTTAAGCCCCTGTCACACATGCACTGCAAACCTGAAACTATCTGAACAGTTCCTGGTACAGCTGTCTGTGTACACAAATATCAGATTCAGTCGGACCGGGCATCAAATGGAGTTTACCCTCCCAGCTTAGTAGTGCAAAGACTGGTTAATTCCAGACGATTTTTGCCTGCTGTATCCACGGAGCTGATGACATTTATAGGCAATGACTATAGACTTTTTTGTTTGTGATGATATTAAGAACCATCTCCATTAGCGTATTGTCTCCACAAAATGTACTCCCCCCTGCACGCTCCCCTTGCCTAAACCGAACCAAGTAGTTACATAAAGTGTGAACACGTCTAAGTGTGTGCTGCTGCAGGACCTGATTCTCTGACATTGTTCTGGGTTCATATGTGAAACCATCTTTATTCTCTTATCTCTAATGCCCTATGTTAACATACCTTTTTACGGATCACACCATGCCTTATATATGTTTGTTTTTTTTAAAACATTCTAAATAGACTAACAGAGAGCAGAAATCGAAGGAGCTTATCTTGAGAGTCTCACACAGAAGCTCAACATCTCTCTGGAGGACACGGAGCAATGGGCGTGTGACATCAAGCAGTGGGCAGCCACTGGTATGTATTATGGTGGGGGGTGTATAGATTTGGTAGTCTTGCCATACATTTCGCTAAATGTTTTACAATACAATTTTTTAATGATCAATTTTGCTTGTTTCTGTTTTTCAAGAGAGACATGTAGCTCATAGTAGCCAGGAAGAGCTCCAGACAGAAATTGATGAGATCAATTACTCCCTCAGAAGAAAAAAGCATGCGCTATATCGAGAAAATGGTATTTGCTATTTCCTCACTCAACAACTTAAGCTTGTTTGTTGTAGTTTTTTCTTATAAATATATTTTTTACCTTTTATATAGCAACAAAACAAGGCAACGCAAAAGAAAGAGACTAACTGGCCTTAAGAACAAACTCAGAGAGAAGATACTGCACTACAACACCGTTGCTTCATGTGAAGAAAGAATTGACACAGAAGCAGCATGCAGTCTCTCTGAAGATATAATACTGCCTTGGGAAGCACAAAGAGAAATGTGTTGTATTTTGAGTGCTTTGGAAACATCCAATAATCATTTTAACATAAAGCTGTGAACAAAGTTGAAACATACAGTCCAAAGTGCATTATAGACTGTTCAGGGACACCCAACAAAAATGACTTTGGAATATGAATGATACATTATATTGTCATCTGTATTATGTTGCCACATAAAGTCGTGATAATGTGATAGTTGGTCTTACTGATATAAAAGACACATGCTAGACTAGTGGTCTTCATGGGAACTGAACTGGCAGAACACAGTCAATAGAAGAGACATGTTTATCAAGAAACATCCAAAATCTACCCTAACTATTTAGTAAATATGACTACTAACTTGACATCTCACAACATACAATATGTAATGCAGCCAATGCAATCTGAATTAAATGCAGGTTTACAGGGATGAGCAGAGTATGTATTTCCTTGAATTTCTCCAATTAATATTTGTAGTTTGCTGTTGCGATTCCTTGGGAATTATGTGTATTGGCTAGATTATCATAATTTGGGATGGTGATTGTTAGGATTATATTGCTACTACAACTCTTACTCAATACTCCTTTTTGGTCCAGTTGATTATTGATATTCTTATCGGTTCTTTGTTATTATCAAAGAATTGCCTTTTTTTGTTATTTAAAGATGATAATATATTCTGAAGATTAGTTTGGATTAATTTATTTATGTGGTAATTGTAATTTAATATTTCTAGATCAGCTACAACTAAGTCACTTTATACATTCAATAATATCCCACTGGCAACAAATCTAAATTGTCAATAAAATGAATTGTATTCCAGACATCACAATACTGAATGAAGTTGAGAAAAGAATGTATAACAGTCCTTCCGCCAGCTTTTAGGTCAAAGAGACCAAGCTAATGCTATGTAAAGCTGCCCCAGTTGTGATTTCACACAGAAGCAAAAGAGGCGCTTTCACTAGCATTTTTATAATTAGCTGTGATGCAGGCTACCAATTCAAGCTTGCAAGCCACACAATGAAGAACATTGTGCTAGACCTATGGTGGAATATATTAAAGCCGGTTTCACATATGATCCCTGGACAATGTAAGGGAAATCCGGTCGAGAATAGTCCTGAGTTTGCTTTAACACATGCAGCACTCGACCAGAGTGGCCCCTGGATAGAGCGTGAAGGGGCATGTACATGTCGTAGTTACAGCAGGCTAATGGATCTGGTTCTCATTTTCGTCACAAACAACAAAGTCTCTCATAATTCTTCTAAATTGTCTGATGATTTCAGAGTCAATCCTTACTGACAAAAGCTCATGAATATCGTCATCTCTCCCGTTAAGACAATTTTGTTGCCATTTTGTGTAAATCAACCTTCTTCACCATTGAAGGTTTGATTTGCTCCACTTTTCCAATGCATAATAAGATAAAAAGCAGCTATATTCACATGTGAGCTTACTCAGAGGTTACCCAGTCTTTGTACTTAGGAGCTGGCCAGGTAAATCCCACTTGATGTCACTTGATGATCAAATATTTGTGTTCTTACATACTGATTGTCTAGATAATTTTATGTTTGCAGTGTATATGTGAAAGGGGCTTAAGTGTTTTACTTTTGTCACATCTGTTCTCTTTTCCAAAACAGTGGTGAGTCTTCGCCTGAAGAGGCGACTTTTTGACCAGGTTATGCTGGTCAGGCCTATGGAAGAGGAAAAAGTTATAATTGTGAAGGAGATGACCCAGCATTGCCAGTACCTGAGAAAGGCCTTGGACAAAGTAGACAGCCTCCTTCGTCACACTCAAGAGAACATCACGAAACATAGTATGTATTAGTACAGTCTCAGAGCTGGGCAGACAATCTGCATTTTAATGTTCATAAAGAGTTGCCTTATTTTCTATCTGATTATTATTATTTATTTTTTTTACATTTTATTTTAGCACCTCCCACAGAGCTGACAGAAGAGGGATACAGGGGGCTGCTCTGTTGTCTCCTGCGCAAACGGCACATTCTGCAGCAGAAACTGAGCGCAGTCACCAGCACTTACGCCCATTTTGACACTGACCCCTCCTTTTTCATGTTGGAGGAAGACAATGAGGACGTTGAAGAGGACAGTGACCACGAGGACAACAGCACTCCAGATATTTCAGAGGAAGAAATGTAAAGCCTGTTAGGTTGTGGACATAAGGCCGCAGGCTTTTATATTTATTTATTTATTTATTTATTTATATTTTACAATCACAGGCTATAAAATGTCTTATCAACAGAGCTAGTGACGCAGACATGCGGCAATTTGAGTTGGAATGGAGCCCATAAATGTAGGGCAGCGCAAAACAGTATTCGAACACACCACTTCCGCCTGCAACACAAGCCAAACAAGCGCAACGGTGGCAAAAAACAAAAGCCCAATTATTTACTTAGTAAAGGAAAACAATTATGAGTCTAAGCTAAGTGATTCTACGATAAGAACGTTATCCCTCACTGGCATCTTCTTACCTTTTCCTCTTATGGGTGTTATAACACAGGCCAAGAATGAGCATTTCAGATGAATCGATAAGGTGCCTGTAGATCATGGTGATCAGTTGATCGGGGACGCGTTTGACTTTGGGGACCAAAACCACCGTCCCCATTGAGATTTCACTTGAATAGTACTCAGCAGGCTCCAGAATGTGTTTTTTCCTTAAACTCTCAATTGTCCCCAAAATTGACTTATTTCAGACTGTGTGTGTGTGCCCCCCACTCCATCCCCCCTCCCCACTCAATCTGTGTATCCCTCTACATTGCCCCTAGTGGAAGTGTGTGGAATTGTCTAGGACCCCATAGGCGGTTTACATTCTGCCTGATAATAAAGATAGATAGATGGAGAAGCAAGTCAAAAGGTTTAGGTAGACTGCATTTTGCCTGATAAGAAATATATATAGTTTTATTGCAGAGCATAAGCACTGTGTTAAAATGAGTTAGCTAGCATTAGAGTGCTAGCGCTCCTTGCTAGTGCTACATGCTAACTACTTTGATGATGTGAATTTACATATAGAAAGCTAAAAGGTAGCCTGTATTTTTTCAGATAATAGATAGATAACTATCTATTAGACATAATAAGAAAGTCAAGAACTATATCTATCGACTAAAATACAGGCTACCTTGATAGATAGATAGAAGCAAGTTAAGAGCTAGAGTTAGCCTGCATTTTGTCTGGTATAAACATTTTAATACATACATGTATTATATACACACACACACACACACACACACATATATACATATATCATATATTATAGTATAGTATATATTGTATTATATTATATATATACATATAATATAAAGTTATAATATAATTATAAAGGTTTTTAAATAATATATACATTTGTTTTATTTTGAGTTGTATTAGCAAGCCTGCTTTTCCAAATAATTATATAAATTAATATGGACATTTCAGGCCCCGTGTGTCATAGTTTGTACACAACAAAAGTGTACAGTTTTATATCTCCTGATATTATAATCTGTATCAAATATTTTAAAAATCATCATTTGTATGCATGTAATAGGGATATAGGAGAAACCCCTCCCTGAGTTGGCTGTATAAAGAATGCTCTATCCACATTCATAAAATGTTTTCATGTCAGAAAGGACATATTGAAAGCAGTTTACCTGTCAGTTATAAAAACAGTACTCACATTCAACAGGGCATCCTGGTATCACTTCATGACAATTAAAAACAAAATAACTTGCACGTCAATAGGATGTATTTGTACCTTTGCTTATTTTTAGTGTAATTGTGGAGCAACTTTTTACACTGAAGATTATGAAAATCATCATCCTTTTCACACTCTTCTGTGTAGCCAATGTTAGTATAATTAGTAAATGTACATTCCTATACAGTGCAAGGTATCGGTAGCATGTGGCTACCATTACGACGGTCAGCCTACTTCTCCAAACCCTACTAAGCATTGCTGCTGGTTTGCATAAATGGCATTGACAACTAACTAACTGTGATTCATGAATGATTTATCGTCTTTTTAAATGTTCTGACATGGGCCCATATGCTCTCGGATAATAGTATTAAATAGAATGGTTGTGAATCAAAAGAGACATTTGCTAATTCAATTTACCTCTGTTTTTAAAATAAAGTCAATTGCTTTAAACGCTGTCGTAATAACTACACTAGATGAACATGAATGGATGCAAGTGGTATATATGTCTTCATATGGCAGATGCAATTCTCAAGCTTGAAATATGTTTTCAAGCATATAGGGTATGTGTTAGGCAATAGGGATGTGGATGAACCTGAGTATCAGTATTCATACAGTTACCAAGTATTGCAATGTTAAAAATGATGCATAGATTCTAATTTAAATGATTTCTATTATCAAAAGACTGTCATTAAAGCACTGTTCTTAAAAAGAAATAGGCCAACCTGGCTGGCAGTAGTATGAAGTGTACAGTCTTGAATAAATTCAGCCTGTTGCTGCTCTGTAAGCTTCTCCTAGCCTAGCCTGCCGGTTTAGCATTATCCCTGGAGTCAACCCAACCTCATAACTTGGGTTATCAGTCAATCAATCAAGTGTATTTGTCACTAGTAATTATATAAGCTATGATGGCTTGTGTTAACTGCTCAGCTGTTGCGGACAGGGTTTCTCTAGAGAGATGTTGCCACTAAGCTATGTGAGTTATCACGGCCACTGAAGATAACTTTAGCTGCGGACTAGCATAGTCTCTGCAATTGCTGTAGAGTTTGTCCCTGTCTGGCAATATTTGAACGCTCATGAGGGCAAGCTCTGGTTGTGTTGCTCAGTAAGCAGTCACCCCACCCGATTGCAAACAGGTTTTCAACCTCACTAGCTCCGTTGTTAGTCCTGATGGCCCACCACCCGGGATCCTCCTCAAACACTTACAGGGGTTAAACAATGTGGAGTGATACTGAATTGTTTAAAGGAATTAGATGTAATTGCCATGATATGCAGGTATTATTTGATGGCTAACAACCAACTAGATTGCTTGGTATAAGCTATTCGCTTTGTAATGTTTAATGAAAACCTGTAAATATTCATAGCCTATCTGCAAGAGACAGTAGCTGTACTGACATTCAGAGTGATCATTTATGTGTACCTATCCATCTGTATCAGTAACATCTTTGTTTAATTGGACATTGCCATAAGAGCTGTCTGTTCTTCTTTGTTAAAGGTAACTGGCCAACCCTCAGCCATTAGTCCACAACCAACATCAAAACACAATACAGAGACGGTTAGCTTTTACCACTGTCAGATATATACTGTAAGGAGATTCAACAGGATAGTCAGAGAAGATAAACACAACAGCATCATACTGTTGCATCATAGAGAGCATATTGATAAGCTGCATCACTGTGCGGTATGGGAACAGCATCGACATGAACCACAAATACTTGCTGAGAGTGGTAAAAACTGCTGAGAGGATTGTCAGGATGCCCCTGCCATCTCTGCAGGACAGGATGATCAAAGACTCCATCAAACCGCAACACAAGCTTTTCACACGAATGCCCTCTAACTGAAGGTATAGAAGATGCAGGACCTATAGGCTGAAGGATAGTTTTCATCTATCTATTTTTATCTATCTTTACTTTGCATACATTACACAATTCCAATGCATTTGCTACTTAAGAGAATAATTTATGAGGGGGAAAAGCCTGCATTAGTTTGTGACTAAATTATCAATATAAACATTATTTCCTGGTATAAGGGAAACTCATAATGCATAATAATGTATATGAGCTTATCTGGTTGTCTGATATAAGTTAATTATACATGAAATATTCTGTCATATAGATGATATGGCTAGCAATGAAGCGATAATGGAGAGATCTGTGAGGAGAAGACGGGTTCGTCCTCAACAGGATGCCGAACAACACATTAAACTGAAAACTGACAAGGCTGGTCTCACAGAGCATTTTATCAACCCAGACAAAGGTAAGTTCTTGCATTTTGCAAGTAGTGTTTGTGTCAGTTGTACACAGCCTATTGATAATTATGTTGAATTACACAGTACCACATTCAAAATCTGAACTATCCCTTTATGGTTAAGTCTTGAGAAGGAAACTTTAACAAGCATGTTTGTGTTGGATACTGTACAGAGATGGTCACAAGTCACTTTTTGCAAGTCCAGGACAAGTTTGAAGTCTCTGAGGGTAGCATCAAGTCTCTTATGTTTTTGATAAATATTAATATAGAGTTGAAGGAGGGGTGGGCAATATGACGATATTAGATCGTGAAGGATCAGTACGTGTTGACCAACCCAAAGCAGAGAGATCGTAGTATCGTCTATATGGCATATGCTATCCGTTCCTATTCTATGCTCTGCAGTGAGGAAAGAAGTGTAAGAGGAAAATGTGCATGGATTTAGGAGTGTAACATATAAGTGACGGACTGGAAGTAGACAGGTGAATGATTTAGCAGTGTACTCTCTGAATAAATAAAGTTTAAATGAGAGCATAAAAAAAGTCAACACATAGTGAACTTGAACTTGACAAGATGGTGGCCTCTGAAAGAATAGGCTCACCTGCAGTTACATCTTTCTGCCAAATAGGCCACTAGAAACATATCTCAAATGTTATGGAGTACAAGTTTAAGTGCTACTCAAGTCTGAGTCTGAAACTCAAGTTCCCATCTCTGATAGAGTAGGGTATTTTTATGTTACACTACTGTTGCACAGCTTTGCCTTGGCTTACAAAATATTATAGTAGATGGTAGACTATGCCAGTGGATACAAAAATGTGTTTTTTTTTAAAGGTCGAGGTGTGCTTGCTTTGGAGGTTTTTAACAAAGGAGATTTTGTGCTTGAATACCGTGGTAAACTTTTGAATCAGGATGGTCTTTATATGAAGAACTACAATGACAAAGAAGCAGTATTCCTGTTTAACTCCAAATGGAAAGGGGGATGTTGGTGGTAAGTTATAATAAATATGCTTTTGTTGGCAGGTATAATAAATAACAATAGTTTTAGGAGATGAGCTTTGAATGGCCTGTTAACCTTAAGATATCCCAATTACTAACAAACCATTCAAGAGACTCACCACCCCAGTAATACTGTAAATGTATTTTGTTGCAAGTTACCTCAATTACTTACTCAGCTTTCAAAGAAAACATGCCCTTCTTAACACTGTATACAAGCAAAGTAGGTAACTAACCTTAATATAAATATTATTGTCCTTAAGTCTTGATGCATCTGTTGAAGACAAGTCACTGGGAAGGCTTGTAAATGATGACCACATCAAGCCTTACTGCAAGATAAAAACTATTGATGTTGGTGGGATGCCACATCTTTGCCTGTTTGCCCTAAGAGACATCGCCCCAGGTGAAGAAATAACTTACAATCACGGGGATTCAGACTGGCCCTGGCACATACAGGTACAATTTGTTAAATGTTGATAATGTTTTTTTTTCTTCATTTTCGTATGAATCTGATGTCATTGTGTCTTGTGATTTGACCTTTATCATGATTGGTTTAATTTTTTCCCGGTTTCCTTTTCTAGCAGAAAATGGCACTTCATGTCAACAGTCAGCTGATACCTGATGTCAGCGAGCAGCTGACACCTGCTTTCAGGGACAGACCTCAGGTAGGGGCCAGTTTATAAATACTACTTAATCTCTTAGAGATTTAAGGTATTTGTTCTCAGTGTAGTATTCAGTTGGTTTAAGAGTATATATTATTATCCAGTGTTTACCTTATAGCAGTGCAAGTAGTAATGGACTGATCGGACAATGATGTGTGTTTGAAATGTCTCCTGAAGTAATGACAGACGTGTATACTGGTTTCTAAACATTATACTTAGATTAATGTCCCCAATTGGGTATGAGTACCGTGTGTGTGTGTGTGTGTGTTTGGAATGACCCCAAAACGACTGATAGACTGTACCCCAATTAGGTATGATGAGCGTGTGTGTGTGTTTTGGAATGCCCCAAATGTAATGAAAATAGTACATAACATTTTTTGTTCCTTTTCCAGCAGCAATTGGCACCTGATGTTAGCCAGCCAAGTGTCAAAGAAAGCAATAAACGTCAGGAGCAAGTAGTATTTGAGTAGTATTTTATAAACTCGCCCTACCTGTCAAGAAAGAATTCAAAAATGCTCCTACACATTAATTTCTGTGTTATAGTGTGTGTGTCCACAGAGAGCCTGCCTGCTGTCTGTATTTTCTTATCTATCAGTGTTGAGTGTGTCTGCCTGCCACCTAGACCACTGCTGAATCATTTTATTTTAGCATGTATAATTGTCCAGTGTTTTTCTTATGGCAACCCAAGTAGTGATGTACTGTAAAGACAATGAGCTCTGGGAACATCTGTATATGAAAAGTCTGTAAGTACTTTAGGAGATGTTCCAAACAATTAGGTATGACTACTGCGTGTGTTTGTGTGTGTTGGAATGCCCCCAAATGTAATAAAAATAGTGAATAACATTTTTTTCCTATTCCAGCAGCAATTGGCACCTGATGTTAGCCAGCCGAGTGTCAAAGAAAGTGACAGACGTGAGGTAGGGGCCAGTGTATAAAATACTACGTAAAGACCTGTTGAGCAAGAATTTCTTTACTGAAAAAAGCTGAAAATTCTCCAAAAATGCTCCTACACGTTAATTCTTGTGTTATAGTGTGTGTATCCAAAGAGAGTCTGCCTGCTGCCTGTATTTTCTTATTTCTTAGTGTTGAGTGTGTCTGCCTGCCACCTAGACCACTGCTGAATCATTTTATTTTAGCATGTATTTTTGTCCAGTGTTTTTCTAATGGCAACCCAAGTAGTGATGTAATGTAAAGACAATGAGCTGTGTTTGGAACATCTCCTAAAGTACTTACAGACTTTTCATATACGGATGTCCCCAATTAGGTATGACTTCTGCGTGTGTGTGTGTGTGTGTGAGTTTAGAATGACCCAAAAAGTACTGATAGACTTTCATCTTCGTATAATGTCAGAACATCAGTATGTATGTCCCCAATTAGGGATGCCAACTGTGTGTGTGTGTGTGTGTGTGTGTGTGTGTGCGCGCGTATAGAACGACCCCAAAAGTAGGCATGTGAATGTTCTCATTTGTCCAGGTCATCGTTATCCTCAAAGCAATTTCAGTCAAAAGCAACTGGACTGGCTATTTGTCTAGGAAGGCGTTTCACCTCTCATCCAAGAGGCTTCATTCAATTCAATTTAATTCAATTTCATTTATAGTGTCGACTCATAACAAAAGTTATCTCAGGACACTTTACAGAGTAGGTAAAGACCACACTCAATGACTTATTTATGATTTACATAGACCCAACAATTCCTCTGTAGAGTACTGTGGCAACGAAAACCTTCCCTTTAACAGGCAGGAACGTCGGACAGACCCTGCTCTGTGGAGGACGGCCATCTGTCTTGACCGGTTGGGGAAGAAGAAAAGGAGAGAGAAAGCGAGAAATGACACACAGATGGACAGAGAGAGACAGACACACTTCCAGAGATGCAAGCAAGCAAAGCCTGTCTAACAGTAACTATAATAATATCTATAGTAATGTGAATATGACGTATATGTTAAGACAGTTAATACAACAGAATAGTAGAAACAAGCACAGCTAAGGTGATAGAATATGACAATGATAATAATTATGGTGGCAAACATGATTAATGGTGAGTAGTGGCAATAGCAGATACAATACAGCGAGACATACCACTGGTGGTGTTTTTATGGCTACAAATTTTATAGTTTATTAAACTAGTGATAGTATATATGAGTAACAGTGATAATAGCAGCAGGAAGCGTCATGTAGGACCACAGCAGCAGGCACCACCACGATCAGCAGAGACCTGCGAGACGACAAAGCACAAACAACTCCGGGGAAGAAGCGGAATTAGTAACATGCATTGATGAGACATGAATGGTACAGACAGAGAGGAGAGAAGCTCAGAGTATCAGGAAAAGTATTATCCCCCGATAGACCGGCCTATAGCAGCATAATTAAGCAGAAGAAAATCTTTTAAGTCCTAGCTGTAAGCTTTATCAAAAAGGAACGTTTTAAGTTTACTCTCAAATATGGGGACAGTGTCTGCCTCCCGAATAACATTTGGGAGTTTGTTCCACAGGAGAGGAGCTTGGTAGCTGAAGGCTCTGAGGCAGACTTTTGGAGACTCTAGGAACGACGAGTAGCCCTGCATTATCAGAGCGCAGAGATCTAGTCGGGTGATACGGTACTATAAGCTCTTTAAGATATGACGGAGCCTGACCAATAAGAGCTTTGTACGTAAGGAGAAGGATTTTAAATTCTATTCTAGATTTTACAGGGCAGAGAAGCTAATACAGGAGAAATACGTTCTCTTCTATTTGTTTTAGTCAGTACAGGAGCTGCAGCATTTTGGACCAACTGGAGACTCTTAACAGACTTATTGGAGCAGCCTGATAATAAGGAGTTGCAATAGTCCAGCCTAGAAGTAACAAATGCATGGACTAGTTTTTCTGCATCTTTCTGAGACACAATGTTCCTAATTTTTGCAATATTACGCAGGTGAAAATATGCAGTCCTTGTCATTAGTTTTATGTGAGAATTGAAGGACATATCCTTGTCAAAATTAACACCCAGATTCCTTATTGTGGTGCTGGAGGACAACACAACATCATCCAGACTAACAATGTCTTTAGCTATTGAGTTTCGGAGGCCTTTGGGGCCAAGTACCATAACTTCAGTTTTATCTGAGGTTAACATCAGAAAATTGCAGGTCATCCAGCTTTTTATTTCCTTAATGCACATTTGAAGTTTATCTAACTGATCGGTTTCTTCTGGTTTGATCGACAGATGTGTGTGTGTCACACAGAGAGTGAAAATTTAATATGCATATATAAGGTCAATAGAATCGGTCCAAGGACAGAACCCTGTGGGACTCATGTGGATGGAGGATTTGTCATTAACATGTACAAACTGAGATCTATCTGATAGATATGACTTAAACCATCTCAGTGCGGTTCCTTTAATGCAGATTAGATGCTCCAGTCTCTGTAGCAGGATGTGATGGTCATAGTGTCGAAGGCCGCACTAAGATCTAGTAAAACAAGTACAGAGACAAGTCCTTTGTCTGAAGCTATAAGAAGGTCGTTAGGATTTCAAGGGGGAATCATAGCACTGAGACAGCACTGGTGAAAATTACTGACTGGAAATCCTCAAATATCTCATTAATATGTTAAAAGTCACACAACTGATTGGCAACTAATTTCTCGAGGATCTTAGAGAGAAAAGGAAGGTAAGATATAGGTCTATAGTTGGCTAGTACCTCAGGATCAAGACTGGGCTTTTTAAGGTTTAATTACAGCTACTTTAAAAGACTGTGGTACATAACCTACTGATAAAGACATGTTAATCATATCTAATACAGGAGTGCCAACTAAAGGTAACACCTCTTTAAGTAACCTAGTTGGGATAGAGTCTAGGAGACAAGTAGAAGGTTTTGATGCTGAAATAGTAGAGGTTAATTTGTTAAGGTCGACTGTAGAAAAGCAGTCCAAGAATATATCAGGTCGTACAGTTTCTAAGGTTCCTGGGTTTCATGAAAAATTTGTGCCAAGCGAGTTGATTTTGTCTCTAATAGTTATAATTTTGTCATTAAAGAAGGTCATGAAGTCGTTACTACTGAGGGTTACAGGAATACATTGCTGCAATTGTTGGCTTTGTCAGTGAGGGAAAGGAGGAGGAATACAGGGGTGTTGTGGACTCCTTCGTCGACTGGTGTGCAGCTAATCACCTGATTCTAAACGCCACCAAGACTAAGGACCTAGTGGTGGATTTCCGCAGGAGTAAATCTGCCCCCACACCCATCTCCATCAACGGCGTGACCGTGGATGTTGTCCAGGATTACAAATACCTTGGAGTATACCTGGGCAACAAACTGGACTGGTCCAAGAACACTGAGGCTGTCTACAAGAAGGGCCAGTCGTCTCCATTTCCTGAGGAGGCTCCGGTCATTCAATGTATGTAACACCATGCTGCGGATGTTCTACCAGTCAGTGGTAGCCAGTGCCATCTTCTTTGCTGTTGTGTGCTGGGGCAGCAGACTGAGGGCAGCAGACGCAAAGAGGATCAGTAAGATCATCAGGAAGGCTGGCTCCGTCCTGGGGGTCAAACTGGTCTCTTTGGTGGCGGTGTCTGAGAGGCGGATGCTGTCTAAACTGCACAGCATCCTGGACAACAACTCTCATCCTCTCCACCAGCTGCTGACCTCCAGCAGAAGCACCTTCAGCCACAGACTCATTCTCCCCCAGTGTAATACTGAACACCGGAGGAAGTCTTTTCTTCCGGCGGCCATCAAACTTTATAATTCATCTCCCCCTGGTCAGGTAAGGAACAGTGGAGACACTGTATCCTGAAAATGTCACTTTGTCACTTTATATCATCACTGCACCACTTTATTCAGTTGTACTGTCACTCAGGGCCTACTCACACTGTCCTTCTGGCCGGGGCCAAAACCGGTTTTTCATCTAAAGCCTAGTACCTTTAAGCAGTGTGAGTGCACCCGCTCCGCGCACAACTGCGGCCAGCGGGCCGTCCACGGCCCGCTTGAAAGAGGTGGGCTTTAGCGGAGTCGTTTGCACATGTACGAGCACGTGTGCGCGCACGTGTGCGAGCACGAGCCCTGCGGCAGTAGCGTTATGTCCGCCTGTTCGGACATGTAAATAGAAGGACGGACCATGCGCGGACATATAACAACAACAACAACAAAGGTTCATGGTGGTGTGATGCGGAGTGGGGAGTGTTTACTGCAGAATTGGTCGGATGAAAATATTCAAAAACAGTCGAGAAGACGCACAAAAAGTCCGAGGTCTGTGGAAAGATTTGTAAACAAAGCCACACACACGCGATCAATGCGTGTGACGTGTTACGGCGTGATGGTGTTTGGACAGCAAGAAGCATTGGCCGGCCCTGGCAGTGTGAGTACAAACGGGGCTGGGGCGCGGGGGGGAGAGGGAGGGGGGACAAGTACCCTAAAGCCCGGGTCGCGGTCTGGAAGGACAGTGTGAGTACGCTCTTACTTAAGTGAGAAATGCTGCTATACTTTACACTGTCACTTTATACCACCACTACATCACTTATTTTTGTGGTACTGTAACTTACTGCTGCTACACTTACACTGTCTCTTTATATCACCACTACATCACTTTATTTATTATTAATGGTACTGTAACTATCTGCTGCTACATTTACTGTGCTTAGGACATGCTGCTACATTTCACTGTGGTTTACTGTAACTTACTGTAACTTACTTCAGTACGAAATGCTGCTACACTCCACTGTGCCATACTGTCACTTAGTTATGTAGGAAATGCTGCTACATTTTTAACATTTTTAACACTTATAACTTATCGCTCCTTCTCACTTATTAGTTTGTACTTATTTCATTTCAATCTGCTGCTAAACTGCACAGCGCGTATTGTCTATTGTATATACCTACGCTTAACCACGATGTCTGTTGCACTTTGTCACACTTAGTTCATTGCTTGATTTATCTGATGTTAGCTTTATTTTGATTTGATTTATGTTTTTATGCTCATTGTTACTCTGATCCTTTTCCACCTTTGTATTGAAATAATTTCCCTCTGGATAAATAAAGCTTCTTGAATCTTGAATCTTAAACTGGGGTGTGAATGGCACAATGCACTTTAATTTGTATTAACATTAAATCAATAACATACCCAATACCTTGGCAACATAAAAAAGACCCCAGTGGGTTAAAAGGCTGAGGAAATGCTGATTTTTCTTCTTGCCTGTTAAAGGGAAGGTTTTCAACGCTACTGTGCTCAAAGGGGGAATTGTTGGGTCTCTGTAAATCCTATATAAGTCATAGAGTGTGGTCTTTACCTACTTCGTAAAGAGTCCTGAGATAACTTTTGTTGTGATTTAGCACTGTAAATAAAATTTAATTGAAAATATTTTTTTCTATACAGAATTTATTTTTTCACACTGTGACTACTAAGTACATTTTAAGCAAAGTATTAGTAATGATCCACAATGAATTTACGTACAATATATCTCATCTCATCTCATCTCATCTTCATCCGCTTATCCGGGGTCGGGTACAATATATTTTATAAAAAAAACAAAAACAAATAGAAGTGATGTGACATTTGCCTGCATATATCCCTGCATTGCAAAGAATTTACAGAAGTAGTAAAACCTGCAGGCTACACCGTGGTGTAGTGGTTAGCACTGTCGCCTCACAGCAGGAAGGTTCAAGGTTCGCCTGGGCCTTTCTGTGTGGAGTTTGCATGTTCTCCCCGTGTCTGCGTGGGTTTCCTCCGAGTACTCCGGTTTCCTCCCACAGTCCAAAGACATGCACCTGTTTAATTAATTACTCTAAAAATGTGAGGTGTGAATGGTCTGTCTCTGTTCGTCTCTGTGTGCCCTGCGATAGACTGGCGTACTGTCCAGGGTTTACCCCGCCTCACGCCCGATGTCAGCTGGGATCGGCTCCAGCCCCCCCGGGATAAGCGGTTGAAGATGAATGAATGAGTAAAACCTGCCTGTAGCAGGATACTTGTAGTAAATTAATACAAACTTCAGCAGATTCTGAACAACATAAAAAGCTGGCCCTGTTGACAAAGAAACAATAGAGAACCTACGTGTGCCATATTTGCATAGGTGTGGCTCTCATTCGGAAAACATGCGCTAGAAAAAGTGACAGTCAATGGAGGTATTGAAAATGAATATCGGCATTGAAACAAGTTTAAGCACTAAAAAAAAAGTTCAATTAAATTAAAACAAACATTAAAACATAATCTTACGATCATGATATGTTCTTTTATATTGATATTTCTTAGCAATCATTTTTTTTCAATCTTAATCTTTAATTTTTTTCTTGAGGTCTGTCTTTTTTCATTGTCACCGGTTTTCAGTTTCAACTTTCTGTCACTCTTTTGGAGTGGAGAGGAGGGGCTTGAGGGGAGAGACAAGGAGGGGGCCTTTAAGGATAATTTGCATACTTTAAGCACCGTGATCTGTGATCACGACAGTGTGGCCATCCTCTCAGATGCCTGATATGACCACATATCTGCAATGGCTTCCACAATTTTACCAGATCTCAAGTAAGTCTGTATTTCTGCCAATGTTTTTGTCATATATAGACCCTACAGTTATATGCTTTTTTTCAAATTTTCACTGCATCAGGGGGCTGTTGCAGGAAGGTAGAATTAAAAAAAAAAGCCAAACTTGATCTAGTCTTTACTGATCATTCTGGTTAAATTAGTTGCACATACACCAAACCAGGATGAGACGCTACGGCTTTGTCAAGCGAGGTATAAGTAATTCTGACGAGTGCAGGTTCACGGGAGAGGGAGACCGCAAGGTCGAGCACAGATTTACTGATACAGACACGGAAAAGGCATATGTAGCACCCTTCTCTGCCTCAACAGCAAAATCTAATGGAAATGTATTAGGAAGTGAAGCATGTCATAAGTATATAAGGAAATTCAGCTGCTTTTATTAAACAATGAAAAAAGGGGTGATGGGCAATATCAGACGGATTGAATAAGCAAATGTTCAAAAATATATACCTGTCATTTGTGTCACTTTAATTTTCACAAATGAACAGGTGAACACAATGCAAATGTGAGCAGTGGAACTGAACTCCTTCAAAGGAACAACACGCAGCCATTGGTTCAGATATGTGGACGACACGTAGGTTAAAATCAAATCCAAACACTGACACTGTCTGTCTGTCTACAGCAGGTACACAGAGTTATATTATTAACTGTCACTGATATATACACATATGAAGGGTCTCTGTCTCTCTCTGAGCTAATTTTATTTACAGCGCATTGTATCTTAATCTATAACAATATATGGCATTAATTTGTTGATAATATTTTGTATTAAGAATCTGAATCAGTTAAATAACTAAAGTTACCAAAAGAATGTAGTGGAGTAAAAAGCACAATATTTCTTCTGTAATGTAGTGGAGTAGAGGTATAAAGTAGCATCAAATGTTATTAATCAAGTACCTCAAAATTGTACTTCAATTCAATTTTATGTATAGTGTCAAATCATAACAAAAGTTTTCTCAGGACACTTTACAGAGTAGGTAAAGACCACACTCTGTGACTTATTTATGATTTACATAGACCCAACAATTCCTCTGTAGAGTGTGCGCGTATAGAACGACCCCAAAAGTAGGCCTGTGAATGTTCTCATTTGTCCAGGTCATCGTTATCCTCAAAGCAATTTCAGTCAAAAGCAACTGGACTGGTTATTTGTCTAGGAAGGCGTTTCACCTCTCATCCAAGAGGCTTCATTCAATTCAATTCAATTTCATTTATAGTGTCGAATCATAACAAAAGTTATCTCAGGACACTTTACAGAGTAGGTAAAGACCACACTCAATGACTTATTTATGATTTAAATAGACCCAACAATTCCTCTGTAGAGTACGGTGGCAACGAAAACCTTCCCTATACGGGCTTATTTTTATTAAAACAGTGAGTAGGTTTATGTACACTCTGGCTAAAACCAATCGAATCTAATAGAGAGATAAACGCAGTACTAAGGCTATTATTAACAACGTCCACATGAATATTAAAATCTCCTACAATGATTACTTTATCAGATTTAAGGACTAAATTTGACAGAAACTCTGAGAATTCAGACAGAAATTCAGAGTACGGACCAGGAGCACGGTGCACTATAACAAATATAATTGGCTGCACAGTTTTCCAGGTTGAATGTGAAAGACTAAGAACAAGACTTTCAAATGAATTATACTTTAGATTAGGTTTAATTAACAGGTCTGAGTCATAAAAGACTGTGGGAAAAACGCTGGATACATTCGACCAGTGGTGGACCCTCAAGGCCAGCAAGGCCTTCTCTGCTGGCCTAAACATAATCAGGAATATATTTTTTTAATATATATTCTTTCCACAAATATGTATTAAATTGTTCCCCATAGTCTATACACTTCATTTCATAGCTTTCCTAAGTTGGTTGCTCTGCTTCCAGCCCCAGGTCTGGGGGGGGCTGGCGTTTATGTTAGAGTTTTTATCCAATCATTATTCAGCTATCATGTGTTGCCAGGGTCCCAAATCTGCCCTTACGCATTCAGAAGCAAGAGTGCAGGCGCATGGTAGCTTAAAGTCAATGATAACGGACCTGTGGAATTAACCAATCAGCGTCAAGTTGGGTTCACTGGCGCCTGCTAGCAGGCCTACAGCGTCATCGTGTGCACGTCTTTTGATTGGATATGCGCTAGAGAGGTAGAGCTATGCAGAGCTATGCAAAGCAGTCCTGAGCACAAATGTCAATGTGATAAACGGGAAATAAGGACATTTCTAATTTGTGTAGCGCGACAAGTTGTTTTACTTTATTTAACCCACCTTAGCTGAAGGAGGCGAAGATAACGATTTGATCGCAGATTTATTTTACAACGCCATTCTCTAGAAAACTTTTCAAGATAAGCTAGACACTGTAAAGAGAGGCCGTCCGACCCCGACGCTAGCAAGCCTGACTCAGCATTATTCAAACACACTTGATCTGAGTGAGTACAAAGCATTTTATGTTTTATTAGATTTGTATGCCTTGCCCATTTTATTTAGTAATGTTAAATATGTATTAACAACCTCAATTGGCAAATATTCTGTAAATTGTTTATTTTTTAATGAACAGTGTCTGTGTGTGCGTCAAACATGTTTCTATGACACTGCGGGTTTGTGTGTGATGATGCGCTGTTTGGAGAACACACTTGTTAAAGCCCATCGCTGTAGTGTTGGTGGACTTCATACAACTTTGTATTATAACTTAAAAGCCTTCTATTGTTTTCTGAAATTATGCCTTTGTGTGATATATAATGGCGCGTGAGCCCGTGGTGGAATACACTGAGCAAATGAAAGCCACAGTACAGCTTATAGTTGAGTTATTTTTGTATTTGAGTTGGGGACTTTTGCAGCTTTCTTTATTTTGCAGAGTTAATATTATTGTTAAAAAAATATATTAACGAATGTTTCTGTGACGCTGCTTCAGCTGCGACTTGATTGGTTGGACAGTGCGCTCTGCGCTGTTTTGTGAACAAACTTGTTAAAGCTCATACTGTTGGTTGAGTGAATAAAACTCAGTAGAGTAATATAACTCTGTTGTACTTGACTATATGTTAAGGTGATGCAACGCCCAGTTGTGCTGTGTTTTGGTCTAAATGCATAATGTGTAGAGCCATGGCATCATAATTATGGTTTTAAGAGGTGGATTAAGTCTGGTAGGGCATCGCTGCAGGCGCAGGTCTGAAATGCACGGCCACGCCATTAGACACATGGTATGAGATAATCTGGCATGGAACAGGGGGGAAGACACGGACTTTACACACATGAGGGAAGTGGAACCACAGGTGGAAACAATCGGGAATCAGGGAATGACGTCAGACTGGTAACACAAAAGGAAGGGCAATTGACCTGGAACGAGAGGAGAGTTATCTTTCAAAATAAAGCAGGAAATTTACAAGACAAAAACCCAAAGACAGGACAGACCTCACCATGGCGTGACAGCTTGAAAAAGCTGAAAAAGAGGTTTTTAAGCTTGTTAAGGCTGGAAATGACATTTCATATGTGAATCGGCCAAATAACATAAAAATGTGATCCCAAACACATATTCTTCATATATAGGCTACCTTACACATATAATACTGTGATAATTGTATTTTAAAGCTTCCAAACAGAACTTAGTCTATTCCATGCAAACATGGTTTTAGGTGTTTCATAGCTTAAAAAAGGCTAAAATAGTGTGTGTGTGTGTGTGTGTGTGTGTGTGTGTGTGTGTGTGTGTGTGTGTGTGTGTGTGTGTGTGTGTGTGTGTGTGTGTGTGTGTGTGTGTGTGTGTGTGTGTGTGTGTGTGTGTGTGTGTGTGTGTGTGTGTGTGTGTGTGTGTGTGTCGAGAGCAGGTCCAGCAGACTGGGTGAGGGTAGACTCCTTCTGGAGGAGTAGGACCTTCTGGCTGGGGTGGTACTCTCTGCGCCTGGCCTGTCGGTCATACCATGCCTTCTGGGTCTGCTGGGCCTCGCAAAGGTTGACTTCGGCCTCGTCCCGGTACTTTGCCAACTGGTCCCTCATCTCCAACACGAACTGGACCACACCACGATCACTGACGCCAGTTCTGGGAGCCTCCCAGACCTTCAGCAGCAGGTCCAAAGGCCCCTGTACGTCCCAGCCATACAGAAGCTCAAACGGGGAGGATCCCTTGGACGCTTGGGGAACCTCCCGGTAGGCAAACAGCAAGTAGGGCAACCACTGGTCCCAGTGTCGGCCACAAACTTCTGCCGCATCTTCTTCAGGGTTTGATTGAAGCACTCAACCAGACCGTCTGTCTGAGGGTGGTATGGGGTGATCGCGGAAATCCCCAACTGTCGGTGGAAGAGCTGCAGGAGTCTGGAGGTGAAGTTGGTCCTCTGGTTGGTAATGATCTCGTACGGAACACCAACCCTGGAAAACAGCTGGACAAGACAACGCAACACAGCAGGAGCAGTGACAGTGCGCAAGGGAAAAGCCTTCGGAAACCGTGTGGCATAATCACAGAGTACCAGAATGTACTGGTGCCCTCCACTGCTCTTGACCAATGGGCCAACAATGTCCATGGCTATACGCCTAAATGGAGTGGAGATCACAGGGAGGGGTTGGAGGTAGGCGCGGTCTGACTGGCGGACATAGCAAGTCCTCTGACTGGTGGGACAGGTTTTGCAGAAGGTCTGCACATCAACATACATGGAAGGCCAATGGAATCTGGAGGATATGAGCAAGTAGGTTTTGTTGCGGCCAAGATGACCTGCCCAAGGCAAGGTGTGTGCCAGGTGCATTATCATCGACCGACATGACACAGGAACCACAAGGCGTTTGACACCGTCTGCCACTACATACAAAACATCACTGTCAACAATAAAACATTCTGTCTCCCCTTTTGCCATATCCAGCCCCCCAACCACCGTGGCGAACAAGGGCTTCAGAGTCCCGCCCCTTTCCTGACCGCCGCTGGCGACGAGACTTCCTGGGCCCCTTTGTGCCCCCTCAAACATACTGCTGTCCAGGGTTGTGGATCAGGCCCCTTTGCTACCGGGTCAGGCGCCACCCCTGCTCTTGCCTGGGCGCGAGTGATCACATGACCGGACAAACCCTTCCCCAGGTCACTGTTTTTGGGACCGGCCTCCAGCAACAAGTCCAGTAGCACAGGTAAGTCCCAACCCAGGAAAGCAGCAACAGTTAACCTTTCCACCACCCCCACAGTTAGTAAGGTTGCTCGTCCACCACCACCGTCACCTCTGCTGTGGGGTAGGAATGGCTGTCCCCATGCACACACAAAATGTCTTCCTGTCTGCTATAGTCCACAATGCCCATTGGCACCAACTCCCTTCGGACCAGTGTCAGGTAGCACCCCGAGTCAACCAGTGCAGTCACAGATTCACCGTTAATGGTAATGTCTTTAAAACGCTGCTGCACTCTCCCAGCACTTGCAACCCTCAGAGTGTAACATGCCCCGTTAAGTTTCGCTTTTCTGATAGGGCACAAAGAAGCCTTGTGCCCTGCCTGCTGGCAGGAAAAAAGAATAGAATAGAATAGAATAGAATTACTTTAATGATGCCAGACTGGGAAATTATTTTGTAACAGCAGTAGTGGGTCAGCAAATAAAAACTTTGTACATAACATAAATCGAATCCAATATATACATAGTGTATATATACAGTGCATAGTGTGCTATAAACAATAAGCAATAATAATATATACAACAAAATATGCAAAATATACTATAACAATAATATATACAAAACAGTAGAGAGAGCAGAGTTCTCTGTCAGGCAGAGGTGAGAGAGTTATTATATACAGTTGTAGGAGATTAAGCCTACTTTTATTATGGCTAGAATATATATTAGTCGATGAATTAATTATGAATTAACACGACTCGTTAAAATTCAGGATTTATTTTACCTAGAAGTAAGGGCACCACGACAAAATAAGACAGGATGTTTATTAAACTTTGGTGAAGGTTTAATACCTGTTAGTAATTTAAAGTAATTGATGGTTTAAATTTTATCAGTCTCGTTTTGAACGTGTCAATTCGTTCCACAGCCTTTATCAGTGACCAACACTTTCTGCACAGAACAGAAGACTCTCACAACGACGTAAGGTTATAAACATTTATTTGACTACCTAACAAGGAGAATACAGGATAGTGCAACACTGAATAGACAATATTCATATATGTGGATATAAAAAATCTTGAGACTAGAGTGATTCAAACCTACGGGCTTGTTTATAATATCACTGGCGGGAAAAAAAACTTGCTCTAATTAGCCGGCCAACAGAACTCGGATCAGAATTTAACTGTCACCAACGTTTAACCAAGAGTTGCATTAAAAGGCCAACCTTACTTTGCCGTTGATATTACAGTCGCCCTGGCGTCTTACAGTACCATTGCAGGTTCCATGGGTCCGCGTCCCGGGGGTTGGCGGACCTCGGCTCGGTTTGTAGACTGGGTCAGCTGCGCGTTTGGATCGGCGGGTCTCGTCTGGTCCCGTCGGGCTCTTCAGGTGGCTTGCCTCTGGAGGTGGTTTGTGGGTTAACAAAAGGGTTCTGATCGGTTCTGTGGGGCTGGAGTCGCGAGTTCGGTGCAATTTCCCGGCCGGACAAAAAGGCAAAGACAGCATGAGGGGTTTAACTATAATTATAAAAGATTAAAAAAAACTTGTCGTAGAAAACTTAAAAATGTCACATGATAAAATTAGATTAACAAACGAAAATACTTTAGTAAGAAAAATATAAAGTACGTCTCTTGCTAACTTTGGGTTAACAAAGTAACAAACAGCAGGAGGGGTGGTCAGAGGTGCAAAAAGGTAGAGATGCAGGAGAGGCGGTGCAGAGAGCGAGGGGTGTGAAGAGAGAGAGGTCAAGAGAGTTGCAGAGTGAGAGAGAGCAGAGACAGCAGTCTCTTCCTTTTCTACTCAGAAAAGGAGGAGACTCGGTTTAACCCATCCCTTTGGCTCTGAGCGAATCAACTGCTTTTTACGCCGGAATTCTAAAATTAAACTATCTTTGGTTGATTTTCCATTATTAAGCTTTCTGATATCTAATTTAAGCAAAATCTTTAGGCAGACAGTTTTAACAGATACAGATTCTTATTGATGGGCCTATTATTAAAACACAACATATTTCAGGAATTAGACAAAGACTTTGCACTTCTGAAACCACATAAACATAATCACAACAAGATACACATAATGCATATACTGTCTTCGAACAGCCAGTTGCGATGAATCATCGAACTTTAACTGTTTTCCAAACTTCTACACAAAGTTCTGTTGTGTAGATTTTATTACTGAAAGTCCCTCTGTCTCCCAATAGAGACTGTCCTCCCGTTCAAATTGCAGTCATATTTGACATTGATTTAGGTTAAAAGGGGTCCTTCTTTTGGAGTTCTGTTTTTTTTATTACCCTAGGAGGGTTTGAGGTTGTAAACCACACCTTATCTCCTATCGAAACAAGTATGCAAATGTCTTATCTACTGTTGTCTTCCTGTGACGCTGAGCAGACAACCAGACACAAAAACTCCTTAAACAGCACTTCCTCATGAGGTCCTACACAGTGATGGATTGTGGCAGGAAAGATTTCCTGAATCTGTTGCTACGACAGCGAAGCTGAAGCAGCCTTTTGGAGAAGATGCTCTGCTGTCTGACCAGTGTGAGTTGGAGAGGGTGGAGAGGATTATCCATGATGAATAACAGTTTTTTCAGTGTCCTCTCCACCACAGCCTCCAGAGTGTCCTGTTTGCAGCCAATCACGGAGCCAGCCTTCCTGATCAGTTTGTTGAGTCTGTTTTTGTCGCTGGCTCCAATGCTGATTCCCCAACAAACCACAGCTAAGAAAAGTACACTGGCCACCACAGACTGATAAAAGATCTCCAACATCTTGCTGCACACGTTGAAGGATCTCAGCTTCCTCAGGAAGTATAGTCTGCTCATTCCCTTCTTGTAAACAGCTTCAGTGTTAGATCTCCAGTCCAGTCTGTGGTTGATGGTAACACCCAGGTACTTGTAATCCTCCACTGCCTCCACATCCTTTCCCAGAATGCACAGAGGTTGTAAAGTCATCTTCCTCTTCTTCCTGAAATCTATCACCATCTCTCTGGTCTTGCTGATGTTCAGCCGCAGGTGATTCTGTCCAGTCCACTTCACAAAGTTGTCTACCAGTGCCCTGTACTCCTCCTCCTGTCCCTCACTTATACACCCAACAACAGCCGAGTCGTCAGAAAACTTTTGCAGGTGACACGACTCAGTGTTGTACTGAAAGTCAGTGGTGTATAAGGTGAACAGGAAAGGAGACAGTACAGTCCCCTATGGAGCTCCTGTATCACAAACCACCACATCAGACAGAGCACTGCCCATACGGACAAACTGCGGCCTGCCTGTCAGGTAGTCAGTAATCCAGGAGATCATTGTGTCATCTACTCCCATCACCCGCAGCTTCTCCCCCAGTAGCAGTGGCTGAATGGTGTCAAAAGCACTAGAGAAATCAAAGAATGTGATTCTCACAGTACCTCCTCCACCATCCAGGTGCAAATGGGCTCGTTGCAGCAGGTAGATGACAGCGTCATCAACTCCCAAGTGGGGCTGGTAAGCAAATTGCAGAGGGTCTAGCAGGGCTCTCACCTGCGGCCTCAGGTTGACCAAAACTAGTCTCTCCAGCACCTTCATGACGTAAGATGTGAGGGCCACTTGTCGATAGTCATTGAGGTCTGATGGTGTCGACTTCTTTGGAACAGGAATTAGGCAGGAAGTCTTCCAAAGCACTGGTATTCTCTCCTGACCAAGGCTCAGGTTGTAGAGGTGTTTTAGGACAGGAGACAGTTGGCTGGCACATGTCTTCAGGATCCTGGGGCTGATACCGTCAGGGCCTGCAGCCTTATGCTGGTGGAGTCTCTCCAGCTGTCTCCTAACCTGGCCTGCAGTCACAGTCATGCAGGGGAGGACGAGGAGGTGAAGGTGGAGGAGGAGGAGGAGGCAGAGGAGGAGGAGAGGTGCTGCACAGGAGAGCTCACCGCAGGGGATTGAGGGGGGAGGGGAGGAAGCATATGGGGCAGTGAGGGTGTGTGGGGGTTTGGAGGTGTCATGGAGACAACAGAAGGCTGTGAGCTGAACCTGTTGAAGAATCTGTTCAGCTCGTTTGCCCTCTCCAGGCTGCCTGATAACTGTCTGCCGCTCACCTTACACCCAGTGATCTGCTTCATTCCAGTCCACACATCCCTCACATTGTTCTGCTGGAGTTTGGCCTCCAGCTTCCTCCTGTAGGCATCTTTACAGGTCCTCAGCATATCCCTGAGTTCATGCTGCACTCTCCTCAGTTCTTCCCTGTCTCCAGACCTGAACGCCCTCTTCTTCTTGTTAAGAATGGATTTCAGGTCATTGGTGATCCACGGCTTATTATTAGGGAAGCAGCTCACAGTCCGGGTTTGCATGGTGGTGTATTCAGAGAACCTGATGTATTCTGTGATGCAGTCGGTCATGCTGTCCAGATCCTCTCCATGTGGCTCAACCAGTGCATCCCAGTCTGTCGACTCAAAGCAGTCCTGTAGTGCGTCAGCGACCTCCTGAGTTCACCTCCTCACACTGTGGACAGGCTGCCGCTGAACAAGGGGAGGCAGCGGGAATACAGCGAGTCCAGTATCATGTGTTTCACGGAAACGTGGCTACACGACCAGATACCGGACTCAAACGCCACCATCCCCGGCTTCCATACGTTCCGAGCCGACAGAGACACCACCGCGAGCGGCAAGAAGAAAGGAGGAGGACTCGCCATGCTCGTCAACAACAGGTGGTGTCACCCCAGGCACATCTCCGTGAAAGACCGGTTTTGCAGCCCGGACATCGAGCTCGTTGCCATCGGACTGCGTCCTTATAATCTGCCACGGGAGTTTACCAGCGCCATCGCCATTACGGTTTACATTCCGCCGTCTGGAAATGCCGACGCAGCGTTTGACGTCATCAGCTCTGCGACTGCGGCATTACAGACGAAACACCCCAGAGCATTCGTCATCATCACAGGTGACTTCAACCACGTCTCTCTCTCATCCACTCTCCCAACGTTTCACCAGTTTGTCAAATGCACAACAATGGACAATAAAACCATAGATCTGCTGTATGCAAACGTTAAAGAGGCATACAGCTCCACTGCCCTCCCTCCCCTGGGAAGGTCAGACCACAACCTCGTCCTGCTCTCCCCATCATACACGCCTGTGGTTCAGCGGCAACCAGTGACAGTAAGAACTGTGAGGAAATGGTCTCCTGAGGCCATGGAGTCACTGCAGGGTGCTCTAGAAGCCACTGACTGGGATGCACTGTACAAACCACACGGTGAGGACATTGATGGCATTACTGATTGCGTCTCTGATTACATTGGGTTCTGCATTGACAACACCATCCCCAGTAAAGAGGTCTGCTGCTACCCAACTAACAAACAATGGGTTACCAGCGACCTGAAGGCCCTACTTAACGAGAAAAAGAGGGCCTTCAGGTCAGGGGACCGTGCTGAGCTCAAGCGTGTTCAGAGAGAACTTAAACACAGCATCAAGGAGAGTAAGGAGAACTACAGGAGAAAACTGGAATCCAAACTGGAGAACAATAACACCAGGGATGTATGGAGGGGGATGAGTGAGATCACCGGCTTCCAGAGGAGAGGAGGAGGAGGAACAGCAGAGGGAAATGAACAACGTGCGAACGAGTTTAACCTGTTTTTCAACAGGTTTGACCCCAGCCCCCCCTGCTGCTCCTCCAATAACTACCTCTTCTCACAACCCCCCCACAGCTCTACACCAGCCCCACAACCCACCCCAACCCCCCCAACAGACACCAGGTTCCACCACCTCCTGCCCCACTTCCCCAACCCCCCCAACAGACACCAGGTTCCACCACCTCCTGCCCCACTTCCCCACCCCCCACTGCTACCTACAAACTTCTGCAGCAGTCACCACTCTGCACTACCACCCAGGTGGGTACAGGGACCTGGTCGGCAATTTTGTCAAGTGGTGTGAGGAGGACCACCTGCAACTGAACGTGGCAAAGACGAAAGAGATGGTGGTGGACTTAAGGAGGAACAAGCCCCCGCCCTCTCCAGTCTGCATTGGTGGGACGGACATAAACATTGTGGACTCCTAAAAGTACCTGGGTGTGGTGCTGGACAACAAAATGATGGCAGACGTGAATTCCCGGGGCAAATAATAAAGCCTCATCCCCACAGTCAACAGTTCAATGTCCCGGGTACAGAGACGTTTCTTCACGTGAACGTGTCCGGGATTACACCACCTCTCACTCATGTACAGTGCAATCCCTCCTCCTTTTTTCTTTCCGCTGCTTGTCACGTCCCTGTCCGCCCGAACAGTGCTGAAACCGGGAATCGCCACGCTGTGGTCCGGGATGTGTGAGTGAAGCCATGTCTCCGTGAAACACAACACACTGCACTCACGATATTCCCTCTGCGCCTTTATCAGCGCGGCGAGCTCGTCTGTCTTGTTCCCCAGAGACCTCACGTTTCCCATGACGATCGCCGGTACAGCCGGTCTGTGTCTCCTCTTCACCCTCCGTTTCACTCCAGCTCTGCAGCCACGGCGTCTCCTCCGCAGCTCCTTCAGGACCTCAGGTCTGGCTCCAGGCAGCAGTATAGGTTTACACAGCGCAATAAGCTGGTCGCTTGTGTAAACAATGCGCTCAGTGATGCGCTCCTGACCCTCCGTTGCTAGGGTTAGCAAAACCATCACAAAAACAACACAAAAAGTGCCGTGAAAGTTCAAAAAAAGAAAGGTGTTCGTCCTCTCCCAGTCTCCGGAGAAGGGTCGCCAAAAGTTCAGCAAAAACCAAAACACAAACACAACAAAAACTTTTTAAAAACTTAAAAACCCACGGGAGCTGCTGTTACAGGCTGCCACCTAGTACGGCGGCATAGCAACTACATATGAGCTCCTTACCGGGGCTGCGCTGGCGAGGTGTGGGCTGGCAGATGCTGGCTGGCTCTGGTTGCTGGTCTGGGCTGTGGCAGAACGTGACGACTGGGACCACCCTGGTAGGCAGTCGGGCCTCCCCTCCGGGCGTTAAGGTCCTGCAGCGCTAGCTTGCCTGCGGCTAGCCCATCCGTCGGCTCGTGCTCCTTCACCCAGGTGCGGATGTCTGCCGGGAAGACACGCAGCAGCTGCTCCAAAATGACCTGCTCACCGATCTGCTCCTTTGTATGTTGCTCTGGCAGAATCCATTGACCGTAGAGACCCTTCAAGCAGAGGTAAGTCTCTGTTGGGTTCTCTCCCGGTAGAACTGCCAGGGACCGGAACTGCTGGCGATACGTCTCCAGAGAGACGTCTAACTTAGTCAGGAGTGCTGCCTTCAGGTCCGGGTACCAGTGAGCCCTGTCCTCAGCCATTGCTGTGTATGCTTCGAGCGCATTCCCCGTGAGCAGAGGCACCAGGCGACACGCCCACTCCCCATCTGGCCAACCCGGCATTCTGGCAAATGCGTCCGAAGCGGAGCAGGTAATTTCCAATGTCCTCTCCAGCCAGGTACTGTGGGATCTTGGGGTCGCCAAAGGGTCTGCTCTCTGGCTTTGGAGGTTCTGACCCGCTGCTCACCCCAAACCTTGGTGGCCTTTAGGGTGAACTGCGGCGCAGCGCAGTGGGTGTAGGCAAGTCCATTCTAAGGCTCATCTGCGACTCAGATACTGATGGGGCCCTGGGTGGTGCTTGGATAGGTGCGCCAGCCTCAGCTCTGCCACTGCCTGACCCAGTTGCGGGGTGGGCCACGCAGCCCGGAGTCCCCTTAGCTCTGCCAGAAACTCCTCCTCTCTTTTCTGAGGAGGAGAACACACACTTTTTTAAATCCGTCCTGTTCCGTACGCATGTCAAAGTTCGGGACATGAGTGTACCGTTCGGTTTATTATGGCAGGCCGAATGTGCCACAGTTCGTGCGTAGTTTTTGTGCATCCTAAAGCGCGTTCTGAACGACTTTGCGCATCCCGCAACGCGTAAATTACGCCGTTATTTGCATTTCAAACACGCTTTTTGATGAGTGTTAAGGATATGCATATTAAACAGTCAGATGCTAATGATCTCGTCCCCTCAATTTTCTCAGCCAATAGATGTGAACTGCTTTCCACCAATCATATGCCAGGGAAAACAGACCACATCAGTCGATGCCAGATCTACTTTGGTTTGCTCAAATACTACTATTACAGGACTACTTGTTTATGGTGTTTGTTTAGTGTGCTTGAAAAAAAAAAAATCACATATCTAACATTTGTGGACATTTTATGTTTAAAGATATTTCAAATATATTTTTGCTATTTATGTCTTCCTGACACTGAGAAGAACTGATAGTAGTATGGTTAGAGTGTCAGTTTGTGAGGCAGTTCCCTACTGAGGTGCAGCTTCAGATCCCACTTTATGCATCACTCTTCCATGCTGTCTATTATGCTGTTAATAATATAATACATAACCCAATAAGGCTGAATTTGGTTTTAAGTATTAACATGCATTTACATAGCCTGAAGATGACAACATAAGAACAAGTTGCACCTTTAAGATTATACAGAGTCCAAAAGAGAGAATAAACAATGTGGAAATATTTTATATATGCTGTAATTGTGTGCCCAGATAAAAAAAAAAATCCCAGCACACTGTAGCAGGAAATATAGGCCTATATGTGCATCAGTAGACCACTGATATATCCGTAAAAATATGGAAGAAAACATACAGTAAAAATCTTTAATTTATTGAAAAAATAACAGTCATAATGTTAAAAGTTCAAATCTTAAATGTTCAAAGTTTCCCCTTAAAAAATAAGAAGAAATATGTATATAGAGGTTTGAATCCTCGACATTTTACATTATTATGGGTAATTAGTGTAATTAGTGTTTTTTAAACAAGAAATGTGAATATCACCTTGATGTTCGTCTTCTCTTTTGAGCTCTCTTATTAGTATCAGTGCAGTGTGCGGTCATGCAAACTACCAGAGTGGACGTGCACAAACCTGTGCCAACCAATGCAATGAGGAAGAGCCTCCCAACACACCTGACAGACTCAGATGTAGATGATGTTGATTAAAAAAATAATCTGTGCACTATGATGTTCAGTGAAATTTTAACATTTCTTCTGTTCTCATCTGTTATGTTACCTGTGATTTGGCTTGTGCTGAAGTCATAAAATGCCTTGTTACTCTGGTATATGTTCTGCTTCACACAGGATGATTGTAAAGAGTGTATACATCCATATACTTTGTTTTCACCTCATTTGTTTTTGTTGGTATATGATATCGCAGGGTTAGAGGTTGGAGGTTGGATGACGACAGCATCGTTCAACAAAGTCTGTGGTTTCGCCGGCTGCGTGTGGATGGTCGGCCAAAACGATACTAAAGTTGTGCGGTTACAGGAAAACGCATCTCCGTGTGCATGGGCCCTAAAAGTGCTAGGATTCAAAGATTCAAACCTCCCCGTTTCCTGATTCCCATTGAGTCCTAATCTTTCAACATGTTACACAAAACAGTGCCTGTCTATAACCTATTAAAAGACAAAATTGTTTTCTTCATTACAGGGAAAATGCACAAACACGTCTTCTTCCCCTGGAAAGTCAGTGTGGTCTTTCGCACTGGACTGCTCGGATATCTCCACCAGGATCCCACCAAGGCAGCCAAACTGCTGAAGGACAACCTGTCACTGCAGGACAAGTCTGCTGCGTTGAAGGAGGAGCAGATCAGGGATAATGCTCGGACTGTGGTTGTCATTAGAAGGGGTGATGCCTCAGAAATGATGGTCCCACCAAGGCAGCCAAACTGCTGAAGGATAACCCGTCACTGCAGGACTGGGAGAGTACATCCTACAAATTGGAAAATACAAGGGGGAAAACTTTATGCTGGCTCCTGAAAATGAGATAGGGTACACTGTATATCTGATCTAGAACCAGCAAAAAGAAGAGGCTGCAGGAGTATTCATAGATATTTTTAAAGCTGAGGGCATAATTCAGAAATGCCAGGAGGCTGTCCTTGCTGTGTCCCTCAGCTTTAAAAATATCCAGTATCTTCTCCGCTACGAGTCATAGAAGCCAGTTGTGACAGCAGCAGCATCATAGGATAAGCTGATTGGTTTTTGCATTGTGTCACGGTGACCTGAAGACAATGTCAGGGGACTGTATAAACACGGCGGACGGTCACGCTGACCCGAGGACAACGTAAAGGGGGCTGTATAACGCGGTGGTGGGTCACGGTGACCCAAAGACAATGTCAGGGGACTGTATAAACACCAGGGGTCTGTATAATGCGGTGGTGGGTCACGGTGACCTGAAGACAACGTAAGGGGGGCTGTATAAACACCAAGGGTCTGTATAATGTGGTGGTGGGTCGCGCTGACCCGAAGACAACGTAAGGGGGGGCTGTATAAACACACCAGGGGTCTGTATAATGCGGTGGTGGGTCACGATGACCCGAGGACAATGTCAGGGGGGCTGCATAAACATTAGGGATCTGTATAACGCATCGCTGTGTCACACTGACCCGAGGACAACGTAAAGGGGTCTGTATAATGCGGTGGTGGGTCACGCTACCCGAAGGCCTGCACATCAACATACATGGAAGGCCAATAGAATATGGAGGATATGCGCAAATAGGTTTTGTTGCGACCAAGATGACCTGCCCAAGGCAAGGTGTGTGCCAGGTACATTATCATTGGCCGAGATGACACAGGAACCACAAGGCGTTTGACACCGTCTGCCACTGCATACAAAACATTACTGTCAACAACAAAACATTCTGTCTCCCCTTTTGCCACATCCAGCCCCCCAACGACCTTAGCGAATAAGGGCTTCAGAGTCCCGTCCTCCATTTTCAATGCCCCAATGTCCCCTGGCACTTCCCACATGCCTTTTGCACAGTCTGGCTCCAGGTATTTCAGCCCCTTTTCAAACCGTCACTGGCGGCGAGACTTGCTGGGCACCTTTGTGCCCCCCTCAAACATACTGCTGTCCAGGGTTGCAAAGAGTTCTGGATCAGGCCCCTTTGCCTGCCCCGGGTCAGGCGCCACCCGCTCTTGCCCGGGGCGCGAGTGATCACATGACCAGACAAACCCTTCCCCAGGTCACCGTCTTTGGGACCGGCCTCCAGCAACAGGTCCAGTAGCACAGGTAAGTCCCAACCCAGGATAACAGCAACGGGTAACCTTTCCACCACCCCCACAGTTAGCAGGTAAGGTTGCTCGTCCACCACCACCGTCACCTCTGCTGTGGGGTAGGAATGGCTGTCCCCATGCACACACAAAATGTCTTCCTGTCTGCTATAATCCACAATGCCCGTTGGCACAAACTCCCTTCGGACCAGTGTCAGGAAGCTCCCCGAGTCAACCAGTGCAGTCACAGATTCACCGTTAATGGTAATGTCTTTAAAACGCTGCTGCCCTCTCCCAGCACTTGCAACCTCAGAGTGTAACATGCCCCGTTAAGTTTCGCTTTTCTGATAGGGCACAAAGAAGCCTTGTGCCCTGCCTGCTGGCAGTAAAAAGAGATGAGCTCCTTACCTGGGCTGCGCTGGCGAGGTGCGGGACGGTGTTCTCCAGGCGGATACTGGCTGGCTCTGGTTGCTGGTCTGGGCTGCGACAGAACATGATGACTGGGACAACCCTGGTAAGCAGTCGGGCCTCCCCTCTGGGCGTTGAGGTACGAGTTTGCGCGAGCTTGCCTGCAGCTAGCCCATCTGTCGGCTCGTGCTCCTTCACCCAGGTGCGGATGTTGACGGGGAAGACATGCATTGCTGCTCCAAAATGACCTGCTCACCGATCTGCTCCTTTGTATGTTGCTCTGGCCGAATCCATCGACGGTAGAGACCCTTTAAGCGGTGGTAAGTCTCTGTTGGGTCCTCTCCCTGTGGAATTGCCAGGGACCGGAACTGCTGGCAATACGTCAAACTTGGTCAGGAGCGTTGCCTTCAGGTCCGGGTACCAGTGAGCCCTGTCCTCGTCCATTGTTGTGTATGCTTCGAGCGCCTTCCCTCTGAGCAGAAGCACCAGGCGACACGCCCACTCCTTATCTGGCCAACCCCACGTTCTGGCAATACGCTCGAAGCGGAGCAGGTAATTTCCGATGTCCTCTCCAGCCAGGTACTGTGGGATATTGGGGTCGCCAAAGGGTCTGCTCTCCGGCCTAGGAGGTTCTGACCCGCTGCTCACCCCAGACCTTGGTGGCCTTAAGGGTGAACTGCGGTGCGGTGCAGCGGGTGCAGGCAAGTCCATTCTAAGGCTCATCAGCAACTCAGATAGTGATGGGGCCCTGGATGGTGCTTGGATAGGTGCGTCCAGCCTCAGCTCTGCCACTGCCTGACCCAGTTGCGGGGCTGGCCACGCAGCCCGGGGTCCCCTTAGCTCTGCCAGAAACCCCTCCTCTCTTTTCTGCTGTCCCTCCAGGAAGGTCCGCATGACCGCCAGCAGCTCCTCTCCTGCACTTGGAGCTCCAGGGCAGACCTGCAGGACTGGAGCTGCAGCACCTCCTCCGCACTCCTAGTCTGTGGACCAGGCTCCCTCCTCAACATCTTCCTGATGAGCTGGTTCCTGCTTTTGTGGGTGCAATCCAGTACGTCTTCCTGTGTACCGGATGCATGCTCCTCGTCAACTGGCCATCCCACTTCTGACACCAAATGTCGGGGTTCGGACTTTGCGATGGATAGATGTTGGCCCAGTCGGCAAACTTCAGTGTGGTGATTTTTTTTATTGACACCCAAAACCAAAGAAAAATATCCACAGGTGGCAAAGCAAAAGTAACAGGAATATTAACAACAGGACAGAGAGAAAAAATATTTACAAAAGGACAGAGAGAAAAAATATTGACATCGATCGGGATTTCACAGCAGCAACTAGGACCCACATGCCTCTCAGCTGAAATGCCCCCCTCAAGTGAGCCAAGCTTCCTTTTAATACCCTTTGGCCCCTCCCCCGGGCAAACCAATTATCCCAGCACAGGGGTTTCAACACATAAACAGAGAAACAGAATACCCAAACAAACAAAAAAAACATTAACTTTCACGTCACAATGTTGCACTAAAAACCCTCCATATGGCTGTGCCATTGTTTACACAGAACACCTCAATTCCCCATACATTCATCATAAATTATAATCTTAGTATAGCCCGGTCAGCTGACCCATTAAAGCGCGCCAACCAGCGCTATTTATATCAGGATCCGGAACTGCTTCGGTTCGGCCCGTGAACCCGAGACAGACCTCTACAGTAACAGCAGGTGAGCGTGTGTGTTCGTCTATGTGTGTTGCGTAGTTGCCGAGTGTGCACCCTGAACGATATACGGTGGTTTAGGGAGTTTAGCGAAATGTGCGAACGATTGTATCACTGCTAGACCGCGAGATGCGGTCTTTTAGAAGACAGTTGGGATGGAGCTTGGCTCCGCCGGAACAATGAGAGCGCAGCGTGCGCTCCCAGCACCGGCACTCTCTGAGAGAAAGAGCGCGCCGGTCTGGGAATGACGGGCGTTGAATGGCGCTCCGTCACATTGATTAATAGGCCTGAGTCATAAATAGCTGCAACGCTTCCTCCTCGACCACTGCCTCGAGCTATATGAGTATTAATATGACTTGGAGGAGTGGATTTATTTAGGCTAACATATTTTTCCTGACACAGCCAGGTTTCAGTTAGACAGAGTAAATCAGTATGGTTATCTGATATCAGATCATTTACTAATACGGCTTTAAATGGCAGAGATCTGATGTTTAAAAGTCCACATTTTATTTTCTGATTTTGTTGAATTATCACAGATTTGGTGTGGATTTGTATCAAGTTTTTCTGTATAGCGCCTCTTCTGTTCACAGCGTTTGTATAATATACTGAGCTGGAAAACGCTCCACAGGGACCGCAGAGAGGCGTATAAGACTGCTACTCTGCTCCCTGGGTATCTGTGATAAAGGCAGAGCAGAGAGGTGTATTAAACTGCGACTCTGCTTCCTGATCCCAACACTGTGTTGGCATGGTTTTAGACCGCTAACCGCTAACAACTGCGGGCCGTATGTTATGAATAAAAGTAAATTTAGTACATTGACTAAATTAATTTAAAAATAAATGAAAAGCAGATTTAGGACATTGACTTAATTAATTTAAAATAAAAAGTAGATTAGTACATTGATTAAATTAATTTAACAATAAATAAATATAAATCAGATTTAGATTAAGTACATTGACTAAATTATTTTAAAAATAAAAAAGCAGATTTAGTACATTGACTAAATTTATTTAAAATAAAAAGTAGATTAGTACATTGACTAAATTAATTTAAAAATTAAAAAGCGGATTAATTACATTGAATAAATTAATTTAAAATAAAAAGTAGATTAGTTCATTGACTAAATTAATTTAAAAAATTTAAAAATATTAAGCAGATTTAGATTTAGTACATTGACTAAATTAATTTAAAAATGAATAAAAAGCAGATTTAGTACATTGACTTAATTATTTTAAATTAAAAAGTAGATAAGTACATTGATTCAATTAATTTAAAAATATATAAGTATAAAGCAGATTTAGATTAAGTACATTGACTAAATTATTTTATAAAAAAAAAGCAGATTTAGTACAATGACTAAATTAATTTAGAAATAAGTAAAAAGCAGACTAGTACAGTGACTAAATCAATTTAAAAATAGATAAAAAGCAGATTTAGTATATTAACAAAATTTATTTAAAATAAAAGTAGATTAGTACATTGACTAAATTAATTTAAAAATATATAAGTATAAAGCAGATTTAGATCTAGTACATTGACTAAATTAATTTAAAAATAAATAAAAAGTGGATTTAGTACATTGAATAAATTAATTTAAAATAAAAAAGTAGATTAGTACATTGACTAAATTAATTTAAAAATAAATAGAAAGTAGATTTAGTACATTGAATGAAATTAAATTAAAATAAAAAAGTAGATTAGTACATTGATTAAATTAATTTAAAAATAAAAAATATAAAGCAGATTTAGATTAAGTACATTGACTAAATGATTTAAAAAATAAAAATGCAGATATAGTACATTGACTAAATTAATTTAAAAATAAATGTAAAGCAGATTTAGTACATTGACTAAATTAATTTAAAAATAAGTAAAAAGCAAACTAGTACAGTGACTAAATCAATTTAAAAATAAATAAAAAGCAGATTTAGTATATTAACAAAATTAATTTAAAATAAAAAGTAGATTAGTACATTGCTTAAATTAATTTAAAAATAAAAATATATAAAGCAGATTTAGTACATTGACTAAATTAATTTAAAAATAAATAAAAAGTGGATTTAGTACATTGAATAAATTACTTTAAAATAAAAAGGTAGATTAGAACATTGACTAACTTAATTTAAAAATAAAAAATATAGAGCAGATTTAGATTTAGTACATTGACTAAATTAATTTTAAAATGAATAAAAAGCAGATTTAGTACATTGACTTAATTATTTTAAATTAAAAAGTAGATAAGTACATTGATTCAATTAATTTAAAAATATATAAGTATAAAGCAGATTTAGATTAAGTACATTGACTAAATTATTTAAAAAAAAGCAGATTTAGTACAATGACTAAATTAATTTAAAAATAAGTAAAAAGCAGACTAGTACAGTGACTAAATCAATTTAAAAATAGATAAAAAGCAGATTTGGTATATTAACAAAATTAATTTAAAATAAAAGTAGATTAGTACATTGACTAAATTAATTTAAAAATAAAAATAAATAAAGCAGATTTAGATCTAGTACATTGACTAAATTAATTTAAAAATAAATAAAAAGTGGATTTAGTACATTGAATAAATTAATTTAAAATAAAAAAGTAGATTAGTACATTGACTAAATTAATTTAAAAATAAATAGAAAGTGGATTTAGTACATTGAATGAAATTAATTTAAAATAAAAAAGTAGATTAGTACATTGACTAAATTAAGTTAAAAATATAAAGCAGATTTAGATTAAGTACATTGACTAAATTATTTAAAAAATAAAAATGCAGATATAGTACATTGACTAAATTAATTTAAAAATAAATGTAAAGCAGATTTAGTACATTGACTAAATTAATTTAAAAATAAGTAAAAAGCAGACTAGTACAGTGACTAAATCAATTTAAAAATAAATAAAAAGCAGATTTAGTATATTAACAAAATTAATTTAAAATAAAAAGTAGATTAGTACATTGCTTAAATTAATTTAAAAATAAAAATATATAAAGCAGATTTAGTACATTGACTAAATTAATTTAAAAATGAAAAAAAAGTGGATTTAGTACATTGAATAAATTACTTTAAAATAAAAAAGTAGATTAGTACATTGACTAAATTAATTTAAAAATAAATAGAAAGTGGATTTAGTACATTGAATGAAATTAATTTAAAATAAAAAAGTAGATTAGTACATTGACTAAATTAAGTTAAAAATATAAAGCAGATTTAGATTAAGTACATTGACTAAATTATTTAAAAAATAAAAATGCAGATATAGTACATTGACTAAATTAATTTAAAAATAAATGTAAAGCAGATTTAGTACATTGACTAAATTAATTTAAAAATAAGTAAAAAGCAGACTAGTACAGTGACTAAATCAATTTAAAAATAAATAAAAAGCAGATTTAGTATATTAACAAAATTAATTTAAAATAAAAAGTAGATTAGTACATTGCTTAAATTGACTTAAAAATAAAAATATATAAAGCAGATTTAGTACATTGACTAAATTAATTTAAAAATGAATAAAAAGTGGATTTAGTACATTGAATAAATTACTTTAAAATAAAAAAGTAGATTAGAACATTGACTAAATTAATTTAAAAATGAATAAAAAGCAGATTTAGTACATTGACTTAATTATTTTAAATTAAAAAGTAGATAAGTACATTGATTCAATTAATTTAAAAATATATAAGTATAAAGCAGATTTAGATTTAGTACATTGACTAAATTATTTTTTAAAAAAGCAGATTTAGTACATTGACTAAATTATTTTAAAAATAAATAAAAAGCAGATTTAGTATATTAACAAAATTAACTTTAAAAAAAGTAGATTAGTACATTGACTAAATTAATTTAAAAATAAATAAAAAGGTGGATTCAGTACATTGAATAAATTAATTTAAAATAAAAAAGTAGATTTGTACATTGACTAAATTATGTTAAAAATATAAAGCAGATTTAGATTAAGTACATTGACTAAATTATTTAAAAAATAAAAATGCAGGTATAGTACATTGACTAAATTAATTTAAAAATAAATGTAAAGCAGATTTAGTACATTGACTAAATTAATTTAAAAATAAGCAAAAAGCAGACAAGTACAGTGACTAAATCAATTTAAAAATAAATGAAAAGCAGATTTAGTATATTAACAAAATTAATTTAAAATAAAAATATTAGTACATTGCTTAAATTAATTTAAAAATAAAAATATATAAAGCAGATTTAGTACATTGACTAAATTAATTTAAAAATGAATAAAAAGCAGATTTAGTACATTGACTTAATTTATTTAAAATAAAAAGTAGATTAGTACATTGATTTAATTAATTTAAAAATAAGTGAAAAGCAGATTTAGTACATTGACTCAATAATTTAAAATAAAACGTAGATTGGTACATTGATTAAATTAATTTAAAAATATATAAATATAAAGCAGATTTAGATTAAGTACATTGACTAAATTATTTAAAAAATAAAAAAGCAGATTTAGTACATTGACTAAATTAATTTAAAAATAAGTAAAAAGTGGATTTAGTACATTGAATAAATTAATTTAAAAATTAATAGAAAGCAGATTTAGTACATTGACTTAATTATTTTAAATTAAAAAGTAGATTAGTACATTGATTAAATTAATTTAAAAATTAATAAATATTAAGCAGATTTAGATTTAGTACATTGACTAAATTAGTTTAAAAATAAATGTAAAGCAGATTTAGTACATTGACTAAATTAATTTAAAAATAAATGTAAAGCAGATTTAGTACATTGACTAAATTTAAGTTAAAAACAAGTAAAAAAGCAGACTAGTACAGTGACTAAATTAATTTAAAAATAAATGAAAAGCAGATCTAGTACATTGACTTAATTAATTTAAAATAAAAAGTAGATTACTACATTAATTAAATTAATTTAAAAATATATAAATATAAAGCAGATTTAGATTATGTACATTGACTAAATTATTTAAAAAATAAAAAAGCAGATTTAGTACATTTACTAAATTAATTTAAAAATAAATGTAAAGCAGATTTAGTACATTGACTTAATTTAAAATAAAAAAGTAGATTAGGACATTGACTCACTTAATTTAAAAATAAAAAATATAAAGCAGATTTAGATTTAGTACATCGACTAAATGAATTTAAAAATAAGTAAAAAGTGGATTTAGTACATTGAATAAATTAATTTAAAATAAAAAAGTAGATTAGTACATTGATTAAATTAATTTAAAAATAAAAAATATAAAGCAGATTTAGATTTAGTACATTGACTAAATTTATTTAAAATAAAAAGTAGATTAGTACATTGACTAAATTAATTTTTAAAAATGAATAAAAAGCAGATTTAGTATGTTGACTTAATTATTTTCAACTAAAAATTAGATTAGTACATTGATTAAATTAATTTAAAAATAAATATATAAAGCAGATTTAGTACATTGACTATATTAATTTAAAAATAAATAAAAAGTGGATTTAGTACATTGAATAGATTAATTTAAAATAAAAAAGTAGATTAGTACATTGACTAACTTAATTTAAAAATGAATAAAAAGCAGATTAAGTACACTGACTTAATTATTTGAAATTAAAAAGTAGATTAGTACATTGATTAAATTAATTTAAAAATAAATAAATATAAAGCAGATTTAGATTAAGTCCATTAACTAAATTATTTAAAAAATAAAAAAGCAGATTTAGTACATTGACTGAATTAAGTTAAAAATAAGTAAAAAGCAGACTAGTACAGTGACTAAATTAATTTAAAAATAAATGAAAAGCAGATTTAGTACATTGACTTAATTTAAAATAAAAAGAAGATTAGTACATTGATTAAATTAATTTAAAAATAAAAAATATAAAACAGATTTAGATTTAGTACATTGACTAAATTAATTTAAAAATGAATAAAAAGCAGATTTTGTACATTGACTAAATTTATTTAAAATAAAAAGTAGATATGTACATTGACTAAATTAATTTAAAAATAAATAAAAAGCAGATTTAGTATGTTGACTTAATTATTTTAAACTAAAAGGTAGATTAGTACATTGATTAAATTAATTTAAAAATTAATAAATATTAAGCAGATTTAGATTTAGTACATTGACTAAATTAATTTAAAAATAAATGTAAAGCAGATTTAGTACATTGACTAAATTAATTTAAAAATAAATGTAAAGCAGATTTAGTACATTGACTAAATTAATTTAAAAATAAGTAAAAAGCAGACTAGTACAGTGACTAAATTAATTTAAAAATAAAACAAAAGCAGATTTAGTACATTGACTAAATTTAAGTTAAAAATAAGTAAAAAAGCAGACTAGTACAGTGACTAAATTAATTTAAAAATGAATGAAAAGCAGATCTAGTACATTGACTTAATTAATTTAAAATAAAAAGTAGATTAGTACATTGATTAAATTAATTTAAAAATATATAAATATAAAGCAGATTTAGATTATGTACATTGACTAAATTATTTAAAAAATAAAAAAGCAGATTTAGTACATTTACTAAATTAATTTAAAAATAAATGTAAAGCAGATTTAGTACATTGACTTAATTTAAAATAAAAAAGTAGATTAGGACATTGACTCACTTAATTTAAAAATAAAAAATATAAAGCAGATTTAGATTTAGTACATCGACTAAATGAATTTAAAAATAAGTAAAAAGTGGATTTAGTACATTGAATAAATTAATTTAAAATAAAAAAGTAGATTAGTACATTGATTAAATTAATTTAAAAATAAAAAATATAAAGCAGATTTAGATTTAGTACATTGACTAAATTTATTTAAAATAAAAAGTAGATTAGTACATTGACTAAATTAATTTTTAAAAATGAATAAAAAGCAGATTTAGTATGTTGACTTAATTATTTTCAACTAAAAATTAGATTAGTACATTGATTAAATTAATTTAAAAATAAATATATAAAGCAGATTTAGTACATTGACTATATTAATTTAAAAATAAATAAAAAGTGGATTTAGTACATTGAATAGATTAATTTAAAATAAAAAAGTAGATTAGTACATTGACTAACTTAATTTAAAAATGAATAAAAAGCAGATTAAGTACACTGACTTAATTATTTGAAATTAAAAAGTAGATTAGTACATTGATTAAATTAATTTAAAAATAAATAAATATAAAGCAGATTTAGATTAAGTCCATTAACTAAATTATTTAAAAAATAAAAAAGCAGATTTAGTACATTGACTGAATTAAGTTAAAAATAAGTAAAAAGCAGACTAGTACAGTGACTAAATTAATTTAAAAATAAATGAAAAGCAGATTTAGTACATTGACTTAATTTAAAATAAAAAGAAGATTAGTACATTGATTAAATTAATTAAAAAATAAAAAATATAAAGCAGATTTAGATTTAGTACATTGACTAAATTAATTTAAAAATGAATAAAAAGCAGATTTTGTACATTGACTAAATTTATTTAAAATAAAAAGTAGATATGTACATTGACTAAATTAATTTAAAAATAAATAAAAAGCAGATTTAGTATGTTGACTTAATTATTTTAAACTAAAAGGTAGATTAGTACATTGATTAAATTAATTTAAAAATTAATAAATATTAAGCAGATTTAGATTTAGTACATTGACTAAATTAATTTAAAAATAAATGTAAAGCAGATTTAGTACATTGACTAAATTAATTTAAAAATAAATGTAAAGCAGATTTAGTACATTGACTAAATTAATTTAAAAATAAGTAAAAAGCAGACTAGTACAGTGACTAAATTAATTTAAAAATAAAACAAAAGCAGATTTAGTACATTGACTAAATTTAAGTTAAAAATAAGTAAAAAAGCAGACTAGTACAGTGACTAAATTAATTTAAAAATGAATGAAAAGCAGATCTAGTACATTGACTTAATTAATTTAAAATAAAAAGTAGATTAGTACATTGATTAAATTAATTTAAAAATATATAAATATAAAGCAGATTTAGATTATGTACATTGACTAAATTATTTAAAAAATAAAAAAGCAGATTTAGTACATTTACTAAATTAATTTAAAAATAAATGTAAAGCAGATTTAGTACATTGACTTAATTTAAAATAAAAAAGTAGATTAGGACATTGACTCACTTAATTTAAAAATAAAAAATATAAAGCAGATTTAGATTTAGTACATCGACTAAATGAATTTAAAAATAAGTAAAAAGTGGATTTAGTACATTGAATAAATTAATTTAAAATAAAAAAGTAGATTAGTACATTGATTAAATTAATTTAAAAATAAAAAATATAAAGCAGATTTAGATTTAGTACATTGACTAAATTTATTTAAAATAAAAAGTAGATTAGTACATTGACTAAATTAATTTTTAAAAATGAATAAAAAGCAGATTTAGTATGTTGACTTAATTATTTTCAACTAAAAATTAGATTAGTACATTGATTAAATTAATTTAAAAATAAATATATAAAGCAGATTTAGTACATTGACTATATTAATTTAAAAATAAATAAAAAGTGGATTTAGTACATTGAATAGATTAATTTAAAATAAAAAAGTAGATTAGTACATTGACTAACTTAATTTAAAAATGAATAAAAAGCAGATTAAGTACACTGACTTAATTATTTGAAATTAAAAAGTAGATTAGTACATTGATTAAATTAATTTAAAAATAAATAAATATAAAGCAGATTTAGATTAAGTCCATTAACTAAATTATTTAAAAAATAAAAAAGCAGATTTAGTACATTGACTGAATTAAGTTAAAAATAAGTAAAAAGCAGACTAGTACAGTGACTAAATTAATTTAAAAATAAATGAAAAGCAGATTTAGTACATTGACTTAATTTAAAATAAAAAGAAGATTAGTACATTGATTAAATTAATTAAAAAATAAAAAATATAAAGCAGATTTAGATTTAGTACATTGACTAAATTAATTTAAAAATGAATAAAAAGCAGATTTTGTACATTGACTAAATTTATTTAAAATAAAAAGTAGATATGTACATTGACTAAATTAATTTAAAAATAAATAAAAAGCAGATTTAGTATGTTGACTTAATTATTTTAAACTAAAAGGTAGATTAGTACATTGATTAAATTAATTTAAAAATTAATAAATATTAAGCAGATTTAGATTTAGTACATTGACTAAATTAATTTAAAAATAAATGTAAAGCAGATTTAGTACATTGACTAAATTAATTTAAAAATAAACGTAAAGCAGATTTAGTACATTGACTAAATTAATTTAAAAATAAGTAAAAAGCAGACTAGTACAGTGACTAAATTAATTTAAAAATAAAACAAAAGCAGATATAGTACATTGACTTAATTAATTTAAAATAAAAAGTAGATAAGTACATTGACTTAATTAATTTAAAAATATATAAATATAAAGCAGATTTAGATTAAGTACATTGACTAAATTAATTTAAAAATAAATGTAAAGCAGATTTAGTACATTGACTAAATTAATTTAAAAATAAGTAAAAAGCAGACAAGTACAGTGACTAAATCAATTTAAAAATAAAGAGAAAGCAGATTTAGTATATTAACAAAATTAATTTGAAATAAAAAGTAGATTAGTACATTGATTAAATTAATTTAAAAATAAAAAATATATAAAGCAGATTTAGTACATTGACTAAATTAATTTAAAAATAAATAAAAAGTGGATTTAGTACATTGAATAAATTAATTTAAAAAAAAAGTAGATTAGTACATTGACTAACTTAATTTAAAAATAAAAAATATGAAGCAGATTTAGATTAAGTACATTGACTAGATTATTTAAAAAATAAAAAAGCAGATTTAGTACATTGACTAAATTAATTTAAAAATAAGTAAAAAGTGGATTTAGTACATTGAATAAATTAATTTAAAAATTAATAGAAAGCAGATTTAGTACATTGACTTAATTATTTTAAATTAAAAAGTAGATTAGTACATTGTTTAAATTAATTTAAAAATTAATAAATATTAAGAGATTTAGATTTAGTACATTGACTAAATTAGTTTAAAAATAAATGTAAAGCAGATTTAGTACATTGACTAAATTAATTTAAAAATAAATGTAAAGCAGATTTAGTACATTGACTAAATTAATTTAAAAATAAATGTAAAGCAGATTTAGTACATTGACTAAATTTAAGTTAAAAATAAGTAAAAAAGCAGACTAGTACAGTGACTAAATTAATTTAAAAATAAATGTAAAGCAGATCTAGTACATTGACTAAATTTAAGTTAAAAATAAGTAAAAAAGCAGACTAGTACAGTGACTAAATTAATTTAAAAATAAATGAAAAGCAGATTTAGTACATTGACTAAATTTAAAATAAAAAGTAGATTAGTACATCGATTAAATTAATTTAAAAATAAAAAATATAAAGCAGATTTAGATTTAGTACAGTGACTAAATCAATTTAAAAATAAAGAGAAAGCAGATTTAGTATATTAACAAAATTAATTTGAAATAAAAAGTAGATTAGTACATTGATTAAATTAATTTAAAAATAAAAAATATATAAAGCAGATTTAGTACATTGACTAAATTAATTTAAAAATAAATAAAAAGTGGATTTAGTACATTGAATAAATTAATTTAAAAAAAAAGTAGATTAGTACATTGACTAACTTAATTTAAAAATAAAAAATATGAAGCAGATTTAGATTAAGTACATTAACTAAATTATTTAAAAAATAAAAAAGCAGATTTAGTACATTGACTAAATTAATTTAAAAATAAATGTAAAGCAGAGTTAGTACTTTGACTTAAGTTAAAAATAATTGTAAAGCAGATTTAGTACATTGACTAAATTAAGTTAAAAATAAGTAAAAAGCAGACTAGTACAGTGACTAAATTATTTTAAAAATAAATGACAAGCAGATTTAGTACATTGACTAAATTTAAAATAAAAAGTAGATTAGTACATTGATTAAATTAATTTAAAAATAAAAAATATAAAGCAGATTTAGATTTAGTACATTGACTAAATTAATTTAAAAATGAATAAAAAGCAGATTTAGTACATTGACTTATCTATTTTAAATTAAAAAAGTAGATTAGTACATTGATTAAATTAATTTAAAAATCAATACATATAAAGCAGATTTAGATTAAGTACATTAACTAAATTATTTAAAAAATAAAAAAGCAGATTTAGTTCATTGACTGAATTAAGTTAAAAATAAGTAAAAAGCAGACTAGTACAGTGGCTAAATTAATTTAAAAATAAATGAAAAGCAAATTTAGTACATTGACTTAATTTAAAATAAAAAGAAGATTAGTACATTGATTAAATTAATTTAAAAATAAAAAATATAAAGCAGATTTAGATTTAGTACATTGACTAAATTAATTTAAAAATGAATAAAAAGCAGATTTTGTACATTGACTAAATTTATTTAAAATAAAAAGTAGATATGTACATTGACTAAATTAATTTAAAAATAAATAAAAAGCAGATTTAGTATGTTGACTTAATTATTTTAAACTAAAAGGTAGATTAGTACATTGATTAAATTAATTTAAAAATTAATAAATATTAAGCAGATTTAGATTTAGTACATTGACTAAATTAATTTAAAAATAAATGTAAAGCAGATTTAGTACATTGACTAAATTAATTTAAAAATAAATGTAAAGCAGATTTAGTACATTGACTAAATTAATTTAAAAATAAATGTAAAGCAGATTTAGTACATTGACTAAATTTAAGTTAAAAATAAGTAAAAAAGCAGACTAGTACAGTGACTAAATTAATTTAAAAATAAATGTAAAGCAGATCTAGTACATTGACTAAATTTAAGTTAAAAATAAGTAAAAAAGCAGACTAGTACAGTGACTAAATTAATTTAAAAATAAATGAAAAGCAGATTTAGTACATTGACTAAATTTAAAATAAAAAGTAGATTAGTACATCGATTAAATTAATTTAAAAATAAAAAATATAAAGCAGATTTAGATTTAGTACAGTGACTAAATCAATTTAAAAATAAAGAGAAAGCAGATTTAGTATATTAACAAAATTAATTTGAAATAAAAAGTAGATTAGTACATTGATTAAATTAATTTAAAAATAAAAAATATATAAAGCAGATTTAGTACATTGACTAAATTAATTTAAAAATAAATAAAAAGTGGATTTAGTACATTGAATAAATTAATTTAAAAAAAAAGTAGATTAGTACATTGACTAACTTAATTTAAAAATAAAAAATATGAAGCAGATTTAGATTAAGTACATTAACTAAATTATTTAAAAAATAAAAAAGCAGATTTAGTACATTGAATAAATTAATTTAAAAATAAATGTAAAGCAGATTTAGTACATTGACTAAATTAATTTAAAAATAAGTAAAAAGCAGACTAGTACAGTGACTAAATTAATTTAAAAATAAAACAAAAGCAGATTTAGTACATTGACTAAATTTAAGTTAAAAATAAGTAAAAAAGCAGACTAGTACAGTGACTAAATTAATTTAAAAATGAATGAAAAGCAGATCTAGTACATTGACTTAATTAATTTAAAATAAAAAGTAGATTAGTACATTGATTAAATTAATTTAAAAATATATAAATATAAAGCAGATTTAGATTATGTACATTGACTAAATTATTTAAAAAATAAAAAAGCAGATTTAGTACATTGACTAAATTAATTTAAAAATAAATGTAAAGCAGATTTAGTACATTGACTTAATTTAAAATAAAAAAGTAGATTAGGACATTGACTCACTTAATTTAAAAATAAAAAATATAAAGCAGATTTAGATTTAGTACATCGACTAAATGAATTTAAAAATAAGTAAAAAGTGGATTTAGTACATTGAATAAATTAATTTAAAATAAAAAAGTAGATTAGTACATTGATTAAATTAATTTAAAAATAAAAAATATAAAGCAGATTTAGATTTAGTACATTGACTAAATTTATTTAAAATAAAAAGTAGATTAGTACATTGACTAAATTAATTTTTAAAAATGAATAAAAAGCAGATTTAGTATGTTGACTTAATTATTTTCAACTAAAAATTAGATTAGTACATTGACTAAATTAATTTAAAAATAAATGTAAAGCAGATTTAGTACATTGACTAAATTAATTTAAAAATAAGTAAAAAGTGGATTTAGTACATTGAATAAATTAATTTAAAAATTAATAGAAAGCAGATTTAGTACATTGACTTAATTATTTTAAATTAAAAAGTAGATTAGTACATTGTTTAAATTAATTTAAAAATTAATAAATATTAAGAGATTTAGATTTAGTACATTGACTAAATTAGTTTAAAAATAAATGTAAAGCAGATTTAGTACATTGACTAAATTAATTTAAAAATAAATGTAAAGCAGATTTAGTACATTGACTGAATTAAGTTAAAAATAAGTAAAAAGCAGACTAGTACAGTGACTAAATTAATTTAAAAATAAATGAAAAGCAGATTTAGTACATTGACTTAATTTAAAATAAAAAGAAGATTAGTACATTGATTAAATTAATTAAAAAATAAAAAATATAAAGCAGATTTAGATTTAGTACATTGACTAAATTAATTTAAAAATGAATAAAAAGCAGATTTTGTACATTGACTAAATTTATTTAAAATAAAAAGTAGATATGTACATTGACTAAATTAATTTAAAAATATATAAAAAGCAGATTTAGTATGTTGACTTAATTATTTTAAACTAAAAGGTAGATTAGTACATTGATTAAATTAATTTAAAAATTAATAAATATTAAGCAGATTTAGATTTAGTACATTGACTAAATTAATTTAAAAATAAATGTAAAGCAGATTTAGTACATTGACTAAATTAATTTAAAAATAAATGTAAAGCAGATTTAGTACATTGACTAAATTAATTTAAAAATAAATGTAAAGCAGATTTAGTACATTGACTAAATTAATTTAAAAATAAGTAAAAAGCAGACTAGTACAGTGACTAAATTAATTTAAAAATAAAACAAAAGCAGATATAGTACATTGACTTAATTAATTTAAAATAAAAAGTAGATAAGTACATTGACTTAATTAATTTAAAAATATATAAATATAAAGCAGATTTAGATTAAGTACATTGACTAAATTAATTTAAAAATAAATGTAAAGCAGATTTAGTACATTGACTAAATTAATTTAAAAATAAGTAAAAAGCAGACAAGTACAGTGACTAAATCAATTTAAAAATAAAGAGAAAGCAGATTTAGTATATTAACAAAATTAATTTGAAATAAAAAGTAGATTAGTACATTGATTAAATTAATTTAAAAATAAAAAATATATAAAGCAGATTTAGTACATTGACTAAATTAATTTAAAAATAAATAAAAAGTGGATTTAGTACATTGAATAAATTAATTTAAAAAAAAAAGTAGATTAGTACATTGACTAACTTAATTTAAAAATAAAAAATATGAAGCAGATTTAGATTAAGTACATTGACTAGATTATTTAAAAAATAAAAAAGCAGATTTAGTACATTGACTAAATTAATTTAAAAATAAGTAAAAAGTGGATTTAGTACATTGAATAAATTAATTTAAAAATTAATAGAAAGCAGATTCAGTACATTGACTTAATTATTTTAAATTAAAAAGTAGATTAGTACATTGTTTAAATTAATTTAAAAATTAATAAATATTAAGAGATTTAGATTTAGTACATTGACTAAATTAGTTTAAAAATAAATGTAAAGCAGATTTAGTACATTGACTAAATTAATTTAAAAATAAATGTAAAGCAGATTTAGTACATTGACTAAATTAATTTAAAAATAAGTAAAAAGTGGATTTAGTACATTGAATAAATTAATTTAAAAATTAATAGAAAGCAGATTTAGTACATTGACTTAATTATTTTAAATTAAAAAGTAGATTAGTACATTGTTTAAATTAATTTAAAAATTAATAAATATTAAGAGATTTAGATTTAGTACATTGACTAAATTAGTTTAAAAATAAATGTAAAGCAGATTTAGTACATTGACTAAATTAATTTAAAAATAAATGTAAAGCAGATTTAGTACATTGACTAAATTAATTTAAAAATAAATGTAAAGCAGATTTAGTACATTGACTAAATTTAAGTTAAAAATAAGTAAAAAAGCAGACTAGTACAGTGACTAAATTAATTTAAAAATAAATGTAAAGCAGATCTAGTACATTGACTAAATTTAAGTTAAAAATAAGTAAAAAAGCAGACTAGTACAGTGACTAAATTAATTTAAAAATAAATGAAAAGCAGATTTAGTACATTGACTAAATTTAAAATAAAAAGTAGATTAGTACATTGATTAAATTAATTTAAAAATAAAAAATATAAAGCAGATTTAGATTTAGTACAGTGACTAAATCAATTTAAAAATAAAGAGAAAGCAGATTTAGTATATTAACAAAATTAATTTGAAATAAAAAGTAGATTAGTACATTGATTAAATTAATTTAAAAATAAAAAATATATAAAGCAGATTTAGTACATTGACTAAATTAATTTAAAAATAAATAAAATGTGGATTTAGTACATTGAATAAATTAATTTAAAAAAAAAAGTAGATTAGTACATTGATTAAATTAATTTAAAAATAAAAAATATGAAGCAGATTTAGATTAAGTACATTAACTAAATTATTTAAAAAATAAAAAAGCAGATTTAGTACATTGACTAAATTAATTTAAAAATAAATGTAAAGCAGAGTTAGTACTTTGACTTAAGTTAAAAATAATTGTAAAGCAGATTTAGTACATTGACTAAATTAAGTTAAAAATAAGTAAAAAGCAGACTAGTACAGTGACTAAATTATTTTAAAAATAAATGACAAGCAGATTTAGTACATTGACTAAATTTAAAATAAAAAGTAGATTAGTACATTGATTAAATTAATTTAAAAATAAAAAATATAAAGCAGATTTAGATTTAGTACATTGACTAAATTAATTTAAAAATGAATAAAAAGCAGATTTAGTACATTGATTAAATTAATTTAAAAATCAATACATATAAAGCAGATTTAGATTAAGTACATTAACTAAATTATTTAAAAAATAAAAAAGCAGATTTAGTTCATTGACTAAATTAATTTAAAAATAAATGTAAAGCAGATTTAGTACATTGACTAAATTAATTTAAAAAATGAATTAAAAGCAGATTTAGTACATTGACTAAATTTATTTAAAATATAAAGTAGATTAGTACATTGACTAAATTAATTTAAAAAATAAATATAAAGCAGATTTAGTACATTGAATAAATTAATTTAAAATAAAAAAGTACATTAGTACATTGACTAACTTAATTTAAAAGTAAAAAATATAAAGCAGATTTAGTACAGTGAATAAATAAATTTAAAAAATAAATAAAAAGCAGATTTAGTTCATTAACAAAATTAATTTAAAATAAAAAGTAGATTAGTACATTGATTAAATTAATTTAAAAATATATAAAGCAGATTTAGATTAAGTACATTGACTAAATGAATTTAAAAATAATTAAAAAGTGGATTTATTACATTGAATAAATTAATTTAAAATAAAAAAGATAAGTACATTGATTAAATTAATTTAAAAATAAAAAATATAAAGCAGATTTAGATTAAGTACATTGACTAAATTAATTTAAAAATGAATAAAAAGCAGATTTTGTACATTGACTAAATTTATTTAAAATAAAAAGTAGATTAGTACATTGACTAAATTAATTTAAAAATGAATAAAAAGCAGATTTAGTATGTTGACTTAATTATTTTAAACTAAAAAGTAGATTAGTACATTGATTAAATTAATTAAAAAATTAATAAATATTAAGCAGATTTAGATTTGGTACATTGACTAAATTAATTTAAAAATAAATGTAAAGTAGATTTAGTACATTGACTAAATGAATTTAAAAATAAATGTAAAGCAGATTTAGTACATTGACTAAATTAATTTAAAAATAAGTAAAAAGCAGACTAGTACAGTGACTGAATTAATTTAAAAATAAATGAAAAGTGGGTTTAGTACATTGAATAAATTAATTTAAAATAAAAAAGTAGATTAGTACATTGACTAACTTAATTTAAAAACAAAAAAATATGAAGCAGATTTAGATTTAGTACATTGACTAAATCATTTTAAAAATAAAAAAGCAGATTTAGTACATTGACTAAATTAATTTAAAAATAAATGTAAAGCAGATTTAATACTTTGACTAAATTAAGTTAAAAATAAGTGATAAGCAGACTAGTACAGTGACTAAATGAATTTAAAAATAAATGAAAAGCAGATTTAGTATGTTGACTTAATTAATTTAAAATAAAAAGTAGATTAGTACATTGATTAAATTAATTTAACAATAAATAAATATAAAGCAGATTTAGATTATGTACATTGACGAAATTATTTAAAAAATAAAAAAGCAGATTTAGTACATTGACTAAATTTATTTAAAATAATTAGTAGATTAGTACATTGACCAAATTAATTTAAAAATGAATAAAAAGCAGATTTAGTACATTGACTAAATTATTTTAAACTAAAAAGTAGATTAGTACATTGATTAAATTAATTTAAAAATTAATAAATATTAAGCAGATTTAGATTTAGTACATTGACTAAATTAATTTAAAAATAAATGTAAAGCAGATTTAGTACATTGACTAAATTAATATAAAAATAAATGTAAAGCAGATTTAGTACATTGACTAAATTAATTAAAAAATAAATAAAAAGCAGATCAAGTACATTGACTAAATTAATTTAAAAATAAATAAAAAGCAGATTTAGTACATTGACTAAATTAATTTATAAGTACATTAAAAAAAAAGATAAAGTAATCCTGGTTTGCACCGTCGGGGTCAGCAGCTCCTCCTCGACAGTGTCCTTCCAGGCTCGGTCTCCCTCTTAGGCTAAAAGATCATGGAACAATTGTAAAACATGTTTGATTTGATCGGAGTGACAGCTGACTGAACAGATAAAGCAGCAGAATTAATCGAGCCTGGCTGTTAGCCTGGTCTGGGCCACCAGCATAGAATAAATCTCCATGGCCTCTTGTGCAACTGAGTCATCGATAAAGTAAGCCAGGATAACAGGCATATCCCAGCCTAATCCCTTGTCTACCTTCCATGCAATAGCCCCAAGACAACTTTCGTGGAATAATTTAATGTCCACACAAATCCCTGCTCTTTACAGCACAATAGATCACACGCGATAATTTGAACATATGTCATATATACACCCTACAGTTGTGTGTTTTGGTTTTTCTTTGCACTATGTCAGACAACTTTTTAAAAGTGTTATTGATTTTGTTTTTATTGTTCTAATCTTTTTTTTTTTTAAATTTTGCCTTTATTTTTTTGAATTTTCTTCCTTGGTATCGAAAAATTAAAATTTTTTGCACAGTAGTGTATATGGTCTACGATAGTATCTAAATTGTTGTTTTTCACGATAGATGACATCACAAAATCGAATGTCCCTCATTTTGCGAAAAACAATCAAAACACACCATTTTGAGAGGCCACACATTCACTGCATGATCAAGCCTTGTAAGACTAGTAGCGGACTACTGCCGCTGTTGCCAGATTAGACTTTTATCAGCCAAAAGATTTAGGCGGTTTTGCCAGGGGTTTTTTCTGGTTTGGAAATTAAATCTCAATTCGGCAGCCGTGACTATAGTGCGTGCACATATGGGGATATTGATTTTTGTTAATATCGCACACCTACATTCATTTTCCAATAATGTCTTATTTTATGAGAATGCACAATGGCAAACATACACCATATATATTTATTTATATATATATATATATATATATATATATATACGCACACACACACGCAGATGCAGAGGTGGAAAGTAACTGAGTACATTTACTCAAGTACCGTACTTAAGTACAATTTTGAGGTACTTGATTTATTACATTTGATGCTACTTTATACTTTATACTCCACTACATTACAGAAGAACTATTGTACTTTTTACTCCACTACATTCTTAGTTATTTTACCGATTCAGATTCTTAATACAAAATATTATCAACAAATTAATACCATATATTGTTATAGATTAAGATACACTGCGCTGAAAATAAAATTAGCCCAGAGCAAGATAGAGACCCTTCATATGTGTATATATCAGTGACAGTTAAAAGTATAACTCTGTGTACCTGCTGTAGTCAGACAGTCAGACAGTCAGACAGTCAGACAGTCAGACAGTCAGACAGTCAGACAGACAGACAGACAGACAGACAGACAGACAGACAGACAGACAGACAGACAGACAGTGTCAGTGTCAGTGTTTGGATTTGATTTTAACCCATCTGGCGTCCACATATCTGAACCAATAGCTGTGTGTTGTTCCTTTAAAGGTGTTTAGTTCCACTGGTACACCTCGCTTGACAAAGCCGTAGATTCTCATCCTGGTTTGGTGCATGTGCAACTAATTTAACCAGAATGATCAGAACAGACTAGATCAAGTTTGGCTTTTTCATTTATCGCGGACATTTTAATTCTGCCTTCCTGCAACAGCCCCCTGATGCAGTGAAAATTTGAAAGAAAGCACATAACTGTAGGGTCTATATATGACAAATATTTTCAAGTTCTCTTGTTTGTTTTCTTGTGTTGTAGAGCTCAGGGATTTGTGTGGACATTAAATGATTCCATGAAGGAGGTTAAACCTTGGATTCAGTTGGTGAATCAGTTGTTGTTAGTCAGGTTTCTCCATAGTGTAAACGGTGATCTGGTCCATGCGAATGTATTCAGCTACAGTCTTGTTTATCTTCTGTGTTTCTGCTGACTTAGCTCCATATTATCTCTGCTGATTAAATCGTAAGTATAGCAGCTGCCACAGTTTCTGTCTCACTGTTGGTTGACTTTTCAGACCCGTTACTGTGTCACCCTGTTAAATACACGTTAGACACAATGACTGATAATGTTAGCTGCTCAGGACTACCGTTAGCATTAATCAGAATCAGAATCAGAAATACTTGAATAATCCCCAGGGGAAATTATTTTTGTTACACAACTCCAGATATACAAACAAGTATTATACAAACAAAACATGTATTAGAAAAGACTCAAATGTAAATTTATAAAAATTAATATTTACAGTAGTGAAGTATAAAGATGATCAAAGATTGTGTGTGGTTGAGTCTGAATTACCGAGAGGAGGTGACAGACTCTCCACCGGCCCTCCTGATCAGTTTGTTCAGTCTGTTGGTGTCTACGAATTTCAGAGTAGAGTCTTGTCAGCTGTCTTCTCACCAGGTCATGCGTGAAGGACACTGTAGAGGTGTCCGTCAGGGGAGGGCTGAGGTCATAAGGTATGGAGCTAGAACAGTGACAGTTAACTGAGGTATTGAAGAAAAAAATGTAAGCACTGAAAAAATGTTCAACTTAAAAATAAAATACAAAAAAAAGAAATCATCTCACAATCATGTTTTGCATTTTCATTTTAATATTTGTATGCATTATGATGGGTTTTTCAATTTGAATCTATAGATTTTTCTTGATGTCTGGTTTTTTTCAATAATTACCACATTTATGAGGCCTTGTGTCTCAGCAATAACACTGCCCTGAAAGACCTATTAGACAATAAATACTAGATCATAGAGGACAGATGAACATCCGGGGGCTGAGTTGAGGTATTAGCCTAACCTCTGCCAAAACAGCACAGCGTCCAAACAGTGGCAGAAATACAGACTTACTTGAGATCTGGTAAAATTGTGGAAGCCATTGATCACAGATCACGGTGCTTAAAGTATGCAAATTATCCTTAAAGGCCCCCTCCTTGTCCCTCCCCTCAAGCCCCTCCTCTCCACTCCAAAAGAGTGACAGAAAGTTGAAACTGAAAACCGGTGACCTTGAAAAAAGACACTCAAGAAAAAAATTAAAGATTGAGATTGAAAAAAAAATCATAATGCTTAGAAATATCAATATAAAAGAACATATCATGATCGTAAGATTATAATGTTTTAATGTTTGTGTTTTATTTTCAATTGAACATTTTTTTAAAGTGTTAAAACTTGTTGTTTCAATGCCGATTTTTCATTTTCTTTGTAATGCAGGTATATATGCTGGCAAATGTCACATCACTTCTATTTGTTTTAGTTTTTTTTATAAAATATATTGTACGTAAATTCATTGCGGATCATTACTAATACTTTGCTTAAAATGTACTTCGTAGTCATTGTGAAAAAACAAATTCTTTATAGAAAAAGTATTTTCAATTAAATTTTATTTACAGTGCCAAATCATAACAAAAGTTATCTCAGGACACTTTACAAAGTAGGTAAAGACCACAATCTATGAGTTATATAGGATTTACAGAGACCCAACAATTCCCCCTTTGAGCACAGTAGCGTTGAAAACCTTCCCTTTAACAGGCAAGAACGTCTGACAGACCCAGCTCTATGGAGGACGGACAACTGTCTTGACCGGTTGGGGAGGAAGAAAAGGAGAGGGAAAAGACAAAGATGGAAAGAGAGAGAGACAAAGACGGACACAAACACAAAAAGAGAGACAGTTCCAGAGATGCAAGCAACCACAAAAGTAAAACAGTAAGTATAATAATAGCTATAGTAATGTGAGTATAACTCATATGTTTTGCAGTTGTATAGTACAATAATAGAAACAATCACAGAGATGAAACACGATGCATTGATAATCGTTTTATAATCGCAGTGCAGTCCTCTGAATTGTAATCAAATTGAAGGTGCCTAGAGATTCCCATCCCAATGAATAGTAGAAATAATGGGAATAAAGGTAGTATAAATATGAATATGAATAATTATGGTGGGGAATATGTCACAAAAACAGACAGACGAATAGATGAATAAAACACCATATTTTAGTCCAACTTTTCAATTTTATCTGAATAGCACCAAATCACAACTGAGGTTCTCTCATGACACCTGGAGTCAACCATGAGCAGATGACTTACAAGAACAGCACCATTCTGTCATTTTAACTCAAATTTTATAAGCTTGCCATTCTTACTTATACTAATAATGTTACCACCAGTAAAAAAAAAAACCTAATCAAATCCTTGTACTTTATAACCTCGCTGGTTATGTTGAAGAAAAGGACTAATGCCGGCGTCTCTTTGGAAATGAATACCTCCGCTCCATCATGTGTGTTTCCGACCACAATAAGCTGTAACGGGTGTGTTTTTCAGGAGGATTTAGCGATTCGGGCTCCCCAACGTCATATTACTTTTTCTACACACAACACAGCTAAACGATTAGCATTACCTATATTGCAGTAAGTACTGCTGCTGGCTGCCCTCATGTTACTCTATAAGATACTGACAGAGGCATCTTGGTGGATCTTACTGGATTCTTCACGGCCGCTATTTTGTCCTCATCTTACATTCAAACTTTAAACTTCTTGTCCGTTAAATACTAGCATTGTCTGATTTAACTATTTTAAAGGGGTATGGTGCTGGCATGTTTTCCTGTTTTTTCTGTGAACCATTCATTTTTATGACATGTTCTGTTGTACGGCAGAAATACACTATAGCAGTAGGATTGACATCAGTGACAAGATGATTGGTTTTGGCACCAACAGCCAAGGCTGGATTACCAACCAGGCGAATTGGGCAACTGTCCCATGGCAACTAGGGATGCAAATTATAATTCATTAACCAATAGTTGTTTCATTTTATCAATCGATGATCGATTATTTGATAAACGCAATTCTTCTGAGAAGCTGAATTTCCCTCTGAATAGGTTAACTGTATAGACCCTTTTAATGGAATTCCATTACTAGGCAACAGCCTTGGTCCTTGTTAACTTCCTGTCAGCTGATGTTGTTCACATTCACTGCAACGGGAATCAAACTTGGACACATGTAGAATGTTTATGTTTACAACTTAAAAAAGGTCTATACTTAACATATTTATTTAGCAATATAAATAGTAGCAATCCTTATTAAAGGAACTTGCCTGTTAACCAGAGGTTTACACTCAACAATTATTGTACTAAAGTACATGTTTGAGGCTCCTGCCCCCTACTTGAGTATTTTCTTTTTATGCTCCTTTAAACTTCTACTCCACTACAAATCAGTGGAAATACTCTTCTTTTTACTCCACTACATTAACTGATTACTTCAGTTACTAGTTACTTTACCAATCTTAAAAGTACATATGAAACATTAGTTTATTCATCAAAAACTGGACTGACAAAATTTAACGTAATGTAAATGCAGAGTAATTTTTACACTCCAGTGGTAAAGTGGTGTTAAAGCATGATTTTTCTTAAAATGCCTTATCAAGTTGTACTCTTGACACAAAAAACACAGGCTTCACAGTGACAGTTAGACACAAAAACTTCTCTGTCATTCACTGGTGAATTGACGGTTTTGTGTGTCAACCTTTCTTTTTCAGAGTAGAAAGAGACATTGATGTGGTGATTTAACCACGGATTTAACCAGACAGAAACGATTGAGATCAACAACAGAGTGGAGCTTGAGGAGCTGTTGCCAAGAGGATTCAGAAACCCACGAAGAAGAGCGTAGCAGGAGCGTGTGGAGCAAGTCTCCCAGCTCGCCGGGAGTCTACCCGCTGAGATCAGAGAGGACAGCAGTCTACATCAGCCACCACGGCCATGGTTTACTGTTTCACACAGGCTTCTACTCAAAGGGCTAGGAAACATTCCATTGTTCGTTCGCAATCAATTGTGCAGTCCTAGTTTATACACATAAAAATACACATATATATTTCATTTGTATTTTGTCATTTTACTTTGCACTTATTTACAGCAATTAATTAATTAGATACATCCCTAATAAACTCAAACATGTAAAGCACGTAAGTCTGTGCCCTGTCTTCCAGCAGGAGCAATCTTGCAATGGGTGGAGATTACAACAACTAAATGTTCAGTGGAGATCAAATTTAGAGAACAAATTAGAAATACTTGATTTATTCTGAAAGACTGTAATATCAGCTGTGGCTATACCACTGCTGTACTAGCATATTTGTTTTAGATACCAAGAGAACCAAGGTACTTCAACAAAAAAATATTGTATTTAAAAGGTTATAAGCCCAACAATGCAGTCTCTCATCCACTGCCACTGTTTTACACACACAGTGCGGTAATCTGCAAATAGCAAAATATTGAAACAAGTTTAGATGAAAGCTGTCTGTATCTATTCTGTTTTTCTTAGTTTGACATAAATCTTTGGCCAAGTGCTATAAAGGAGCTCCTGGTTGAAACAAACCAGCACCAGTCTATACCATAGGTGGTTTTAATGGTTTTTTTATCAGATGCTGTAAGTGAGGTATTTGATGTATTTAAATTGAGGTCATTTATTTAAAGCATTAAATGTCACGCCGTGGTGAGGTTTGTCCTGTCTTTGGGTTTTTTGTCTTGTGAATTTCCTTTTTTATTTTGAAAGATAACTCTCCTCTCGTTCCAGGTCACTTGCCCTTCCTCTTGTGTCCCCGGTGTGACGTCATTCCCTTAATCCCGATTGTTTCCACCTGTGGTTCCCCTTCCCTCATGTGTAGAAAGTCTGTGTCTTCCCCCTTGTTCAGTGCCAGATTATTTCGTACCTTGTGTCAAATGTATCCAGCGTTTTTTCCCACAGTCTTGTTCATGCCATCAAGCTTATTGTTTCCACGTTCAGGTGATAGTATTTCTTGTTTTGTTAAAGTAAGTGTAGTGTTTTTGAATTCTTGTTTGTCCATTGTTTTCCCCTCCTGGTTGGACCGTCCTTGTTTAATTAATTATTTTGTTCACTTTGCCTTTTGTTTTTTCCTCCTGGATGGAGTGACTTTATTTTGTACTTTACTTTATTGCTGGCAACTTTCTTTTTGTTCCTCTTGTGCGGAGTGATTTTTTGTTTGTGGATTTTGCTCTGCGCCACGTTCCTGTCGTCAAGATAATAAATTCAGTGTTGACCACGGCCAACCACATGGGACAGCTTTCCTCGGAGCTACATGACTTGCTGGGCATTTGTCTCGACCAGCGACCTCAGCTCCTCCTTCGTATAAGGGAGTGGGACGAGTGGAAGATGGGATTCAACACCCCTAGTGGACACTACGAGTATCGGCTCATGCCTTTTGGTCTCACCAATACGCCGGCAGTGTTTCAGGCCATGATCAATGACGTGCTTAGAGACTTTCTTGACCACTTTGTCTACGTGTATCTCAACGACATAACTTAATTTACTCCCCAGACCTAGACACCCACCAGAGCCATGTTACCCAGGTGCTCAAAAGACTACTAGATAACCATCTTTATGTCAAAGCCAAGAAAAGTGTTTTTCATGCCGACACCGTATCTTTTCTGGGCTTCATTGTAGCCCCTGGAAAGGTACAGATGGACCCGGCTAAAGTTAGCGCAGTTCCGCTGGTCGCCGGAAGCAGAGAAGGCCTGGCAGACCCTCAAGAGACGCTTCACCTCAGCCCCCATCCTCACCATGCCTGATCTGCGCCGCCAATTCGTGGTTGAGGTGTACGTCTCCAACGAAGGGGTGGGAGCGGTCCTCTTACAGCGTCCAGAGCAGGACGGCAAGATGCACCCTTGCGCCTTTCTGTCTAAGCGGCTGTCCAAGGCGGAACTGAACTACGATGTCGGCAACCAAGAGTTGCTGGCAGAAAGTCGCCTTGGAAGAATGGAGGCATTGGCTTGAGGGGGTCCAGCTGACATGTGGTGGGCTTGGACTTATGGATGAGGTCGGAAATCTCTGAGAGAGTGGGGAGCTCGAAAGAGGAAAAGGGGTGGGCGGGTGGGTGGAGGTCAGAAGTGAAACTGGAGGAGTTTAAACCAAAACCCTGATGGATTGTCTGGATTATGGTGTTGAAGAAAGACATAAAAGAGTTATAGAAGGCAGTTGAGTACAAGTGGGGTGGTATAGAAACTGAGGATCTAGTGATATTGTTGAACAGTGAAAAGAGTGACTTTGTCATGAACGGTACAGAGATACAACACAAAAGAGAGGACCCAAGGCAGACACAGACGCGGAATAAAAGTACAAACAAATATTTAATTACAATTACAAACAAAATGCAAAACACTACATGGGAAAAACAGGCAATATCAATGACGAGACGGTCGAGGGAAAAACAGGAACAAGGAGATGCTGACGTATTAGTAGGCGCAGGAATGCGATGGCGATCCGCCATCCTGCGGTTCTGCTCCGCCGTCTGAAGCAAGGCCCCTCCGGTCTCTCTCCAAATCCGACGTACTCTCCGGAGATGGATTTGGATGGACGGAACAGCTATCTCAGCTTCCTGGGCCGAAGCCTCGAAGGGAGACATACCTGTATACCTGAGTATTCCACCCAGGAGAGTTGTGATGACCACGACGAGGGATTGCGGGCACAGATGCAGCGAAGAGCGGCCTCAAGTGCCTGGTTAGCCCACTCCGTTAGACTTGGGATGGAACCCCGACGTTAAGCTAACCTTAGCTCCCAAAGCCTGGCAGAAAGCTTTCCAGACCCGATAGGTGAATTGGGGCCCACGGTCAGAAACGATGTCCGCTGGAATTCTGTGGATGCGGAAGACATGGTCCACCAGGATCTGTGCCGTCTCCATGGCGGACGGCAGCTGAGGAAGCGGGACAAAGTGAACCATCTTAGAAAAACAGTCTACAATGGTGACAATTGTGTCATTACCTTGAGATACAGGAAGTCCTGTAACAAAATCCAAGGCGATATGGGACCATGGTCAACCGGGTACCGGGAGAGGACGGAGAAGACCTGCTGGAGGGCGATGAGAAGTCTTTCCCCGGGCGCAGGCGGTGCAGTCCAGGACAAACTCCAGATCCGTACCCATGGTCTTCCACCAGAAGTGCAGACGAAGAAGGGACGCGTCCTGGTGATTCCGGGATGACAGGAGAGACGAGAAGAGTGCCCCCACTGGAGCACCTGGGAGCGAACGCTGGCAGGAACAAACAGACGCCCAGGTGTACCACCACCAGGGTCGGGGTTAGAGCGCTGAGGATGGACTCATTCTCCCAGGTTAATGCTACCATCACACATGATGAGGGAACGATGTTATCCACAACGGATTCTTCCTCCTCGGCTGGTCCAAACTGCTGAGAAAGGGCAGCTGGCTTGATGCTTATTACTGCCAGGAATATAAGTCAAAGTGAAGTTTTAAGAATTGAGTTTCTTGGCGGTCTGAATATAAGCCAAGTTTTTGTGGTCAGTCCAGACCACGAATGGAACTTCTGCCCCCTAGCTCCCGGTTCCCAATGTCGTAGTTCCTCTCCGCAGGCGATAGCTTCTTAGAAAAGAATGCACATGGGTGAACCTTGTTATCAGATAATGCCTGCTGGGAAATAACCGCCCCAACTCCCAGATCCAAGGCATCTACTTCGACAATGAACTGGAGGGCAGTATCCGGTTGGACTAGCACGGGGGCGGACGGGAAACACTTCTTGAGAGTCAGAAAGGCATTGTTGGCGGCAGGAGACCAGTCAAAAGGAGTAGAGGGGGAAGTCAACCTAGTCATCGGTGAAACTACCTGGCTGTGGTTACGGATGAACCAACGGTAGAAGTTAGCGAAACCCAAAAATCGCTGAGTTGCTTCCTAGAGGTAGGCATCGACCATTCAGTCACAGCAGTGACCTTTGTAGGGTCAGCCCTAACCTGTCCACTCTCCACGATATACCCCAAAAATTTTACGGAGGAGACGTGGAACTCTCATTTCTCGGCTTTGACAAAGAGACAATTCTCCTAGAGACGCTGAAGAACCTGACGAATGTGCACCACATGCTCGTTCAAGTCCTTGGAAAAAATCAGGATGTTGTTCAGGTACACGAAGACAGCGATTAAGCATATCACGAAGTACGTCATTAACCAGGGCCTGAAAAACGGCTGGCGCGTTAGTTAACCCAAACGGCATGACCAGATACTCAAAGTGTCCTAGTGGAGTGTAGAAAGACTGTCTTCCACTCGTCCCCCTCCCTCACAAGATGATATGCGTTGCGGAGGTCTAGCTTGGAGAAGATGGTCGCTCAATGCAACGGCTCGAACGCGGAATTGATCAACGGGAAGGCTACTTGTTTTTAACCGTGACATTGTTGAGACCACAGTAGTCAAGGCAGGGGCGTAGCGATTTATCTTTTTTGGCCACAAAGAAAAAAACAGCTCCTAGTGGAGAAGAAGAGGGGCGAATGATCCCTGACTTAAGCTAGTCATTAATGTACGTTTCCCGTTCGGGACCTGACAGGTTATAGAGACGACTAGTGGGAAAAATTGACCCGGGCAACAACTCAATGGGACAATCGTAAGGACGGTGAGGGGGTAAGGATAATGCCTTAGCCTTGCTAAATACCTCGGCGATATCTTGATACACGGGAGGCACGGAAGACAAGTCAGGAGGATGAGGTAGTAAGGAACTGGGGGTACTAGGACATCTAGGAGGAGCTGAACGAAGACAAGAAGAATGGCAATTGCTACTCCAATTCACAACCCTACCTGTTAACCAGTCAATAACTGGGTTGTGAGTGATAAGCCAGGGGAGACCAAGAACTAAGGGAGCATTAGTGGAAGGCAATGGACTGGTTACCAGCAAGAGACATGGTTAAAGGCAAAGTCTCTGCGGAGATCTGAGCGAGTTCGCTTCCACTGAGACTATTAACCATTAATGGAGTCTCTAGCTGGTTCACAGGAATAGCATTAGCTTTAACAAATTCAGTATAATATTAGTTTCAGTCCGAGAGTCAATTAATGCATGAAGGAAAAATTCCCTGCCCTCACAACTCAAAACTATGTCCAGATTAATACATTGGCTGGGACTATTAGGAACAACCGAACGACTCACCAGGACCCCGTCTTTGACTGGTGGGTCTGACAGTTTAACCGTCTGTGACAGTTGGCTATCTGATGATTGGGAGCTCCACAGTAAATACATAATCGGTCTCTAAAGCGCCGCTCAGGTTCAGCGGGAGTCAAGTGACTACGACCTAGCTGCATGTGTCATGGCTACTCTTGCATACAAAAAAGTTCAAAAATCGTCAGAGTAGTTTCTGAGGAGGAGGTCTACGACTCACTAAATAAAAAGCACTCGCGGAGATGTTTCTTGTTTCAACAAAAAGGGTTTCGCATTTATTTACATAAACAGAAATATCCTCCGGTTGACTTCAAACCATAAGCAAATAAAAAACATAATTTAGCGGTTGATAAACTGTTTCACTCCTCACTCCTTCAACACAAAAAGCCGACCAGCAAACCAGCTGTTCTCTCTCCTTAATCACGGGAGGAGGATGGCCTGACTAGGAGGAGTGCCATAAACAACAAAAACAATCATAATAAATAGTAGTTCATGTACATTACACATTCTAAATAGTTATCCTTATCATTATTTTATGCCGTTACCAAAATAAAGCAGTTACACAATAGAAAATAAATTATGCTACTTAAACTCAAAGTCCATTCAGTTACTTGATGATGACTTTCTGTCTTATCAAAGTTCATAATTATGTCAGAATATCTGAATCAGTCCATAGTGAAGGATGGAAATTCACGGCCTCCCTCCATTCATACGGCTGCCTCCATTAGAAGACAGAGCTTATCTATTGGTCGTTGAATCACACTGCTTTTGGTTTTAACCAAAACGCTCCTCACGAAACCCTTGGCATCTGGAAATGTCTCTACAACACGGCCAGTAATCCATGAGTTCCTTGGGGCTGTGTTGTCAACAATAATGACCAGATCTCCAGGACTCAGGTTCCTTTTTATGCTGTTCCACTTGCTCCTTTCTTGCATGAGTGGAAGATACTCTTTTGTCAAACGTCTCCAGAAGAGATCTGCAAGATACTGTGCTTGTCTCCATCTCTTCCTTGAATAATGATCCTTTTTTTCAAAAAACCCTGGTGGCATAGTTGTTTTCGCCTTCAGCTGAAGCAAATGGTTTGGGGATAGTGGTTCCAGGTCATTGGGGTCACTTGACACTGTAGTTATTGGTCGGTCATTCAGGATGGCTTCTATCTCACACAGCGCTGTTGATAGGGTTTCATCGTCCAGTCTTTGCTGTTTTAGAACAGATGTAAGGCTCTTTTTGACTAGTCTGATCAGTCTTTCCCAGACTCCGCCGTGGTGGGCTCCAAAAGGAGGGTTAAAAATCCACTTTATTCCTTCTATTAGAAGGGTGTTTTGAATCTTCTGATGATTCAGCTCTTTCAAAGCTTCCTGTAGTTCCCTTTGGGCTCCAACAAAGTTTGTCCCACAGTCAGTCCTGATACTTAAGACTGGTCCTCTTCTGCAGATGAATCTGCGAATAGCATTTATGCATGAATCTGTCGTTAGGAAGTTTGCCATTTCCAGGTGGATAGCTCGACTCACCAGGCAGGTGAAGATGACCCCCCACCGTTTTACCTGAGTGCGACCCCTCTTCACTTCAATGGGACCAAAGTAGTCAATGCCAACATGACTAAAGGGAGGTAGGTCCGGATACAACCGATCCTCAGGAAGATCTGCCATTTTCTGTTCACCAGGTCTTGCCTGCATGCGCCTGCAAAATACACAGTTCCTGATGATTTTCCTGGCTAAGGAGTTTGCATGAGGGAGCCAAAACCTTTGTCCTAGCCTGGAAAGCATATGGCTTCTTCCTGAGTGCCCAACTTGATGATGGATATGTTGTAGGATGAGGTTAGATATGTGAGCACCTTTAGGGAGAATAATTGTATTCTTCTGGTGCACTGGCATTGCACTTTTGTTTATTCTACCTCCTACTCTCAAGATGCCATTATCAAAAATTGGATCCAGTTTGCGGATGGTGCTTCTTGAACTGAGGGTTTTGCCGTGTTCCAGGCAAATAAATTCATGGCTGAAGTAGCGTCTTTGTTCAAAACAAACGATTGCCCTCTCTGCCTCTTCCATATCCTCCACTGATAAGTTTTGTGTCCCGCGCTCATCTTTCAGTTTTCTCTTCGTCTCCGAAGACACGTGTGTCTGACCCTTTCTTATCTGACTTAGCAGTTGAAGTAGTTTTTTCACCTTCAGTATCCAGGCTACAGACCTCTGAAGTTGGTTCCATGATGAGTGATACTTGATTAATGTGCCTATCGGATGTTGGTTTTCAATTCTCACACTGTTAACTGTGACCTCCTTTTTCACCTCGGGGTCATTTGCTGATATTTCTCCTAGACCTTGCGTGATCTTTGGCCATGTATTTTTCTCTCTGCCCAGGTATTTGGGTCCTCTCAGCCATCTTGATCTCAAGTAAGATTCTACATGCAACCCTCGTGATGCATCATCGGCTGGATTGTCTCTTGAATTTATGTGTCTCCACTGGCTTGTGCGGGAGAGGTCATGGATCACTGCAACTCTATTGGATACAAATGTATGAAATCTCCTTGTTTGATTGTGGATATATTTTAATACAGATGTACTATCTGTCCAGAAAGTTGAATCTGTGAGTGGTAAATCCAACTCCTTCCTCAGCATCCGATCCACTTTTACAGCCAGTGTTGCTGCAGTGAGTTCAAGCCTGGGTATGGTAATCTGCTTGAGAGGTGAGACTCTGGCTTTTCCAAATATGAAGGAAATATTGATTTTGCCTTGCTGATTCATTAATCTAAGATAGCTTACAGTACCATAACCCGACTCACTTGCATCGCAGAAGTGATGCAGCTCAGCCGTCTCCACAGGGTCAAAGTTCTCAGGCTTTATGCATCTTGCTACTTGAAACCCACGTAACTGATTTAAATCCCCGATCCATCTCTGCCAAGGTGTTGCAAGTTCCTGTGGAATAATTTGATCCCATCCATACCTGGCTTTGCAGAGCTCTTGGAGTAGTTGTTTGGCTTTCAGGATGAAAGGAGAGAGAAAACCTAACGGGTCATAAACTGAACTAACTGGAGAGTATACCTCTCCTGGTAGCAGGCCGGCTTCTGACAGTTACTTTAAAGCTGAAGGTGTCACTGTGGGTGTTCCAGTGGATTCTAAGTGCAGGCTCAACTGTGATTTGTTCTTTCAGCTTTTCTTTACCCAGGTTCAGTTCCTTGACTGCCTTTGCTCTGTGATGCTCAGGAATGCTTGCTAACACCTCACAGTCATTGCTGACCCATTTTGTCAGTGTGAAGCCTCCCTGGCCGCAGGCTTCAGTGAGATCTTTGACAAGCTTCATAGCTTGGTCCACTGTTGCCACTGATCGGAGACAATCATCCACGTAAAAGTTAGTTTTGATGGTTTTCATAACTTCATCAGAGTAATGCTTCTGGTTGTCATCAGCAGTTTGACACAGGGCAAAATTAGCAATACTCGGGGATGAAACAGCACCAAAGAGGTGAACTTTCATCCTGTAAACTTCAAGCGGTTTGCTGATATCACTCTCTGGCCACCACAAAAACCTCAGGAAATCTCTGTCCTTTTAAACAACCTGTACTTGATAAAACATTGCCTCAATGTCTGCCATAACGGCAATTTGTTCTTGACGAAACCTTAATAGAACTCCAATGAGGGTGTTTGTTAGGTCTGGACCTTGGAGGAGCTCCTTGTCCAGAGATGTTCCTTGAAATGAGGATGTACAGTCAAACACCACCCTCAGTTTGAGCTTTCGCTTGTGGTTGACACCATGATGCGGGATGTACCAGACCCGTTCATCCTCTCTGCAAAGCTGCTGGGGTGGAACCTTTTCTGCATAACCCTTTTTGAGAATGTCTTCCATGAAGGAGGTGTATTCCTCAGCATACTTCTTATCCTTCCTAAATTTTTTCATAAGGTGCAGTGTGCGTTCCTTTACTATATCATAGTTGTCAGGCATGATCTTGTCTTTATCCCGGAAAGGCAATGGCAAATGATAGTGGCCATCTTTAAGAAATGCTGATTTGGAAGCAATCTCCATAAAATGTTTATCCTCAACTGACATCTCAATTTTCTCCTGATACATGTTTTCAGAGAAATCCTGGTTATACTGTCTGATGAGTAGATCCTTCAACTCAGCAACAGAGATTCTGTTACTTGACACTGCAATGGGCCCATCATGTTCTGCAGCACTATCAACACTGAGGGGTCCAGTTACCACCCATCCCAGTAAGGTTTGGACCGCATATGGTCCATTATCATGACTGTTTATTATTTGCCATGGCTCCATTGCTCGAGGAACATCAGTCCCAATGAGGAGTTCAATGTCTGCCTCAATTTCTTTTAACTGGATGCCACTGAGATAAGGCCACTTCTTCAAATCAGCTTCTGTGATTATATTTTCTGTTGAGACAGGGATTTTGCTCTGTGTGTAAACTTTCGGAAGGTCAAGATATGTGCAGCCTTCCAAGTCTCCCACCTCCAGTCCTCTGACCTCATAGGTCCCTGCAGGCTTTTCCTGTCCCATTGTTCGCAAAAGTATCTCGGTTTTGTGTCCTTTCACATTCAGCCGGTTCATTAGATTTTCTGTGCAAAACGTTGCTGTGCTGCCTGGATCGAGGAAGACATACTGTAGGTCTGAATATACCTGCTCCCCTTTGCCACTTTAATTCTGACTGGACAGTCTCTCCCGGCCCCAGTTACATCACCTGCTGAAACAAGAGCACTGCATATGGCGGTATCTTCTGTCTCAGCAGTGGCTTTTGGTTGATTTTCCTGTTTTGGGCCTTTTACCCTTTGAATATGAAGTACAGTAGGATTTTTCATTTGACAAACTTGACACATTAATCTTCTTTTACAATTTTTTGCTTAGATGACCTTTAAGTAGGCAACCAAAGCAGTATCCATGGCTTCTTAAGAATTCAACCTTGTTGTTATGTGACTGTGTTTGGAATTGTGAGCAGTCGATCAGGGCGTGTTTCCCTTGGCAGAATCCGCAGGAAGGAATGATAGGACAGGGTTTGGTCTGAAGTGGTTGTTTTGGAATAGATGATTGTTTTACAGCGTATCCTGCTTTCTCTGTATTCACCGCCACTGAAGTAGCAAAGCTGCTGTTTTTGCCTCTTATTGATTTTAGTTCACTTTTTCTTCTTGGGATAGACTTTTTTGTAGTCATTTGGTCTTGAATGTCTCCAAACAAAGGATCCAAAAGCATCTTTGCATGTTTTTCCGCAAAGTTCACAAGGTGCTGAAATCTGATCCTCCTGCCAGTTTTCTGTTGTGTCTCATAAGCTGTGGTTCGCCATCTTTCCCGGAGTTTATAGGGTAGTTTGGATGCCATTAGCCTTAGGTTTGATGGGATTTCAAGTTCCTCTAAATACTGTAAATCTTGCATTATGTTACATCCTGTCAAATACATTGCATATGCATGCAGCATTTTCCCATCCTCAGCTTTAATCGCTGTCCAGTTCAAGGCCTTTTCCAGGTAAGCTCCAGAAACCTTAATTTCATTCCCAAAGTGCTCTTTTAAGAGATGTCTTGCTTCACTATAGCCTCTTCTGTCATCCATATGCAAACAGCTGCGAACCAGGTCTCTTGGTAATCCAGAGGTAAACTGCTCAAGATAGTAGAGTCTGTCCTGATTATTTTTAGTCTTGTCTTCAATCAAGTGTTCAAATGCATGGATAAAGGACTGATATGCCAATGGGTTACCATTAAACACAGAAATCTCCCTTGCTGGTAACCTAGACAAGTTTTGCTGTGAGACAATGAGTTCTGCTATGTCATTTTGTCTTCGAATAACCGCATCCAAATTATCTTGTGCAGCATGAGTTACGGTGCGATTATGATTTGCAGTTTCGGTTCTGTGTTTTTCAGTTAAATTCTTGTTTTGGGGTTTATTTTCTGGTGTGTTGGTACCCCTTGTAAGTGGAGGTCTGTGGAGACTCAAGATGGTTTGGTGAAGCGGGGTTTTGGGTACTGCACCTAACTGCACAAATTCCACATTGCTCTCCATTGTTTCTGGTTCATGGTGAGAGTCATAATACTCGTTCATGCCATCACCTCGAGCTTCCTGATCCACCTCATCACTTTGTAGAATTTTTATTTTAGCAGTTGATGCTGCAAGGTCTGCTTCCAACTCCATTTGTTCCATTTTTGATTTCAGTTTTGTTTCCTCCAGTTGCAAGGTGTGTTTTTCTTTCAAAGCAGCAGCTCGAGCCATTGCAGCAGCCTGTTCTGCTTTGGCCTTTTTTAATTCTGAGGAGACTGAGGAGGATCTGGAGACTGATGATCCAATAGAAGTGGAAGACTTTGATTTGTGTGACACATTCGATATGCTGTCCAGTGGTTCAACCTTTGATTGTGCAATTTCTCTTTTCCATGTTTCAACCTCTTTCATGAAATAATTCAGGTTAGTTATTCTGGGTTCATACCAGTCATAGTAATCATTTTCCTGTTCCTCCTCGGATAAGAGCTCTTGCACAGATCTGTGAGCATTTTTAAATTCATCCACAGCTCCTTTAAACGCTTCAAATGTGTCATTGACTTTATCAACATTTCCAACATCAGTCATCAAAGCCTTTATTTCATTTATCCTCCTCGTGCATGCGCCCACTCTGCCTCTGCGCGAAGCAATGCACGATTTCAACATGTCCTCAGCTGAGGTCTCCGATGTCTCAGATATCATTACAAATAACCACACAAATTCCTTCAATTTACGTTCAGTTTATCCTTGAACATCCTTCCAACGTTCCTGTTTCATTACAGTCCACATCCACAATCCACAACTTTGCTTTCCATAATGATCGATTGTTTCATTGTAGCGCAGGTAGCGCCGCGGCGCATTCATTCATAAAGTTGATCAGCTGATTTTACTCACGGCCAGCCGGCTGCTTAGCTTCATCTGTCGGCGAGTGATCGGCATGATCCGTCGACTCTCCACTTTCCTTCAAGTCTTCGGTGGAGTTTATCAACTTGTCATGGCTACTCTTGCATACAAAAAAGTTCAAAAATCGTCAGAGTAGTTTCTGAGGAGGAGGTCTACGACTCACTAAATAAAAAGCACTCGCGGAGATGTTTCTTGTTTCAACAAAAAGGGTTTCGCATTTATTTACATAAACAGAAATATCCTCCGGTTGACTTCAAACCATAAGCAAATAAAAAACGTAATTAAGCGGTTGATAAACTGTTTCACTCCTCACTCCTTCAACACAAAAAGCCGACCAGCAAACCAGCTGTTCTCTCTCCTTAATCACGGGAGGAGGATGGCCTGACTAGAAGGAGGAGTGCCATAAACAACAAAAACAATCATAATAAATAGTAGTTCATGTACATTACACATTCTAAATAGTTATCCTTATCATTTTTTTATGCCGTTACCATATACCATTTTCCTAATAATTAATACAAAGAATTAATAGGCTCCAACAGCATGGGTTCCTCCTGGTCTGGAGCGGGAGACAGGGGAACCTGGTTGCTCACGGGAACAAAGGAAGTATGCTCGGGGAAACTGGAAAGAGGACCTGGAGTTACTGTGAAAACTGGCCGTCTCTCACGTAGACGGTTGTCTATCTTTATGGCAAGACTAATAAGCTCCTGGAGGTTAGCAGGCTTAGACCTACCCACTAAACTGTCCTTAACCTCCTCATTAAGCCCCTTAAAGAAAATACTCTGAAGAGCCTGATCATTCCGCCGCTAAAGTGCGAAACTCAACGGAGTAATCAGCAGCACAAGCGGAACCCTGGCGTAGATCCAGCAACCGATTGCTGGAATCGCAATTAGAAACAGGATGATCGAAAACCGACATAATCTCACTGGAGATCTGCTGGAAAGTAGCCTGCCGAGTCAGGGGGTTATTCCAAAACGCAGCTCCCCAGACTCGAGCCCTACAGGACAACAAGCCTAGCACATAGGCTATCTTGGAGCTATCGTTAGCGTATGTGAGAGGCTGCTGACCAAAAACCAGAGAGCATTGAAACAGAAAAATCCTGCATTCACCCAATGTACTACAATAACACTCTGGAGCAGGAACATAGGGCTCACGAGGGAGGACAGTACTCACGGTAGTAGCGGGTGACTCAGCATTCACAGGAGCAGCAAAGAGAGGTCCTACCTATCCTTTCTCCAAATGAGCTACGCAGGCAGTCAGCTGACTGAGACTCTCCAGGATTCTTTGCAGTGTCTGTGAATGTTTATTGAGCAGTACTCCCTGGGAAGTAACCGCGTGACGAACGGAAAAATCCGGGGATCAATTTCCATGTCCGCGGGGTCCATGTTATGGCCAGACTGTTTTGTCATGAATGGTACAGAGACAACACACAAAAGAGAGGACCCAATGCAGACATTGACGCGCAATTAAAGTACAAAAAAATGTTTAATTACAATTCCAAACAAAACGAAAAACACTACAGGGGAAAAACAAGCAATACCATGTCGAGGAAAAAAAAGGAACGAGGAGACAAAGGAGAATCAGGGAGACGGACAAGGAAACAGGAACACGGGAAACTACAGAGAAACAGGAACAAACACACAACAAATACTTAGCGATCGTGCTAACCACAACGAGAAAAGGAATGCCAATTAGGGGGGAATAGTTTACCAATGAAGGAATACAACGGTCTGGCGCTGCATGCCTGTCAGCTCAGGGTATAAGCTGGAGTAATAGTATGATTTGGATTTAGTAATACAGTCCTGGTAGTGCAGAAAATGATTTTTGTACATTTCTTTGTAAACAGTGAGCCCGTTCAAGCTGCCTGCCTTTGGCTTTCATACGCCAGAATTCAGGCGTAAACCAGGGAGCACAGAAGGAGTAAGAGACAGATCTGGTTTTAAGTGGAGCGAGGGAGTTGAGGATATCATGAAGTCCTGTGTTATAGTAGGAAACAGCTGTTCAGGGGTGGATAAGTCTTCAATGTCTATGAAATTGTCAATACTAGAGGAGAGAGGGTCCGTATTTATGTCCTTAATATTGTGAAAGGAGATGAGACGACGTTAAATGAGAGGAGGAAGTGGTCGGTGATGGGGATTTCAGCTATGGCACAGTCAATAGGGGTGACCCTAGAGCAGGATCTTAAATCCAGGATGTGTCCTTTTGAGTGTGTGGGAATATGGGTGTGCTGCTGAAATCCAGAGCTCTCAAAGCAGGATGCAAAGTCTCTGGTAAGAGGATGGTTTATATTGTCAATGTGTATGTTAAAATCTCCCAGCAATATTAAGCAGCAGTCATTTAAAAACTTGCTATTTGGTTTCGGGGGGCGGGAAACAGTTGCAATAGTTGTAGGATATTTTGATAGATATTGGAATGGTTGCTAAATTGCAAAACATTTGTCCAAATGTAGTCCTGCGACATTGTACATCACAATCTCCTCCACTCAGTGCTCTGGTGTTTACTCTGGAGTGTTTTTTCTTTCTGAAGGCCTGTAATAGTGGAGGAGTTAGTCCATTCAAAACCTTAAAAATGAGGAAGACATCCAAAAACAACTGGTAGCTTTCAAAGTATTTATTCATTAAGCAGAGTGGTTTGTAGGTGCAACCGGCACCCCAAAGATGATTGTACATTTCTTGATTAACTCAAACTTTCAGTTTGATTAAAAGAAGGTCAGCCTGCTGAAACAAAGGCCGGCCATGCAACCTTCCCCCACAACAGGTCACGACCAGGTGTGAATTATTCAAGGGACCCCCAAACTGTCACTGGCTAACCTGACCTCTGGTGATGACATCACCGGTGTCTATAGAACTGTAGTACACTTTCTGCACTTTCTCTCTCTCCCGGATCTCTCTCTTCGAAACTCCACACTCAACTCGACGCGCTCCTGCTGGATCCAGCGACCAGCTGCCCACTGGACCTGGCCTATGGCGTAGGATCACCAGCAAAGGTTAACCAACCGGTTATCCACTCAACTTAGCAGAACAAAGAGCGATCTGAGGGCGCACTCACACTGTCCTTCCGCACCGGGCCAAAACAGGTTTTTAGGGTAGAGCCTAGTGCGTTTGACCAGTCCTGCACGCACGTCTCGGCTGATGGTGGTGATGCCTGCTGCTGTGGACCTGTGTGTTGGTCTCTGCTGATCGTGGTGGTGCTTGCTGCAGTGGTCCTGTGTGCTGGTCCCTGCTGATGTTGGTGGTGCCTGCTGCCCTGGTCCTGTGTGCAGGTCCCTGCTGATCGTGGTGGTGCCTGCTGCCGTGGTCCTGCATGACGCTTCCTGCTACTTCAATAACTATTTGTCATTTATTCTGTCAATAGTTTTATAAATTATAAAATTTGTAGCAATAAAAACACCATCAGTGGTATGTCTTGCTGTATCGTAGCTGCTATTGCCCCTACTCATCATTGATCATGTTTGTCATAATTATTTTCATTTTCATGTTCTGTCACCCTGGATGTGCGTGTTCCTGCTGTTCTGCTATGCAGACTGCCATAACATGTGGGTCATGTTCACATTACTATAGATATTGTTATAGTTACTGTTACTCGCTGGCTGCTTGCATCTCTGGAAGTGTGTCAGTCTCTCTGTCTTTTGTCTATCTTTGTGTTTCTCTCTTTCTCTCTCCTTTTCTTCCTCCCCAACCGGTCAAGACAGATGGCCGTCCTCCACAGAGCTGGGTCTGTCCGACGTTCCTGCCTGTTAAAGGGAAGGTTTTCGTTGCCACCGTACTCTATGGGGGAATTGCTGGGTCTATGCCTACTCTGTAAAGTGTCCTGAGATAACTTTTGTTATGATTTGGCACTATAAATAAAATTGAATTGAACCAGTGTGAGTGCAACCGCTCCACGTCTAGCTGCAGCCAAGTTGGCCGTCCACAGCCCGTTTGAGAGAGGTGGGCTTTTGTAGAGCGCATTTGCACAAGTGCGAGCACGACGCCTACGGCAGCTCTCACGTCATTTTATGTGTGCCTGTTCGGACATAGAAAAAAGAAAAGATGGACCATGCGCGGACATTTAACAACAACAACAATGGTGGCAAAAGGTTCACGTTGGTGTGATGCTGAGGTGGAGTGTTTACTGCAGATTTGGGCGGATGAAAATATTTAAAAACAGTCGGACAAGACGCACAAAAACTCTGAGGTCTATGGAAAGATTTGTAAACAAAGCCACGCATCGCGATGACGTCAATCAATGCGTGTGACGTGTTACGGCATGATGACGTATGGACAGGCAAGAAGCATCCGCGCGGGCCCAGGCAGTGTGAGTGCAAACGGGCTGGCCAGTGGGGGAAGAGGGAGGGGGGGACAAGTACCCTAAAGCCCGTGGCGCGGTGCGGAAGGACAGTGTGAGTGCGCCCTTAGTCCTCTTTTGCCTAAGAGCAACAACCAAGACATAACCTGTCTGCAACCAGCTTCCTTACTTCAACCAGCCACTGGCATCAAGCAACGCAACTTATCTCCCATCTCATGGACTGGTTACTAATCACCAACTTGGCATTACTACATGTTATAGGATTTTATGGACGGGTAGATAGAACTGTAACTTTGTTGTAACTTGAATAAGAACTGAGATTTCAAGCTGCTGGCCTTTGTGTAACTTAAATGTTCACACCTTCTCTGCAGGGGTCCAAGCCCCCACCTCTCCTCTTTGTCTTATTTTCACACACACACAAACACAAACATTTGCTGTTAGCTTTAGTTAGTTTATTGTGTTTTGTTTGTTGCATTTATTAATGTGTTAATAAATGTTTGTGTTTACCATATGTCTGTTTATTTAATATTACACAAAGATGAATGAGCCAGCCTCTACTAAGAAAATAACTTTTAAATCCTTCAACTAATTAAACTATTACATTTATCGATGTTCAACCCTTAATTAGTAGTTTAATATATTAAATGAGACTTTAATATTAGTTGTCACTCCGTCTATGACGGTGGTGCCCCGAGGAACTCTGGTTTAACTAGAGTAATTTTTATTACTATCTTTGAAAATTATTGGTGATAACTAATATTTACTTGATTAACGATAAGTTTATTGAGAATACTCAATCTCATAATCTGAACGTGAGTCAAGGCCCTACATTTAATTGGTTCTCCGTGTGAAGTTTTTAATAAATTAAAGTTATTCATTTTTTGTAATTTTTCTCTATTAATTTTCTTTATCAAATATTCCATTTTATAGTCACACCTTTGATCCAATTAGACCTAAAGTACCTACAGGTTTATTTCAGAGTAGTATTGTATTATAATTATTTATAGGTTAATGTAATTAACACTTTAATGTTGCAGCTGATAAAGGTAGGGATACTTTTATTGACTGCTGTTTAGCTTAATGTATAACAATATGTGTCATTTCATTTGTATTAACAATCTAAATCTGTTAAGTTACTAGATAAATGTAGTTGAGTATAAAGTAGATTAAAATGGAATTACTAATGTACAAGTACCTCAAAATTGTACCTAACGTAATGTAGTAAATGTACTTTCCACCACTGCAACAGCAACTCTCAGGGCTTTTCATACTGCGTCATGCTGTGTATGCTACAATACTGTCACTTTATTTTATTCTTTTTTTTTAGCAGGTAAAAGTAAATCAGTGGATCTTTCAGTACAGTTGCAGCGATAGTTTGGACAAACTGTAAGTAAAATACACATGCACCATATACATAGGCGCCACTTTCTCATTACATTTAAAGACTTTTCACAACTTCTTAGAGCTTGATTTATGAAAAAGAGAGTAGAGAGCAGTTAAGCTCCTTATTCAGAGAATCAGGGAAAAGGGAGAAATCTGTGGTCGGCCTAATTCATTCCCATACATGTGGCTTAGAGTCCAGTTCAGTAACAGTCTATGGGGTCTGTCTTTCTCCTCTACGCAGCAGCACTGTTGTTGGTATGTGACACCGCGGGGTTAGAGGTCGGAGGTGGGATGATGACAGCCTTGTTCAACAAAGTCTGGTTTCGCCGGCTGCGTGTGCATGGGCCCTAAAAGTGCTGGGCCTAAGATTCAAACCTCCCTGTTTCCTGATTCCCATTGAGCCCCGATCTTTCAACATATGTTACACAAAACAGTGCCTGTCTATAACCTATTGAAGGACAAAATAGTTTTCTTCATTACAGGGAAAATGCACAAACACAGTTTCTTCCCTGGGAAAGTCAGTGTGGTCTTTCGCACTGGACCACTCGGATATCTTCACCAGGATCCCACCGAGGCAGACAAACTGCTGAAGGACAACCCGTCACTGCAGGACAAGTCTGCTGCGTTGAAGGAGGAGCAGGGATAATGCTCGGATTGTGGTTGTCATGAGAGGGGGTGATGCCTCAGACAAAACAGAAATGATGGTAGAGTACATCCTACAGTTTGGAAAATACAAGAGGGAAAACTTTATGCTGGCTCTTGAAAATGACATAGGGTACACTGTATACCTGATCTAGAACCAGCAAAAAGAAGAGGCTGCAGGAGTATTCATAGCTGAGTACCACAGCAAGGACAGCCTCCTGGCATTTCTGAGTTATGCCCTCAGCTTTAAAAATATCCAGTCTCCGGTACGAGTCAGAGAAGCCAGTTGTGACAGCAGCAGCATCATAGGATACCCAGCTGATTTTGCATTCATGCTAAAGACACCTGGAGATAGTTTTGGGTCAGTAGGAATGATGGCTCTGCTGCTTTCATATGTAGGACCCTGAGAGGAAGTGCTGTTTTGTGAGTTCTTTGTGTCTGGTTTTTCTGCTCAGCGTCACAGGAAGGGAGCGGGAGATAAGACGTTTTTATACTTGTTTCCATATGAGATATGGTGTGTTTTACAACCTCAAACCCTCCTAGGGTAATTAAAACCCAGAAATTCAGGATGAAGGACCCTTTTATCCTAAATCAACGTCAAATCTGACCGCAATTCAAGATTCAAGATTCAAGAAGCTTTATTTATCCAGAGGGAAATTATTGTGCAGTTTCAATACAAAGGTGGGAAAGGGTCAGAGTAACAATAAGCATAAAAACATAAATCAAATCAAAATAAAGCTAACGTAAAATCAGTCAAGCAATTAAGTGTGACAGAGTGCAACAGACATTGTGGTTAAGCGTAGGTATATACAATATACAACAATACGCACAGTGCAGTTTAGCAGCAGATTGAAATGAAATAAGTACAAACTAAATAAGTGAGAAGGAGCGATAAGTTATAAGTGTTAAAAATGTAGCAGCATTTCCTACAGAACTAAGTGACAGTATGGCACAGTGGAGTGTAGCAGCATTTCATACTGAAGTAAGTTACAGTAAACCACAGTGAAATGTAGCAGCATGTCCTAAAGCACAGTAAGTGTAGCAGCAGATAGTTACAGTACCACAAAATAAATTGAAGTAGTGGTGGTATCAAGTGACAGTGTAAGTGTAGCAGCATTTCTTACCGAAGTAAGTGACAGTACAACTGAATAAAGTGGTGCAGTGATGATATAAAGTGACATTTTTCAGGATACAGTGTCTCCACTGTTCCTTACCTGACCAGGGGGAGATGAATTATAAAGTTTGATGGCCGCCGGAAGAAAAGACTTCCTCCGGCGTTCAGTATTACACCGGGGGAGAATGAGTCTGTGGCTGAAGGTGCTTCTGCTGGAAGTCAGCAGATGGTGGAGAGGGTGAGAGTTGTTGTCCAGGATGCTGTGCAGTTTAGACAGCATCCGCCTCTCAGACCAACACAGTCTCACTCCCAACGCGTCAAATACTGAAGATTGGTCAGGGCCTTTGGCGTTAGTTACGGACTAAAAAGGTCTCCTTAAACGTACAAACCCGACGCAGAGGGCTTTCAACTCATTCCAATGTAAGCCCGTCCGAGGCGATATTTGAAGCTTAGGGCTATCCTTTAACGTCCATATCTGAAGTTTTGGGCTCTCCTTAAACGTCCATATTTAAAGCACAGGGCAGTCTTTAAACGTATAAACCCGACGCAGGGGGCTTTTAACTCATTCTAATGTAAGCCCGTCCGCGCCGATATTTGAAGCTCGAGGAGAGCTCCTCGGGGCGCTCCTCGGGCCGCTCCTCGGGGCGCTCATCGGGGCGCTCATCGGGGCGCTCCTTAAACCTACAAACCCGACGCAGGGGGCTTTCAACTCATTCCAATGTAAGCAGCCTGTCCTCCACCCAAAAACGACCACATAGGTTGTTTGATCAAGGAGCTTATTACGACCCATAGGCACGTTTCGAGTTTAGCGGTCGTGTACACAACTACAATAAACGGTGTGTTGGGTATGTCGTCATCGCCTACCCTTTAACCTTTGGCACCAATCAAAATGTGATGTGCCAGAAGGAGGCGTGGCATTCACGTTTCACTGGACCTCGTAGCATTGGTAAGTCCGTTTGTGTACTCAATTTATGTGGTCATGTTGTGTTCTTTGCGTGAGCTATCACGGTGATTGTCTCCAAATCATGTGTAAGTAAGTTAGTTCAGTTTGACGTTTAAGTTACAACTCAGTTGGGAATGCCACGGAGGTCGTATGTTAACTACCAATAAGGCGCTAAGGTTAGCGCACATGTTAACACGCTTTTTATTTATGCTATCTTGACAAAAAAATGCTACCTTATGTGATTTTGTGTATTTCCGTCAGTATTAGGACATCTGTTAACTATTTATTTTGGCAATAAACAGGTGAAAATGCACTGTAAGAACTTAGAGAGCGCATTTTGATACTCAAATACAGAGCCCTGATAGTTTTAATTAGTGTTAGTGTACTCTTAACTTTTGTAGGCACACGTTTTATTTCTCTTTTTATTCTTTTGATTATTTACTCTACATTTTGCTAAATTTTTATTTTTAGTGGCAATAAGTAACATTTATGGAAGTGCAACTAATCCTGCTTCATTTTTTTTATAATAAAAAAAACTCTCTTCATATATCACAAATCCAACGGTTCTTTTAAGAGCCATTTTCTTAATCCTTCTCCCTGTTACACTAATTTAATTTTCTGAGCTTTTGCTTTGTCATTTTGTCTCTTTGTCTTTACTTTGACTGTAGCCTTTGTTTGGTCTTCTGTTTGTTAGTTTCTTCTCTCTCTCTCTCTCTCTCTCATCTAAAATGGCATCTGGAAAAGAAAAGAAAACAAAGGGACTAAAGTTTCCAGAGTTACCTTGAGGAAGAGGGACAAGAATGGGAACATCATAGCTCAACACTTTAGGAAGAATCGATCTGGTCAGTAAAATATAATACAGTTCTACTGTTAATCACAAGTTGGTCAGCAGTAATGTTTCTTGCATTATGTTTTGTGTTTATAGTTAAACCGTGTGGCTAGGAAGCCCCCAGAAGTGGAGGAGTTGCTGACAGATGACATTCCTCAAGATGTCCTAAGTCTTGGTACACATATTGACATCTGATAGCTTAAATAGCTTAAAGACGACCTTTATGTTTCCATTTAAAAATGTGAAATTTAGGCAACTGACTTAAGTAGTGGCCGTGTTTTTTTTTATGCACGTGCAGTAACAAAGCCATTATGGAAATGACTTTTCTGTCTTTAAATACACTGTCCTTTACATCAATTTTTGTGTTTTATTATTTTAGATCATCATCTTCAGAGACTAAAGTGGAGCAGACACCCACAATGTCAGCATGGACAAGAAAACAGTTAATGTCTGAAAAAGAATTCAGAGCTGCAATGCTAGAGCTCTTGAATTCGAAATTGGGCGCAGAGACTGTAACTCCACATTGCTGTCAGCAATGTAAAACAGCTGATGCTGGTTGTTGTGTAGTCAGAAAAGGGTAGGCTTGACACGGTACCAGATTGTAAAATTTTTCTGAATTTTGAGATTTTCTGGGGTGTTTTGTGTGTGTGGATATTTTTTTTACAGGCAGAGCAGAGATGATAACTGTGCTTGCCATGGGATGGAACAACAGGAAGACAGAGAGTCTGCACAAGACCCTGGCAAAAAGATTTTTCAAAGTAAGAAGTCTTTCCTGCAAGTTACTGGGCTTGAATACTGGCATCACAGGTTAAAGGAGTGACAACTTTGTTCAGCTCATGTCCTGTGACTGGTGTGGTGTGGAGGCATGGCAGAGCCATATGCTGGTTGGCTGCTGGCTTGCTGGATCGCTGTGTTTTTGTGCTGCATTGGCTACAAAAAATGAGCAGAACAATGGGCTTATGGTCCACTGACTCACTGCTACTGAGTTTAACAGTCCCTTCTCCTCACACCTTCCTCTGAAGAACATCCTCCCAACTAGCTGTGGCACACTTGACGGCCCCACTGGCGTGTGTTGTCATCATGACAACTCACAAAAATCACCATTAAGTGTTTTTGACATCAAATGACTGCAGCAAACAACTCAATGTCCTTTCTATCCAATTAGCATTCTTATATACGTATTGCATTCTTTCACCATAAAATAGCCTTTGTTATAACAAGGAAATAATTGTTTCATGAGGCACATAGTCTCTTTTGAGGACATACCTTTAAGAATATCCTCATCAATTTGTGCTTGAATGTTTTGCATGTTGTCATTTAGGTTTTTCAATCATGATTAGAGATACACTCACTGATATTGTCCCCTTTTTTTAAAATAACATTTTTTCTGATACTTTGAAATATTTTTGGTGTATTACATTCCACTAGATAGTTGTCCTACATCTTAAGCCCTTGTCACACATGCACTGCAAACCTGAAACTATCTGAACATTTCCTGGTTCAGCTGTGTGTGTACACAAATATCGGATTCAGTCGGACCGGGCATCAAATGGAGTTTACCCTCCAAGCTTAATAGTGCAAAGACTGGGTAATTCCAGAGTGTGCACATGTGTGAATACAGCTGCACGCTCCCCTTGCCTAAACCAAACTAAGTAGTTACATTAAGTGTGAACACATCTAAGTGTGTGCTGCATGTGTGAAAGAGAAACTTGGGACTATCTCCGGACCTGATTCTCTGACATTATTCTGGGTTCAAATGGGAAAACATCTTTATTCTCTTATCTCTAATGCCCTATGTTAACATACCTTTTTACGGATCACACCATGACTTATCTATGTTTTTTGGTTTTTTTAAACATTCTAAATGGACTAAACAGAGAGCAGAAATCGAAGGAGCTAATCTTGAGAGTCTCAAGCAGGAGCTCAACATCTCTCTGGAGGACACGGAGGAATGGGTGTGTGACGTCCAGCAGTGGGCAGCCACTGGTATGTGTTATGGTACATTTCGCTATATGTTTTACATTACTATTTTTTTATGGTCAATTTTGCTTGTTTCTGTTTTTCAAAGAGACATGTAGCTCATAGTAGTAGTACTTGGGAGCTGGCCAGGTAAATTCCACTTGATGTCCAGTCTGACTGGATCAAGTATTTGTGTTTTCACATACTGATTGTCCAGATCATTTTATGTTTGCAGTGTATATGTCAAAGGGGCTTAAGTGTTTTACTTTTGTCCCATCTGTTCTCTTTTTCAAAACAGTGGTGAGTCTTCGCCTGAAGAGGCGACTTTTTGACCAGGTTATGCTGGTCAGGCCTATGGAAGAGGAAAAAGTTATAATTGTGAAGGAGATGTGTTATTTTTGATCAGGATATGTCCTTCGATTCTCACATAAAACTAACAACAAGGACTGCATATTTTCACCTGCGTAATATTGCAAAAATTAGGAACATTGTGTCTCAGAAAGATGCAGAGAAACTTGTTCATGCATTTGTTACTTCTAGGCTGGACTATTGCAATTCCTTATTATCAGGCTGCTCCAATAAGTCTGTTAAGAGTCTCCAGTTGGTCCAAAATGCTGCAGCTCGTGTACTAACTAAAACAAATAGAAGAGAACATATTTCTCCTGTATTAGCTTCTCTGCACTGGCTACCTGTAAAATCTAGAATAGAATTTAAAATCCTTCTCCTTACGTACAAAGCTCTTATTGGTCAGGCTCCGTCGTATCTTAAAGAGCTCATAGTACCGTATCACCCAACTAGATCTCTGCGCTCTGAGAATGCAGGGCTACTCGTCGTTCCTAGAGTCTCCAAAAGTAGAATGGGAGGCAGAGCCTTCAGCTACCAAGCTCCTCTCCTGTGGAACAAACTCCCAAATGTTATTCGGGAGGCAGACACTGTCCCCATATTTAAGAGTAAACTTAAAACTTTCCTTTTTGATAAAGCTTACAGCTAGGGCTTACGATGAGACTTTATTCTGCTTAATTATGCTGCTATAGGCCTAGTCTGCCGGGGGATAATACTTTTCCTGATACTCTGAGCTTCTCTCCTCTCTGTCTGAATCATTCATGTCCCATCAATGCATGTTACTGATTCAGCTTCTTCCCCGGAGCTGTTTGTGCTTTGTCGTCTCGCAGGTCTCTGCTGATCGTGGTGGTGCTTGCTGCCATGGTCCTACATGACGCTTCCTGCTGCTATTGTCACTGTTACTCATATATACTATCACTAGTTTAATAAACTATAAAATTTGTAGCTGTATCGTAGCTGCTATTGCCACTACTCATCATTGATCATGTTTGCCACTATAATTATTATCATTTTCATATTCTGTCACCTTAGCTGTGCTTGTTTCTACTATTCTGTTGTATTAACTGCCTTAACATATACGTTATATTCACATTACTATAAATATTATAGTTACTGTTAGGCTTTGCTTGCATCTCTGGAAGTGTGTCTGTCTGTCTCTCTCTGTCCATCTGTGTGTCTTTTCTCTCTTTCTCTCTCCTTTTCTTCCTCCCCAACCGGTCAAGACAGATGGCCGTCCTCCACAGAGCTGGGTCTGTCTGACGTTCCTGCCTGTTATAGGGAAGGTTTTCGTTGCCACTGTACTCTACAGAGGAATTGTTGGGTCTATGTAAATCATAAATAAGTCATTGAGTGTGGTCTTTACCTACTCTGTAAAGTGTCCTGAGATAACTTTTGTTATGATTTGACACTATAAATAAAATTGAATTGAATTGAATTGAATTGAGATGACCCAGCATTGCCAGTACCTGAGAAAGGCCTTGGACAAAGTATACAGCCTCCTTCGTCACACTCAAGAGAATATCACGAAACATAGTATGGTATGTAGTAGTACAGTCTCAGAGCTGGGCAGACAATCTGCATTTTAATGTTCATAAAGAGTTGCCTTATTTTCTATCTGATTATTGTTATTTTTTTTTTTTACATTTTATTTTAGCACCTCCCAGAGAGCTGAGAGAAAAGGGATACAGGGGCTGCTCTGTTGTCTGCTGCACAAGCTGCACATTCTGCAGCAGAAACTGAGCGCAGTCACCAGCACTTACACCCATTTTGACACTGAACCCTCCTTTTTCATGTTGGAGGAAGACAATGAGGACGTTGAAGAGGACAGTGACCAGGAGGACAACAGCACTCCAGATATTTCAGAGGAAGAAATGTAAAGCCTTTGAGGCTGTGATTCAGTTGTGGACATAAGGCCGCAGGCCGTGTGCCTTTTACATATTCACAGCTGTGATGATGTTCAGCACAGCATCACTCCCTCTCGTGTGATATTGCTTTTATACATCCTTTCTACAAAGCACCAGACTGGAACTGGACTGTGGCTAAGCAACACATAACCATTTGTCTGTGCAATAGCTTGATACTTTGTGTAAGCTGGAAACTAACTGTTGTATAAAGTTTACATAACAGGTGACGAAAGATGTGCTCAGTTTTGGTCAGAGTGCTGTTCTTGTTACTCGTGGAAGTTCAGTAAATGGCTGCATTTATATAGTGCCTAGTTCTGGACAGTGTGACCAATTATTTGTTTAAATATTTTAAAGGTTCTGTAAGTTTTACAGTATATCACAGTGGGATGTGTTTTATTTTGCATGAGAGTGGCATATTCTAATGTGAGTACATAGAATATAAAAACATAGCGTTTTGAAATGTAACATTATTCGTGTCACAAATTGTTGTGCCATGGTGTTCTGGTTCATCCAGTATACCGGTGGCTCATTCAAACATTACTGTTATTACAAACGAGTTTTTTTCATACATCTAACATGTCTGGAGATAATCTTTAAAAATATTGTATTTTGTATGTAATAACAATGTAGACATGAAGAATTAAGCCTTACAAATAAATGTCTTATCTACAGCTGTGTCTAGTGAATGTTTATGATATATTATTTATGAGTTATTACAAAGCGAACAAATAGTTGGAATCCACAGATGCATCGTTTTCTATTGTTGCTATGGTGGTTGCCACGCACGCTGCGGAAGCGGGAAGTGGCTATAGAGACGGAGCCAGTCCGCTGCATGCAAACCCTAATTTACTTAAAACTAATAAATATTGTTCAAACACCTAGCATCTGAACTGTTTCTTAACATAAAGACCATATATATGAAGAGAAAACGGGAGTTAGGCTATATTCAATATTTAAAGTATGCGACACATTATTTACTACCCTTTTTGCAAACCAGAAGACTGCATACCTATTTCAAGAATACATCTTTACTTTTTGTTGACATAGATCATCTTTATGTAATCTCAATACTAATCCAGCTGTTCTAGATATTTGATATATGTAATATATATATATATATATATATATATATATCTTTTTTTGTGAACCCATTTATTTACAAACCGGAAGAACCACAGAAAACTACAACTATGGCAGATAGCAGTACTTAGCGTTATTGCACGGCTCATTGGAGTTGTAGTTCTTTAATTAAGGTTGTATTTTTCATAGAATTGGAAGTTGTAAATGTTGAGAATGAGAATACATTGAGGAGTTTAAGGGCATAGTTAACACATTGATGTAATCAGATTTTTAAAATCAAATTATTCCATAGGTGAAAATTAATTTGACCCATAATTGACAGAACCCAAAATTGTTGATTGTACTCATGTTATAGCTGGGGTCAAGAGCTCTCTATAACAGTTGGTCCCATTTCTGTATTTCTTTTTATTGCAGAATTCTAAGCCCTCAAACAGGCCCTGAGGTCAAGGTTCAAAGTTCATTATTTCAAAACCGGAGCCATGTAGAATATTAATACTAACATACTATTACTCCCCAGGTCGAGACCTTTCCAATGATGTATTTGGTTTAGCTCTACAGCAAAGTTTGAATTTTTTCATGTCATGGACTCAGGTCATCCAAACCCTACATCCAGACAGCACTTTGAAGGCTCTACACATAAAAGTTTGTTTGTTTGTTTGTTTCCTTCATGCTTTGTTTGTTTCTTTGTTGACTGACATGAGTCACCTTCATATATCACAATATTCACTGTGTATATGTTATTATTAGCCAATGCAAGCATTAAGAATGATGTTTTATGTATGACGCACAAATGCCGCACGCGCGCGCGCGCGCGCACACACACACACACACACAGACTCACTCACTCACTCACTCACTCACTCACTCACTCACTCACTCACTCACACACACACACACACACACACACACACACACACACACACACACACACACACACACACACACAGTGCTTTATTTGATGATGTAGATCAAATATCCTCAGCAACATATTATTACATATATAGATTATATGATTATCAAACCTGTGACAAGCTTCAGCTGCTTGATAACGAGCACATCATTAGAATCAGGTGTGTTGGACCAGGGAGAAACTTAAACATGCAGGACAGTGGCTCTCCAGGGGCCTGTTTCACAAAGCAGGTTCAAAAAACTCTGAGTCTAACCCGGAACTCTGAGTTGATCTACTCTGAGATAGGAAACTCTGAGTTTTCGGTTCCAGAACAGCAGATTTGCGTTAGGTTGATCAACTCAGAGTAGTTTGACCTGGAGTTAAGCGCGTGCACCACAAGTAAAAAAAGACAGCATCAATGGAGCCCTGATTCGACGAGTCACCATGGCAACGGGGAAGCGAAGGGCTACGCTACAACTGGAAATGGAAACATTAATGCGCTCATACGGAGCAGGTTTACACCGCTGCAGCAGCAAAAGAGAGGGAGACGGTGCTGGAGGACATTGCGGCTCGGGTCAGTGCATAAGTTTAAATGTAGTCCAGTTGCAATCACAGTAATATCACAGGGGAAACTGCTTGAGTGGGAGTCTATTAATTTATTTCATTTAAGTGCAACCCCGCGGGGGAGAAGCGCAGCTTAAGATGAAACATAAAAACATTTTTCAAACAGTTAAAACCTCAGCACAGTCTCATGGTGACGCCTCATTTTGAGCAGGTTTTACATCGTAAAGTAAATATTACCGTAAGTGGCTGTTTTTTATACAACATATCAATGTTGTATAAAAAACTCCCATTTGCAAAAAAAACGCAGCGCAACACACAACATCTGCTGTGATATGAGAGCATGACTGGTTGTTAATGTTGGAAATGTAAGGAGGGGTGAGATGGACTGTGACATGAAACGGTGTTGTGCCGTATTCAGCCCCCTCGCATTATAGGTGATATTCTGGATCAGAAGGCTGTATAGGAGTAGTTTATATACCGGTAACCCAACTAAAAGCACACACTTTTGAACCTATGAATTGCAAGAAAAGCTGGAATTATATTTAGAAACGCTGAGTCAAATACATTCAACTTGCTCAAAAGATCCATTTCATTCATTTTGTAATTATGGCTGCAGTATATTAAGGACGTCTATGCGCGGTCTGATAATCATCTCCCGACGAATATTTAATTCTCTTTGCGAAATGCGTCACCTTCATCCACGGGATCGTTATCAAAATGACACGCCATGGTAGTGTAAATATTCACCACCTAATATAACTTCTAATGTAGGCCTACTGAATGACTTTTATACGTTGTATACAAAAACTCCCGTTTGCAAAAAACGCAGCGCAACACAGAATATCTGCTGTGATATGAAACGGTACCGCTCAAACAGAGAATTGCCTGGAAATGCAAGAACATCTATAATCAATAGTCTGATAATCATCTCCCGACGAATATATAATTCTCTGCGCAGTAATGCTGCAGCTTCATCCACGGGATTGTTATCAGAAGGACACGCCATGGTAGTGAAATAGTCGCCACCTAATATAACTTCTAATGACTGATGTTTGCAGTGATTTTCTGAAAAACAGACGGAACTATAGCAGAACTATACTTCGCCAAAACTCGCGTGCTGACTGAATGAATGAGGAAATGAAACACCGTGTGTGGCTGAAAGAGGGCGGAGACAGAGAGAAACTCAAGGTTTTCTGAGAAAAACCTGGTCCCGACCAGGTTAGTTTCAGAGAGCATGTTACCATGGTAACTGACCGAGAGTTTAAGTTACCTCCCTTTGTGAAACAGGCTAGAGTTACCCCTCTGTCTCTGGTTTGAGTTACCTCCCTTTGTGAAACGGAAAACTCAGAGTTTCCCTCATTTCAGGGTTAACATACTCAGAGTTTTCACTAAACCTGCTTTGTGAAACAGGCCCCAGGACTGAAATTTGGGGGAGTTAACAAGGACCAAGGCTGTTGCCTAGCACGGGAATTACATTCCAATGTCTATAGCCTGTTATCTATTATTTAGTATTTACCTTTTATTTATTTTTTGGTCTTTTTCCTTTTAATATGTCAATATGATAATAAAAACCCATTCTGATTCGGATGTGGTTCAATATTAATTGAGGAAGACACATACGAAATACGATTTTATTTTAAATATAATCAGCCATATATTCTTAAAAATATAATATTAAACTATATTAATGAGCCACTTCATATTTTACAATCACTGGCTATAAAATGTCTCATCAACAGAGCTAGTGACGCTGACCGGCGGCATTTTGAGTTGGAATGCAGCCCATCCACGGCGGACAGCTCATAATAGTATTCGAACACACCACGCTGAACGGCGGAATTTGAGTTGGAATGCAGCCCATCCACGGCGGACAGCTCATAATAGTATTCGAACACACCACTTCCGCCTTTAACACAAGCCAAACAAGCGCAACGGTGGCTGGGGGTAAAAACGTAGCCTTCCGTTATCCAAAACTGACAAAATAAAACTATATTTCTCAGATCCGAAAGAAATAATTATAATCGATGGCCATCGCATTAACCCATCGTATTGTGAAGTTATTAAGGACTCTTTATCAGGAGATTGTTGAAAAAAATGCTTCCGGGAGGCGGGTCCTCGGTTCTCCAATGGGACTGCAGGATGATTTAAAACCCATGTCAAGTAATAAATGTATTCAAAAACAAAAGCCCAATTATTTACTTAGTAAAGGACAACAATTATGAGTCTAAGCTAAGTTATTCTACGATAAGAACGTTATCCCTCTCTGGCATCTTCTTACCTTATCCTTATGGGTGTTATTACACCAGCCAAGAATGAGCATTTCAGATGAATCGATAAGGTGCCTGTAGATCATAGTGATTGTGAATACATTCAAAAGTTTATTTTTAGCTGTGTGAACAGGATGTACTCTTCCTTATGTCTGGGTATTGTCTTCAGCGTACAAATACGTAATACATAGAAAGAAACCCAGGGGATGGAAAAATATTTCTGCTTTAAGAAAAGGTGAGGGAATAAGCCAAAAAATAATTGTTTTACATCCACCTTTTTTCAGTAAATCATTCTATTTCTCATGTTTTTAAGATGGTGACTGAACACTAAATTTGCCAACAGTAAAAATAACACAAAATGTTTTGTTTTTTTTGGGAAACTGCAACTACTACAATTCGCTCTTGAAAGGTTCTGAACGATCATAGAAATCAAGTGTATATGAAGGAACACAGCCAGTAACTGGTATATGTGTTTTAAAAACATTTATTTTTGCAAAACATTTTCTTTCGGCTCCCAGGAGTTTTTCCATTTGTCCCCACTGTAAGACAGAAACACAGCAAGAAGTATTACTGTCAAATTGTTCATAATTTTTGAGAATATAACTGACACTGTACTATTTACAATGAGACATGGATTATACAGGTATGCATGCATTCTTTTTTGAAAATGAGCTTTTCAATATCATATTTAGACAGTGTATAAGAAAACTCCCCAACGTCTGTGTGAAAGGTATGGAGAAGGAATGGGGGCAACAGAACTGTTACACCCCTGAGCTGGCATTGGAGGTAGTCACAGAGACGCAACAGCACAGAGTCGACGTCTGTGTAAATGGGAAATTTGTATGGGGGAAAAAAAATTGTAAATTTAGGTTTAATTTGACTAAAGAATGTATTGCCAGTATGAAACTTTTTTCTTCATGTTTTTGGCCAAGTTAAATCTTGCAGTTTTGTGCCGTTTTATGAGGAATGTTTTTTTCTTAGATTGCATTAGACACCAGGCCAAAACTGAGAAAATTGTGGCGTTCACTTTTATAAGGTGATACAATTTTGAATCATTTCACATTATAGTGATATTGCACAGGGGGTTTCTTGATTATGGTATATACTCTGAATTTATTTCAAGTCCAATGCACAATACTGCCCAAAACATTTGACTGCTATGTGACTTGCTCGACCCTCAGACTTTGCTGACCCTTATTAAACTGCAGTTAAAGTTGAAGACATTTTACTATTTTTATTAGTGGATTTTCCTCATCTACAGTAAAATAAACTTAAGAACATACACACCATCCAGAGCAAGGCAGCCACTGCACCAACACCTCGGCACGGTCCTTAAAAAAGAAAGAAAGATATAAGGAACAATAAGTGTGTGACACTTGATTAGAGCACAAAACAGTTTGCTGTACAAACTGAACATGTCAGTACCAAATGAAAGAGACATAATACCACTATGGAATCAATCAAGATTCATTATTCCGCATCAAATTGTGGAAGGACACAGTTAAAGACTGATGGGTAACCAGGTCTGCATTTTCATCCTAAGCCATGTTGTTCACATGTTAACAAAGAAAAAAAGACTTTGCTTTGCTATATGCAGAAATATGTTGCAAAGGCAGTATTTCAAAGGCGTCTTGAAAATATAGCATGCACTGTGTACATTACCGCTAAGAAGACTTTCATAAATCCTCTTAATTGTAATAAGGGCATTCCTGGCATCTTCTGTGTCCATTTCCCATGGACAGACACACTCGGCTGTAAACCCATCTGGAGCTCTGCTGGCAAGGAGGATGGGATGTCGATTGTGGAGCTGAAACAAAATTGGCACAAAATCACAAGACAGAAAATTGGATACATAAATGGAAGGTCATAATACATAACAAATATATTTTATGCTTTCATACCTATACATATAAGCTATACATTGAGACTCAGAGTGAGGTCACTATAAACTGTTTTAGTAGCAATGTAAAAAACAAAAGACCTTGGTAACAAACACAGCTATTCCAATTCAGTGTGAGACAAGGGAAGCATCACATGCTTCAATATCTAAAAACACAGCTAACGCTATAAACTATCCAATTAAATTTTATTCATGGTATCTAATCATAACAGATGTAGTCTCAGGACACTTTTCATAAAGAGCAGGTCAAAACCACACTATAAGATATCAAAGACCGTCAGATATGCGTTAAGGAACAACTTCCGAATTCTAATCCTGCAATGTAAATGTTCATTTTCAGGATATTTTATCCAAAATTGATAGATAGCAATGTGTTTGTATATACGCAATAACAGCAGGCTCTGATCTAGTAGTACATAACTCTGTTCACCAGTGACTTAGGGCGCACTCACACTGTCCTTCCGCACCGCGCCTCGGGCTTTAGGATACTTGTCCCCCCTCCCTCTCCCCCCGCGCCCCAGGCCTGTTTGTACTCACACTGCCTGGGCCTCGCGCAAATGCTTCACATGTCACATGCATTGATTGACGTCATCGCCATGCGTCTCTTTGTTGCCAAATCTTTCCATAGACCTCAGAGTTTTTGTGCATCTTGTCGACTGTTTTTGAATATTTTCATCGACCAAATCTGCATTAAACACTCCACCTCCGCATCACACCAACGTGAACCTTTCACCGCCATTGTTGTTGTTGTTAAATGTCCGCGCATGGTCCGTCCTTCTATTTACTATGTCCGAACAGGCGCACATAAATGACGTCAGAGCCGCCGTAGGCATCGTGCTTGGCTCGTACATGTTCAAACGGGCTCTACAAAAGCCCACCTCTCTCAGGCGGGTTGTGGACGGCACACTGGCCGCAGTTATACCCGGAACGGTTGCACTCACACTGGTCAAAAGCACTAGGCTTTAGCCGAAAAAACAGTTTTGGCCCGGTGCGGAAGGACAGTGTGAGTGCGCCCTTAGGTAGAGTGAAAACAAGACAACAAGACAAGATAATTGGGAGTGGTACAGTAAATCGAGAATTCAGGATTGTCTTGCAAATAAAAAAAGGATGAGTGTTAAATTGCTGCAAAAGCAAATAATGTAAGAGAAATATAGTAATGTAAATGTAAAGATCAGCAATTAATTACTTATTATTTTATGACAACTGTCTGAAAGAAAAAAAATAACCTACCAGTAGATTTGTTGCATCATACATTTTGTTGATGCTGCAGTTTTTTTGTGTGTGTTTCCAATCTTGGCCAAATTTCTTCTTTTGATTTTCAAATTTTTTTTGTAAGGCTGCTTGGCCCCGCACTGCTTACACATCTTGCTGGCCACACCAATCGTTTCCTTGCATGTGATGCATTGTTTTTGAGTAGGCATCTGCAGACAGAAACAGAAATAAGAAATGAGAACACTGCATTCTGTGTTACCAGTGAATAATAAATTAACACAATACATACAGTGCTCTTACATGTTGGCCTTCAAAGAAAACTGCTACAGCATAATACTACTCAGGACCTGTGTCCCCAAATTAGTCCAAGTCAATTTATAAAAACTGTATATGTGATAGTTTCTTGAGGGCTCTAGAAGGTAACAATAAATACTTGTTATGAATTAAGAAATACCTATAGACCTTTTCAAAGATGTAAACTTAAACATTCCACAACAGTCCTAGTTTATTTCCTGTTGCAGTGTATGTGAATGACACCAGCTGTCAGGAAGTAAACAAGGAACAAGGCTGTTGCCTAGCAATGGAATTCCGTTGAAAAGGTCTATTGAAAACAAAATACGTTAGGTGGTATATTAACAAATGCATTCTTCCTTAAAACATGCACAAATAGTCACAAACATAGTAAATAGGTCACATATTTGACGGTACACCTGTTTTGTCTGTCCTCTACCGTGTCTTATGTATTCCTGACTTTGCACCTGTACATGTCTTTACGTAATCTAGGGTGTCTAAAAATATATTTGAATCTCAACTAGACAGCCTGATTAAAAGAAAAGATTAAATATAAAATACATATCATTTTAGCTTACCATTCCATGTAACGTAAGACTAATTGGGAGCGTGTAAACGCATATAACGTTAAACACCTAAAACAATAACGATGAGCGATCTCTTTCAATTAATATTAGCTATTGTGAAAACGGATATTTATACAAATCATCATCAAAGTTAAATATCACGTTAGCGGTTGTCCGCGCTAGCTGACTAGCTTGCTTAGTTAAATGAATGTTAACTGAGCTCTTAAAACATTATACAGCCGATAATAATCTAGTTTCTATTACATTAATAGGCGGTGAAAGGACAAAGAATGCAATGATTTACACATTTGATCGTTCTCAAATAGTTTTATTTTATTACTAGCTACTTACCTTTAATAGTCCGTGTGTCAAGTGATGAAAAAGGATGTAATCAAATAGACCCACAATGCACCATGGACACATGCGAAAAGAGGCATACGTCCTGCCTACGTTCAAACCTGACGCAGGGGGCTTTCAACTCATTTAAGGACTTCAAAAAACTTCAGATATGGACGTTTAAGGAGAGCCCAAAACTTCAGATGTGGACGTTAAAGGATAGCCCTAAGCTTCAAATATCGCCTCGGACGGGCTTACATTGGAATGAGTTGAAAGCCCTCTGCGTCAGGTTTGTACGTTTAAGGAGACCTTTTTAGTCCGTAACTAACGCCAAAGGCCCTGACCAATCTTCAGTATTTGACGCGTTGGGAGTGAGACTGTGTTGCTCAGACACCGCCACCAAAGAGTCCAGTTTGACCCCCATGACGGAGCCAGCCTTCCTGATGATCTTACCGATCCTCTTGGCGTCTACTGCCCTCAGTCTGCTGCCCCAGCACACAACAGCAAAGAAGATGGCACTGGCTACCACCGACTGATAGAACATCCTCAGCATGGTGTTACATACATTGAATGACCAGAGCCTCCTCAGGAAATAGAGACGACTCTGGCCCTTCTTGTAAACAGCCTCAGTGTTCTTGGACCAGTCCAGTTTGTTGTCGAGGGGCCTGTTTCACAAAGCAGGTTTAGTGAAAACTCTGAGTCTGTTAACCCTGAAATGAGGGAAACTCTGAGTCTTCCGTTTCACAAAGGGAGGTAACTCAAACCAGAGACAGAGGGGTAACTCTAGCCTGTTTCACAAAGAGAGGTAACTTAGGGCGTGATCACACTGTCCTCCCGGACCACGACCCGGACTTTAGGGTACTTGTCCCCCCTCCCTCTCCCCCCCGCGCCCCAGCCCCGTTTGTACTCACACTACCTGGGCCTCGGCCAATGCTTCTTGCTGTCCATACGCCTTCAAGCCGTAACACGTCACACGCATTGATCGCGTGTGTGTGGCTTTGTTTACAAATCTTTCCGTAGACCTCTGAGTTTTTGTGCGTCTTGTCGACTGTTTATGAATATTTTCATCCGACCAAATCTGCAGTAAACACAACGTGAACCTTTCACCGCCATTGTTGTTGTTGTTAAATGTCCGCGCATGGTCCGTCCTTCTATTTACATGTCCGAACAGGCGGACATAACGCTACTGCCGTAGGGCTCGTGCTCGTGCTCGTACATGTGCGCATGCTCGTGCTCGTACATGTGCAAACGGCTCCGCTAAAGCCCACCTATTTCAAGCGGGCCGTGGAGGGCCAGCTGGCCGCAGTTGAGCGCGGAGCGGGTGCGCTCACACTACTTAAAGGTACTAGACTTTAGCTGAAAAACCGGTTTTGGCCGCGGCCAAAAGGATAGTGTGATCACGCTCTTCACCTCTCGGTCAGTTACCATGGTAACATGCTCTCTGAAACTAACCTGGTCGGGACCAGGTTTTTCTCGGAAAACCTTGAGTTTCTCTCTGTCTCCGCCCTCTTTCCGCCACACACAGTGTTTGATTTCCTCATTCATTCAGTCAGCACGCGAGTTTTGGCGTAGTATAGTTCTGTCTATTTTTTCAGAAAATCATTGCAAAAATCAGACATTAGAAGTAATATTAGGTGGTGACTATTTCCACAACCATGGCGTGTCCTTTTGATAACGATCCCGTGGATGAAGGTGCAGCATAACTGCACAGAGAATTAAATATTTGTCTGGAGATGATTATCAAACTATTGATTATAGATGTTCTTGCATTTCCAGGCAATTCTGTTTTTGAGCGGTACCGTTTCATATCACAGCAGATATTCTGTGTTGCGCTGCGGTTTTTTGCAAACGGGAGTTTTTGTATACAACGTATAAAAATCATTCAGTAGGCCTACATTAGAAGTTATATTAGGTGGTGAATATTTACACTACCATGGCATGTCCTTTTGATAACGATCCCGTGGATGAAGGTGACGCATTTCGCAAAGAGAATTAAATATTGGTCGGGAGATGATTATCAGACCGCGCATAGACGTCCTTAATATACTGCAGCCATAATTACAAAATGAATGAAATGGATCTTTTGAGCAAGTTGAATGTATTTGACTTAGCGTTTCTAAATATAATCCCAGCTTTTCTTGCAATTCATAGGTTCAAAAGTGTGTGCTTTTAATTGGGTTACCGGTATATAAACTACTCCTATATAGCCTTCTGATCCAGAATATCACCTATAATGCGAGGGGGCTGAATACGGCCAACACCGTTTCATGTCACAGTCCATCTCATCCCTCCTTACATTTCCAACATTAACAACCAGTAATGCTCTCACATCACAGCAGATATTGTGTGTTGCGCTGCGTTTTTTTTGCAAATGGGAGTATTTTATACAACATTGATATGTTGTATAAAAAACAGCCACTTACGGTAATATTTACTTTACGATGTAAAACATGCTCAAAATGAGGCGTCACCATGAGACTGTGCTGAGGTTTTACCTGTTTGAAAAATGTTTTTATGTTTCATCTTAAGCTGCGCTTCTCCCCCGCGGGGTTGCACTTAAATGAAATAAATTAATAGGCTCCCACTCAAGCAGTTCCCCCTGCGATATTACTGTGATTGCAACAGGACTACATTTAAACTTACGCACTGACCCGAGCAGCAATGTCCTCCCGCACCGTTTCCCTCTCTTTTGCTGCTGCAGCGGTGTAAACCTGCTCAAACTCTCCGTATCAGCGCATTAATATTTCCATTTCCAGTTGTAGCGTAGCCCTTCGCTTCCCCGTCTCCATGGTGACTCGTCGAATCAGGGCTCCATTGATGCTGTCTTTTTTTTACTTGTGGTGCACGCGCTTAACTCCAGGTCAAACTACTCTGAGTTGATCAACCTAACGCAAATCTGCTGTTCTGGAACCGAAAACTCAGAGTTTCCTATCTCAGAGTAGATCAACTCAGAGTTCAGGGTTAGACTCAGAGTTTTTTGAACCTGCTTTGTGAAACAGGCCCCAGGTATACTCCAAGGTATTTGTAATCCTGGACAACATCCGCAGTCACGCCGTTGATGGAGATGGATGTGGGGGCATATTTACTCCTGCGGAAATCCACCACTAGCTCCTTAGTCTTGGTGGCGTTTAGAACCAGGTGATTAGCTGCACACCAGTCAACAAAGGAGTCCACAACGCCCCTGTATTCCTCCTCCTTTCCCTCACTGACACAGCCAACAATTGCAGAATCTTCAGCAAACTTCTGCAGGTGGCAGGACTCAGAGAGGAACTGAAAGTCTGAGGTGTACAGGGTGAACAGAAATGGGGAAAGAACAGTTCCCTGTGGAGCTCCAGTGCTGCTGACCACAGTGTCAGACACTCCGTCCTGCAATCTGACATACTGTGGTCGACCCGTCAAGTAACTGAAGTGAACTGAATTCTCGATTTACTGTACCACTCCCAATTGTCTTGTCTTGTTGTCTTGTTTTCACTCTACCTAAGGGCGCACTCACACTGTCCTTCCGCACCGGGCCAAAACTGTTTTTTCGGCTAAAGCCTAGTGCGTTTGACCAGTGTGAGTGCAACCGCTCCGGGTATAACTGCGGCCAGTGGGCCGTCCACAGCCCGCCTGAGAGAGGTGGGCTTTTGTAGAGCCCGTTTGAACATGTACGAGCCAAGCACGATGCCTACGGCGGTTCTTACATCATTTATGTGCGCCTGTTCGGACATAGTAAATAGAAGGACGGACCATGCGCGGACATTTAACAACAACAACAATGGCGGCAAAAGGTTCACGGTGGTGTGATGCGGAGGTGGAGTGTTTACTGCAGATTTGGTCGATGAAAATATTCAAAAACAGTCGACAAGATGCACAAAAACTCTGAGGTCTATGGAAAGATTTGTAAACAAAGAGACACATGGCAATGACGTCAATCAATGCATGTGACATGTGAAGCATTTGCGCGAGGCCCAGGCAGTGTGAGTACAAACGGGCCTGGGGCGCGGGGGGAGAGGGAGGGGGGACAAGTACCCTAAAGCCCGAGGCGCGGTGCGGAGGGACAGTGTGAGTGCGCCCTAAGTCACTGGTGAACAGGGTTATGTACTACTAGATCAGAGCCTGCTGTTATTGCGTATATATAAACACATTGCTATCTATCAATTTTGGATAAAATATCCTGAAAATGAACATTTACATTGCAGGATTAGAATTCGGATGTTGTTCCTTAACGCATATCTGACGGTCTTTGATATCTTATAGTGTGGTTTTGACCTGCTCTTTATGAAAAGTGTCCTGAGACTACTTCTGTTATGATTAGATACCATGAATAAAATTTAATTGGATAGTTTGTAGCGTTAGCTGTGTTTTTAGATATTGAAGCATGTGATGCTTCCCTTGTCTCACACTGAATTGGAATAGCTGTGTTTGTTACCAAGGTCTTTTGTTTTTTAAATTGCTACTAAAACAGTTTATAGTGACCTCACTCTGAGTCTCAATGTATAGCTTATATGTATAGGTATGAAAGCATAAAATATATTTGTTATGTATTATGACCTTCCATTTATGTATCCAATTTTCTGTCTTGTGATTTTGTGCCAATTTTGTTTCAGCTCCACAATCGACATCCCATCCTCCTTGCCATCAGAGCTCCAGATGGGTTTACAGCCGAGTGTGTCTGTCCATGGGAAATGGACACAGAAGATGCCAGGAATGCCCTTATTACAATTAAGAGGATTTATGAAAGTCTTCTTAGCGGTAATGTACACAGTGCATGCTATATTTTCAAGACGCCTTTGAAATACTGCCTTGCAACATATTTCTGCATATAGCAAAGCAAAGTCTTTTTTTCTTTGTTAACATGTGAACAACATGGCTTAGGATGAAAATGCAGACCTGGTTACCCATCAGTCTTTAACTGTGTCCTTCCACAATTTGATGCAGAATAATGAATCTTGATTGATTCCATAGTGGTATTATGTCTCTTTCATTTGGTACTTACATGTTCAGTTTGTACAGCAAACTGTTTTGTGCTCTAATCAAGTGTCACACACTTATTGTTCCTTATATCTTTCTTTCTTTTTTAAGGACCGTGCCGAGGTGTTGGTGCAGTGGCTGCCTTGCTCTGGATGGTGTGTATGTTCTTAAGTTTATTTTACTGTAGATGAGGAAAATCCACTAATAAAAATAGTAAAATGTCTTCAACTTTAACTGCAGTTTAATAAGGGTCAGCAAAGTCTGAGGGTCAAGCAAGTCACATAGCAGTCAAATGTTTTGGGCAGTATTGTGCATTGGACTTGAAATAAATTCACAGTATATAACATAATCAAGAAACCCCCTGTACATCACTATAATGTGAAATGATTAAAAATTGTATCACCTTATAAAAGTGAACGCCACAATTTTCTCAGTTTTGGCCTGGTGTCTAATGCAATCTAAGAAAAAAACATTCCTCATAAAACGGCACACAACTGCAAGATTTAACTTGGCCAAAAACATGAAGAAAAAACGATTCATACTGGCAATACATTCTGTGACTACCTCCAATGCCAGCTCAGGGGTGTAACAGTTCTGTTGCCCCCATTCCTTCTCCATACCTTTCACACAGACGTTGGGGAGTTTTCTTATACACTGTCTAAATATGATATTGAAAAGCTCATTTTCAAAAAAGAATGCATGCATACCTGTATAATCCATATCTCATTGTAAATAGTACAGTGTCAGTTATATTCTCAAAAATTATGAACAATTTGACAGTAATACTTCTTGCTGTGTTTCTGTCTTACAGTGGGGACAAATGGAAAAACTCCTGGGAGCCGAAAGAAAATGTTTTGCAAAAATAAATGTTTTTAAAACACATATACCAGTTACTGGCTGTGTTCTTTCATATACACTTGATTTCTATGATCGTTCAGAACCTTTCAAGAGCGAATTGTAGTAGTTGCAGTTTCCCAAAAAAAACAACATTTTGTGTTATTTTTACTGTTGACAAATTTAGTGTTCAGTCACCATCTTAAAAACATGAGAAAATGAATGATTTACTGAAAAAAGGTGGATGTAAAACAATTATTTTTTGGCTTATTCCCTCACCTTTTCTTAAAGCAGAAATATTTTTCCATCCCCTGGGTTTCTTTCTATGTATTATGTATTTGTACGCTGAAGACAATACCCAGACATAAGGAAGAGTACATCCTGTTCACACAGCTAAAAATAAACTTTTGAATGTATTCACAATCACCATGATCTACAGGCACCTTATCGATTCATCTGAAATGCTCATTCTTGGCTGGTGTAATAACACCCATAAGGATAAGGTAAGAAGATGCCAGAGAGGGATAACGTTTTTATCGTAGAATCACTTAGCTCAGACTCATAATTGTTGTCCTTTACTAAGTAAATAATTGGGCTTTTGTTTTTGAATACATTTATGACTTGACATGGTTTTAAATCATCCTGCAGTCCCATTGGAGAACCGAGGACCCGCCTCCCGGAAGCATTTTTTTCAACAATCTCCTGATAAAGAGTCCTTAATAACTTCACAATACGATGGGTTAATGCGATGGCCATCGATTATAATTATTTCTTTCGGATCTGAGAAATATAGTTTTATTTTGTCAGTTTTGGATAACGGAAGGCTACGTTTTTACCCCCAGCCACCGTTGCGCTTGTTTGGCTTGTGTTAAAGGCGGAAGTGGTGTGTTCGAATACTATTATGAGCTGTCCGCCGTGGATGGGCTGCATTCCAAACTCAAATTGCCGCCGTTCAGCATGGTGTGTTCGAATACTATTATGAGCTGTCCGCCGTGGATGGGCTGCATTCCAACTCAAATTGCCGCTGGTCAGCGTCACTAGCTCTGTTGATGAGACATTTTATAGCCAGTGATTGAAAAATATGAAGTGGCTCATTAATATAGTTTAATATTATATTTTTAAGAATATATGGCTGATTATATTTAAAATAAAATCGTATTTTGTATGTGTCTTCCTCAATTAATATTGAACCACATCCGAATCAGAATGGGTTTTTATTATCATATTGTCATATTAAAAGGAAAAAGACAAAAAAATAAATAAAAGGTAAATACTAAATAATAGATAACAGGCTATAGACATTTGAATGTAATTCCCGTGCTAGGCAACAGCCTTGGTCCTTGTTAACTTCCCCAAATTTCAGTCCTGGAGAGCCACTGTCCTGCATGTTTAAGTTTCTCCCTGGTCCAACACACCTGATTCTAATGATGTGCTCGTTATCAAGCAGCTGAAGCTTGTCACAGGTTTGAAAATCATATAATCTATATATGTAATAATATGTTGCTGAGGATATTTGATCTACATCATCAAATAAATCACTGTGTGTGTGTGTGTGTGTGTGTGTGTGTGTGAGTGAGTGAGTGAGTGAGTGAGTGAGTGAGTGAGTGAGTGAGTCTGTGTGTGTGCGTGCGCGCGCGTGCGTGCGGCATTTGTGCGTCATACATAAAACATCATTCTTAATGCTTGCATTGGCTAATAATAACATATACACAGTGAATATTGTGATATATGAAGGTAACTCATGTCAGTCAACAAAGAAACAAACAAAGAATGAAGGAAACAAACAAACAAACAAACTTTTATGTGTAGAGCCTTCAAAGTGCTGTCTGGATGTAGGGTTTGGATGACCTGAGTCCATGACATGAAAAAATTCAAACTTTGCTGTAGAGCTAAACCAAATACATCATTGGAAAGGTCTCGACCTGGGGAGTAATAATATGTTAGTATTAATATTCTACATGGCTCCGGTTTTGAAAGAATGAACTTTGAACCTTGACCTCAGGGCCTGTTTGAGGGCTTAGAATTCTGCAATAAAAAGAAATACAGAAATGGGACCAACTGTTATAGAGAGCTCTTGACCCCAGCTATAACATGAGTACAATCAACAATTTTGGGTTTTGTCAATTATGGGTCAAATTAATTTTCACCTATGGAATAATTTGATTTTAAAAATCTGATTACATCAATGTGTTAACTATGCCCTTAAACTCCTCAATGTATTCTCATTTCAACATTTACAACTTCCAATTCTATGAAAAATACAACCTTAATTAAAGAACTACTACTCCAATGAGCCGCGCAATAACGCTAAGTACTGCTATCTGCCATAGTTGTAGTTTTCTGTGGTTCTTCCGGTTTGTAAATAAATGGGTTCACAAAAAAAGATATATATATATATATTACATATATCATATATCTAGAACAGCTGGATTAGTATTGAGATTACATAAAGATGATCTATGTCAACAAAAAGTAAAGATGTATTCTTGAAATAGGTATGCAGTTTTCTGGTTTGCAAAAAGGGTAGTAAATAATGTGCCGTATACTTTAAATATTGAATATAGCCTAACTCCCGTTTTTTCTTCATATAAATGGTCTTTATGTTAAGAAACAGTTCAGATGCTAGGTGTTTGAACAATATTTATTAGTTTTAAGTAAATTAGGGTTTGCATGCAGCGGACTGGCTCCGTCTCTATAGCCACTTCCGGCTTCCGCAGCGTGCGTGGCAACCACCATAGCAACAATAGAAAACGATGCATCTGTGGATTCCAACTATTTGTTCGCTTATTATATTCTCTTGAGTGTGACGAAGGAGGCTGTATACTTTGTCCAAGGCCTTTCTCAGGTACTGGCAATGCTGGGTCATCTCCTTCACAATTATAACTTTTTCCTCTTCCATAGGCCTGACCAGCATAACCTGGTCAAAAAGTCGCCTCTTCAGGCGAAGACTCACCACTATTTTGAAAAAGAGAACAGATGGGACAAAAGTAAAACACTTAAGCCCCTTTCACATATACACTGCAAACATAAAATGATCTAGACAATCAGTATGTGAAAACACAAATACTTGATCCAGTCAGACTGGACATCAAGTGGAATTTACCTGGCCAGCTCCCAAGTACTACTACTATGAGCTACATGTCTCTTTTGAAAAACAGAAACAAGCAAAATTGACCATAAAAAAATAGTACTGTAAAACATATAGCGAAATGTACCATAACACATACCAGTGGCTGCCCACTGCTGGACGTCACACACCCATTCCTCCGTGTCCTCCAGAGAGATGTTGAGCTACTGCTTGAGACTCTCAAGATTAGCTCCTTCGATTTCTGCTCTCTGTTTAGTCCATTTAGAATGTTTAAAAAAAACAAAAAACATAGATAAGTCATGGTGTGATCCGTGAAAAGGTATGTTAACATAGGGCATTAGAGATAAGAGAATAAAGATGTTTTCACATTTGAACCCAGAATAATGTCAGAGAATCAGGTCCGGAGATAGTCCCGAGTTTCTTTCACACATGCAGCACACACTTAGATGTGTTCACACTTAATGTAACTACTTAGTTTGGTTTAGGCAAGGGGAGCGTGCAGCTGTATTCACACATGTGCACACTCTGGAATTACCCAGTCTTTGCACTATTAAGCTGGGAGGGTAAACTCCATTTGATGCCCGGTCCGACTGAATCCGATATTTGTGTACACACACAGCTGTACCAGGAAATGTTCAGATAGTTTCAGGTTTGCAGTGCATGTGTGACAAGGGCTTAAGATGTAGGACAACTATCTAGTGGAATGTAATACACCAAAAGTATTTCATAGTATCAGAAAAAATGTTATTTTAAAAAAAGGGGACAATATCAGTGAGTGTATCTCTAATCATGATTGAAAAACCTAAATGAATTGATGAGGATATTCTTAAAGGTATGTCCTCAAAAGAGACTATATGCCTCATGAAACAATTATTTCCTTGTTATAACAAAGGCTATTTTATGGTGAAAGAATGCAATACGTATATAAGAATGCTATTTGGATAGAAAGGACATTGAGTTGTTTGCTGCAGTCATTTGATGTCAAAAACACTTAATGGTGATTTTTGTGAGTTGTCTCGATATTTCTCGCGTTTTTTTTCTCGCGCCGATATTTGAAGCGCTCCTTGGGGCGCTCTTCGGGGCGCTCTTCGGGGCGCTCTTCGGGGCGCTCTTCGGGGCGCTCTTCGGGGCGCTCTTCGGGGCGCTCCTTAAACCTACAAACCCGACGCAGGGGGCTTTCAACTCATTCCAATGTAAGCAGCCTGTCCTCCACCCAAAAATGACCACATAGGTTGTTTGATCAAGGAGCTTATTACGACCCATGAGTTAAAAGCCCCCTGCGTCACGTTTTTTCGTGTTTTTGTGGTGTTTTCGTCTGTTTTAAGTCGTTTCATCACGTTTTTGTGGTGTTTTCATCTGTTTTTAGTCGTTCAATATTGTTTTTTGTGGAGTTTTGCGAGTGTTTTTAGTTGTTTTGTCACGTTTTTGTGGAGCTTTGCGTCTGTTTTTAATCATTTCATCACATTTTCGTTGAATTTTGCTTCATGTGGTGTTTTCATCTATCTTTAGTCATTTTTGTCATGTTTTTGTGTTGTTTTCATCTGTTTCTAATCGTTTCGTCATGTTTTTGTGGTGTTTTCATCTGTTTTTAGTCGTTTTGTAATGTTTTTGTGGTGTTTTCGTCTGTTTTTTGGAGGTTTCGTCGCGTTTTGTGGTGTTTTCATCTGTTTTTAGTTGTTTCATTATGTTTTTGTGGAGTTTTGCGTCTGTTTTTAGTCGTTTTCTCAAGTTTTTGTGGTGTTGCCTGTTTTTAATCGTTTTGTCGCGTTTTAGTGGTGTTTTCATCTGTTTTTAGTCGTTTTGTAATGTTTCTGTGGAGTTTTGCATCTGTTTTTAGTCGTTTCATCATGTTTTTGTGGAGTTTTGCATCTGTTTTTTAGTTGTTTCATCACAGTTTAGTGGTGTTTTCGTCTGTTTTTAGTCGTTTCATCACATTTTTGTGGTGTGTTTCGTCTGTTTATAGTTGTTTTATCACGTTTTTGTGGTGTTTTCATCTGTTTTTAGTCGTTTCATCACGTTTTTGTTGAGTTTTGCCTCTGTTTTTAGTTGTTTCATCACGGTTTAGTGGTGTTTTCATCTGTTTTTAGTCGTTTCATCACGTTTTTGTGGTGTTTTCATCTGTTTTTAGTCGTATTTGCGGCGTCTTGCGTCTGTTTTTAGTCGTTTCATCACATTTTTGTGGTGTGTTTCGTCTGTTTATAGTTGTTTTATCACGTTTTTGTGGTGTTTTCATCCGTTTTTAGTAATTTTTGTCACGTTTTTGTTGTGTTTCCATAAGTTTTTAGTCGTTTCATCACGTTTTTGTGGTGTGTTTCGTCTGTTTTTAGTTGTCTTATCACGTTTTGTGGTGTTTTCATCTGTTTTTAGTCGTTTCATCACGTTTTTGTGGTGTTTCGTCTGTTTTTAGTTGTTTCATCACGTTTTGTGGTGTTTTCATCTGATTTTAGTCGTTTCATCACGTTTTTGTTGATGTTTTCGTCTGTTTTTATTCGTTTTGTCACGTTTTAGTGGTATTTTAAACAGTTTTTAGTCGTTTCATCACGTTTTTGTGGTGTTTCGTCTGTTTTTAGTTGTTTCATCAAGTTTTGTGGTGTTTTCATCTGTTTTAAGTCATTTTTGTCATGTATTTGTGGTGTTTTCATCTGTTTTAAGGCGTTTCATAACGTATTTGTGGTGTTTTCGTCTGATTTTAGTCGTTTCATCACGTTTTTGTTGGTGTTTTCGTCTGTTTTTAGTCGTTTTGTCACGTTTTAGTGGTATTTTAAACTGTTTTTAGTCGTTTCGTCATGTTTCTGTGGAATTTGTCGTCTGTTGTTAGTCGTTTCATCACGTTTTTGTGGTGTTTTCGTCTGTTTTTAGTCGTTTCATCACGTTTTAGTGGTGTTTTGATATGTTTTAGTCGTTTTTCATGTTTTTGTGGGTTTTTTTCGTCTGTTTTGAGTCGTTTCATCACACATTTGTGTTGTTTTCATCTGTTTTTAGGAGTTTCATCACGTTTTTGTGGTGTTTTGGTATGTTTTTAGACGTTTCATCACGTTTTTGCGCAGTTTTCATCTGTTTTTTGTCTTTTTGTCACATTTTTGTGGTGTCTTGCGTCTGTTTTTAGTCGTTTCATCACGTTTTTGTGGTGTTTTCATCTGTTTTTAGTCATTTTTGTCATGTTTTTGTGGTGTTTTCATCTGTTTTTAGTTGTTTCATCACGTTTTTGTGGTGTTTTCATCTGTTTTTAGTCATTTTTGTCATGTTTTTGTGGTGTTTTCATCTGTTTTAAGTCGTTTCATAACGTATTTGTGGTGTTTTCGTCTGAATTTAGTCGTTTCATCACGTTTCTGTTGGTGTTTTCGTCTGTTTCTTAGTCGTTTTGTCACGTTTTAGTGGAATTTTTAACAGTTTTTAGTCGTTTTGTCATGTTTCTGTGGTGTTTTGCGTCTGTTTTAAGTCGTTTCATCACATATTTGTAGTGTTTTCGTCTGTTTTTAGTCGTTTCATCACGTCTTTGTGGTGTTTTGATATGTTTTTAGTTGTTTTGTCATGTTTTTGTGGTGTTTTCATTTGTTTTTAGTCGTTTTGTCATGTTTTTGTGGAGTTTTGCGTCTGTTTTCAGTCGTTTCATCATGTTTTGTGGAGTTTTGCGTCTGTTTTTAGTCGTTTCATCACTTTTTTGTGGTGTTTTCGTCTGTTTTTATTTGTTTTATCATATTTTTGTGGTGTTTTGATCTTTTTTTGGTCGTTTTGTCATGTTTTTGTGGTGTTTTAATCTGTTTTTAGACGTTTCATCACGTTTTTGCGCAGTTTTCATCTGTTTTTAGTCTTTTTGTCACATTTTTGTGGTGTCTTGCGTCTGTTTTTAGTCGTTTCATAATGTTTTTGTGGAGTTTTGCGCCTGTTTTTAGTCGTTTTGTCATGTTTTTGTGGAGTCTTGGTCTGTTTGTAGTCGTTTTGTCAGGTTTTTTTGGTGTTTTCATCTGTTTTTAGTCGTTTCATCACGTTTTTGTTGAGTTTTGCCCACAGTTTTTAGTTGTTTCATCACGGTTTAGTGGTGTTTTCATCTGTTTTTAGTCGTTTCATCACGTTTTTGTGGTGTTTTCATCTGTTTTTAGTCGTATTTGCGGTGTCTTGCGTCTGTTTTTAGTCGTTTCATCACATTTTTGTGGTGTGTTTCGTCTGTTTATAGTTGTTTTATCACGTTTTTGTGGTGTTTTCATCCGTTTTTAGTCATTTTTGTCACGTTTTTGTGGTGTTTTCATCAGTTTTTAGTCGTTTCATCACGTTTTTGTGGTGTGTTTCGTCTGTTTTTAGTTGTCTTATCACGTTTTGTGGTGTTTTCATCTGTTTTTAGTCGTTTCATCACGTTTTTGTGGTGTTTCGTCTGTTTTTAGTTGTTTCATCACGTTTTGTGGTGTTTCATCTGTTTTTAGTCGTTTCATCACGTTTTTGTGGTGTTTTCATCTGTTTTAAGTCATTTTTGTCATGTATTTGTGGTATTTTCATCTGTTTTAAGTCGTTTCATAACGTATTTGTGGTGTTTTCGTCTGATTTTAGTCGTTTCATCACGTTTTTGTTGGTGTTTTCGTCTGTTTTTAGTCGTTTTTCATGTTTTTGTTGGGTTTTTTCGTCTGTTTTTAGTCGTTTCATCACGTTTTTGTGGTGTTTTGATATGTTTTTAGACGTTTCATCATGTTTTTGCGCAGTTTTCATCTGTTTTTTGTCTTTTTGTCACATTTTTGTGGTTTCTTGCGTCTGTTTTTAGTCGTTTCATCACGTTTTTGTGGTGTTTTCATCTGTTTTTTGTCATTTTTGTCATGTTTTTGTGGTAATTTCATCTGTTTTTAGTCGTTTCATCACGTTTTTGTGGTGTTTTCATCTGTTTTTAGTCATTTTTGTCATGTTTTTGTGGTGTTTTCATCTGTTTTAAGTCGTTTCATAACGTATTTGTGGTGTTTTCGTCTGATTTTAATCGTTTCATCACGTTTTTGTTGGTGTTTTCGTCTGTTTCTTAGTCGTTTTGTCACGTTTTAGTGGAATTTTTAACAGTTTTTAGTCGTTTTGTCATGTTTCTGTAGTGTTTTCGTCTGTTTTTAGTAGTTTCATCACGTTTTTGTGGTGTTTTCATTTGTTTTTAGTCGTTTTGTCATGTTTTTGTGGAGTTTTGCGTCTGTTTTCAGTCGTTTTATCATGTTTTGTGGAGTTTTGCGTCTGTTTTTAGTCGTTTCATCACTTTTTTGTGGTGTTTTCGTCTGTTTTTTTTTTGTTTTATCATATTTTTGTGGTGTTTTGATCTTTTTTTGGTTGTTTTGTCATGTTTTTGTGGTGTTTTCATCCGTTTTTAGTCGTTTTGTCATGTTTTTGGTGGTGTTTTCGTCTGTTTTTAGTCGTTTCATCACGTTTTTGTGGTGTTTTCATCCGTGTTTAGTCGTTTTTATAATGTTTTTGTGGAGTTTTGCGTCTGTTTTTAGTTGTTTTGTCATGTTTTTGTGGTGTTGTCTGTTTTTAATCGTTTTGTCACGTTTTAGTGATGTTTTCATCTGTTTTTAGTCGTTTTGTCATGTTCCTTTGGAGTTTTGCGTCTGTTTTTAGTCTATTCATCATGTTTTTGTGGAGTTTTGCGTCTGTTTTTAGTCGTTTCATCACGTTTTTGTGATGTTTTCGTCTTTTTTAGTTGTTTTATCATGTTTTTGTGGTGTTTTAATCTGTTTTTAGACGTTTCATCACGTTTTTGCGCAGTTTTCATCTGTTTTTAGTCTTTTTGTCACATTTTTGTGGTGTCTTGCGTCTGTTTTTAGTCGTTTCATAATGTTTTTGTGGAGTTTTGCGTCTGTTTTTAGTCGTTTTGTCATGTTTTTGTGGAGTCTTGGTCTGTTTGTAGTCGTTTTGTCAGGTTTTTTTGATGTTTTCATCTGTTTTTAGTCGTCTCATCACGTTTTTGTTGAGTTTTGCCTCTGTTTTTAGTTGTTTCATCACGGTTTAGTGGTGTTTTCATCAGTTTTTAGTCGTTTCATCACGGTTTAGTGGTGTTTTCATCTGTTTTTAGTCGTATTTGCGGCGTCTTGCGTCTGTTTTTAGTCGTTTCATCACATTTTTGTGGTGTGTTTCGTCTGTTTATAGTTGTTTTATCACGTTTTTGTGGTGTTTTCATCCGTTTTTAGTCATTTTTGTAACGTTTTTGTGGTGTTTTCATCAGTTTTTAGTCGTTTCATCACGTTTTTGTGGTGTGTTTCGTCTGTTTTTAGTTGTCTTATCACGTTTTGTGGTGTTTTCATCTGTTTTTAGTCGTTTCATCACGTTTTTGTGGTGTTTCGTCTGTTTTTAGTTGTTTCATCACGTTTTGTGGTGTTTCATCTGTTTTTAGTCGTTTCATCACGTTTTTGTGGTGTTTTCATCTGTTTTAAGTCATTTTTGTCATGTATTTGTGGTGTTTTCATCTGTTTTAAGTCGTTTCATAACGTATTTGTGGTGTTTTCGTCTGATTTTAGTCGTTTCATCACGTTTTTGTTGGTGTTTTCGTCTGTTTTTAGTCGTTTTTCATGTTTTTGTTGGGTTTTTTCGTCTGTTTTTAGTCGTTTCATCACGTATTTGTGGTGTTTTCATCTGTTTTTAGTCGTTTCATCACGTTTTTGTGGTGTTTTGATATGTTTTTAGACGTTTCATCATGTTTTTGCGCAGTTTTCATCTGTTTTTTGTCTTTTTGTCACATTTTTGTGGTGTCTTGCGTCTGTTTTTAGTCGTTTCATCACGTTTTTGTGGTGTTTTCATCTGTTTTTAGTCATTTTTGTCATGTTTTTGTGGTGTTTTCATCTGTTTTTAGTCGTTTCATCACGTTTTTGTGGTGTTTTCATCTGTTTTTAGTCATTTTTGTCATGTTTTTGTGGTGTTTTCATCTGTTTTAAGTCGTTTCATAACGTATTTGTGGTGTTTTCGTCTGATTTTAATCGTTTCATCACGTTTTTGTTGGTGTTTTCGTCTGTTTCTTAGTCGTTTTGTCACGTTTTAGTGGAATTTTTAACAGTTTTTAGTCGTTTTGTCATGTTTCTGTAGTGTTTTCGTCTGTTTTTAGTAGTTTCATCACGTTTTTGTGGTGTTTTCATTTGTTTTTAGTCGTTTTGTCATGTTTTTGTGGAGTTTTGCGTCTGTTTTCAGTCGTTTTATCATGTTTTGTGGAGTTTTGCGTCTGTTTTTAGTCGTTTCATCACTTTTTTGTGGTGTTTTCGTCTGTTTTTTTTTTGTTTTATCATATTTTTGTGGTGTTTTGATCTTTTTTTGGTTGTTTTTTCATGTTTTTGTGGTGTTTTCATCCGTTTTTAGTCGTTTTGTCATGTTTTTGGTGGTGTTTTCGTCTGTTTTTAGTCGTTTCATCACGTTTTTGTGGTGTTTTCATCCGTGTTTAGTCGTTTTTATAATGTTTTTGTGGAGTTTTGCGTCTGTTTTTAGTTGTTTTGTCATGTTTTTGTGGTGTTGTCTGTTTTTAATCGTTTTGTCACGTTTTAGTGATGTTTTCATCTGTTTTTAGTCGTTTTGTCATGTTCCTTTGGAGTTTTGCGTCTGTTTTTAGTCTATTCATCATGTTTTTGTGGAGTTTTGCGTCTGTTTTTAGTCGTTTCATCACGTTTTTGTGATGTTTTCGTCTTTTTTAGTTGTTTTATCATGTTTTTGTGGTGTTTTAATCTGTTTTTAGACGTTTCATCACGTTTTTGCGCAGTTTTCATCTGTTTTTAGTCTTTTTGTCACATTTTTGTGGTGTCTTGCGTCTGTTTTTAGTCGTTTCATAATGTTTTTGTGGAGTTTTGCGTCTGTTTTTAGTCGTTTTGTCATGTTTTTGTGGAGTCTTGGTCTGTTTGTAGTCGTTTTGTCAGGTTTTTTTGATGTTTTCATCTGTTTTTAGTCGTCTCATCACGTTTTTGTTGAGTTTTGCCTCTGTTTTTAGTTGTTTCATCACGGTTTAGTGGTGTTTTCATCAGTTTTTAGTCGTTTCATCACGGTTTAGTGGTGTTTTCATCTGTTTTTAGTCGTATTTGCGGCGTCTTGCGTCTGTTTTTAGTCGTTTCATCACATTTTTGTGGTGTGTTTTGTCTGTTTATAGTTGTTTTATCACGTTTTTGTGGTGTTTTCATCCGTTTTTAGTCATTTTTGTAACGTTTTTGTGGTGTTTTCATCAGTTTTTAGTCGTTTCATCACGTTTTTGTGGTGTGTTTCGTCTGTTTTTAGTTGTCTTATCACGTTTTGTGGTGTTTTCATCTGTTTTTAGTCGTTTCATCACGTTTTTGTGGTGTTTCGTCTGTTTTTAGTTGTTTCATCACGTTTTGTGGTGTTTCATCTGTTTTTAGTCGTTTCATCACGTTTTTGTGGTGTTTTCATCTGTTTTAAGTCATTTTTGTCATGTATTTGTGGTGTTTTCATCTGTTTTAAGTCGTTTCATAACGTATTTGTGGTGTTTTCGTCTGATTTTAGTCGTTTCATCACGTTTTTGTTGGTGTTTTCGTCTGTTTTTAGTCGTTTTTCATGTTTTTGTTGGGTTTTTTCGTCTGTTTTTAGTCGTTTCATCACGTATTTGTGGTGTTTTCATCTGTTTTTAGTCGTTTCATCACGTTTTTGTGGTGTTTTGATATGTTTTTAGACGTTTCATCATGTTTTTGCGCAGTTTTCATCTGTTTTTTGTCTTTTTGTCACATTTTTGTGGTGTCTTGCGTCTGTTTTTAGTCGTTTCATCACGTTTTTGTGGTGTTTTCATCTGTTTTTAGTCATTTTTGTCATGTTTTTGTGGTGTTTTCATCTGTTTTTAGTCGTTTCATCACGTTTTTGTGGTGTTTTCATCTGTTTTTAGTCATTTTTGTCATGTTTTTGTGGTGTTTTCATCTGTTTTAAGTCGTTTCATAACGTATTTGTGGTGTTTTCGTCTGATTTTAATCGTTTCATCACGTTTTTGTTGGTGTTTTCGTCTGTTTCTTAGTCGTTTTGTCACGTTTTAGTGGAATTTTTAACAGTTTTTAGTCGTTTTGTCATGTTTCTGTAGTGTTTTCGTCTGTTTTTAGTAGTTTCATCACGTTTTTGTGGTGTTTTCATTTGTTTTTAGTCGTTTTGTCATGTTTTTGTGGAGTTTTGCGTCTGTTTTCAGTCGTTTTATCATGTTTTGTGGAGTTTTGCGTCTGTTTTTAGTCGTTTCATCACTTTTTTGTGGTGTTTTCGTCTGTTTTTTTTTTGTTTTATCATATTTTTGTGGTGTTTTGATCTTTTTTTGGTTGTTTTTTCATGTTTTTGTGGTGTTTTCATCCGTTTTTAGTCGTTTTGTCATGTTTTTGGTGGTGTTTTCGTCTGTTTTTAGTCGTTTCATCACGTTTTTGTGGTGTTTTCATCCGTGTTTAGTCGTTTTTATAATGTTTTTGTGGAGTTTTGCGTCTGTTTTTAGTTGTTTTGTCATGTTTTTGTGGTGTTGACTGTTTTTAATCGTTTTGTCACGTTTTAGTGGTGTTTTCATCTGTTTTTAGTCGTTTTGTCATGTTCCTTTGGAGTTTTGCGTCTGTTTTTAGTCTATTCATCATGTTTTTGTGGAGTTTTGCGTCTGTTTTTAGTCGTTTCATCACGTTTTTGTGATGTTTTCGTCTTTTTTTAGTTGTTTTATCATGTTTTTGTGGTGTTTTAATCTGTTTTTAGACGTTTCATCACGTTTTTGCGCAGTTTTCATCTGTTTTTAGTCTTTTTGTCACATTTTTGTGGTGTGTTTCGTCTGTTTATAGTTGTTTTATCACGTTTTTGTGGTGTTTTCATCCGTTTTTAGTAATATTTGTCACGTTTTTGTTGTGTTTTCATAAGTTTTTAGTCGTTTCATCACGTTTTTGTGGTGTGTTTCGTCTGTTTTTAGTTGTCTTATCACGTTTTGTGGTGTTTTCATCTGTTTTTAGTCGTTTCATCACGTTTTTGTGGTGTTTCGTCTGTTTTTAGTTGTTTCATCACGTTTTGTGGTGTTTTCATCTGATTTTAGTCGTTTCATCACGTTTTTGTTGGTGTTTTCGTCTGTTTTTAGTTGTTTTGTCACGTTTTAGTGGTATTTTAAACAATTTTTAGTCGTTTCGTCATGTTTCTGTGGAATTTGTCGTCTGTTGTTAGTCGTTTCATCACATTTTTGTGGTGTTTTCGTCTGTTTTTAGTCGTTTTGCCATGTTTTTGTGGTGTTTTGCGTCTGTTTTAAGTCGTTTCATCTCATATTTGTGGTGTTTTCGTCTGTTTTAGTCGTTTCATCACGTTTTTGTGGTGTTTTGATATGTTTTTAGTTGTTCTGTCATGTTTTTGTGGAGTTTTGCGTCTGTTTTCAGTCGTTTCATCATGTTTTGTGGTGTTTTCGTCTGTTTTTAGTTGTTTTGTCACATTTTTGTGGTGTTTTCATCTGTTTCAAGTCGGTTCATCACGTTTTTGTGGTGTGTTTCGTCTGTTTTTAGTCATTTCATCACGTTTTTGTGGTGTGTTTCGTCTGTTTTTAGTTGTTTTATCATATTTTTGTGGTGTTTTGATTTTTGGTTGGTCGTTTTGTCACGTTTTTGTGGTGTTTTCATCTGTTTTAAGTGGTTTCATCACTTTTTTGTTGTGTTTTCATCGGTTTTTAGTGTTTTTTGCGGTGTCTTGCGTCTGTTTTTAGTCGTTTCATCACGTTTTTGTGGTGTGTTTCGTCTGTTTATAGTTGTTTTATCACGTTTTTGTGGTGTTTTCATCCGTCTTTAGTCATTTCTGTCACGTTTTTGTGGTGTTTTCATCTGTTTTTAGTCGTTTCATCACGTTTTTGTGGTGTGTTTCGTCTGTTTTTAGTTGTTTTATCATATTTTTGTGGTGTTTTCATCTGTTTTAGTCGTTTTTGTCACCTTTTGTGGTGTTTTCATCTACTTTAGGTAATTTTTGTCACATTTTTGTGGTAATTTCATCCCTTTTTAGTCTTTTTTTCATGTTTTTGTAGTGTTTTCGTCCGTTTTTAGTCGTTTCATGACGTATTTGTGGTGTTTTCATCTGTTTTTAGTCGTTTCATAATGTTTTTCTGGAGTTTTGCCTCTGTTTTTAGTCGTTTTGTCATGTTTTTGTGGAGTCTTGGTCTGTTTGTAGTCGTTTTGTCAGGTTTTTTGGTGTTTTCATCTGTTTTTAGTCTTTTCATCACGTTTTTGTTGAGTTTTGCCTCTGTTTTTAGTTGTTTCATCACGGTTTAGTAGTGTTTTCATCTGTTTTTAGTCGTTTCATCACGTTTTTGTGGTGTTTTCATCTGTTTTTAGTCGTATTCGCGGTGTTTTGCGTCTGTTTTTAGTCGTTTCATCACATTTTTGTGGTGTGTTTTGTGTGTTTATAGTTGTTTTATCACGTTTTTGTGGTGTTTTCATCCGTTTTTAGAATTTTTTTTCACTTTTTTGTGGTGTTTTCATCAGTTTTTAGTCGTTTCATCACGTTTTTGTGGTGTGTTTCGTCTGTTTTTAGTTGTCTTATCACGTTTTGTGGTGTTTTCATCTGTTTTTAGTCGTTTCATCACGTTTTTGTGGTGTTTTGTCTGTTTTTAATTGTTTCATCAAGTTTTGTGGTGTTTTCAACTGTTTTTAGTCTTTCATCACGTTTTTGTGGTGTTTTCATCTGTTTCAAGTCATTTTTGTCATGTATTTGTGGTGTTTTCATCTGTTTTAAGTCGTTTCATAACGTATTTGTGGTGTTTTCGTCTGATTTTAGTCGTTTCATCACGTTTTTGTTGGTGTTTTCGTCTGTTTTTAGTCGTTTTGTCACATTTTTGTGGTGTTTTCATCTGTTTCAAGTCGGTTCATCACGTTTTTGTGGTGTTTTCATCTGTTTTAAGTGGTTTCATAACTTTTTTGTGGTGTTTTCATCGGTTTTTAGTGTTTTTTGCGGTGTCTTGCGTCTGTTTTTAGCCGTTTCATCACGTTTTTGTGGTGTGTTTCGTCTGTTTATAGTTTTTATCACGTTTTTGTGGTGTTTTCATTTGTTTTTAGTCGTTTTGTCATGTTTTTGTGGAGTTTTGCGTCTGTTTTCAGTCGTTTTATCATGTTTTGTGGAGTTTTGCGTCTGTTTTTAGTCGTTTCATCACTTTTTTGTGGTGTTTTCGTCTGTTTTTTTTTGTTTTATCATATTTTTGTGGTGTTTTGATCTTTTTTTGGTTGTTTTGTCATGTTTTTGTGGTGTTTTCATCCGTTTTTAGTCGTTTTGTCATGTTTTTGGTGGTGTTTTCGTCTGTTTTTAGTCGTTTCATCACGTTTTTGTGGTGTTTTCATCCGTGTTTAGTCGTTTTTATAATGTTTTTGTGGAGTTTTGCGTCTGTTTTTAGTTGTTTTGTCATGTTTTTGTGGTGTTGTCTGTTTTTAATCGTTTTGTCACGTTTTAGTGGTGTTTTCATCTGTTTTTAGTCGTTTTGTCATGTTCCTTTGGAGTTTTGCGTCTGTTTTTAGTCTATTCATCATGTTTTTGTGGAGTTTTGCGTCTGTTTTTAGTCGTTTCATCACGTTTTTGTGGTGTTTTCGTCTTTTTTTAGTTGTTTTATCATGTATTTGTGGTGTTTTAATCTGTTTTTAGACGTTTCATCACGTTTTTGCGCAGTTTTCATCTGTTTTTAGTCTTTTTGTCACATTTTTGTGGTGTCTTGCGTCTGTTTTTAGTCGTTTCATAATGTTTTTGTGGAGTTTTGCGTCTGTTTTTAGTTGTTTTGTCATGTTTTTGTGGAGTCTTGGTCTGTTTGTAGTTGTTTTGTCAGGTTTTTTTGGTGTTTTCATCTGTTTTTAGTCGTCTCATCACGTTTTTGTTGAGTTTTGCCTCTGTTTTTAGTTGTTTCATCACGGTTTAGTGGTGTTTTCATCTGTTTTTAGTCGTTTCATCACGTTTTTGTGGTGTTTTCATCTGTTTTTAGTCGTATTTGCGGCGTCTTGCGTCTGTTTTTAGTCGTTTCATCACATTTTTGTGGTGTGTTTCGTCTGTTTATAGTTGTTTTATCACGTTTTTGTGGTGTTTTCATCCGTTTTTAGTAATTTTTGTCACGTTTTTGTTGTGTTTCCACAAGTTTTTAGTCGTTTCATCACGTTTTTGTGGTGTGTTTCGTCTGTTTTTAGTTGTCTTATCACGTTTTGTGGTGTTTTCATCTGTTTTTAGTCGTTTCATCACGTTTTTGTGGTGTTTTCATCAGTTTTTAGTCGTTTCATCACGTTTTTGTGGTGTTTTGATATGTTTTTAGACGTTTCATCACGTTTTTGCGCAGTTTTCATCTGTTTTTTGTCTTTTTGTCACATTTTTGTGGTGTCTTGCGTCTGTTTTTAGTCGTTTCATCACGTTTTTGTGGTGTTTTCATCTGTTTTTAGTCATTTTTGTCATGTTTTTGTGGTGTTTTCATCTGTTTTTAGTCGTTTCATCACGTTTTTGTGGTGTTTTCATCTGTTTTTAGTCATTTTTGTCATGTTTTTGTGGTGTTTTCATCTGTTTTAAGTCGTTTCATAACGTATTTGTGGTGTTTTCGTCTGATTTTAATCGTTTCATCACGTTTTTGTTGGTGTTTTCGTCTGTTTCTTAGTCGTTTTGTCACGTTTTAGTGGAATTTTTAACAGTTTTTAGTCGTTTTGTCATGTTTCTGTAGTGTTTTCGTCTGTTTTTAGTAGTTTCATCACGTTTTTGTGGTGTTTTCATTTGTTTTTAGTCGTTTTGTCATGTTTTTGTGGAGTTTTGCGTCTGTTTTCAGTCGTTTTATCATGTTTTGTGGAGTTTTGCGTCTGTTTTTAGTCGTTTCATCACTTTTTTGTGGTGTTTTCGTCTGTTTTTTTTTGTTTTATCATATTTTTGTGGTGTTTTGATCTTTTTTTGGTTGTTTTGTCATGTTTTTGTGGTGTTTTCATCCGTTTTTAGTCGTTTTGTCATGTTTTTGGTGGTGTTTTCGTCTGTTTTTAGTCGTTTCATCACGTTTTTGTGGTGTTTTCATCCGTGTTTAGTCGTTTTTATAATGTTTTTGTGGAGTTTTGCGTCTGTTTTTAGTTGTTTTGTCATGTTTTTGTGGTGTTGTCTGTTTTTAATCGTTTTGTCACGTTTTAGTGGTGTTTTCCATCTGTTTTTAGTCGTTTTGTCATGTTCCTTTGGAGTTTTGCTTCTGTTTTTAGTCTATTCATCATGTTTTTGTGGAGTTTTGCGTCTGTTTTTAGTCGTTTCATCACGTTTTTGTGGTGTTTTCGTCTTTTTTTAGTTGTTTTATCATGTATTTGTGGTGTTTTAATCTGTTTTTAGACGTTTCATCACGTTTTTGCGCAGTTTTCATCTGTTTTTAGTCTTTTTGTCACATTTTTGTGGTGTCTTGCGTCTGTTTTTAGTCGTTTCATAATGTTTTTGTGGAGTTTTGCGTCTGTTTTTAGTCGTTTTGTCATGTTTTTGTGGAGTCTTGGTCTGTTTGTAGTTGTTTTGTCAGGTTTTTTTGGTGTTTTCATCTGTTTTTAGTCGTCTCATCACGTTTTTGTTGAGTTTTGCCTCTGTTTTTAGTTGTTTCATCACGGTTTAGTGGTGTTTTCATCTGTTTTTAGTCGTTTCATCACGTTTTTGTGGTGTTTTCATCTGGTTTTAGTCGTATTTGCGGCGTCTTGCGTCTGTTTTTAGTCGTTTCATCACATTTTTGTGGTGTGTTTCGTCTGTTTATAGTTGTTTTATCACGTTTTTGTGGTGTTTTCATCCGTTTTTAGTAATTTTTGTCACGTTTTTGTTGTGTTTCCATAAGTTTTTAGTCGTTTCATCACGTTTTTGTGGTGTGTTTCGTCTGTTTTTAGTTGTCTTATCACGTTTTGTGGTGTTTTCATCTGTTTTTAGTCGTTTCATCACGTTTTTGTGGTGTTTCGTCTGTTTTTAGTTGTTTCATCACGTTTTGTGGTGTTTTCATCTGATTTTAGTCGTTTCATCACGTTTTGTGGTGTTTCATCTGTTTTTAGTCGTTTCATCACGTTTTTGTGGTGTTTTCATCTGTTTTAAGTCATTTTTGTCATGTATTTGTGGTATTTTCATCTGTTTTAAGTCGTTTCATAACGTATTTGTGGTGTTTTCGTCTGATTTTAGTCGTTTCATCACGTTTTTGTTGGTGTTTTCGTCTGTTTTTAGTCGTTTTTCATGTTTTTGTTGGGTTTTTTCGTCTGTTTTTAGTCGTTTCATCACGTTTTTGTGGTGTTTTGATATGTTTTTAGACGTTTCATCATGTTTTTGCGCAGTTTTCATCTGTTTTTTGTCTTTTTGTCACATTTTTGTGGTGTCTTGCGTCTGTTTTTAGTCGTTTCATCACGTTTTTGTGGTGTTTTCATCTGTTTTTTGTCATTTTTGTCATGTTTTTGTGGTAATTTCATCTGTTTTTAGTCGTTTCATCACGTTTTTGTGGTGTTTTCATCTGTTTTTAGTCATTTTTGTCATGTTTTTGTGGTGTTTTCATCTGTTTTAAGTCGTTTCATAACGTATTTGTGGTGTTTTCGTCTGATTTTAATCGTTTCATCACGTTTTTGTTGGTGTTTTCGTCTGTTTCTTAGTCGTTTTGTCACGTTTTAGTGGAATTTTTAACAGTTTTTAGTCGTTTTGTCATGTTTCTGTAGTGTTTTCGTCTGTTTTTAGTAGTTTCATCACGTTTTTGTGGTGTTTTCATTTGTTTTTAGTCGTTTTGTCATGTTTTTGTGGTGTTTTCGTCTGTTTTCTTTTGTTTTATCATATTTTTGTGGTGTTTTGATCTTTTTTTGGTTGTTTTGTCATGTTTTTGTGGTGTTTTCATCCGTTTTTAGTTGTTTTGTCATGTTTTTGGTGGTGTTTTCGTCTGTTTTTAGTCGTTTCATCACGTTTTTGTGGTGTTTTCATCCGTGTTTAGTCGTTTTTATAATGTTTTTGTGGAGTTTTGCGTCTGTTTTTAGTTGTTTTGTCATGTTTTTGTGGTGTTGTCTGTTTTTAATCGTTTTTTCACGTTTTAGTGGTGTTTTCATCTGTTTTTAGTCGTTTTGTCATGTTCCTTTGTAGTTTTGCGTCTGTTTTTAGTCTATTCATCATGTTTTTGTGGAGTTTTGCGTCTGTTTTTAGTCGTTTCATCACGTTTTTGTGGTGTTTTCGTCTTTTCTTAGTTGTTTTATCATGTATTTGTGGTGTTTTAATCTGTTTTTAGACGTTTCATCACGTTTTTGCGCAGTTTTCATCTGTTTTTAGTCTTTTTGTCACATTTTTGTGGTGTCTTGCGTCTGTTTTTAGTCGTTTCATAATGTTTTTGTGGAGTTTTGCGTCTGTTTTTAGTCGTTTTGTCATGTTTTTGTGGAGTCTTGGTCTGTTTGTAGTTGTTTTGTCAGGTTTTTTTGGTGTTTTCATCTGTTTTTAGTCGTCTCATCACGTTTTTGTTGAGTTTTGCCTCTGTTTTTAGTTGTTTCATCACGGTTTAGTGGTGTTTTCATCTGTTTTTAGTCGTTTCATCACGTTTTTGTGGTGTTTTCATCTGTTTTTAGTCGTATTTGCGGCGTCTTGCGTCTGTTTTTAGTCGTTTCATCACATTTTTGTGGTGTGTTTCGTCTGTTTATAGTTGTTTTATCACGTTTTTGTGGTGTTTTCATCCGTTTTTAGTAATTTTTGTCACGTTTTTGTTGTGTTTCCATAAGTTTTTAGTCGTTTCATCACGTTTTTGTGGTGTGTTTCGTCTGTTTTTAGTTGTCTTATCACGTTTTGTGGTGTTTTCATCTGTTTTTAGTCGTTTCATCACGTTTTTGTGGTGTTTCGTCTGTTTTTAGTTGTTTCATCACGTTTTGTGGTGTTTTCATCTGATTTTAGTCGTTTCATCACGTTTTTGTTGATGTTTTCGTCTGTTTTTATTCGTTTTGTCACGTTTTAGTGGTATTTTAAACAGTTTTTAGTCGTTTCATCACGTTTTTGTGGTGTTTCGTCTGTTTTTAGTTGTTTCATCAAGTTTTGTGGTGTTTTCATCTGTTTTAAGTCATTTTTGTCATGTATTTGTGGTGTTTTCATCTGTTTTAAGGCGTTTCATAACGTATTTGTGGTGTTTTCGTCTGATTTTAGTCGTTTCATCACGTTTTTGTTGGTGTTTTCGTCTGTTTTTAGTCGTTTTGTCACGTTTTAGTGGAATTTTTAACAGTTTTTAGTCGTTTTGTCATGTTTCTGTAGTGTTTTCGTCTGTTTTTAGTAGTTTCATCACGTTTTTGTGGTGTTTTCATTTGTTTTTAGTCGTTTTGTCATGTTTTTGTGGAGTTTTGCGTCTGTTTTCAGTCGTTTTATCATGTTTTGTGGAGTTTTGCGTCTGTTTTTAGTCGTTTCATCACTTTTTTGTGGTGTTTTCGTCTGTTTTTTTTTGTTTTATCATATTTTTGTGGTGTTTTGATCTTTTTTTGGTTGTTTTGTCATGTTTTTGTGGTGTTTTCATCCGTTTTTAGTCGTTTTGTCATGTTTTTGGTGGTGTTTTCGTCTGTTTTTAGTCGTTTCATCACGTTTTTGTGGTGTTTTCATCCGTGTTTAGTCGTTTTTATAATGTTTTTGTGGAGTTTTGCGTCTGTTTTTAGTTGTTTTGTCATGTTTTTGTGGTGTTGTCTGTTTTTAATCGTTTTGTCACGTTTTAGTGGTGTTTTCATCTGTTTTTAGTCGTTTTGTCATGTTCCTTTGTAGTTTTGCGTCTGTTTTTAGTCTATTCATCATGTTTTTGTGGAGTTTTGCGTCTGTTTTTAGTCGTTTCATCACGTTTTTGTGGTGTTTTCGTCTTTTTTTAGTTGTTTTATCATGTATTTGTGGTGTTTTAATCTGTTTTTAGACGTTTCATCACGTTTTTGCGCAGTTTTCATCTGTTTTTAGTCTTTTTGTCACATTTTTGTGGTGTCTTGCGTCTGTTTTTAGTCGTTTCATAATGTTTTTGTGGAGTTTTGCGTCTGTTTTTAGTCGTTTTGTCATGTTTTTGTGGAGTCTTGGTCTGTTTGTAGTTGTTTTGTCAGGTTTTTTTGGTGTTTTCATCTGTTTTTAGTCGTCTCATCACGTTTTTGTTGAGTTTTGCCTCTGTTTTTAGTTGTTTCATCACGGTTTAGTGGTGTTTTCATCTGTTTTTAGTCGTTTCATCACGTTTTTGTGGTGTTTTCATCTGTTTTTAGTCGTATTTGCGGCGTCTTGCGTCTGTTTTTAGTCGTTTCATCACATTTTTGTGGTGTGTTTCGTCTGTTTATAGTTGTTTTATCACGTTTTTGTGGTGTTTTCATCCGTTTTTAGTAATTTTTGTCACGTTTTTGTTGTGTTTCCATAAGTTTTTAGTCGTTTCATCACGTTTTTGTGGTGTGTTTCGTCTGTTTTTAGTTGTCTTATCACGTTTTGTGGTGTTTTCATCTGTTTTTAGTCGTTTCATCACGTTTTTGTGGTGTTTCGTCTGTTTTTAGTTGTTTCATCACGTTTTGTGGTGTTTTCATCTGATTTTAGTCGTTTCATCACGTTTTTGTTGATGTTTTCGTCTGTTTTTATTCGTTTTGTCACGTTTTAGTGGTATTTTAAACAGTTTTTAGTCGTTTCATCACGTTTTTGTGGTGTTTCGTCTGTTTTTAGTTGTTTCATCAAGTTTTGTGGTGTTTTCATCTGTTTTAAGTCATTTTTGTCATGTATTTGTGGTGTTTTCATCTGTTTTAAGGCGTTTCATAACGTATTTGTGGTGTTTTCGTCTGATTTTAGTCGTTTCATCACGTTTTTGTTGGTGTTTTCGTCTGTTTTTAGTCGTTTTGTCACGTTTTAGTGGTATTTTAAACTGTTTTTAGTCGTTTCGTCATGTTTCTGTGGAATTTGTCGTCTGTTGTTAGTCGTTTCATCACGTTTTTGTGGTGTTTTCGTCTGTTTTTAGTCGTTTCATCACGTTTTTGTGGTGTTTTGATATGTTTTAGTCGTTTTTCATGTTTTTGTGGGTTTTTTTCGTCTGTTTTGAGTCGTTTCATCACACATTTGTGTTGTTTTCATCTGTTTTTAGGAGTTTCATCACGTTTTTGTGGTGTTTTGGTATGTTTTTAGACGTTTCATCACGTTTTTGCGCAGTTTTCATCTGTTTTTTGTCTTTTTGTCACATTTTTGTGGTGTCTTGCGTCTGTTTTTAGTCGTTTCATCACGTTTTTGTGGTGTTTTCATCTGTTTTTAGTCATTTTTGTCATGTTTTTGTGGTGTTTTCATCTGTTTTTAGTTGTTTCATCACGTTTTTGTGGTGTTTTCATCTGTTTTTAGTCATTTTTGTCATGTTTTTGTGGTGTTTTCATCTGTTTTAAGTCGTTTCATAACGTATTTGTGGTGTTTTCGTCTGAATTTAGTCGTTTCATCACGTTTTTGTTGGTGTTTTCGTCTGTTTCTTAGTCGTTTTGTCACGTTTTAGTGGAATTTTTAACAGTTTTTAGTCGTTTTGTCATGTTTCTGTGGTGTTTTTCGTCTGTTTTAAGTCGTTTCATCACATATTTGTAGTGTTTTCGTCTGTTTTTAGTCGTTTCATCACGTCTTTGTGGTGTTTTGATATGTTTTTAGTTGTTTTGTCATGTTTTTGTGGTGTTTTCATTTGTTTTTAGTCGTTTTGTCATGTTTTTGTGGAGTTTTGCGTCTGTTTACAGTCGTTTCATCATGTTTTGTGGAGTTTTGCGTCTGTTTTTAGTCGTTTCATCACTTTTTTGTGGTGTTTTCGTCTGTTTTTATTTGTTTTATCATATTTTTGTGGTGTTTTGATCTTTTTTTGGTCGTTTTGTCATGTTTTTGTGGTGTTTTAATCTGTTTTTAGACGTTTCATCACGTTTTTGCGCAGTTTTCATCTGTTTTTAGTCTTTTTGTCACATTTTTGTGGTGTCTTGCGTCTGTTTTTAGTCGTTTCATAATGTTTTTGTGGAGTTTTGCGCCTGTTTTTAGTCGTTTTGTCATGTTTTTGTGGAGTCTTGGTCTGTTTGTAGTCGTTTTGTCAGGTTTTTTTGGTGTTTTCATCTGTTTTTAGTCGTTTCATCACGTTTTTGTGGTGTTTTCATCTGTTTTTAGTCGTATTTGCGGTGTCTTGCGTCTGTTTTTAGTCGTTTCATCACATTTTTGTGGTGTGTTTCGTCTGTTTATAGTTGTTTTATCACGTTTTTGTGGTGTTTTCATCCGTTTTTAGTCATTTTTGTCACGTTTTTGTGGTGTTTTCATCAGTTTTTAGTCGTTTCATCACGTTTTTGTGGTGTGTTTCGTCTGTTTTTAGTTGTCTTATCACGTTTTGTGGTGTTTTCATCTGTTTTTAGTTGTTTCATCACGGTTTAGTGGTGTTTTCATCTGTTTTTAGTCGTTTCATCACGTTTTTGTGGTGTTTTCATCTGTTTTTAGTCGTATTTGCGGCGTCTTGCGTCTGTTTTTAGTCGTTTCATCACATTTTTGTGGTGTGTTTCGTCTGTTTATAGTTGTTTTATCACGTTTTTGTGGTGTTTTCATCCGTTTTTAGTAATTTTTGTCACGTTTTTGTTGTGTTTCCATAAGTTTTTAGTCGTTTCATCACGTTTTTGTGGTGTGTTTCGTCTGTTTTTAGTTGTTTCATCACGTTTTGTGGTGTTTTCATCTGATTTTAGTCGTTTCATCACGTTTTTGTTGATGTTTTCGTCTGTTTTTATTCGTTTTGTCACGTTTTAGTGGTATTTTAAACAGTTTTTAGTCGTTTCATCACGTTTTTGTGGTGTTTCGTCTGTTTTTAGTTGTTTCATCAAGTTTTGTGGTGTTTTCATCTGTTTTAAGTCATTTTTGTCATGTATTTGTGGTGTTTTCATCTGTTTTAAGGCGTTTCATAACGTATTTGTGGTGTTTTCGTCTGATTTTAGTCGTTTCATCACGTTTTTGTTGGTGTTCTGTCTGTTTTTAGTCGTTTTGTCACGTTTTAGTGGTATTTTAAACTGTTTTTAGTCGTTTCGTCATGTTTCTGTGGAATTTGTCGTCTGTTGTTAGTCGTTTAATCACGTTTTTGTGGTGTTTTCGTCTGTTTTTAGTCGTTTCATCACGTTTTTGTGGTGTTTTGATATGTTTTAGTCGTTTTTCATGTTTTTGTGGGTTTTTTTCGTCTGTTTTGAGTCGTTTCATCACACATTTGTGTTGTTTTCATCTGTTTTTAGGAGTTTCATCACGTTTTTGTGGTGTTTTGGTATGTTTTTAGACGTTTCATCACGTTTTTGCGCAGTTTTCATCTGTTTTTTGTCTTTTTGTCACATTTTTGTGTTGTCTTGCGTCTGTTTTTAGTCGTTTCATCACGTTTTTGTGGTGTTTTCATCTGTTTTTAGTCATTTTTGTCATGTTTTTGTGGTGTTCTCATCTGTTTTAAGTCGTTTCATAACGTATTTGTGGTGTTTTCGTCTGAATTTAGTCGTTTCATCACGTTTTTGTTGGTGTTTTCGTCTGTTTCTTAGTCGTTTTGTCACGTTTTAGTGGAATTTTTAACAGTTTTTAGTCGTTTTGTCATGTTTCTGTGGTGTTTTTCGTCTGTTTTAAGTCGTTTCATCACATATTTGTAGTGTTTTCGTCTGTTTTTAGTCGTTTCATCACGTCTTTGTGGTGTTTTGATATGTTTTTAGTTGTTTTGTCATGTTTTTGTGGTGTTTTCATTTGTTTTTAGTCGTTTTGTCATGTTTTTGTGGAGTTTTGCGTCTGTTTACAGTCGTTTCATCATGTTTTGTGGAGTTTTGCGTCTGTTTTTAGTCGTTTCATCACTTTTTTGTGGTGTTTTCGTCTGTTTTTATTTGTTTTATCATATTTTTGTGGTGTTTTGATCTTTTTTTGGTCGTTTTGTCATGTTTTTGTGGTGTTTTAATCTGTTTTTAGACGTTTCATCACGTTTTTGCGCAGTTTTCATCTGTTTTTAGTCTTTTTGTCACATTTTTGTGGTGTCTTGCGTCTGTTTTTAGTCGTTTCATAATGTTTTTGTGGAGTTTTGCGCCTGTTTTTAGTCGTTTTGTCATGTTTTTGTGGAGTCTTGGTCTGTTTGTAGTCGTTTTGTCAGGTTTTTTTGGTGTTTTCATCTGTTTTTAGTCGTTTCATCACGTTTTTGTGGTGTTTTCATCTGTTTTTAGTCGTATTTGCGGTGTCTTGCGTCTGTTTTTAGTCGTTTCATCACATTTTTGTGGTGTGTTTCGTCTGTTTATAGTTGTTTTATCACGTTTTTGTGGTGTTTTCATCCGTTTTTAGTCATTTTTGTCACGTTTTTGTGGTGTTTTCATCAGTTTTTAGTCGTTTCATCACGTTTTTGTGGTGTGTTTCGTCTGTTTTTAGTTGTCTTATCACGTTTTGTGGTGTTTTCATCTGTTTTTAATCGTTTCATCACGTTTTTGTGGTGTTTCGTCTGTTTTTAGTTGTTTCATCACGTTTTGTGGTGTTTCATCTGTTTTTAGTCGTTTCATCACGTTTTTGTGGTGTTTTCATCTGTTTTAAGTCATTTTTGTCATGTATTTGTGGTGTTTTCATCTGTTTTAAGTCGTTTCATAACGTATTTGTGGTGTTTTCGTCTGATTTTAGTCGTTTCATCACGTTTTTGTTGGTGTTTTCGTCTGTTTTTAGTCGTTTTGTCACGTTTTAGTGGTATTTTAAACAGTTTTTAGTCGTTTCGTCATGTTTCTGTGGAATTTGTCGTCTGTTGTTAGTCGTTTCATCACGTTTTTGTGGTGTTTTCATCAGTTTTTAGTCGTTTTTCATGTTTTTGTTGGGTTTTTTCGTCTGTTTTTAGTCGTTTCATCACGTATTTGTGGTGTTTTCATCTGTTTTTAGGAGTTTCATCACGTTTTTGTGGTGTTTTGATATGTTTTTAGACGTTTCATCACGTTTTTGCGCAGTTTTCATCTGTTTTTTGTCTTTTTGTCACATTTTTGTGGTGTCTTGCGTCTGTTTTTAGTCGTTTCATCACGTTTTTGTGGTGTTTTCATCTGTTTTTAGTCATTTTTGTCATGTTTTTGTGGTGTTTTCATCTGTTTTTAGTCGTTTCATCACGTTTTTGTGGTGTTTTCATCTGTTTTTAGTCATTTTTGTCATGTTTTTGTGGTGTTTTCATCTGTTTTAGGTCGTTTCATAACGTATTTGTGGTGTTTTCGTCTGATTTTAATCGTTTCATCACGTTTTTGTTGGTGTTTTCGTCTGTTTCTTAGTCGTTTTGTCACGTTTTAGTGGAATTTTTAACAGTTTTTAGTCGTTTTGTCATGTTTCTGTAGTGTTTTCGTCTGTTTTTAGTAGTTTCATCACGTTTTTGTGGTGTTTTCATTTGTTTTTAGTTGTTTTGTCATGTTTTTGTGGAGTTTTGCGTCTGTTTTCAGTCGTTTTATCATGTTTTGTGGAGTTTTGCGTCTGTTTTTAGTCGTTTCATCACTTTTTTGTGGTGTTTTCGTCTGTTTTTTTTTTGTTTTATCATATTTTTGTGGTGTTTTGATCTTTTTTTGGTTGTTTTGTCATGTTTTTGTGGTGTTTTCATCCGTTTTTAGTCGTTTTGTCATGTTTTTGGTGGTGTTTTCGTCTGTTTTTAGTCGTTTCATCACGTTTTTGTGGTGTTTTCATCCGTGTTTAGTCGTTTTTATAATGTTTTTGTGGAGTTTTGCGTCTGTTTTTAGTTGTTTTGTCATGTTTTTGTGGTGTTGTCTGTTTTTAATCGTTTTGTCACGTTTTAGTGGTGTTTTCATCTGTTTTTAGTCGTTTTGTCATGTTCCTTTGGAGTTTTGCGTCTGTTTTTAGTCTATTCATCATGTTTTTGTGGAGTTTTGCGTCTGTTTTTAGTCGTTTCATCACGTTTTTGTGATGTTTTTGTCTTTTTTTAGTTGTTTTATCATGTATTTGTGGTGTTTTAATCTGTTTTTAGACGTTTCATCACGTTTTTGCGCAGTTTTCATCTGTTTTTAGTCTTTTTGTCACATTTTTGTGGTGTCTTGCGTCTGTTTTTAGTCGTTTCATAATGTTTTTGTGGAGTTTTGCGTCTGTTTTTAGTCGTTTTGTCATGTTTTTGTGGAGTCTTGGTCTGTTTGTAGTTGTTTTGTCAGTTTTTTTTGGTGTTTTCATCTGTTTTTAGTCGTCTCATCACGTTTTTGTTGAGTTTTGCCTCTGTTTTTAGTTGTTTCATCACGGTTTAGTGGTGTTTTCATCTGTTTTTAGTCGTTTCATCACGTTTTTGTGGTGTTTTCATCTGTTTTTAGTCGTATTTGCGGCGTCTTGCGTCTGTTTTTAGTCGTTTCATCACATTTTTGTGGTGTGTTTCGTCTGTTTATAGTTGTTTTATCACGTTTTTGTGGTGTTTTCATCCGTTTTTAGTAATTTTTGTCACGTTTTTGTTGTGTTTCCATAAGTTTTTAGTCGTTTCATCACGTTTTTGTGGTGTGTTTCGTCTGTTTTTAGTTGTCTTATCACGTTTTGTGGTGTTTTCATCTGTTTTTAGTCGTTTCATCACGTTTTTGTGGTGTTTCGTCTGTTTTTAGTTGTTTCATCACGTTTTGTGGTGTTTTCATCTGATTTTAGTCGTTTCATCACGTTTTGTGGTGTTTCATCTGTTTTTAGTCGTTTCATCACGTTTTTGTGGTGTTTTCATCTGTTTTAAGTAATTTTTGTCATGTATTTGTGGTATTTTCATCTGTTTTAAGTCGTTTCATAACGTATTTGTGGTGTTTTCGTCTGATTTTAGTCGTTTCATCACGTTTTTGTTGGTGTTTTCGTCTGTTTTTAGTCGTTTTTCATGTTTTTGTTGGGTTTTTTCGTCTGTTTTTAGTCGTTTCATCACGTTTTTGTGGTGTTTTGATATGTTTTTAGACGTTTCATCATGTTTTTGCGCAGTTTTCATCTGTTTTTTGTCTTTTTGTCACATTTTTGTGGTGTCTTGCGTCTGTTTTTAGTCGTTTCATCACGTTTTTGTGGTGTTTTCATCTGTTTTTTGTCATTTTTGTCATGTTTTTGTGGTAATTTCATCTGTTTTTAGTCGTTTCATCACGTTTTTGTGGTGTTTTCATCTGTTTTTAGTCATTTTTGTCATGTTTTTGTGGTGTTTTCATCTGTTTTAAGTCGTTTCATAACGTATTTGTGGTGTTTTCGTCTGATTTTAATCGTTTCATCACGTTTTTGTTGGTGTTTTCGTCTGTTTCTTAGTCGTTTTGTCACGTTTTAGTGGAATTTTTAACAGTTTTTAGTCGTTTTGTCATGTTTCTGTAGTGTTTTCGTCTGTTTTTAGTAGTTTCATCACGTTTTTGTGGTGTTTTCATTTGTTTTTAGTCGTTTTGTCATGTTTTTGTGGAGTTTTGCGTCTGTTTTCAGTCGTTTTATCATGTTTTGTGGAGTTTTGCGTCTGTTTTTAGTCGTTTCATCACTTTTTTGTGGTGTTTTCGTCTGTTTTTTTTTGTTTTATCATATTTTTGTGGTGTTTTGATCTTTTTTTGGTTGTTTTGTCATGTTTTTGTGGTGTTTTCATCCGTTTTTAGTCGTTTTGTCATGTTTTTGGTGGTGTTTTCGTCTGTTTTTAGTCGTTTCATCACGTTTTTGTGGTGTTTTCATCCGTGTTTAGTCGTTTTTATAATGTTTTTGTGGAGTTTTGCGTCTGTTTTTAGTTGTTTTGTCATGTTTTTGTGGTGTTGTCTGTTTTTAATCGTTTTGTCACGTTTTAGTGGTGTTTTCATCTGTTTTTAGTCGTTTTGTCATGTTCCTTTGTAGTTTTGCGTCTGTTTTTAGTCTATTCATCATGTTTTTGTGGAGTTTTGCGTCTGTTTTTAGTCGTTTCATCACGTTTTTGTGGTGTTTTCGTCTTTTTTTAGTTGTTTTATCATGTATTTGTGGTGTTTTAATCTGTTTTTAGACGTTTCATCACGTTTTTGCGCAGTTTTCATCTGTTTTTAGTCTTTTTGTCACATTTTTGTGGTGTCTTGCGTCTGTTTTTAGTCGTTTCATAATGTTTTTGTGGAGTTTTGCGTCTGTTTTTAGTCGTTTTGTCATGTTTTTGTGGAGTCTTGGTCTGTTTGTAGTTGTTTTGTCAGGTTTTTTTGGTGTTTTCATCTGTTTTTAGTCGTCTCATCACGTTTTTGTTGAGTTTTGCCTCTGTTTTTAGTTGTTTCATCACGGTTTAGTGGTGTTTTCATCTGTTTTTAGTCGTTTCATCACGTTTTTGTGGTGTTTTCATCTGTTTTTAGTCGTATTTGCGGCGTCTTGCGTCTGTTTTTAGTCGTTTCATCACATTTTTGTGGTGTGTTTCGTCTGTTTATAGTTGTTTTATCACGTTTTTGTGGTGTTTTCATCCGTTTTTAGTAATTTTTGTCACGTTTTTGTTGTGTTTCCATAAGTTTTTAGTCGTTTCATCACGTTTTTGTGGTGTGTTTCGTCTGTTTTTAGTTGTCTTATCACGTTTTGTGGTGTTTTCATCTGTTTTTAGTCGTTTCATCACGTTTTTGTGGTGTTTCGTCTGTTTTTAGTTGTTTCATCACGTTTTGTGGTGTTTTCATCTGATTTTAGTCGTTTCATCACGTTTTTGTTGATGTTTTCGTCTGTTTTTATTCGTTTTGTCACGTTTTAGTGGTATTTTAAACAGTTTTTAGTCGTTTCATCACGTTTTTGTGGTGTTTCGTCTGTTTTTAGTTGTTTCATCAAGTTTTGTGGTGTTTTCATCTGTTTTAAGTCATTTTTGTCATGTATTTGTGGTGTTTTCATCTGTTTTAAGGCGTTTCATAACGTATTTGTGGTGTTTTCGTCTGATTTTAGTCGTTTCATCACGTTTTTGTTGGTGTTTTCGTCTGTTTTTAGTCGTTTTGTCACGTTTTAGTGGTATTTTAAACTGTTTTTAGTCGTTTCGTCATGTTTCTGTGGAATTTGTCGTCTGTTGTTAGTCGTTTCATCACGTTTTTGTGGTGTTTTCGTCTGTTTTTAGTCGTTTCATCACGTTTTTGTGGTGTTTTGATATGTTTTAGTCGTTTTTCATGTTTTTGTGGGTTTTTTTCGTCTGTTTTGAGTCGTTTCATCACACATTTGTGTTGTTTTCATCTGTTTTTAGGAGTTTCATCACGTTTTTGTGGTGTTTTGGTATGTTTTTAGACGTTTCATCACGTTTTTGCGCAGTTTTCATCTGTTTTTTGTCTTTTTGTCACATTTTTGTGGTGTCTTGCGTCTGTTTTTAGTCGTTTCATCACGTTTTTGTGGTGTTTTCATCTGTTTTTAGTCATTTTTGTCATGTTTTTGTGGTGTTTTCATCTGTTTTTAGTTGTTTCATCACGTTTTTGTGGTGTTTTCATCTGTTTTTAGTCATTTTTGTCATGTTTTTGTGGTGTTTTCATCTGTTTTAAGTCGTTTCATAACGTATTTGTGGTGTTTTCGTCTGAATTTAGTCGTTTCATCACGTTTTTGTTGGTGTTTTCGTCTGTTTCTTAGTCGTTTTGTCACGTTTTAGTGGAATTTTTAACAGTTTTTAGTCGTTTTGTCATGTTTCTGTGGTGTTTTTCGTCTGTTTTAAGTCGTTTCATCACATATTTGTAGTGTTTTCGTCTGTTTTTAGTCGTTTCATCACGTCTTTGTGGTGTTTTGATATGTTTTTAGTTGTTTTGTCATGTTTTTGTGGTGTTTTCATTTGTTTTTAGTCGTTTTGTCATGTTTTTGTGGAGTTTTGCGTCTGTTTACAGTCGTTTCATCATGTTTTGTGGAGTTTTGCGTCTGTTTTTAGTCGTTTCATCACTTTTTTGTGGTGTTTTCGTCTGTTTTTATTTGTTTTATCATATTTTTGTGGTGTTTTGATCTTTTTTTGGTCGTTTTGTCATGTTTTTGTGGTGTTTTAATCTGTTTTTAGACGTTTCATCACGTTTTTGCGCAGTTTTCATCTGTTTTTAGTCTTTTTGTCACATTTTTGTGGTGTCTTGCGTCTGTTTTTAGTCGTTTCATAATGTTTTTGTGGAGTTTTGCGCCTGTTTTTAGTCGTTTTGTCATGTTTTTGTGGAGTCTTGGTCTGTTTGTAGTCGTTTTGTCAGGTTTTTTTGGTGTTTTCATCTGTTTTTAGTCGTTTCATCACGTTTTTGTGGTGTTTTCATCTGTTTTTAGTCGTATTTGCGGTGTCTTGCGTCTGTTTTTAGTCGTTTCATCACATTTTTGTGGTGTGTTTCGTCTGTTTATAGTTGTTTTATCACGTTTTTGTGGTGTTTTCATCCGTTTTTAGTCATTTTTGTCACGTTTTTGTGGTGTTTTCATCAGTTTTTAGTCGTTTCATCACGTTTTTGTGGTGTGTTTCGTCTGTTTTTAGTTGTCTTATCACGTTTTGTGGTGTTTTCATCTGTTTTTAGTTGTTTCATCACGGTTTAGTGGTGTTTTCATCTGTTTTTAGTCGTTTCATCACGTTTTTGTGGTGTTTTCATCTGTTTTTAGTCGTATTTGCGGCGTCTTGCGTCTGTTTTTAGTCGTTTCATCACATTTTTGTGGTGTGTTTCGTCTGTTTATAGTTGTTTTATCACGTTTTTGTGGTGTTTTCATCCGTTTTTAGTAATTTTTGTCACGTTTTTGTTGTGTTTCCATAAGTTTTTAGTCGTTTCATCACGTTTTTGTGGTGTGTTTCGTCTGTTTTTAGTTGTTTCATCACGTTTTGTGGTGTTTTCATCTGATTTTAGTCGTTTCATCACGTTTTTGTTGATGTTTTCGTCTGTTTTTATTCGTTTTGTCACGTTTTAGTGGTATTTTAAACAGTTTTTAGTCGTTTCATCACGTTTTTGTGGTGTTTCGTCTGTTTTTAGTTGTTTCATCAAGTTTTGTGGTGTTTTCATCTGTTTTAAGTCATTTTTGTCATGTATTTGTGGTGTTTTCATCTGTTTTAAGGCGTTTCATAACGTATTTGTGGTGTTTTCGTCTGATTTTAGTCGTTTCATCACGTTTTTGTTGGTGTTCTGTCTGTTTTTAGTCGTTTTGTCACGTTTTAGTGGTATTTTAAACTGTTTTTAGTCGTTTCGTCATGTTTCTGTGGAATTTGTCGTCTGTTGTTAGTCGTTTAATCACGTTTTTGTGGTGTTTTCGTCTGTTTTTAGTCGTTTCATCACGTTTTTGTGGTGTTTTGATATGTTTTAGTCGTTTTTCATGTTTTTGTGGGTTTTTTTCGTCTGTTTTGAGTCGTTTCATCACACATTTGTGTTGTTTTCATCTGTTTTTAGGAGTTTCATCACGTTTTTGTGGTGTTTTGGTATGTTTTTAGACGTTTCATCACGTTTTTGCGCAGTTTTCATCTGTTTTTTGTCTTTTTGTCACATTTTTGTGTTGTCTTGCGTCTGTTTTTAGTCGTTTCATCACGTTTTTGTGGTGTTTTCATCTGTTTTTAGTCATTTTTGTCATGTTTTTGTGGTGTTCTCATCTGTTTTAAGTCGTTTCATAACGTATTTGTGGTGTTTTCGTCTGAATTTAGTCGTTTCATCACGTTTTTGTTGGTGTTTTCGTCTGTTTCTTAGTCGTTTTGTCACGTTTTAGTGGAATTTTTAACAGTTTTTAGTCGTTTTGTCATGTTTCTGTGGTGTTTTTCGTCTGTTTTAAGTCGTTTCATCACATATTTGTAGTGTTTTCGTCTGTTTTTAGTCGTTTCATCACGTCTTTGTGGTGTTTTGATATGTTTTTAGTTGTTTTGTCATGTTTTTGTGGTGTTTTCATTTGTTTTTAGTCGTTTTGTCATGTTTTTGTGGAGTTTTGCGTCTGTTTACAGTCGTTTCATCATGTTTTGTGGAGTTTTGCGTCTGTTTTTAGTCGTTTCATCACTTTTTTGTGGTGTTTTCGTCTGTTTTTATTTGTTTTATCATATTTTTGTGGTGTTTTGATCTTTTTTTGGTCGTTTTGTCATGTTTTTGTGGTGTTTTAATCTGTTTTTAGACGTTTCATCACGTTTTTGCGCAGTTTTCATCTGTTTTTAGTCTTTTTGTCACATTTTTGTGGTGTCTTGCGTCTGTTTTTAGTCGTTTCATAATGTTTTTGTGGAGTTTTGCGCCTGTTTTTAGTCGTTTTGTCATGTTTTTGTGGAGTCTTGGTCTGTTTGTAGTCGTTTTGTCAGGTTTTTTTGGTGTTTTCATCTGTTTTTAGTCGTTTCATCACGTTTTTGTGGTGTTTTCATCTGTTTTTAGTCGTATTTGCGGTGTCTTGCGTCTGTTTTTAGTCGTTTCATCACATTTTTGTGGTGTGTTTCGTCTGTTTATAGTTGTTTTATCACGTTTTTGTGGTGTTTTCATCCGTTTTTAGTCATTTTTGTCACGTTTTTGTGGTGTTTTCATCAGTTTTTAGTCGTTTCATCACGTTTTTGTGGTGTGTTTCGTCTGTTTTTAGTTGTCTTATCACGTTTTGTGGTGTTTTCATCTGTTTTTAATCGTTTCATCACGTTTTTGTGGTGTTTCGTCTGTTTTTAGTTGTTTCATCACGTTTTGTGGTGTTTCATCTGTTTTTAGTCGTTTCATCACGTTTTTGTGGTGTTTTCATCTGTTTTAAGTCATTTTTGTCATGTATTTGTGGTGTTTTCATCTGTTTTAAGTCGTTTCATAACGTATTTGTGGTGTTTTCGTCTGATTTTAGTCGTTTCATCACGTTTTTGTTGGTGTTTTCGTCTGTTTTTAGTCGTTTTGTCACGTTTTAGTGGTATTTTAAACAGTTTTTAGTCGTTTCGTCATGTTTCTGTGGAATTTGTCGTCTGTTGTTAGTCGTTTCATCACGTTTTTGTGGTGTTTTCATCAGTTTTTAGTCGTTTTTCATGTTTTTGTTGGGTTTTTTCGTCTGTTTTTAGTCGTTTCATCACGTATTTGTGGTGTTTTCATCTGTTTTTAGGAGTTTCATCACGTTTTTGTGGTGTTTTGATATGTTTTTAGACGTTTCATCACGTTTTTGCGCAGTTTTCATCTGTTTTTTGTCTTTTTGTCACATTTTTGTGGTGTCTTGCGTCTGTTTTTAGTCGTTTCATCACGTTTTTGTGGTGTTTTCATCTGTTTTTAGTCATTTTTGTCATGTTTTTGTGGTGTTTTCATCTGTTTTTAGTCGTTTCATCACGTTTTTGTGGTGTTTTCATCTGTTTTTAGTCATTTTTGTCATGTTTTTGTGGTGTTTTCATCTGTTTTAGGTCGTTTCATAACGTATTTGTGGTGTTTTCGTCTGATTTTAATCGTTTCATCACGTTTTTGTTGGTGTTTTCGTCTGTTTCTTAGTCGTTTTGTCACGTTTTAGTGGAATTTTTAACAGTTTTTAGTCGTTTTGTCATGTTTCTGTAGTGTTTTCGTCTGTTTTTAGTAGTTTCATCACGTTTTTGTGGTGTTTTCATTTGTTTTTAGTTGTTTTGTCATGTTTTTGTGGAGTTTTGCGTCTGTTTTCAGTCGTTTTATCATGTTTTGTGGAGTTTTGCGTCTGTTTTTAGTCGTTTCATCACTTTTTTGTGGTGTTTTCGTCTGTTTTTTTTTTGTTTTATCATATTTTTGTGGTGTTTTGATCTTTTTTTGGTTGTTTTGTCATGTTTTTGTGGTGTTTTCATCCGTTTTTAGTCGTTTTGTCATGTTTTTGGTGGTGTTTTCGTCTGTTTTTAGTCGTTTCATCACGTTTTTGTGGTGTTTTCATCCGTGTTTAGTCGTTTTTATAATGTTTTTGTGGAGTTTTGCGTCTGTTTTTAGTTGTTTTGTCATGTTTTTGTGGTGTTGTCTGTTTTTAATCGTTTTGTCACGTTTTAGTGGTGTTTTCATCTGTTTTTAGTCGTTTTGTCATGTTCCTTTGGAGTTTTGCGTCTGTTTTTAGTCTATTCATCATGTTTTTGTGGAGTTTTGCGTCTGTTTTTAGTCGTTTCATCACGTTTTTGTGATGTTTTTGTCTTTTTTTAGTTGTTTTATCATGTATTTGTGGTGTTTTAATCTGTTTTTAGACGTTTCATCACGTTTTTGCGCAGTTTTCATCTGTTTTTAGTCTTTTTGTCACATTTTTGTGGTGTCTTGCGTCTGTTTTTAGTCGTTTCATAATGTTTTTGTGGAGTTTTGCGTCTGTTTTTAGTCGTTTTGTCATGTTTTTGTGGAGTCTTGGTCTGTTTGTAGTTGTTTTGTCAGTTTTTTTTGGTGTTTTCATCTGTTTTTAGTCGTCTCATCACGTTTTTGTTGAGTTTTGCCTCTGTTTTTAGTTGTTTCATCACGGTTTAGTGGTGTTTTCATCTGTTTTTAGTCGTTTCATCACGTTTTTGTGGTGTTTTCATCTGTTTTTAGTCGTATTTGCGGCGTCTTGCGTCTGTTTTTAGTCGTTTCATCAAATTTTTGTGGTGTGTTTCGTCTGTTTATAGTTGTTTTATCACGTTTTTGTGGTGTTTTCATCCGTTTTTAGTAATTTTTGTCACGTTTTTGTTGTGTTTCCATAAGTTTTTAGTCGTTTCATCACGTTTTTGTGGTGTGTTTCGTCTGTTTTTAGTTGTCTTATCACGTTTTGTGGTGTTTTCATCTGTTTTTAGTCGTTTCATCACGTTTTTGTGGTGTTTCGTCTGTTTTTAGTTGTTTCATCACGTTTTGTGGTGTTTTCATCTGATTTTAGTCGTTTCATCACGTTTTGTGGTGTTTCATCTGTTTTTAGTCGTTTCATCACGTTTTTGTGGTGTTTTCATCTGTTTTAAGTCATTTTTGTCATGTATTTGTGGTATTTTCATCTGTTTTAAGTCGTTTCATAACGTATTTGTGGTGTTTTCGTCTGATTTTAGTCGTTTCATCACGTTTTTGTTGGTGTTTTCGTCTGTTTTTAGTCGTTTTTCATGTTTTTGTTGGGTTTTTTCGTCTGTTTTTAGTCGTTTCATCACGTTTTTGTGGTGTTTTGATATGTTTTTAGACGTTTCATCATGTTTTTGCGCAGTTTTCATCTGTTTTTTGTCTTTTTGTCACATTTTTGTGGTGTCTTGCGTCTGTTTTTAGTCGTTTCATCACGTTTTTGTGGTGTTTTCATCAGTTTTTTGTCATTTTTGTCATGTTTTTGTGGTAATTTCATCTGTTTTTAGTCGTTTCATCACGTTTTTGTGGTGTTTTCATCTGTTTTTAGTCATTTTTGTCATGTTTTTGTGGTGTTTTCATCTGTTTTAAGTCGTTTCATAACGTATTTGTGGTGTTTTCGTCTGATTTTAATCGTTTCATCACGTTTTTGTTGGTGTTTTCGTCTGTTTCTTAGTCGTTTTGTCACGTTTTAGTGGAATTTTTAACAGTTTTTAGTCGTTTTGTCATGTTTCTGTAGTGTTTTCGTCTGTTTTTAGTAGTTTCATCACGTTTTTGTGGTGTTTTCATTTGTTTTTAGTCGTTTTGTCATGTTTTTGTGGAGTTTTGCGTCTGTTTTCAGTCGTTTTATCATGTTTTGTGGAGTTTTGCGTCTGTTTTTAGTCGTTTCATCACTTTTTTGTGGTGTTTTCGTCTGTTTTTTTTTTGTTTTATCATATTTTTGTGGTGTTTTGATCTTTTTTTGGTTGTTTTGTCATGTTTTTGTGGTGTTTTCATCCGTTTTTAGTCGTTTTGTCATGTTTTTGGTGGTGTTTTCGTCTGTTTTTAGTCGTTTCATCACGTTTTTGTGGTGTTTTCATCCGTGTTTAGTCGTTTTTATAATGTTTTTGTGGAGTTTTGCGTCTGTTTTTAGTTGTTTTGTCATGTTTTTGTGGTGTTGTCTGTTTTTAATCGTTTTGTCACGTTTTAGTGGTGTTTTCATCTGTTTTTAGTCGTTTTGTCATGTTCCTTTGGAGTTTTGCGTCTGTTTTTAGTCTATTCATCATGTTTTTGTGGAGTTTTGCGTCTGTTTTTAGTCGTTTCATCACGTTTTTGTGATGTTTTCGTCTTTTTTTAGTTGTTTTATCATGTTTTTGTGGTGTTTTAATCTGTTTTTAGACGTTTCATCACGTTTTTGCGCAGTTTTCATCTGTTTTTAGTCTTTTTGTCACATTTTTGTGGTGTCTTCCGTCTGTTTTTAGTCGTTTCATAATGTTTTTGTGGAGTTTTGCGTCTGTTTTTAGTCGTTTTGTCATGTTTTTGTGGAGTCTTGGTCTGTTTGTAGTCGTTTTGTCAGGTTTTTTTGATGTTTTCATCTGTTTTTAGTCGTCTCATCACGTTTTTGTTGAGTTTTGCCTCTGTTTTTAGTTGTTTCATCACGGTTTAGTGGTGTTTTCATCTGTTTTTAGTCGTTTCATCACGGTTTAGTGGTGTTTTCATCTGTTTTTAGTCGTATTTGCGGCGTCTTGCGTCTGTTTTTAGTCGTTTCATCACATTTTTGTGGTGTGTTTCGTCTGTTTATAGTTGTTTTATCACGTTTTTGTGGTGTTTTCATCCGTTTTTAGTAATATTTGTCACGTTTTTGTTGTGTTTTCATAAGTTTTTAGTCGTTTCATCACGTTTTTGTGGTGTGTTTCGTCTGTTTTTAGTTGTCTTATCACGTTTTGTGGTGTTTTCATCTGTTTTTAGTCGTTTCATCACGTTTTTGTGGTGTTTCGTCTGTTTTTAGTTGTTTCATCACGTTTTGTGGTGTTTTCATCTGATTTTAGTCGTTTCATCACGTTTTTGTTGGTGTTTTCGTCTGTTTTTAGTCGTTTTGTCACGTTTTAGTGGTATTTTAAACAATTTTTAGTCGTTTCGTCATGTTTCTGTGGAATTTGTCGTCTGTTGTTAGTCGTTTCATCACATTTTTGTGGTGTTTTCGTCTGTTTTTAGTCGTTTTGCCATGTTTTTGTGGTGTTTTGCGTCTGTTTTAAGTCGTTTCATCTCATATTTGTGGTGTTTTCGTCTGTTTTAGTCGTTTCATCACGTTTTTGTGGTGTTTTGATATGTTTTTAGTTGTTCTGTCATGTTTTTGTGGAGTTTTGCGTCTGTTTTCAGTCGTTTCATCATGTTTTGTGGTGTTTTCGTCTGTTTTTAGTTGTTTTGTCACATTTTTGTGGTGTTTTCATCTGTTTCAAGTCGGTTCATCACGTTTTTGTGGTGTGTTTCGTCTGTTTTTAGTCATTTCATCACGTTTTTGTGGTGTGTTTCGTCTGTTTTTAGTTGTTTTATCATATTTTTGTGGTGTTTTGATTTTTGGTTGGTCGTTTTGTCACGTTTTTGTGGTGTTTTCATCTGTTTTAAGTGGTTTCATCACTTTTTTGTTGTGTTTTCATCGGTTTTTAGTGTTTTTTGCGGTGTCTTGCGTCTGTTTTTAGTCGTTTCATCACGTTTTTGTGGTGTGTTTCGTCTGTTTATAGTTGTTTTATCACGTTTTTGTGGTGTTTTCATCCGTCTTTAGTCATTTCTGTCACGTTTTTGTGGTGTTTTCATCTGTTTTTAGTCGTTTCATCACGTTTTTGTGGTGTGTTTCGTCTGTTTTTAGTTGTTTTATCATATTTTTGTGGTGTTTTCATCTGTTTTAGTCGTTTTTGTCACCTTTTGTGGTGTTTTCATCTACTTTAGGTAATTTTTGTCACATTTTTGTGGTAATTTCATCCCTTTTTAGTCTTTTTTTCATGTTTTTGTAGTGTTTTCGTCCGTTTTTAGTCGTTTCATGACGTATTTGTGGTGTTTTCATCTGTTTTTAGTCGTTTCATAATGTTTTTCTGGAGTTTTGCCTCTGTTTTTAGTCGTTTTGTCATGTTTTTGTGGAGTCTTGGTCTGTTTGTAGTCGTTTTGTCAGGTTTTTTGGTGTTTTCATCTGTTTTTAGTCTTTTCATCACGTTTTTGTTGAGTTTTGCCTCTGTTTTTAGTTGTTTCATCACGGTTTAGTAGTGTTTTCATCTGTTTTTAGTCGTTTCATCACGTTTTTGTGGTGTTTTCATCTGTTTTTAGTCGTATTCGCGGTGTTTTGCGTCTGTTTTTAGTCGTTTCATCACATTTTTGTGGTGTGTTTTGTGTGTTTATAGTTGTTTTATCACGTTTTTGTGGTGTTTTCATCCGTTTTTAGAAATTTTTTTCACTTTTTTGTGGTGTTTTCATCAGTTTTTAGTAGTTTCATCACGTTTTTGTGGTGTGTTTCGTCTGTTTTTAGTTGTCTTATCACGTTTTGTGGTGTTTTCATCTGTTTTTAGTCGTTTCATCACGTTTTTGTGGTGTTTTGTCTGTTTTTAATTGTTTCATCAAGTTTTGTGGTGTTTTCAACTGTTTTTAGTCTTTCATCACGTTTTTGTGGTGTTTTCATCTGTTTCAAGTCATTTTTGTCATGTATTTGTGGTGTTTTCATCTGTTTTAAGTCGTTTCATAACGTATTTGTGGTGTTTTCGTCTGATTTTAGTCGTTTCATCACGTTTTTGTTGGTGTTTTCGTCTGTTTTTAGTCGTTTTGTCACATTTTTGTGGTGTTTTCATCTGTTTCAAGTCGGTTCATCACGTTTTTGTGGTGTTTTCATCTGTTTTAAGTGGTTTCATAACTTTTTTGTGGTGTTTTCATCGGTTTTTAGTGTTTTTTGCGGTGTCTTGCGTCTGTTTTTAGCCGTTTCATCACGTTTTTGTGGTGTGTTTCGTCTGTTTATAGTTTTTATCACGTTTTTGTGGTGTTTTCATCCGTCTTTAGTCATTTTTGTCACTTTTTTGTGGGGTTTTCATCTGTTTTTAGTCGTTTCATCAAGTTTTTGTAGTGTGTTTCGTCTGTTTTTAGTTGTCTTATCACGTTTTGTGGTGTTTTCATCTGTTTTTAGTCGTTTCATCACGTTTTTGTGGTGTTTTCGTCTGTTTTTAGTCGTTATGTCATGTGTTTGTGGTGTTTTGCGTCTGTTTTAAGTCGTTTCATCACATATTTGTGGTGTTTTCGTCTGTTTTTAGTCGTTTTATCACGTTTTTGTGGTGTTTTGACATGTTTTTAGTTGTTTTGTCATTTTTTTGTGGAGTTTTGCGTCTGTTTTCATTCGTTTTATCATGTTTTGTGCGGTTTTGCGTCTGTTTTTAGTCGTTTCATCACTTTTTCTGGTGTTTTTGTCTGTTTTTATTTGTTTTATCATATTTTTGTGGTGTTTTGATCTTTTTTTGGTCGTTTTGTCATGTTTTTGTGGTGTTTTAATCTGTTTTTAGACGTTTCATCACGTTTTTGCGCAGTTTTCATCTGTTTTTAGTCTTTTTGTCACATTTTTGTGGTGTCTTGCGTCTGTTTTTAGTCGTTTCATAATGTTTTTGTGGAGTTTTGCATCTGTTTTTAGTCGTTTCGTCATGTTTTTGTGGAGTCTTGGTCTGTTTGTAGTTGTTTTGTCAGGTTTTTTGGTGTTTTCACCTGTTTTTAGTCTTTTCATCACGTTTTTGTGGTGTTTTGCGTCTGTTTTAAGTCGTTTCATCTCATATTTGTGGTGTTTCGTCTGTTTTTAATCGTTTCATCACGTTTTTGTGGTGTTTTGATATGTTTTTAGTTGTTTTGTCATGTTTTTGTGGTGTTTTCATTTGTTTTTAGTCGTTTTATCATGTTTTTGTGGTGTTTTCGTCTGTTTTTAGTCTTTTTGTCACATTTTTGTGGTGTTTTCATCTGTTTCAAGTCGGTTCATCACGTTTTTGTGGTGTTTTCATCTGTTTTAAGTGGTTTCATAACGTATTTGTGGTGTTTTCGTCTGATTTTAGTCGTTTCATCACGTTTTTGTTGGTGTTTTCGTCTGTTTTTAGTCGTTTTGTCACATTTTAGTGGTATTTTAAACAGTTTTTAGTCGTTTTGTCATGTTTCTGTGGAATTTTTCGTCTGTTTTTAGTCGTTTCATCACGTTTTTGTGGTGTTTCCGTCTGTTTCTAGTCCTTTTGCCATGTTTTTTGTGGTGTTTTGCGTCTGTTTTTAATCGTTTCATCACGTTTTTGTGGTGTTTCGTCTGTTTTTAGTTGTCTTATCACGTTTTGTGGTGTTTTCATCTGTTTTTAGTCGTTTCATCACGTTTTTGTGGAGTTTTGCGTCTTTTTTTAGTCGTTTTGTCATGTTTTTGTGAAGTCTTGGTCTGTTTTTAGTCGTTTTGTCAGGTTTTTTGGTGTTTTCATCTGTTTTTAGTTGTTTCATCACATTTTTGTGGAGTTTTCATCCGTCTTTAGTCATTTTTGTCACGTTTTTGTGGTGTTTTCATCTGTTTTTAGTCGTTTATCACGTTTTTGTGGTGTGTTTCGTCTGTTTTTAGTTGTCTTATCACGTTTTGTGGTGTTTTCATCTGTTTTTAGTCGTTTCATCACGTTTTTGTGGAGTCTTGGTCTGTTTGTAGTCGTTTTGTCAGGTTTTTTGGTGTTTTCATCTGTTTTTAGTCTTTTCATCACGTTTTTGTTGAGTTTTGCCTCTGTTTTTAGTTGTTTCATCACGGTTTAGTGGTGTTTTCATCTGTTTTTAGTCGTTTCATCACGTTTTTGTGGTGTTTTCATCTGTTTTTAGTCGTTTCATCACATTTTTGTGGTGTGTTTTGTCTGTTTATAGTTGTTTTATCACGTTTTTGTGGTGTTTTCATCCGTTTTTAGTCATTTTTTTCACTTTTTTGTGGTGTTTTCATCAGTTTTTAGTCGTTTCATCACGTTTTTGTGGTGTTTTCGTCTGTTTTTAGTCGTTATGTCATGTGTTTGTGGTGTTTTGCGTCTGTTTTAAGTCGTTTCATCACATATTTGTGGTGTTTTCGTCTGTTTTTAGTCGTTTTATCACGTTTTTGTGGTGTTTTGACATGTTTTTAGTTGTTTTGTCATTTTTTTGTGGAGTTTTGCGTCTGTTTTCATTCGTTTTATCATGTTTTGTGCGGTTTTGCGTCTGTTTTTAGTCGTTTCATCACTTTTTCTGGTGTTTTTGTCTGTTTTTATTTGTTTTATCATATTTTTGTGGTGTTTTGATCTTTTTTTGGTCGTTTTGTCATGTTTTTGTGGTGTTTTAATCTGTTTTTAGACGTTTCATCACGTTTTTGCGCAGTTTTCATCATTTTTTAGTCTTTTTGTCACATTTTTGTGGTGTCTTGCGTCTGTTTTTAGTCGTTTCATAATGTTTTTGTGGAGTTTTGCATCTGTTTTTAGTCGTTTCGTCATGTTTTTGTGGAGTCTTGGTCTGTTTGTAGTTGTTTTGTCAGGTTTTTTGGTGTTTTCACCTGTTTTTAGTCTTTTCATCACGTTTTTGTGGTGTTTTGCGTCTGTTTTAAGTCGTTTCATCTCATATTTGTGGTGTTTCGTCTGTTTTTAATCGTTTCATCACGTTTTTGTGGTGTTTTGATATGTTTTTAGTTGTTTTGTCATGTTTTTGTGGTGTTTTCATTTGTTTTTAGTCGTTTTATCATGTTTTTGTGGTGTTTTCGTCTGTTTTTAGTCTTTTTGTCACATTTTTGTGGTGTTTTCATCTGTTTCAAGTCGGTTCATCACGTTTTTGTGGTGTTTTCATCTGTTTTAAGTGGTTTCATAACGTATTTGTGGTGTTTTCGTCTGATTTTAGTCGTTTCATCACGTTTTTGTTGGTGTTTTCGTCTGTTTTTAGTCGTTTTGTCACATTTTAGTGGTATTTTAAACAGTTTTTAGTCGTTTTGTCATGTTTCTGTGGAATTTTTCGTCTGTTTTTAGTCGTTTCATCACGTTTTTGTGGTGTTTCCGTCTGTTTCTAGTCGTTTTGCCATGTTTTTGTGGTGTTTTGCGTCTGTTTTTAATCGTTTCATCACGTTTTTGTGGTGTTTCGTCTGTTTTTAGTTGTCTTATCACGCTTTGTGGTGTTTTCATCTGTTTTTAGTCGTTTCATCACGTTTTTGTGGAGTTTTGCGTCTTTTTTTAGTCGTTTTGTCATGTTTTTGTGAAGTCTTGGTCTGTTTTTAGTCGTTTTGTCAGGTTTTTTGGTGTTTTCATCTGTTTTTAGTTGTTTCATCACATTTTTGTGGAGTTTTGCGTCTGTCTATAGTTTTTATCATGTTTTTGTGGTGTTTTCATCCGTCTTTAGTCATTTTTGTCACGTTTTTGTGGTGTTTTCATCTGTTTTTAGTCGTTTATCACGTTTTTGTGGTGTGTTTCGTCTGTTTTTAGTTGTCTTATCACGTTTTGTGGTGTTTTCATCTGTTTTTAGTCGTTTCATCACGTTTTTGTGGAGTCTTGGTCTGTTTGTAGTCGTTTTGTCAGGTTTTTTGGTGTTTTCATCTGTTTTTAGTCTTTTCATCACGTTTTTGTTGAGTTTTGCCTCTGTTTTTAGTTGTTTCATCACGGTTTAGTGGTGTTTTCATCTGTTTTTAGTCGTTTCATCACGTTTTTGTGGTGTTTTCATCTGTTTTTAGTCGTTTCATCACATTTTTGTGGTGTGTTTTGTCTGTTTATAGTTGTTTTATCACGTTTTTGTGGTGTTTTCATCCGTTTTTAGTCATTTTTTTCACTTTTTTGTGGTGTTTTCATCAGTTTTTAGTCGTTTCATCACGTTTTTGTGGTGTGTTTCGTCTGTTTTTAGTTGTCTTATCACGCTTTGTGGTGTTTTCATCTGTTTTTAGTCGTTTCATCACGTTTTTGTGGTGTTTTGTCTGTTTTTAGTCGTTTCATCAAGTTTTGTGGTGTCTTGGTCTGTTTGTAGTCGTTTTGTCAGGTTTTTTGGTGTTTTCACCTGTTTTTAGTCTTTTCATCACGTTTTTGTGGTGTTTTGCGTCTGTTTTAAGTCGTTTCATCTCATATTTGTGGTGTTTCGTCTGTTTTTAATCGTTTCATCACGTTTTTGTGGTGTTTTGATATGTTTTTAGTTGTTTTGTCATGTTTTTGTGGTGTTTTCATTTGTTTTTAGTCGTTTTATCATGTTTTTGTGGTGTTTTCGTCTGTTTTTAGTCTTTTTGTCACATTTTTGTGGTGTTTTCATCTGTTTCAAGTCGGTTCATCACGTTTTTGTGGTGTTTTCATCTGTTTTAAGTGGTTTCATAACTTTTTTGTGGTGTTTTCATCTGTTTTTAGTCGTTTCATCACGTTTTTGTGGTGTGTTTCGTCTGTTTTTAGTCATTTTGTCATGTATTTGTGGTATTTTCATCTGTTTTAAGTCGTTTCATAACGTATTTGTGGTGTTTTCGTCTGATTTTAGTCGTTTCATCACGTTTTTGTTGGTGTTTTCATCTGTTTTTAGTCGTTTATCACGTTTTTGTGGTGTGTTTCGTCTGTTTTTAGTTGTCTTATCACATTTTGTGGTGTTTTCATCTGTTTTTAGTCGTTTCATCACGTTTTTGTGGAGTCTTGGTCTGTTTGTAGTCGTTTTGTCAGGTTTTTTTGGTGTTTTCATCTGTTTTTAGTCTTTTCATCACGTTTTTGTTGAGTTTTGCCTCTGTTTTTAGTTGTTTCATCACGGTTTAGTGGTGTTTTCATCTGTTTTTAGTCATTTCATCACGTTTTTGTGGTGTTTTCATCTGTTTTTAGTCGTATTCGCGGTGTTTTGCGTCTGTTTTTAGTCGTTTCATCACATTTTTGTGGTGTGTTTTGTCTGTTTATAGTTGTTTTATCACGTTTTTGTGGTGTTTTCATCCGTTTTTTGTCATTTTTTTCACTTTTTTTGTGGTGTTTTCATCAGTTTTTAGTCGTTTCATCACGTTTTTGTGGTGTGTTTCGTCTGTTTTTAGTTGTCTTATCACGCTTTGTGGTGTTTTCATCTGTTTTTAGTCGTTTCATCACGTTTTTGTGGTGTTTTGTCTGTTTTTAGTTGTTTCATCAAGTTTTGTGGTGTCTTGGTCTGTTTGTAGTCGTTTTGTCAGGTTTTTTGGTGTTTTCACCTGTTTTTAGTCTTTTCATCACGTTTTTGTGGTGTTTTGCGTCTGTTTTAAGTCGTTTCATCTCATATTTGTGGTGTTTCGTCTGTTTTTAATCGTTTCATCACGTTTTTGTGGTGTTTTGATATGTTTTTAGTTGTTTTGTCATGTTTTTGTGGTGTTTTCATTTGTTTTTAGTCGTTTTATCATGTTTTTGTGGTGTTTTCGTCTGTTTTTAGTCTTTTTGTCACATTTTGGTGGTGTTTTCATCTGTTTCAAGTCGGTTCATCACGTTTTTGTGGTGTTTTCATCTGTTTTAAGTGGTTTCATAACTTTTTTGTGGTGTTTTCATCTGTTTTTAGTCGTTTCATCACGTTTTTGTGGTGTGTTTCGTCTGTTTTTAGTCATTTTGTCATGTATTTGTGGTATTTTCATCTGTTTTAAGTCGTTTCATAACGTATTTGTGGTGTTTTCGTCTGATTTTAGTCGTTTCATCACGTTTTTGTTGGTGTTTTCGTCTGTTTTTAGTCGTTTTGTCACATTTTAGTGGTATTTTAAACAGTTTTTAGTCGTTTTGTCATGTTTCTGTGGAATTTTTCGTCTGTTTTTAGTCGTTTCATCACGTTTTTGTGGTGTTTCCGTCTGTTTCTAGTCGTTTTGCCATGTTTTTGTGGTGTTTTGCGTCTGTTTTTAATCGTTTCATCACGTTTTTGTGGTGTTTCGTCTGTTTTTAGTTGTCTTATCACGTTTTGTGGTGTTTTCATCTGTTTTTAGTCGTTTCATCACGTTTTTGTGGAGTTTTGCGTCTTTTTTTAGTCGTTTTGTCATGTTTTTGTGGAGTCTTGGTCTGTTTTTAGTCGTTTTGTCAGGTTTTTTGGTGTTTTCATTTGTTTTTAGTCGTTTTATCATGTTTTTGTGGTGTTTTCGTCTGTTTTTAGTCTTTTTGTCACATTTTTGTGGTGTTTTCATCTGTTTCAAGTCGGTTTTTGACTGGTGTTTTCATCTGTTTAAAGTGGTTTCATAACGTATTTGTGGTGTTTTCGTCTGATTTTAGTCGTTTCATCACGTTTTTGTTGGTGTTTTCGTCTGTTTTTAGTCGTTTTGTCACATTTTAGTGGTATTTTAAACAGTTTTTAGTCGTTTTGTCATGTTTCTGTGGAATTTTTCGTCTGTTTTTAGTCGTTTCATCACGTTTTTGTGGTGTTTCCGTCTGTTTCTAGTCGTTTTGCCATGTTTTTGTGGTGTTTTGCGTCTGTTTTTAATCGTTTCATCACGTTTTTGTGGTGTTTCGTCTGTTTTTAGTTGTCTTATCACGTTTTGTGGTGTTTTCATCTGTTTTTAGTCGTTTCATCACGTTTTTGTGGAGTTTTGCGTCTTTTTTTAGTCGTTTTGTCATGTTTTTGTGAAGTCTTGGTCTGTTTTTAGTCGTTTTGTCAGGTTTTTTGGTGTTTTCATCTGTTTTTAGTTGTTTCATCACATTTTTGTGGAGTTTTGCGTCTGTCTATAGTTTTTATCATGTTTTTGTGGTGTTTTCATCCGTCTTTAGTCATTTTTGTCACGTTTTTGTGGTGTTTTCATCTGTTTTTAGTCGTTTATCACGTTTTTGTGGTGTGTTTCGTCTGTTTTTAGTTGTCTTATCACGTTTTGTGGTGTTTTCATCTGTTTTTAGTCGTTTCATCACGTTTTTGTGGAGTCTTGGTCTGTTTGTAGTCGTTTTGTCAGGTTTTTTGGTGTTTTCATCTGTTTTTAGTCTTTTCATCACGTTTTTGTTGAGTTTTGCCTCTGTTTTTAGTTGTCTTATCACGGTTTAGTGGTGTTTTCATCTGTTTTTAGTCGTTTCATCACGTTTTTGTGGTGTTTTCATCTGTTTTTAGTCGTATTCGCGGTGTTTTGCGTCTGTTTTTAGTCGTTTCATCACATTTTTGTGGTGTGTTTTGTCTGTTTATAGTTGTTTTATCACGTTTTTGTGGTGTTTTCATCCGTTTTTAGTCATTTTTTTCACTTTTTTGTGGTGTTTTCATCAGTTTTTAGTCGTTTCATCACGTTTTTGTGGTGTGTTTCGTCTGTTTTTAGTTGTCTTATCACGTTTTGTGGTGTTTTCATCTGTTTTTAGTCGGTTCATCACGTTTTTGTGGTGTTTTTTCTGTTTTTAGTTGTTTCATCAAGTTTTGTGGTGTTTTCATCTGTTTTTAGTCGTTTCATCACGTTTTTGTGGTGTTTTCATCTGTTTCAAGTCATTTTTGTCATGTATTTGTGGTGTTTTCATCTGTTTTAAGTCGTTTCATAACGTATTTGTGGTGTTTTCGTCTGATTTTAGTCGTTTCATCACGTTTTTGTTGGTGTTTTCGTCTGTTTTTAGTCGTTTTGTCACATTTTTGTGGTGTTTTCATCTGTTTCAAGTCGGTTCATCACGTTTTTGTGGTGTTTTCATCTGTTTTAAGTGGTTTCATAACTTTTTTGTGGTGTTTTCATCGGTTTTTAGTGTTTTTTGCGGTGTCTTGCGTCTGTTTTTAGCCGTTTCATCACGTTTTTGTGGTGTGTTTCGTCTGTTTATAGTTTTTATCACGTTTTTGTGGTGTTTTCATCCGTCTTTAGTCATTTTTGTCACTTTTTTGTGGTGTTTTCATCTGTTTTTAGTCGTTTCATCAAGTTTTTGTAGTGTGTTTCGTCTGTTTTTAGTTGTCTTATCACGTTTTGTGGTGTTTTCATCTGTTTTTAGTCGTTTCATCACGTTTTTGTGGTGTTTTCGTCTGTTTTTAGCCGTTATGTCATGTGTTTGTGGTGTTTTGCGTCTGTTTTAAGTCGTTTCATCACATATTTGTGGTGTTTTCGTCTGTTTTTAGTCGTTTTATCACGTTTTTGTGGTGTTTTGACATGTTTTTAGTTGTTTTGTCATTTTTTTGTGGAGTTTTGCGTCTGTTTTCAGTCGTTTTATCATGTTTTGTGCAGTTTTGCGTCTGTTTTTAGTCGTTTCATCACTTTTTTCTGGTGTTTTTGTCTGTTTTTATTTGTTTTATCATATTTTTGTGGTGTTTTGATCTTTTTTTGGTCGTTTTGTCATGTTTTTGTGGTGTTTTAATCTGTTTTTAGACGTTTCATCACGTTTTTGCGCAGTTTTCATCTGTTTTTAGTCTTTTTGTCACATTTTTGTGGTGTCTTGCGTCTGTTTTTAGTCGTTTCATAATGTTTTTGTGGAGTTTTGCATCTGTTTTTAGTCGTTTTGTCATGTTTTTGTGGAGTCTTGGTCTGTTTGTAGTCGTTTTGTCAGGTTTTTTGGTGTTTTCACCTGTTTTTAGTCTTTTCATCACGTTTTTGTGGTGTTTTGCGTCTGTTTTAAGTCGTTTCATCTCATATTTGTGGTGTTTCGTCTGTTTTTAATCGTTTCATCACGTTTTTGTGGTGTTTTGATATGTTTTTAGTTGTTTTGTCATGTTTTTGTGGTGTTTTCATTTGTTTTTAGTCGTTTTATCATGTTTTTGTGGTGTTTTCGTCTGTTTTTAGTCTTTTTGTCACATTTTTGTGGTGTTTTCATCTGTTTCAAGTCGGTTCATCACGTTTTTGTGGTATTTTCATCTGTTTTAAGTCGTTTCATAACGTATTTGTGGTGTTTTCATCTGTTTTTAGTCGTTTCATCACGTTTTTGTTGGTGTTTTCGTCTGTTTTGAGTTGTTTTGTCACATTTTAGTGGTATTTTAAACAGTTTTTAGTCGTTTTGTCATGTTTCTGTGGAATTTTTCGTCTGTTTTTAGTCGTTTCATCACGTTTTTGTGGTGTTTCCGTCTGTTTCTAGTCGTTTTGCCATGTTTTTGTGGTGTTTTGCGTCTGTTTTTAATCGTTTCATCACGTTTTTGTGGTGTTTCGTCTGTTTTTAGTTGTCTTATCACGTTTTGTGGTGTTTTCATCTGTTTTTAGTCGTTTCATCACGTTTTTGTGGAGTTTTGCGTCTTTTTTTAGTCGTTTTGTCATGTTTTTGTGGAGTCTTGGTCTGTTTTTAGTCGTTTTGTCAGGTTTTTTGGTGTTTTCATTTGTTTTTAGTCGTTTTATCATGTTTTTGTGGTGTTTTCGTCTGTTTTTAGTCTTTTTGTCACATTTTTGTGGTGTTTTCATCTGTTTCAAGTCGGTTTTTGACTGGTGTTTTCATCTGTTTTAAGTGGTTTCATAACGTATTTGTGGTGTTTTCGTCTGATTTTAGTCGTTTCATCACGTTTTTGTTGGTGTTTTCGTCTGTTTTTAGTCGTTTTGTCACATTTTAGTGGTATTTTAAACAGTTTTTAGTCGTTTTGTCATGTTTCTGTGGAATTTTTCGTCTGTTTTTAGTCGTTTCATCACGTTTTTGTGGTGTTTCCGTCTGTTTCTAGTCGTTTTGCCATGTTTTTGTGGTGTTTTGCGTCTGTTTTTAATCGTTTCATCACGTTTTTGTGGTGTTTCGTCTGTTTTTAGTTGTCTTATCACGTTTTGTGGTGTTTTCATCTGTTTTTAGTCGTTTATCACGTTTTTGTGGTGTGTTTCGTCTGTTTTTAGTTTGTCTTATCACGTTTTGTGGTGTTTTCATCTGTTTTTAGTCGTTTCATCACGTTTTTGTGGTGTTTTCGTCTGTTTTTAGTCGTTATGTCATGTGTTTGTGGTGTTTTGCGTCTGTTTTTAGTTGTTTCATCACGTTTTTGTGGTGTTTCGTCTGTTTTTAGTTGTCTTATCACGTTTTGTGGTTTTTTCATCTGTTTTTAGTCGTTTCATCACGTTTTTGTGGTGTGTTCATCTGTTTTTAGTTATTTTTGTCATGTATTTGTGGTGTTTTCATCTGTTTTAAGTCGTTTCATAACGTATTTGTGGTGTTTTCGTCTGATTTTAGTCGTTTCATCACGTTTTTGTTGGTGTTTTCGTCTGTTTTTAGTCGTTTTGTCACGCATTAGTGGTATTTTAAACAGTTTTTAGTAGTTTTGTCATGTTTCTGTGGAATTTTACGTCTGTTTTTAGTCGTTTCATCACATTTTTGTGGTGTTTTCGTCAGTTTTTAGTCGTTTTGCCATGTTTTTGTGGTGTTTTGCGTCTGTTTTTAGTCGTTTCATCACGTTTTTGTGGTTTTTTTATCCGTGTTTAGTCGTTTTTATAATGTTTTTGTGGAGTTTTGCGTCTGTTTTTAGTCGTTTTGTCATGTTTTTGTGGTGTTGTCTGTTTTTAATCGTTTTGTCACGTTTTAGTGGTGTTTTCATCTGTTTTCAGTCGATTTGTCATGTTCCTTTGGAGTTTTGCGTCTGTTTTTAGTCGTTTCATCACGTTTTTGTGGTGTGTTTCGTCTGTTTTTAGTTGTCCTATCACGTTCTGTGGTGTTTTAATCTGCTTTTAGACGTTTCATCACTTTTTTGCGCAGTTTATATCTGTTTTTAGTCTTTTTGACACATTTTTGTGGTGTCTTGCTTCTGTTTTTAGTTGTTTCATCACGTTTTTGTGGTGTGTTTTGTCTGTTTTTAGTTGTTTTATCTAGTTTTTGTGGTGTTTTCAACAGTTTTTAGTCGTTTCATCACGTTTTTGTTGAGTTTTGCATCTGTTTTTAGTTGTTTCATCACGTTTTTGTGGTGTTTTCATCTGTTTTTAGTCGTTTTTGTTGTGTCTTGTGTTTGTTTTTAGTCGTTTCATTACGTTTTTGTGGTGTGTTTCGTCTGTTTATAGTTGTTTTATCACGTTTTTGTGGTATTTTCATCCGTTTATAGTCTTTTTTGTCACGTTTTTGTGATGTTTCATCTGTTTTTAGTCGTTTCATCATGTTTTTCTGGAGTTTTGCGTCTGTCTTTAGTTGTTTTGTCATGTTCTTGTGGTGTTTTCGTATGTTTTTAGTCGTTTTGTCACATTTTTGTGGTGTTTTCATCTGTTTTAAGTCGGTTCATAACGTTTTTGTGGTGTTTTCGTCTGTTTTTAGTAATTCCATCACGTTTTTGTGGTGTTTTTGTTTTTTTTAGTTGTTTTATCATATTTTTGTGGTGTTTTCATCTGTTTTAAGTGGTTTCATCACGTTTTTGTGGTGTTTTCATCTGTTTTTAGACTTTTTTTGTGGTGTCTTGCGTCTGTTTTTAGTCGTTTCATCACGTTTTTGTGGTGTGTTTCGTCTGTTTATAGTTTTTATCACGTTTTTGTGGTGTTTTCATCCGTCTTTAGTCATTTTTGTCACGTTTTTGTGGTGTTTTCATCTGTTTTTAGTCGTTTCATCAAGTTTTTGTAGTGTGTTTCGTCTGTTTTTAGTTGTCTTATCACGTTTTGTTGTGTTTTCATCTGTTTTTAGTCGTTTCATCACGTTTTTGTGGTGTTTTCATCTGTTTTTAGTTGTTTTGTCATTTTTTTGTGGAGTTTTGCGTCTGTTTTCAGTCGTTTTATCATGTTTTGTGCAGTTTTGCGTCTGTTTTTAGTCGTTTCATCACTTTTTTCTGGTGTTTTTGTCTGTTTTTATTTGTTTTATCATATTTTTGTGGTGTTTTGATCTTTTTTTGGTCGTTTTGTCATGTTTTTGTGGTGTTTTAATCTGTTTTTAGACGTTTCATCACGTTTTTGCGCAGTTTTCATCTGTTTTTAGTCTTTTTGTCACATTTTTGTGGTGTCTTGCGTCTGTTTTTAGTCGTTTCATAATGTTTTTGTGGAGTTTTGCATCTGTTTTTAGTCGTTTTGTCATGTTTTTGTGGAGTCTTGGTCTGTTTGTAGTCGTTTTGTCAGGTTTTTTGGTGTTTTCACCTGTTTTTAGTCTTTTCATCACGTTTTTGTGGTGTTTTGCGTCTGTTTTAAGTCGTTTCATCTCATATTTGTGGTGTTTCGTCTGTTTTTAATCGTTTCATCACGTTTTTGTGGTGTTTTGATATGTTTTTAGTTGTTTTGTCATGTTTTTGTGGTGTTTTCATTTGTTTTTAGTCGTTTTATCATGTTTTTGTGGTGTTTTCGTCTGTTTTTAGTCTTTTTGTCACATTTTTGTGGTGTTTTCATCTGTTTCAAGTCGGTTCATCACGTTTTTGTGGTATTTTCATCTGTTTTAAGTCGTTTCATAACGTATTTGTGGTGTTTTCATCTGTTTTTAGTCGTTTCATCACGTTTTTGTTGGTGTTTTCGTCTGTTTTTAGTTGTTTTGTCACATTTTAGTGGTATTTTAAACAGTTTTTAGTCGTTTTGTCATGTTTCTGTGGAATTTTTCGTCTGTTTTTAGTCGTTTCATCACGTTTTTGTGGTGTTTCCGTCTGTTTCTAGTCGTTTTGCCATGTTTTTGTGGTGTTTTGCGTCTGTTTTTAATCGTTTCATCACGTTTTTGTGGTGTTTCGTCTGTTTTTAGTTGTCTTATCACGTTTTGTGGTGTTTTCATCTGTTTTTAGTCGTTTATCACGTTTTTGTGGTGTGTTTCGTCTGTTTTTAGTTTGTCTTATCACGTTTTGTGGTGTTTTCATCTGTTTTTAGTCGTTTCATCACGTTTTTGTGGTGTTTTCGTCTGTTTTTAGTCGTTATGTCATGTGTTTGTGGTGTTTTGCGTCTGTTTTTAGTTGTTTCATCACGTTTTTGTGGTGTTTCGTCTGTTTTTAGTTGTCTTATCACGTTTTGTGGTTTTTTCATCTGTTTTTAGTCGTTTCATCACGTTTTTGTGGTGTGTTCATCTGTTTTTAGTTATTTTTGTCATGTATTTGTGGTGTTTTCATCTGTTTTAAGTCGTTTCATAACGTATTTGTGGTGTTTTCGTCTGATTTTAGTCGTTTCATCACGTTTTTGTTGGTGTTTTCGTCTGTTTTTAGTCGTTTTGTCACGCATTAGTGGTATTTTAAACAGTTTTTAGTAGTTTTGTCATGTTTCTGTGGAATTTTACGTCTGTTTTTAGTCGTTTCATCACATTTTTGTGGTGTTTTCGTCAGTTTTTAGTCGTTTTGCCATGTTTTTGTGGTGTTTTGCGTCTGTTTTTAGTCGTTTCATCACGTTTTTGTGGTTTTTTTATCCGTGTTTAGTCGTTTTTATAATGTTTTTGTGGAGTTTTGCGTCTGTTTTTAGTCGTTTTGTCATGTTTTTGTGGTGTTGTCTGTTTTTAATCGTTTTGTCACGTTTTAGTGGTGTTTTCATCTGTTTTCAGTCGATTTGTCATGTTCCTTTGGAGTTTTGCGTCTGTTTTTAGTCGTTTCATCACGTTTTTGTGGTGTGTTTCGTCTGTTTTTAGTTGTCTTATCACGTTCTGTGGTGTTTTAATCTGCTTTTAGACGTTTCATCACTTTTTTGCGCAGTTTATATCTGTTTTTAGTCTTTTTGACACATTTTTGTGGTGTCTTGCTTCTGTTTTTAGTTGTTTCATCACGTTTTTGTGGTGTGTTTTGTCTGTTTTTAGTTGTTTTATCTAGTTTTTGTGGTGTTTTCAACAGTTTTTAGTCGTTTCATCACGTTTTTGTTGAGTTTTGCATCTGTTTTTAGTTGTTTCATCACGTTTTTGTGGTGTTTTCATCTGTTTTTAGTCGTTTTTGTTGTGTCTTGTGTTTGTTTTTAGTCGTTTCATTACGTTTTTGTGGTGTGTTTCGTCTGTTTATAGTTGTTTTATCACGTTTTTGTGGTATTTTCATCCGTTTATAGTCTTTTTTGTCACGTTTTTGTGATGTTTCATCTGTTTTTAGTCGTTTCATCATGTTTTTCTGGAGTTTTGCGTCTGTCTTTAGTTGTTTTGTCATGTTCTTGTGGTGTTTTCGTATGTTTTTAGTCGTTTTGTCACATTTTTGTGGTGTTTTCATCTGTTTTAAGTCGGTTCATAACGTTTTTGTGGTGTTTTCGTCTGTTTTTAGTAATTCCATCACGTTTTTGTGGTGTTTTTGTTTTTTTTAGTTGTTTTATCATATTTTTGTGGTGTTTTCATCTGTTTTAAGTGGTTTCATCACGTTTTTGTGGTGTTTTCATCTGTTTTTAGACTTTTTTTGTGGTGTCTTGCGTCTGTTTTTAGTCGTTTCATCACGTTTTTGTGGTGTGTTTCGTCTGTTTATAGTTTTTATCACGTTTTTGTGGTGTTTTCATCCGTCTTTAGTCATTTTTGTCACGTTTTTGTGGTGTTTTCATCTGTTTTTAGTCGTTTCATCAAGTTTTTGTAGTGTGTTTCGTCTGTTTTTAGTTGTCTTATCACGTTTTGTTGTGTTTTCATCTGTTTTTAGTCGTTTCATCACGTTTTTGTGGTGTTTTCGTCTGTTTTTAGTCGTTTTATCACGTTTTTGTGGTGTTTTGATATGTTTTTAGTTGTTTTGTCATTTTTTTGTGGTGTTTTCATTTGTTTTAGTCGTTTCATTACGTTTTTGTTGAATTCTGCATCTGTTTTTAGTCGTTTCATCACGTTTTTGTGGTGTTTTCATCTGTTTTTAGTCGTTTCATAATGTTTTTGTGGAGTTTTGCGTCTGTTTTTAGTCGTTTTGCATTGTAAAATGGAGCTTTGCGTCTGTTTTTAGTCGTTTTGTCATGTTTTTGTGGTGTTTTCATCCGTTTTTTGTCGTTTTGTCATGTTTTTGTGGGTTTTTCGTCTGTTTTTAGTCGTTTCATCACGATTTTGTGGTGTTTTCATCTGTTTTTAGTTGTTTCATAATGTTTTTGTGGAGTTTTGCGTCTGTTTTTAGTTGTTTTCTCAAGTTTTTGTGGTGTTGCCTGTTTTTAATCGTTTTGTCACGTTTTTGTGGTGTGTTTCGTCTGTTTATAGTTGTTTTATCACGTTTTTGTGGTGTTTTCATCCGTCTTTAGTCATTTTTGTCACGTTTTTGTGGTGTTTTCATCTGTTTTTAGTCGTTTCATTACGTTTTTGTGGTGTGTTTCGTCTGTTTTTAGTTGTCTTATCACGTTTTGTGGTGTTTTCATCTGTTTTTAGTCGTTTCATTACGTTTTTGTTGAATTTTGCATCTGTTTTTAGTTGTTTCATCACATATTTGTGGAGTTTTGCGTCTGTCTATAGTTTTTATCATGTTTTTGTGGTGTTTTCATCCGTCTTTAGTCATTTTTGTCACGTTTTTGTGGTGTGTTTCGTCTGTTTTTAGTTTGTCTTATCACGTTTTGTGGTGTTTTCATCTGTTTTTAGTCGTTTCATCACGTTTTTGTGGTGTTTCGTCTGTTTTTAGTTGTCTTATCACGTTTTGTGGTGTTTTCATCTGTTTTTAGTCGTTTCATCACGTTTTTGTGGTGTTTTCATCTGTTTTTAGTTATTTTTGTCATGTATTTGTGGTTTTTTCATCTGTTTTAAGTCGTTTCATAACGTATTTGTGGTGTTTTCGTCTGATTTTAGTCGTTTCATCACGTTTTTGTTGGTGTTTTCGTCTGTTTTTAGTCGTTTTGTCACGCATTAGTGGTATTTTAAACAGTTTTTAGTAGTTTTGTCATCTTTCTGTGGAATTTTACGTCTGTTTTTAGTCGTTTCATCACGTTTTTGTGGTGTTTTCGTCAGTTTTTAGTCGTTTTGCCATGTTTTTGTGGTGTTTTGCGTCTGTTTTTAGTCGTTTCATCACGTTTTTGTGGTTTTTTTATCCGTGTTTAGTCGTTTTTATAATGTTTTTGTGGAGTTTTGCGTCTGTTTTTAGTCGTTTTGTCATGTTTTTGTGGTGTTGTCTGTTTCTAATCGTTCTGTCACGTTTGAGTGGTGTTTTCATCTGTTTTCAGTCGATTTGTCATGTTCCTTTGGAGTTTTGCGTCTGTTTTTAGTCTATTCATCATGTTTTTGTGGAGTTTTGCGTCAGTTTTTAGTCGTTTTGTCAGGTTTTTTGGTGTTTTCATCTGTTTTTAGTTGTTTCATCACATTTTTGTGGAGTTTTGCGTCTGTCTATAGTTTTTATCATGTTTTTGTGGTGTTTTCATCCGTCTTTAGTCATTTTTGTCACGTTTTTGTGGTGTTTTCATCTGTTTTTAGTCGTTTATCACGTTTTTGTGGTGTGTTTCGTCTGTTTTTAGTTGTCTTATCACGTTTTGTGGTGTTTTCATCTGTTTTTAGTCGTTTCATCACGTTTTTGTGGAGTCTTGGTCTGTTTGTAGTCGTTTTGTCAGGTTTTTTGGTGTTTTCATCTGTTTTTAGTCTTTTCATCACGTTTTTGTTGAGTTTTGCCTCTGTTTTTAGTTGTCTTATCACGGTTTAGTGGTGTTTTCATCTGTTTTTAGTCGTTTCATCACGTTTTTGTGGTGTTTTCATCTGTTTTTAGTCGTATTCGCGGTGTTTTGCGTCTGTTTTTAGTCGTTTCATCACATTTTTGTGGTGTGTTTTGTCTGTTTATAGTTGTTTTATCACGTTTTTGTGGTGTTTTCATCCGTTTTTAGTCATTTTTTTCACTTTTTTGTGGTGTTTTCATCAGTTTTTAGTCGTTTCATCACGTTTTTGTGGTGTGTTTCGTCTGTTTTTAGTTGTCTTATCACGTTTTGTGGTGTTTTCATCTGTTTTTAGTCGGTTCATCACGTTTTTGTGGTGTTTTTTCTGTTTTTAGTTGTTTCATCAAGTTTTGTGGTGTTTTCATCTGTTTTTAGTCGTTTCATCACGTTTTTGTGGTGTTTTCATCTGTTTCAAGTCATTTTTGTCATGTATTTGTGGTGTTTTCATCTGTTTTAAGTCGTTTCATAACGTATTTGTGGTGTTTTCGTCTGATTTTAGTCGTTTCATCACGTTTTTGTTGGTGTTTTCGTCTGTTTTTAGTCGTTTTGTCACATTTTTGTGGTGTTTTCATCTGTTTCAAGTCGGTTCATCACGTTTTTGTGGTGTTTTCATCTGTTTTAAGTGGTTTCATAACTTTTTTGTGGTGTTTTCATCGGTTTTTAGTGTTTTTTGCGGTGTCTTGCGTCTGTTTTTAGCCGTTTCATCACGTTTTTGTGGTGTGTTTCGTCTGTTTATAGTTTTTATCACGTTTTTGTGGTGTTTTCATCCGTCTTTAGTCATTTTTGTCACTTTTTTGTGGTGTTTTCACCTGTTTTTAGTCGTTTCATCAAGTTTTTGTAGTGTGTTTCGTCTGTTTTTAGTTGTCTTATCACGTTTTGTGGTGTTTTCATCTGTTTTTAGTCGTTTCATCACGTTTTTGTGGTGTTTTCGTCTGTTTTTAGTCGTTATGTCATGTGTTTGTGGTGTTTTGCGTCTGTTTTAAGTCGTTTCATCACATATTTGTGGTGTTTTCGTCTGTTTTTAGTCGTTTTATCACGTTTTTGTGGTGTTTTGACATGTTTTTAGTTGTTTTGTCATTTTTTTGTGGAGTTTTGCGTCTGTTTTCAGTCGTTTTATCATGTTTTGTGCAGTTTTGCGTCTGTTTTTAGTCGTTTCATCACTTTTTTCTGGTGTTTTTGTCTGTTTTTATTTGTTTTATCATATTTTTGTGGTGTTTTGATCTTTTTTTGGTCGTTTTGTCATGTTTTTGTGGTGTTTTAATCTGTTTTTAGACGTTTCATCACGTTTTTGCGCAGTTTTCATCTGTTTTTAGTCTTTTTGTCACATTTTTGTGGTGTCTTGCGTCTGTTTTTAGTCGTTTCATAATGTTTTTGTGGAGTTTTGCATCTGTTTTTAGTCGTTTTGTCATGTTTTTGTGGAGTCTTGGTCTGTTTGTAGTCGTTTTGTCAGGTTTTTTGGTGTTTTCACCTGTTTTTAGTCTTTTCATCACGTTTTTGTGGTGTTTTGCGTCTGTTTTAAGTCGTTTCATCTCATATTTGTGGTGTTTCGTCTGTTTTTAATCGTTTCATCACGTTTTTGAGGTGTTTTGATATGTTTTTAGTTGTTTTGTCATGTTTTTGTGGTGTTTTCATTTGTTTTTAGTCGTTTTATCATGTTTTTGTGGTGTTTTCGTCTGTTTTTAGTCTTTTTGTCACATTTTTGTGGTGTTTTCATCTGTTTCAAGTCGGTTCATCACGTTTTTGTGGTATTTTCATCTGTTTTAAGTCGTTTCATAACGTATTTGTGGTGTTTTCATCTGTTTTTAGTCGTTTCATCACGTTTTTGTTGGTGTTTTCGTCTGTTTTTAGTTGTTTTGTCACATTTTAGTGGTATTTTAAACAGTTTTTAGTCGTTTTGTCATGTTTCTGTGGAATTTTTCGTCTGTTTTTAGTCGTTTCATCACGTTTTTGTGGTGTTTCCGTCTGTTTCTAGTCGTTTTGCCATGTTTTTGTGGTGTTTTGCGTCTGTTTTTAATCGTTTCATCACGTTTTTGTGGTGTTTCGTCTGTTTTTAGTTGTCTTATCACGTTTTGTGGTGTTTTCATCTGTTTTTAGTCGTTTCATCACGTTTTTGTGGAGTTTTGCGTCTTTTTTTAGTCGTTTTGTCATGTTTTTGTGGAGTCTTGGTCTGTTTTTAGTCGTTTTGTCAGGTTTTTTGGTGTTTTCATCTGTTTTTAGTCTTTTCATCACATTTTTGTGGAGTTTTGCGTCTGTCTATAGTTTTTATAATGTTTTTGTGGTGTTTTCATCCGTCTTTAGTCATTTTTGTCACGTTTTTGTGGTGTTTTCATCTGTTTTTAGTCGTTTATCACGTTTTTGTGGTGTGTTTCGTCTGTTTTTAGTTGTCTTATCACGTTTTGTGGTGTTTTCATCTGTTTTTAGTCGTTTCATTACGTTTTTGTTGAATTTTGCATCTGTTTTTAGTTGTTTCATCACATATTTGTGGAGTTTTGCGTCTGTCTATAGTTTTTATCATGTTTTTGTGGTGTTTTCATCCGTCTTTAGTCATTTTTGTCACGTTTTTGTGGTGTTTTCATCTGTTTTTAGTCGTTTATCACGTTTTTGTGGTGTGTTTCGTCTGTTTTTAGTTTGTCTTATCACGTTTTGTGGTGTTTTCATCTGTTTTTAGTCGTTTCATCACGTTTTTGTGGTGTTTTCGTCTGTTTTTAGTCGTTATGTCATGTGTTTGTGGTGTTTTGCGTCTGTTTTTAGTTGTTTCATCACGTTTTTGTGGTGTTTCGTCTGTTTTTAGTTGTCTTATCACGTTTTGTGGTTTTTTCATCTGTTTTTAGTCGTTTCATCACGTTTTTGTGGTGTGTTCATCTGTTTTTAGTTATTTTTGTCATGTATTTGTGGTGTTTTCATCTGTTTTAAGTCGTTTCATAACGTATTTGTGGTGTTTTCGTCTGATTTTAGTCGTTTCATCACGTTTTTGTTGGTGTTTTCGTCTGTTTTTAGTCGTTTTGTCACGCATTAGTGGTATTTTAAACAGTTTTTAGTAGTTTTGTCATGTTTCTGTGGAATTTTACGTCTGTTTTTAGTCGTTTCATCACATTTTTGTGGTGTTTTCGTCAGTTTTTAGTCGTTTTGCCATGTTTTTGTGGTGTTTTGCGTCTGTTTTTAGTCGTTTCATCACGTTTTTGTGGTTTTTTTATCCGTGTTTAGTCGTTTTTATAATGTTTTTGTGGAGTTTTGCGTCTGTTTTTAGTCGTTTTGTCATGTTTTTGTGGTGTTGTCTGTTTTTAATCGTTTTGTCACGTTTTAGTGGTGTTTTCATCTGTTTTCAGTCGATTTGTCATGTTCCTTTGGAGTTTTGCGTCTGTTTTTAGTCGTTTCATCACGTTTTTGTGGTGTGTTTCGTCTGTTTTTAGTTGTCTTATCACGTTCTGTGGTGTTTTAATCTGCTTTTAGACGTTTCATCACTTTTTTGCGCAGTTTATATCTGTTTTTAGTCTTTTTGACACATTTTTGTGGTGTCTTGCTTCTGTTTTTAGTTGTTTCATCACGTTTTTGTGGTGTGTTTTGTCTGTTTTTAGTTGTTTTATCTAGTTTTTGTGGTGTTTTCAACAGTTTTTAGTCGTTTCATCACGTTTTTGTTGAGTTTTGCATCTGTTTTTAGTTGTTTCATCACGTTTTTGTGGTGTTTTCATCTGTTTTTAGTCGTTTTTGTTGTGTCTTGTGTTTGTTTTTAGTCGTTTCATTACGTTTTTGTGGTGTGTTTCGTCTGTTTATAGTTGTTTTATCACGTTTTTGTGGTATTTTCATCCGTTTATAGTCTTTTTTGTCACGTTTTTGTGATGTTTCATCTGTTTTTAGTCGTTTCATCACGTTTTTGTGGTGTTTTCATCTGTTTTTAGTCGTATTCGCGGTGTTTTGCGTCTGTTTTTAGTCGTTTCATCACATTTTTGTGGTGTGTTTTGTCTGTTTATAGTTGTTTTATCACGTTTTTGTGGTGTTTTCATCCGTTTTTAGTCATTTTTTTCACTTTTTTGTGGTGTTTTCATCAGTTTTTAGTCGTTTCATCACGTTTTTGTGGTGTGTTTCGTCTGTTTTTAGTTGTCTTATCACGTTTTGTGGTGTTTTCATCTGTTTTTAGTCGGTTCATCACGTTTTTGTGGTGTTTTTTCTGTTTTTAGTTGTTTCATCAAGTTTTGTGGTGTTTTCATCTGTTTTTAGTCGTGTCATCACGTTTTTGTGGTGTTTTCATCTGTTTCAAGTCATTTTTGTCATGTATTTGTGGTGTTTTCATCTGTTTTAAGTCGTTTCATAACGTATTTGTGGTGTTTTCGTCTGATTTTAGTCGTTTCATCACGTTTTTGTTAGTGTTTTCGTCTGTTTTTAGTCGTTTTGTCACATTTTTGTGGTGTTTTCATCTGTTTCAAGTCGGTTCATCACGTTTTTGTGGTGTTTTCATCTGTTTTAAGTGGTTTCATAACTTTTTTGTGGTGTTTTCATCGGTTTTTAGTGTTTTTTGCGGTGTCTTGCGTCTGTTTTTAGCCGTTTCATCACGTTTTTGTGGTGTGTTTCGTCTGTTTATAGTTTTTATCACGTTTTTGTGGTGTTTTCATCCGTCTTTAGTCATTTTTGTCACTTTTTTGTGGTGTTTTCACCTGTTTTTAGTCGTTTCATCAAGTTTTTGTAGTGTGTTTCGTCTGTTTTTAGTTGTCTTATCACGTTTTGTGGTGTTTTCATCTGTTTTTAGTCGTTTCATCACGTTTTTGTGGTGTTTTCGTCTGTTTTTAGTCGTTATGTCATGTGTTTGTGGTGTTTTGCGTCTGTTTTAAGTCGTTTCATCACATATTTGTGGTGTTTTCGTCTGTTTTTAGTCGTTTTATCACGTTTTTGTGGTGTTTTGACATGTTTTTAGTTGTTTTGTCATTTTTTTGTGGAGTTTTGCGTCTGTTTTCAGTCGTTTTATCATGTTTTGTGCAGTTTTGCGTCTGTTTTTAGTCGTTTCATCACTTTTTTCTGGTGTTTTTGTCTGTTTTTATTTGTTTTATCATATTTTTGTGGTGTTTTGATCTTTTTTTGGTCGTTTTGTCATGTTTTTGTGGTGTTTTAATCTGTTTTTAGACGTTTCATCACGTTTTTGCGCAGTTTTCATCTGTTTTTAGTCTTTTTGTCACATTTTTGTGGTGTCTTGCGTCTGTTTTTAGTCGTTTCATAATGTTTTTGTGGAGTTTTGCATCTGTTTTTAGTCGTTTTGTCATGTTTTTGTGGAGTCTTGGTCTGTTTGTAGTCGTTTTGTCAGGTTTTTTGGTGTTTTCACCTGTTTTTAGTCTTTTCATCACGTTTTTGTGGTGTTTTGCGTCTGTTTTAAGTCGTTTCATCTCATATTTGTGGTGTTTCGTCTGTTTTTAATCGTTTCATCACGTTTTTGTGGTGTTTTGATATGTTTTTAGTTGTTTTGTCATGTTTTTGTGGTGTTTTCATTTGTTTTTAGTCGTTTTATCATGTTTTTGTGGTGTTTTCGTCTGTTTTTAGTCTTTTTGTCACATTTTTGTGGTGTTTTCATCTGTTTCAAGTCGGTTCATCACGTTTTTGTGGTATTTTCATCTGTTTTAAGTCGTTTCATAACGTATTTGTGGTGTTTTCATCTGTTTTTAGTCGTTTCATCACGTTTTTGTTGGTGTTTTCGTCTGTTTTTAGTTGTTTTGTCACATTTTAGTGGTATTTTAAACAGTTTTTAGTCGTTTTGTCATGTTTCTGTGGAATTTTTCGTCTGTTTTTAGTCGTTTCATCACGTTTTTGTGGTGTTTCCGTCTGTTTCTAGTCGTTTTGCCATGTTTTTGTGGTGTTTTGCGTCTGTTTTTAATCGTTTCATCACGTTTTTGTGGTGTTTCGTCTGTTTTTAGTTGTCTTATCACGTTTTGTGGTGTTTTCATCTGTTTTTAGTCGTTTCATCACGTTTTTGTGGAGTTTTGCGTCTTTTTTTAGTCGTTTTGTCATGTTTTTGTGGAGTCTTGGTCTGTTTTTAGTCGTTTTGTCAGGTTTTTTGGTGTTTTCATCTGTTTTTAGTCTTTTCATCACATTTTTGTGGAGTTTTGCGTCTGTCTATAGTTTTTATAATGTTTTTGTGGTGTTTTCATCCGTCTTTAGTCATTTTTGTCACGTTTTTGTGGTGTTTTCATCTGTTTTTAGTCGTTTATCACGTTTTTGTGGTGTGTTTCGTCTGTTTTTAGTTGTCTTATCACGTTTTGTGGTGTTTTCATCTGTTTTTAGTCGTTTCATTACGTTTTTGTTGAATTTTGCATCTGTTTTTAGTTGTTTCATCACATATTTGTGGAGTTTTGCGTCTGTCTATAGTTTTTATCATGTTTTTGTGGTGTTTTCATCCGTCTTTAGTCATTTTTGTCACGTTTTTGTGGTGTTTTCATCTGTTTTTAGTCGTTTATCACGTTTTTGTGGTGTGTTTCGTCTGTTTTTAGTTTGTCTTATCACGTTTTGTGGTGTTTTCATCTGTTTTTAGTCGTTTCATCACGTTTTTGTGGTGTTTTCGTCTGTTTTTAGTCGTTATGTCATGTGTTTGTGGTGTTTTGCGTCTGTTTTTAGTTGTTTCATCACGTTTTTGTGGTGTTTCGTCTGTTTTTAGTTGTCTTATCACGTTTTGTGGTTTTTTCATCTGTTTTTAGTCGTTTCATCACGTTTTTGTGGTGTGTTCATCTGTTTTTAGTTATTTTTGTCATGTATTTGTGGTGTTTTCATCTGTTTTAAGTCGTTTCATAACGTATTTGTGGTGTTTTCGTCTGATTTTAGTCGTTTCATCACGTTTTTGTTGGTGTTTTCGTCTGTTTTTAGTCGTTTTGTCACGCATTAGTGGTATTTTAAACAGTTTTTAGTAGTTTTGTCATGTTTCTGTGGAATTTTACGTCTGTTTTTAGTCGTTTCATCACATTTTTGTGGTGTTTTCGTCAGTTTTTAGTCGTTTTGCCATGTTTTTGTGGTGTTTGGCGTCTGTTTTTAGTCGTTTCATCACGTTTTTGTGGTTTTTTTATCCGTGTTTAGTCGTTTTTATAATGTTTTTGTGGAGTTTTGCGTCTGTTTTTAGTCGTTTTGTCATGTTTTTGTGGTGTTGTCTGTTTTTAATCGTTTTGTCACGTTTTAGTGGTGTTTTCATCTGTTTTCAGTCGATTTGTCATGTTCCTTTGGAGTTTTGCGTCTGTTTTTAGTCGTTTCATCACGTTTTTGTGGTGTGTTTCGTCTGTTTTTAGTTGTCTTATCACGTTCTGTGGTGTTTTAATCTGCTTTTAGACGTTTCATCACTTTTTTGCGCAGTTTATATCTGTTTTTAGTCTTTTTGACACATTTTTGTGGTGTCTTGCTTCTGTTTTTAGTTGTTTCATCACGTTTTTGTGGTGTGTTTTGTCTGTTTTTAGTTGTTTTATCTAGTTTTTGTGGTGTTTTCAACAGTTTTTAGTCGTTTCATCACGTTTTTGTTGAGTTTTGCATCTGTTTTTAGTTGTTTCATCACGTTTTTGTGGTGTTTTCATCTGTTTTTAGTCGTTTTTGTTGTGTCTTGTGTTTGTTTTTAGTCGTTTCATTACGTTTTTGTGGTGTGTTTCGTCTGTTTATAGTTGTTTTATCACGTTTTTGTGGTATTTTCATCCGTTTATAGTCTTTTTTGTCACGTTTTTGTGATGTTTCATCTGTTTTTAGTCGTTTCATCATGTTTTTCTGGAGTTTTGCGTCTGTCTTTAGTTGTTTTGTCATGTTCTTGTGGTGTTTTCGTATGTTTTTAGTCGTTTTGTCACATTTTTGTGGTGTTTTCATCTGTTTTAAGTCGGTTCATAACGTTTTTGTGGTGTTTTCGTCTGTTTTTAGTAATTCCATCACGTTTTTGTGGTGTTTTTGTTTTTTTTAGTTGTTTTATCATATTTTTGTGGTGTTTTCATCTGTTTTAAGTGGTTTCATCACGTTTTTGTGGTGTTTTCATCTGTTTTTAGACTTTTTTTGTGGTGTCTTGCGTCTGTTTTTAGTCGTTTCATCACATTTTTGTGGTGTGTTTCGTCTGTTTATAGTTTTTATCACGTTTTTGTGGTTTTTTCATCCGTCTTTAGTCATTTTTGTCACGTTTTTGTGGTGTTTTCATCTGTTTTTAGTCGTTTCATCAAGTTTTTGTAGTGTGTTTCGTCTGTTTTTAGTTGTCTTATCACGTTTTGTTGTGTTTTCATCTGTTTTTAGTCGTTTCATCACGTTTTTGTGGTGTTTTCGTCTGTTTTTAGTCGTTTTATCACGTTTTTGTGGTGTTTTGATATGTTTTTAGTTGTTTTGTCATTTTTTTGTGGTGTTTTCATTTGTTTTAGTCGTTTCATTACGTTTTTGTTGAATTCTGCATCTGTTTTTAGTCGTTTCATCTAGTTTTTGTGGTGTTTTCATCTGTTTTTAGTCGTTTCATAATGTTTTTGTGGAGTTTTGCGTCTTTTTTTAGTCGTTTTGTCATGTTTTTGTGGAGTCTTGGTCTGTTTTTAGTCGTTTTGTCAGGTTTTTTGGTGTTTTCATCTGTTTTTAGTTGTTTCATCACATTTTTGTGGAGTTTTGCGTCTGTTTTTAGTCGTTTTGCATTGTAAAATGGAGCTTTTCGTCTGTTTTTAGTCGTTTTGTCATGTTTTTGTGGTGTTTTCATCCGTTTTTTGTCGTTTTGTCATGTTTTTGTGGGTTTTTCGTCTGTTTTTAGTCGTTTCATCACGATTTTGTGGTGTTTTCATCTGTTTTTAGTTGTTTCATAATGTTTTTGTGGAGTTTTGCGTCTGTTTTTAGTTGTTTTCTCAAGTTTTTGTGGTGTTGCCTGTTTTTAATCGTTTTGTCACGTTTTTGTGGTGTGTTTCGTCTGTTTATAGTTGTTTTATCACGTTTTTGTGGTGTTTTCATCCGTCTTTAGTCATTTTTGTCACGTTTTTGTGGTGTTTTCATCTGTTTTTAGTCGTTTCATCACGTTTTTGTGGTGTGTTTCGTCTGTTTTTAGTTGTCTTATCACGTTTTGTGGTGTTTTCATCTGTTTTTAGTCGTTTCATTACGTTTTTGTTGAATTTTGCATCTGTTTTTAGTTGTTTCATCATATATTTGTGGAGTTTTGCGTCTGTCTATAGTTTTTATCATGTTTTTGTGGTGTTTTCATCCGTCTTTAGTCATTTTTGTCACGTTTTTGTGGTGTGTTTCGTCTGTTTTTAGTTTGTCTTATCACGTTTTGTGGTGTTTTCATCTGTTTTTAGTCGTTTCATCACGTTTTTGTGGTGTTTCGTCTGTTTTTAGTTGTCTTATCACGTTTTGTGGTGTTTTCATCTGTTTTTAGTCGTTTCATCACGTTTTTGTGGTGTTTTCATCTGTTTTTAGTTATTTTTGTCATGTATTTGTGGTGTTTTCATCTGTTTTAAGTCGTTTCATAACGTATTTGTGGTGTTTTCGTCTGATTTTAGTCGTTTCATCACGTTTTTGTTGGTGTTTTCGTCTGTTTTTAGTCGTTTTGTCACGCATTAGTGGTATTTTAAACAGTTTTTAGTAGTTTTGTCATGTTCCTTTGGAGTTTTGCGTCTGTTTTTAGTCTATTCATCATGTTTTTGTGGAGTTTTGCGTCAGTTTTTAGTCGTTTCATCACGTTTTTGTGGTGTGTTTCGTCTGTTTTTAGTTGTCTTATCACGTTTTGTGGTGTTTTAATCTGTTTTTAGACGTTTCATCACGTTTTTGCGCAGTTTATATCTGTTTTTAGTCTTTTTGACACATTTTTGTGGTGTCTTGCTTCTGTTTTTAGTCGTTTCATCACGTTTTTGTGGTGTGTTTCGTCTGTTTTTAGTTGTTTTATCTAGTTTTTGTGGTGTTTTCAACTGTTTTTAGTCGTCTCATCACGTTTTTGTTGAGTTTTGCATCTGTTTTTAGTTGTTTCATCACGTTTTTGTGGTGTTTTCATCCGTCTTTAGTCATTTTTGTCACGTTTTTGTGGTGTTTTCATCTGTTTTTAGTCGTTTCATCACGTTTTTGTGGTGTGTTTCGTCTGTTTTTAGTTGTCTTATCACGTTTTGTGGTGTTTTCATCTGTTTTTAGTCGTTTCATTACGTTTTTGTTGAATTTTGCATCTGTTTTTAGTTGTTTCATCACATATTTGTGGAGTTTTGCGTCAGTCTATAGTTTTTATCATGTTTTTGTGGTGTTTTCATACGTCTTTAGTCATTTTTGTCACGTTTTTGTGGTGTTTTCATCTGTTTTTAGTCGTTTATCACGCTTTTGTGGTGTGTTTCGTCTGTTTTTAGTTTGTCTTATCACGTTTTGTGGTGTTTTCATCTGTTTTTAGTCGTTTCATCACGTTTTTGTGGTGTTTTCGTCTGTTTTTAGTCGTTATGTCATGTGTTTGTGGTGTTTTGCGTCTGTTTTTAGTCGTTTCATCACGTTTTTGTGGTGTTTCGTCTGTTTTTAGTTGTCTTATCACGTTTTGTGGTGTTTTCATCTGTTTTTAGTCGTTTCATCACGTTTTTGTGGTGTGTTCATCTGTTTTTAGTTATTTTTGTCATGTATTTGTGGTGTTTTCATCTGTTTTAGGTCGTTTCATAACGTGTTTCAGGTGTTTTCGTCTGATTTTAGTCGTTTCATCACGTTTTTGTTGGTGTTTTCGTCTGTTTTTAGTCGTTTTGTCACGCATTAGTGGTATTTTAAACAGTTTTTAGTAGTTTTGTCATCTTTCTGTGGAATTTTACGTCTGTTTTTAGTCGTTTCATCACGTTTTTGTGGTGTTTTCGTCAGTTTTTAGTCGTTTTGTCATGTTTCTGTGGAATTTTTCGTCTGTTTTTAGTCGTTTCATCACGTTTTTGTGGTGTGTTTCGTCTGTTTATAGTTGTTTTATCACGTTTTTGTGGTATTTTCATCCGTTTTTAGTCTTTTTTGTCACGTTTTTGTGGTGTTTCATCTGTTTTTAGTCGTTTCATCATGTTTTTCTGGAGTTTTGCGTCTGTCTTTAGTTGTTTTGTCATGTTCTTGTGGTGTTTGCGTCTGTTTTTAGTCGCTTTGTCACATTTTTGTGGTGTTTTCGTCTGTCTTTAGTCGTTTTATCAGGTTTTTGTGGTGTTTTGATATGTTTTTAGTTGATTTGTCATTTTTTTGTGGAATTTTTCGTCTGTTTTTAGTCGTTTCATCACGTTTTTGTGGTGTTTTCGTCTGTTTTTAGTCGTTTTGCCATGTTTTTGTGTTGTTTTGCGTCTGTTTTAAGTCGTTTCATCACGTTTTTGTGGTGTGTTTCCTCTGTTTTTAGTTGTTTTATCATATTTTTGTGGTGTTTTCATCTGTTTTTAGTCATTTTTTCAAGTTTTTGTGGTGTTTTCATCTGTTTTCAGTCGTTTTTGTCACCTTTTAATGGTGTTTTCATCCATTTTAGTCGTTTTTTCATGTTTTTGTGGTGTTTTCGTCTGATTTTAGTCGTTTCATCACGTTTTTGTTGGTGTTTTCGTCTGTTTTTAGTCGTTTTGTCACGCATTAGTGGTATTTTAAACAGTTTTTAGTAGTTTTGTCATGTTTCTGTGGAATTTTACGTCTGTTTTTAGTCGTTTCATCACATTTTTGTGGTGTTTTCGTCAGTTTTTAGTCGTTTTGCCATGTTTTTGTGGTGTTTTGCGTCTGTTTTTAGTCGTTTCATCACGTTTTTGTGGTTTTTTTATCCGTGTTTAGTCGTTTTTATAATGTTTTTGTGGAGTTTTGCGTCTGTTTTTAGTCGTTTTGTCATGTTTTTGTGGTGTTGTCTGTTTTTAATCGTTTTGTCACGTTTTAGTGGTGTTTTCATCTGTTTTCAGTCGATTTGTCATGTTCCTTTGGAGTTTTGCGTCTGTTTTTAGTCTATTCATCATGTTTTTGTGGAGTTTTGCATCTGTTTTTAGTCGTTTCATCACGTATTTGTGGTGTGTTTCGTCTGTTTTTAGTTGTCTTATCACGTTCTGTGGTGTTTTAATCTGCTTTTAGACGTTTCATCACTTTTTTCCGCAGTTTATATCTGTTTTTAGTCTTTTTGACACATTTTTGTGGTGTCTTGCTTCTGTTTTTAGTTGTTTCATCACGTTTTTGTGGTGTGTTTCGTCTGTTTTTAGTTGTTTTATCTAGTTTTTGTGGTGTTTTCAACTGTTTTTAGTCGTTTCATCACGTTTTTGTGGTGTTTTCATCTGTTTTTAGTCGTTTCATCACGTTTTTGTGGTGTGTTCATCTGTTTTTAGTTATTTTTGTCATGTATTTGTGATGTTTTCATCTGTTTTAAGTCGTTTCATAACGTATTTGTGGTGTTTTCGTCTGTTTTTAGTCGTTTCATCACGTTTTTGTTGGTGTTTTCGTCTGTTTTTAGTCGTTTTGTCACGCATTAGTGGTATTTTAAACAGTTTTTAGTAGTTTTGTCATCTTTCTGTGGAATTTTACGTCTGTTTTTAGTCGTTTCATCACGTTTTTGTGGTGTTTTCGTCAGTTTTTAGTCGTTTTGTCATGTTTCTGTGGAATTTTTCGTCTGTTTTTAGTCGTTTCATCACGTTTTTGTGGTGTGTTTCGTCTGTTTATAGTTGTTTTATCACGTTTTTGTGGTATTTTCATCCGTTTTTAGTCTTTTTTGTCACGTTTTTGTGGTGTTTCATCTGTTTTTAGTCGTTTCATCATGTTTTTCTGGAGTTTTGCGTCTGTCTTTAGTTGTTTTGTCATGTTCTTGTGGTGTTTTCGTCTGTTTTTAGTCGCTTTGTCACATTTTTGTGGTGTTTTCGTCTGTCTTTAGTCGTTTTATCACGTTTTTGTGGTGTTTTGATATGTTTTTAGTTGTTTTGTCATTTTTTTGTGGAATTTTTCGTCTGTTTTTAGTCGTTTCATCACGTTTTTGTGGTGTTTTCGTCTGTTTTTAGTCGTTTTGCCATGTTTTTGTGTTGTTTTGCGTCTGTTTTAAGTCGTTTCATCACGTTTTTGTGGTGTGTTTCCTCTGTTTTTAGTTGTTTTATCATATTTTTGTGGTGTTTTCATCTGTTTTTAGTCATTTTTTCAAGTTTTTGTGGTGTTTTCATCTGTTTTCAGTCGTTTTTGTCACCTTTTAATGGTGTTTTCATCCGTTTTAGTCGTTTTTTCATGTTTTTGTGGTGTTTTCGTCTGATTTTAGTCGTTTCATCACGTTTTTGTTGGTGTTTTCGTCTGTTTTTAGTCGTTTTGTCACGCATTAGTGGTATTTTAAACAGTTTTTAGTAGTTTTGTCATGTTTCTGTGGAATTTTACGTCTGTTTTTAGTCGTTTCATCACATTTTTGTGGTGTTTTCGTCAGTTTTTAGTCGTTTTGCCATGTTTTTGTGGTGTTTTGCGTCTGTTTTTAGTCGTTTCATCACGTTTTTGTGGTGTGTTTCGTCTGTTTATAGTTGTTTTATCACGTTTTTGTGGTATTTTCATCCGTTTTTAGTCTTTTTTGTCACGTTTTTGTGGTGTTTCATCTGTTTTTAGTCGTTTCATCATGTTTTTGTGGTTTTTTTATCTGTGTTTAGTCGTTTTTATAATGTTTTTGTGGAGTTTTGCGTCTGTTTTTAGTCGTTTTGTCATGTTTTTGTGGTGTTGTCTGTTTTTAATCGTTTTGTCACGTTTTAGTGGTGTTTTCATCTGTTTTCAGTCGATTTGTCATTTCCTTTGGAGTTTTGCGTCTGTTTTTAGTCTATTCATCATGTTTTTGTGGAGTTTTGCGTCTGTTTTTAGTCGTTTCATCACGTTTTTGTGGTGTGTTTCGTCTGTTTTTAGTTGTCTTATCACGTTCTGTGGTGTTTTAATCTGCTTTTAGACGTTTCATCACTTTTTTGCGCAGTTTATATCTGTTTTTAGTCTTTTTGACACATTTTTGTGGTGTCTTGCTTCTGTTTTTAGTTGTTTCATCACGTTTTTGTGGTGTGTTCATCTGTTTTTAGTTATTTTTGTCATGTATTTGTGATGTTTTCATCTGTTTTAAGTCGTTTCATAACGTATTTGTGGTGTTTTCGTCTGTTTTTAGTCGTTTCATCACGTTTTTGTTGGTGTTTTCGTCTGTTTTTAGTCGTTTTGTCACGCATTAGTGGTATTTTAAACAGTTTTTAGTAGTTTTGTCATCTTTCTGTGGAATTTTACGTCTGTTTTTAGTCGTTTCATCACGTTTTTGTGGTGTTTTCGTCAGTTTTTAGTCGTTTTGTCATGTTTCTGTGGAATTTTTCGTCTGTTTTTAGTCGTTTCATCACGTTTTTGTGGTGTGTTTCGTCTGTTTATAGTTGTTTTATCACGTTTTTGTGGTATTTTCATCCGTTTTTAGTCTTTTTTGTCACGTTTTTGTGGTGTTTCATCTGTTTTTAGTCGTTTCATCATGTTTTTCTGGAGTTTTGCGTCTGTCTTTAGTTGTTTTGTCATGTTCTTGTGGTGTTTTCGTCTGTTTTTAGTCGCTTTGTCACATTTTTGTGGTGTTTTCGTCTGTCTTTAGTCGTTTTATCACGTTTTTGTGGTGTTTTGATATGTTTTTAGTTGTTTTGTCATTTTTTTGTGGAATTTTTCGTCTGTTTTTAGTCGTTTCATCACGTTTTTGTGGTGTTTTCGTCTGTTTTTAGTCGTTTTGCCATGTTTTTGTGTTGTTTTGCGTCTGTTTTAAGTCGTTTCATCACGTTTTTGTGGTGTGTTTCCTCTGTTTTTAGTTGTTTTATCATATTTTTGTGGTGTTTTCATCTGTTTTTAGTCATTTTTTCAAGTTTTTGTGGTGTTTTCATCTGTTTTCAGTCGTTTTTGTCACCTTTTAATGGTGTTTTCATCCGTTTTAGTCGTTTTTTCATGTTTTTGTGGTGTTTTCGTCTGATTTTAGTCGTTTCATCACGTTTTTGTTGGTGTTTTCGTCTGTTTTTAGTCGTTTTGTCACGCATTAGTGGTATTTTAAACAGTTTTTAGTAGTTTTGTCATGTTTCTGTGGAATTTTACGTCTGTTTTTAGTCGTTTCATCACATTTTTGTGGTGTTTTCGTCAGTTTTTAGTCGTTTTGCCATGTTTTTGTGGTGTTTTGCGTCTGTTTTTAGTCGTTTCATCACGTTTTTGTGGTGTGTTTCGTCTGTTTATAGTTGTTTTATCACGTTTTTGTGGTATTTTCATCCGTTTTTAGTCTTTTTTGTAACGTTTTTGTGGTGTTTCATCTGTTTTTAGTCGTTTCATCATGTTTTTGTGTTTTTTTTATCTGTGTTTAGTCGTTTTTATAATGTTTTTGTGGAGTTTTGCGTCTGTTTTTAGTCGTTTTGTCATGTTTTTGTGGTGTTGTCTGTTTTTAATCGTTTTGTCACGTTTTAGTGGTGTTTTCATCTGTTTTCAGTCGATTTGTCATTTCCTTTGGAGTTTTGCGTCTGTTTTTAGTCTATTCATCATGTTTTTGTGGAGTTTTGCGTCTGTTTTTAGTCGTTTCATCACGTTTTTGTGGTGTGTTTCGTCTGTTTTTAGTTGTCTTATCACGTTCTGTGGTGTTTTAATCTGCTTTTAGACGTTTCATCACTTTTTTGCGCAGTTTATATCTGTTTTTAGTCTTTTTGACACATTTTTGTGGTGTCTTGCTTCTGTTTTTAGTTGTTTCATCACGTTTTTGTGGTGTGTTTCGTCTGTTTTTAGTTGTTTTATCTAGTTTTTGTGGTGTTTTTAACTGTTTTTAGTCGTTTCATCACGTTTTTGTTGAGTTTTGCATCTGTTTTCAGTTGTTTCATCACGTTTTTGTGGTGTTTTCATCTGTTTTTAGTCGTTTTTGTGGTGTCTTGTGTTTGTTTTTAGTCGTTTCATTACGTTTTTGTGGTGTGTTTCGTCTGTTTATAATTGTTTTATCACGTTTTTGTGGTATTTTCATCCGTTTATAGTCTTTTTTGTCACGTTTTTGTGATGTTTCATCTGTTTTTAGTCGTTTCATCATGTTTTTCTGGAGTTTTGCGTCTGTCTTTAGTTGTTTTGTCATGTTCTTGTGGTGTTTTCGTATGTTTTTAGTCGTTTTGTCACATTTTTGTGGTGTGTTTCGTCTGTTTATAGTTGTTTTATCACGTTTTTGTGGTATTTTCATCCGTTTTTAGTCTTTTTTGTCACGTTTTTGTGGTGTTTCATCTGTTTTTAGTCGTTTCATCATGTTTTTGTGGTTTTTTTATCTGTGTTTAGTCGTTTTTATAATGTTTTTGTGGAGTTTTGCGTCTGTTTTTAGTCGTTTTGTCATGTTTTTGTGGTGTTGTCTGTTTTTAATCGTTTTGTCACGTTTTAGTGGTGTTTTCATCTGTTTTCAGTCGATTTGTCATTTCCTTTGGAGTTTTGCGTCTGTTTTTAGTCTATTCATCATGTTTTTGTGGAGTTTTGCGTCTGTTTTTAGTCGTTTCATCACGTTTTTGTGGTGTGTTTCGTCTGTTTTTAGTTGTCTTATCACGTTCTGTGGTGTTTTAATCTGCTTTTAGACGTTTCATCACTTTTTTGCGCAGTTTATATCTGTTTTTAGTCTTTTTGACACATTTTTGTGGTGTCTTGCTTCTGTTTTTAGTTGTTTCATCACGTTTTTGTGGTGTGTTCATCTGTTTTTAGTTATTTTTGTCATGTATTTGTTATGTTTTCATCTGTTTTAAGTCGTTTCATAACGTATTTGTGGTGTTTTCGTCTGTTTTTAGTCGTTTCATCACGTTTTTGTTGGTGTTTTCGTCTGTTTTTAGTCGTTTTGTCACGCATTAGTGGTATTTTAAACAGTTTTTAGTAGTTTTGTCATCTTTCTGTGGAATTTTACGTCTGTTTTTAGTCGTTTCATCACGTTTTTGTGGTGTTTTCGTCAGTTTTTAGTCGTTTTGTCATGTTTCTGTGGAATTTTTCGTCTGTTTTTAGTCGTTTCATCACGTTTTTGTGGTGTGTTTCGTCTGTTTATAGTTGTTTTATCACGTTTTTGTGGTATTTTCATCCGTTTTTAGTCTTTTTTGTCACGTTTTTGTGGTGTTTCATCTGTTTTTAGTCGTTTCATCATGTTTTTCTGGAGTTTTGCGTCTGTCTTTAGTTGTTTTGTCATGTTCTTGTGGTGTTTTCGTCTGTTTTTAGTCGCTTTGTCACATTTTTGTGGTGTTTTCGTCTGTCTTTAGTCGTTTTATCACGTTTTTGTGGTGTTTTGATATGTTTTTAGTTGTTTTGTCATTTTTTTGTGGAATTTTTCGTCTGTTTTTAGTCGTTTCATCACGTTTTTGTGGTGTTTTCGTCTGTTTTTAGTCGTTTTGCCATGTTTTTGTGTTGTTTTGCGTCTGTTTTAAGTCGTTTCATCACGTTTTTGTGGTGTGTTTCCTCTGTTTTTAGTTGTTTTATCATATTTTTGTGGTGTTTTCATCTGTTTTTAGTCATTTTTTCAAGTTTTTGTGGTGTTTTCATCTGTTTTCAGTCGTTTTTGTCACCTTTTAATGGTGTTTTCATCCGTTTTAGTCGTTTTTTCATGTTTTTGTGGTGTTTTCGTCTGATTTTAGTCGTTTCATCACGTTTTTGTTGGTGTTTTCGTCTGTTTTTAGTCGTTTTGTCACGCATTAGTGGTATTTTAAACAGTTTTTAGTAGTTTTGTCATGTTTCTGTGGAATTTTACGTCTGTTTTTAGTCGTTTCATCACATTTTTGTGGTGTTTTCGTCAGTTTTTAGTCGTTTTGCCATGTTTTTGTGGTGTTTTGCGTCTGTTTTTAGTCGTTTCATCACGTTTTTGTGGTGTGTTTCGTCTGTTTATAGTTGTTTTATCACGTTTTTGTGGTATTTTCATCCGTTTTTAGTCTTTTTTGTCACGTTTTTGTGGTGTTTCATCTGTTTTTAGTCGTTTCATCATGTTTTTGTGTTTTTTTTATCTGTGTTTAGTCGTTTTTATAATGTTTTTGTGGAGTTTTGCGTCTGTTTTTAGTCGTTTTGTCATGTTTTTGTGGTGTTGTCTGTTTTTAATCGTTTTGTCACGTTTTAGTGGTGTTTTCATCTGTTTTCAGTCGATTTGTCATTTCCTTTGGAGTTTTGCGTCTGTTTTTAGTCTATTCATCATGTTTTTGTGGAGTTTTGCGTCTGTTTTTAGTCGTTTCATCACGTTTTTGTGGTGTGTTTCGTCTGTTTTTAGTTGTCTTATCACGTTCTGTGGTGTTTTAATCTGCTTTTAGACGTTTCATCACTTTTTTGCGCAGTTTATATCTGTTTTTAGTCTTTTTGACACATTTTTGTGGTGTCTTGCTTCTGTTTTTAGTTGTTTCATCACGTTTTTGTGGTGTGTTTCGTCTGTTTTTAGTTGTTTTATCTAGTTTTTGTGGTGTTTTTAACTGTTTTTAGTCGTTTCATCACGTTTTTGTTGAGTTTTGCATCTGTTTTCAGTTGTTTCATCACGTTTTTGTGGTGTTTTCATCTGTTTTTAGTCGTTTTTGTGGTGTCTTGTGTTTGTTTTTAGTCGTTTCATTACGTTTTTGTGGTGTGTTTCGTCTGTTTATAATTGTTTTATCACGTTTTTGTGGTATTTTCATCCGTTTATAGTCTTTTTTGTCACGTTTTTGTGATGTTTCATCTGTTTTTAGTCGTTTCATCATGTTTTTCTGGAGTTTTGCGTCTGTCTTTAGTTGTTTTGTCATGTTCTTGTGGTGTTTTCGTCTGTTTTTAGTCGTTTTGTCACATTTTTGTGGTGTTTTCATCTGTTTTAAGTCGGTTCATAACGTTTTTGTGGTGTTTTCGTCTGTTTTTAGTAATTCCATCACGTTTTTGTGGTGTTTTCGTCTTTTTTTAGTTGTTTTATCATATTTTTGTGGTGTTTTCATCTGTTTTAAGTGGTTTCATCACGTTTTTGTGGTGTGTTTCGTCTGTTTATAGTTTTTATCACGTTTTTGTGGTGTTTTCATCCGTCTTTAGTCATTTTTGTCACGTTTTTGTGGTGTTTTCATCTGTTTTAAGTCGTTTCATAACGTATTTGTGGTGTTTTCGACTGATTTTAGTCGTATCATCACGTTTTTGTTGTTGTTTTCGTCTGTTTTTAGTCGTTTTGTCACGCATTAGTGGTATTTTAAATAGTTTTTAGTAGTTTTGTCATGTTTCTGTGGAAATTTACGTCTGTTTTAAGTCGTTTCATCACGTTTTTGTGGTGTTTTCGTCAGTTTTTAGTCGTTTTGCCATGTTTTTGTGGTGTTTTGCGTCTGTTTTTAGTCGTTTCATCACGTTTTTGTGGTTTTTTCATCCGTGTTTAGTCGTTTTTATAATGTTTTTGTGGAGTTTCGCGTCTGTTTTTAGTCGTTTTGTCATGTTTTTGTGGTGTTGTCTGTTTTTAATTGTTTTGTCACGTTTTAGTGGTGTTTTCATCTGTTTTCAGTCGATTTGTCATGATCCTTTGGAGTTTTGCGTCTGTTTTTAGTCTATTCATCATGTTTTTGTGGAGTTTTGCGTCTGTTTTTAGTCGTTTCATCACGTTTTTGTGGTGTGTTTCGTCTGTTTTTAGTTGTCTTATCACGTTCTGTGGTGTTTTAATCTGTTTTTAGACGTTTCATCACGTTTTTGCGCAGTTTGTATCTGTTTTTAGTCTTTTTGACAAATTTTTGTGGTGTCTTGCTTCTATTTTTAGTCGTTTCATCACGTTTTTGTGGTGTGTTTAAATGGAGCTTTGCGTCTGTTTTTAGTCGTTTTGTCATGTTTTTGTGGTGTTTTCATCCGTTTTTAGTCGTTTTGTCATCTTTTTGTGGGTTTTTCGTCTGTTTTTAGTCGTTTCATCACGATTTTGTGGTGTTTTCATCTGTTTTTAGTTGTTTCATAATGTTTTTGTGGAGTTTTGCGTCTGTTTTTAGTCGTTTTCTCAAGTTTTTGTGGTGTTGCCTGTTTTTAATCGTTTTGTCACGTTTTTGTGGTGTGTTTCGTCTGTTTATAGTTGTTTTATCAAGTTTTTGTGGTGTTTTCATCCGTCTTTAGTCATTTTTGTCACGTTTTTGTGGTGTTTTCATCTGTTTTAGTCGTTTCATCACGTTCTTGTGGTGTGTTTCGTCTGTTTTTTAGTTGTCTTATCACGTTTTGTGGTGTTTTCATCTGTTTTTAGTCGTTTCATTACGTTTTTGTTGAATTTTGCATCTGTTTTTAGTTGTTTCATCACATATTTGTGGAGTTTTGCGTCTGTCTATAGTTTTTATCATGTTTTTGTGGTGTTTTCATCCGTCTTTAGTCATTTTTGTCACGTTTTTGTGGTGTTTTCATCTGTTTTTAGTCGTTTATCACGTTTTTGTGGTGTGTTTCGTCTGTTTTTAGTTTGTCTTATCACGTTTTGTGGTGTTTTCATCTGTTTTTAGTTGTTTCATCACGTTTTTGTGGTGTTTTCGTCTGTTTTTAGTCGTTATGTCATGTGTTTGTGGTGTTTTGCGTCTGTTTTTAGTTGTTTCATCACGTTTTTGTGGTGTTTCGTCTGTTTTTAGTTGTCTTATCACGTTTTGTGGTGTTTTCATCTGTTTTTAGTCGTTTCATCACATTTTTGTGGTGTGTTCATCTGTTTTTAGTTATTTTTGTCATGTATTTGTGGTGTTTTCATCTGTTTTAAGTCGTTTCATAACGTATTTGTGGTGTTTTCGTCTGATTTTAGTCGTTTCATCACGTTTTTGTTGGTGTTTTCGTCTGTTTTTAGTCGTTTTGTCACGCATTAGTGGTATTTTAAACAGTTTTTAGTAGTTTTGTCATCTTTCTGTGGAATTTTACGTCTGTTTTTAGTCGTTTCATCACGTTTTTGTGGTGTTTTCGTCAGTTTTTAGTCGTTTTGTCATGTTTCTGTGGAATTTTTCGTCTGTTTTTAGTCGTTTCATCACGTTTTTGTGGTGTGTTTCGTCTGTTTATAGTTGTTTTATCACGTTTTTGTGGTATTTTCATCCGTTTTTAGTCTTTTTTGTCACGTTTTTGTGGTGTTTCATCTGTTTTTAGTCGTTTCATCATGTTTTTCTGGAGTTTTGCGTCTGTCTTTAGTTGTTTTGTCATGTTCTTGTGGTGTTTTCGTCTGTTTTTAGTCGCTTTGTCACATTTTTGTGGTGTTTTCGTCTGTCTTTAGTCGTTTTATCACGTTTTTGTGGTGTTTTGATATGTTTTTAGTCGTTTTGTCATTTTTTTGTGGAATTTTTCGTCTGTTTTTAGTCGTTTCGTCACGTTTTTGTGGTGTTTTCGTCTGTTTTTAGTCGTTTTGCCATGTTTTTGTGTTGTTTTGCGTCTGTTTTAAGTCGTTTCATCACGTTTTTGTGGTGTGTTTCCTCTGTTTTTAGTTGTTTTATCATATTTTTGTGGTGTTTTCATCTGTTTTTAGTCATTTTTTCAAGTTTTTGTGGTGTTTTCATCTGTTTTCAGTCGTTTTTGTCACCTTTTAATGGTGTTTTCATCCGTTTTAGTCGTTTTTTCATGTTTTTGTGGTGTTTTCGTCTGATTTTAGTCGTTTCATCACGTTTTTGTTGGTGTTTTCGTCTGTTTTTAGTCGTTTTGTCACGCATTAGTGGTATTTTAAACAGTTTTTAGTAGTTTTGTCATGTTTCTGTGGAATTTTACGTCTGTTTTTAGTCGTTTCATCACATTTTTGTGGTGTTCTCGTCAGTTTTTAGTCGTTTTGCCATGTTTTTGTGGTGTTTTGCGTCTGTTTTTAGTCGTTTCATCACGTTTTTGTGGTTTTTTTATCCGTGTTTAGTCGTTTTTATAATGTTTTTGTGGAGTTTTGCGTCTGTTTTTAGTCGTTTTGTCATGTTTTTGTGGTGTTGTCTGTTTTTAATCGTTTTGTCACGTTTTAGTGGTGTTTTCATCTGTTTTCAGTCGATTTGTCATGTTCCTTTGGAGTTTTGCGTCTGTTTTTAGTCTATTCATCATGTTTTTGTGGAGTTTTGCGTCTGTTTTTAGTCGTTTCATCACGTTTTTGTGGTGTGTTTCGTCTGTTTTTAGATGTCTTATCACGTTCTGTGGTGTTTTAATCTGCTTTTAGACGTTTCATCACTTTTTTGCGCAGTTTATATCTGTTTTTAGTCTTTTTGACACATTTTTTTGGTGTCTTGCTTCTGTTTTTAGTTGTTTCATCACGTTTTTGTGGTGTGTTTCGTCTGTTTTTAGTTGTTTTATCTAGTTTTTGTGGTGTTTTCAACTGTTTTTAGTCGTTTCATCACGTTTTTGTTGAGTTTTGCATCTGTTTTTAGTTGTTTCATCACGTTTTTGTGGTGTTTTCATCTGTTTTTAGTCGTTTTTGTGGTGTCTTGTGTTTGTTTTTAGTCGTTTCATTACGTTTTTGTGGTGTGTTTCGTCTGTTTATAGTTGTTTTATCACGTTTTTGTGGTATTTTCATCCGTTTATAGTCTTTTTTGTCACGTTTTTGTGATGTTTCATCTGTTTTTAGTCGTTTCATCATGTTTTTCTGGAGTTTTGCGTCTGTCTTTAGTTGTTTTGTCATGTTCTTGTGGTGTTTTCGTCTGTTTTTAGTCGTTTTGTCACATTTTTGTGGTGTTTTCATCTGTTTTAAGTCGGTTCATAACGTTTTTGTGGTGTTTTCGTCTGTTTTTAGTAATTCCATCACGTTTTTGTGGTGTTTTCGTCTTTTTTTAGTTGTTTTATCATATTTTTGTGGTGTTTTCATCTGTTTTAAGTGGTTTCATCACGTTTTTGTGGTGTGTTTCGTCTGTTTATAGTTTTTATCACGTTTTTGTGGTGTTTTCATCCGTCTTTAGTCATTTTTGTCACGTTTTTGTGGTGTTTTCATCTGTTTTAAGTCGTTTCATAACGTATTTGTGGTGTTTTCGTCTGATTTTAGTCGTTTCATCACGTTTTTGTTGGTGTTTTCGTCTGTTTTTAGTCTTTTTGTCATGTTTTTGTGGTGTTTTGCGTCTGTTTTTAGTCGTTTCATCACGTTTTTGTGGTTTTTTCATCCGTGTTTAGTCGTTTTTATAATGTTTTTGTGGAGTTTTGCGTCTGTTTTTAGTCGTTTTGTCATGTTTTTGTGGTGTTGTCTGTTTTTAATCGTTTTGTCACGTTTTAGTGGTGTTTTCATCTGTTTTCAGTCGATTTGTCATGATCCTTTGGAGTTTTGCGTCTGTTTTTAGTCTATTCATCATGTTTTTGTGGTGTGTTTCGTCTGTTTTTAGTTGTCTTATCACGTTCTGTGGTGTTTTAATCTGTTTTTAGACGTTTCATCACGTTTTTGCGCAGTTTGTATCTGTTTTTAGTCTTTTTGACAAATTTTTGTGGTGTCTTGCTTCTATTTTTAGTCGTTTCATCACGTTTTTGTGGTGTGTTTAAATGGAGCTTTGCGTCTGTTTTTAGTCGTTTTGTCATGTTTTTGTGGTGTTTTCATCCGTTTTTAGTCGTTTTGTCATCTTTTTGTGGGTTTTTCGTCTGTTTTTAGTCGTTTCATCACGATTTTGTGGTGTTTTCATCTGTTTTTAGTTGTTTCATAATGTTTTTGTGGAGTTTTGCGTCTGTTTTTAGTCGTTTTCTCAAGTTTTTGTGGTGTTGCCTGTTTTTAATCGTTTTGTCACGTTTTTGTGGTGTGTTTCGTCTGTTTATAGTTGTTTTATCAAGTTTTTGTGGTGTTTTCATCCGTCTTTAGTCATTTTTGTCACGTTTTTGTGGTGTTTTCATCTGTTTTAGTCGTTTCATCACGTTCTTGTGGTGTGTTTTGTCTGTTTTTTAGTTGTCTTATCACGTTTTGTGGTGTTTTCATCTGTTTTTAGTCGTTTCTTTACGTTTTTGTTGAATTTTGCATCTGTTTTTAGTTGTTTCATCACATATTTGTGGTGTTTTCGTCTGTTTTTAGTCGTTTCATCACGTATTTGTGGTGTTTTCATCTGTTTTTAGTCGTTTCATAATGTTTTTGTGGAGTTTTGCGTTTGTTTTTAGTCGTTTTGTCATGTTTTTGTGGTGTTGTCTGTTTTTAATCGTTTTGTCACGTTTTAGTGGTGTTTTCATCTGTTTTCAGTCGATTTGTCATGTTCCTTTGGAGTTTTGCGTCTGTTTTTAGTCTATTCATCATGTTTTTGTGGAGTTTTGCGTCTGTTTTTAGTCGTTTCATCACGTTTTTGTGGTGTGTTTCGTCTGTTTTTAGTTGTCTTATCACGTTCTGTGGTGTTTTAATCTGCTTTTAGACGTTTCATCACTTTTTTGCGCAGTTTATATCTGTTTTTAGTCTTTTTGACACATTTTTGTGGTGTCTTGCTTCTGTTTTTAGTTGTTTCATCACGTTTTTGTGGTGTGTTTCGTCTGTTTTTAGTTGTTTTATCTAGTTTTTGTGGTGTTTTCAACTGTTTTTAGTCGTTTCATCACGTTTTTGTTGAGTTTTGCATCTGTTTTTAGTTGTTTCATCACGTTTTTGTGGTGTTTTCATCTGTTTTTAGTCGTTTTTGTGGTGTCTTGTGTTTGTTTTTAGTCGTTTCATTACGTTTTTGTGGTGTGTTTCGTCTGTTTATAGTTGTTTTATCACGTTTTTGTGGTATTTTCATCCGTTTATAGTCTTTTTTGTCACGTTTTTGTGATGTTTCATCTGTTTTTAGTCGTTTCATCATGTTTTTCTGGAGTTTTGCGTCTGTCTTTAGTTGTTTTGTCATGTTCTTGTGGTGTTTTCGTCTGTTTTTAGTCGTTTTGTCACATTTTTGTGGTGTTTTCATCTGTTTTAAGTCGGTTCATAACGTTTTTGTGGTGTTTTCGTCTGTTTTTAGTAATTCCATCACGTTTTTGTGGTGTTTTCGTCTTTTTTTAGTTGTTTTATCATATTTTTGTGGTGTTTTCATCTGTTTTAAGTGGTTTCATCACGTTTTTGTGGTGTGTTTCGTCTGTTTATAGTTTTTATCACGTTTTTGTGGTGTTTTCATCCGTCTTTAGTCATTCTTGTCACGTTTTTGTGGTGTTTTCATCTGTTTTAAGTCGTTTCATAACGTATTTGTGGTGTTTTCGTCTGATTTTAGTCGTTTCACCACGTTTTTGTTGGTGTTTTCGTCTGTTTTTAGTCGTTTTGTCATGTTTTTGTGGTGTTTTGCGTCTGTTTTTAGTCGTTTCATCACGTTTTTGTGGTTTTTTCATCCGTGTTTAGTCGTTTTTATAATGTTTTTGTGGAGTTTTGCGTCTGTTTTTAGTCGTTTTGTCATGTTTTTGTGGTGTTGTCTGTTTTTAATCGTTTTGTCACGTTTTAGTGGTGTTTTCATCTGTTTCAGTCGATTTGTCATGATCCTTTGGAGTTTTGCGTCTGTTTTTAGTCTATTCATCATGTTTTTGTGGTGTGTTTCGTCTGTTTTTAGTTGTCTTATCACGTTCTGTGGTGTTTTAATCTGTTTTTAGACGTTTCATCACGTTTTTGCGCAGTTTGTATCTGTTTTCAGTCTTTTTGACAAATTTTTGTGGTGTCTTGCTTCTATTTTTAGTCGTTTCATCACGTTTTTGTGGTGTGTTTAAATGGAGCTTTGCGTCTGTTTTTAGTCGTTTTGTCATGTTTTTGTGGTGTTTTCATCCGTTTTTAGTCGTTTTGTCATCTTTTTGTGGGTTTTTCGTCTGTTTTTAGTCGTTTCATCACGATTTTGTGGTGTTTTCATCTGTTTTTAGTTGTTTCATAATGTTTTTGTGGAGTTTTGCGTCTGTTTTTAGTCGTTTTCTCAAGTTTTTGTGGTGTTGCCTGTTTTTAATCGTTTTGTCACGTTTTTGTGGTGTGTTTCGTCTGTTTATAGTTGTTTTATCAAGTTTTTGTGGTGTTTTCATCCGTCTTTAGTCATTTTTGTCACGTTTTTGTGGTGTTTTCATCTGTTTTAGTCGTTTCATCACGTTCTTGTGGTGTGTTTCGTCTGTTTTTTAGTTGTCTTATCACGTTTTGTGGTGTTTTCATCTGTTTTTAGTCGTTTCTTTACGTTTTTGTTGAATTTTGCATCTGTTTTTAGTTGTTTCATCACATATTTGTGGTGTTTTCGTCTGTTTTTAGTCGTTTCATCACGTATTTGTGGTGTTTTCATCTGTTTTTAGTCGTTTCATAATGTTTTTGTGGAGTTTTGCGTCTGTTTTTAGTCGTTTTGTCATGTTTTTGTGGAGTCTTGGTCTGTTTGTAGTCGTTTTGTCAGGTTTTTTTGGTGTTTTCATCTGTTTTTAGTCGTCTCATCACGTTTTTGTTGAGTTTTGCCTCTGTTTTTAGTTGTTTCATCATGGTTTAGTGGTGTTTTCATCTGTTTTAAGTCGTTTCATCTCATATTTGTGGTGTTTCGTCTGTTATTTGTTGTTTCATCACGTTTTTGTGGTGTTTTGATATGTTTTTAGTTGTTTTGTCATGTTTTTGTGGTGTTTTCATTTGTTTTTAGTCGTTTTATCATGTTTTTGTGGAGTTTTGCGTCTGTTTTCAGTCGTTTCATCATGATTTGTGGTGTTTTCATCTGTTTTTAGTCGTTTTGTCACATTTTTGTGGTGTTTTCATCTGTTTCAAGTCGGTTCATCACGTTTTTGTGGTGTTTTCATGTGTTTTAAGTGGTTTCATAACTTTTTTGTGGTGTTTTCATCGGTTTTTAGTGTTTTTTGCGGTGTCTTGCTTCTGTTTTTAGTCGTTTCATCACGTTTTTGTGGTGTGTTTCGTCTGTTTATAGTTGTTTTATCACGTTTTTGTGGTGTTTTCATCCGTCTTTAGTCATTTCTGTCACGTTTTTGTGGTGTTTTCATCTGTTTTTAGTCGTTTCATCACGTTTTTGTGGTGTGTTTCGTCTGTTTTTAGTTTCTTATCACGTTCTGTGGTGTTTTAATCTGTTTTCAGACGTTTCATCACGTTTTTGCGCAGTTTATATCTGTTTTTAGTCTTTTTGACACATTTTTGTGGTGTCTTGCTTCTGTTTTTAGTCGTTTCATCACGTTTTTGTGGTGTGTTTCGTCTGTTTTTAGTTGTTTTATCTAGTTTTTGTGGTGTTTTCAACTGTTTTTAGTCGTTTCATCACGTTTTTGTGGTGTTTTCGTCTGTTTTTAGTCGTTTTATCACGTTTTTGTGGTGTTTTGATATGTTTTTAGTTGTTTTGTAATTTTTTTGTGGTGTTTTCATTTGTTTTAGTCGTTTCATTGCGTTTTTGTTGAATTTTGCATCTGTTTTTAGTTGTTTCATCACATATTTGTGGTGTTTTCGTCTGTTTTTAGTCGTTTCATCACGTTTTTGTGGTGTTTTCATCTGTTTTAGTCGTTTCATAATGTTTTTGTGGAGTTTTGCGTCTTTTTTTAGTCGTTTTGTCATGTTTTTGTGGAGTCTTGGTCTGTTTTTAGTCGTTTTGTCAGGTTTTTTGGTGTTTTCATCTGTTTTTAGTTGTTTCATCACATTTTTGTGGAGTTTTGTGTCTGTTTTTAGTTGTTTTGCATTGTTAAATGGAGCTTTGCGTCTGTTTTTAGTCGTTTTGTCATGTTTTTGTGGTGTTTTCATCCGTTTTTAGTCGTTTTGTCATGTTTTTGTGGGTTTTCTGTCTGTTTTTAGTCGTTTCATCACGATTTTGTGGTGTTTTCATCTGTTTTTAGTCGTTTTTATAATGTTTTTGTGGAGTTTTGCATCTGTTTTTAGTCGTTTTGTCATGTTTTTGTGGAGTCTTGGTCTGTTTGTAGTCGTTTTGTCAGGTTTTTTGGTGTTTTCACCTGTTTTTAGTCTTTTCATCACGTTTTTGTGGTGTTTTGCGTCTGTTTTAAGTCGTTTCATCTCATATTTGTGGTGTTTCGTCTGTTTTTAATCGTTTCATCACGTTTTTGTGGTGTTTTGATATGTTTTTAGTTGTTTTGTCATGTTTTTGTGGTGTTTTCATTTGTTTTTAGTCGTTTTATCATGTTTTTGTGGTGTTTTCGTCTGTTTTTAGTCTTTTTGTCACATTTTTGTGGTGTTTTCATCTGTTTCAAGTCGGTTCATCACGTTTTTGTGGTGTTTTCATCTGTTTTAAGTGGTTTCATAACTTTTTTGTGGTGTTTTCATCTGTTTTTAGTCGTTTCATCACGTTTTTGTGGTGTGTTTCGTCTTTTTTTAGTCATTTTGTCATGTATTTGTGGTATTTTCATCTGTTTTAAGTCGTTTCATAACGTATTTGTGGTGTTTTCGTCTGATTTTAGTCGTTTCATCACGTTTTTGTTGGTGTTTTCGTCTGTTTTTAGTCGTTTTGTCACGCATTAGTGGTATTTTAAACAGTTTTTAGTAGTTTTGTCATCTTTCTGTGGAATTTTACGTCTGTTTTTAGTCGTTTCATCACGTTTTTGTGGTGTTTTCGTCAGTTTTTAGTCGTTTTGTCATGTTTTTGTGGTGTTTTGCGTCTGTTTTTAGTTGTTTCATCACGTTTTTGTGGTGTTTCGTCTGTTTTTAGTTGTCTTATCACGTTTTGTGGTGTTTTCATCTGTTTTTAGTCGTTTCATCACGTTTTTGTGGAGTTTTGCGTCTTTTTTTAGTCGTTTTGTCATGTTTTTGTGGAGTCTTGGTCTGTTTTTAGTCGTTTTGTCAGGTTTTTTGGTGTTTTCATCTGTTTTTAGTTGTTTCATCACATTTTTGTGGAGTTTTGCGTCTGTCTATAGTTTTTATCATGTTTTTGTGGTGTTTTCATCCGTCTTTAGTCATTTTTGTCACGTTTTTGTGGTGTTTTCATCTGTTTTTAGTCGTTTATCACGTTTTTGTGGTGTGTTTCGTCTGTTTTTAGTTGTCTTATCACGTTTTGTGGTGTTTTCATCTGTTTTTAGTCGTTTCATCACGTTTTTGTGGTGTTTTCGTCTGTTTTTAGTCGTTATGTCATGTGTTTGTGGTGTTTTGCGTCTGTTTTTAGTCGTTTCATCACGTTTTTGTGGTGTTTCGTCTGTTTTTAGTTGTCTTATCACGTTTTGTGGTGTTTTCATCTGTTTTTAGTCGTTTCATCACGTTTTTGTGGGGTTTTCATCTGTTTTTAGTTATTTTTGTCATGTATTTGTGGTGTTTTCATCCGTTTTAAGTCGTTTCATAACGTATTTGTGGTGTTTTCGTCTGATTTTAGTCGTTTCATCACGTTTTTGTTGGTGTTTTCGTCTGTTTTTAGTCGTTTTGTCACGCATTAGTGGTATTTTAAACAGTTTTTAGTAGTTTTGTCATGTTTCTGTGGAATTTTACGTCTGTTTTTAGTCGTTTCATCACATTTTTGTGGTGTTTTCGTCAGTTTTAAGTCGTTTTGCCATGTTTTTGTGGTGTTTTGCGTCTGTTTTTAGTCGTTTCATCACGTTTTTGTGTTTTTTTTATCCGTGTTTAGTCGTTTTTATAATGTTTTTGTGGAGTTTTGCGTCTGTTTTTAGTCGTTTTGTCATGTTTTTGTGGTGTTGTCTGTTTTTAATCGTTTTGTCACGTTTTAGTGGTGTTTTCATCTGTTTTCAGTCGATTTGTCATGTTCCTTTGGAGTTTTGCGTCTGTTTTTAGTCGTTTCATCACGTTTTTGTGGTGTGTTTCGTCTGTTTTTAGTTGTCTTATCACGTTCTGTGGTGTTTTAATCTGCTTTTAGACGTTTCATCACTTTTTTGCGCAGTTTATATCTGTTTTTAGTCTTTTTGACACATTTTTGTGGTGTCTTGCTTCTGTTTTTAGTTGTTTCATCACGTTTTTGTGGTGTGTTTCGTCTGTTTTTAGTTGTTTTATCTAGTTTTTGTGGTGTTTTCAACAGTTTTTAGTCGTTTCATCACGTTTTTGTTGAGTTTTGCATCTGTTTTTAGTTGTTTCATCACGTTTTTGTGGTGTTTTCATCTGTTTCTAGTCGTTTTTGTTGTGTCTTGTGTTTGTTTTTAGTCGTTTCATTACGTTTTTGTGGTGTGTTTCGTCTGTTTATAGTTGTTTTATCACGTTTTTGTGGTATTTTCATCCGTTTATAGTCTTTTTTGTCACGTTTTTGTGATGTTTCATCTGTTTTTAGTCGTTTCATCATGTTTTTCTGGAGTTTTGCGTCTGTCTTTAGTTGTTTTGTCATGTTCTTGTGGTGTTTCCGTATGTTTTTAGTCGTTTTGTCACATTTTTGTGGTGTTTTCATCTGTTTTAAGTCGGTTCATAACGTTTTTGTGGTGTTTTCGTCTGTTTTTAGTAATTCCATCACGTTTTTGTGGTGTTTTCGTCTTTTTTTAGTTGTTTTATCATATTTTTGTGGTGTTTTCATCTGTTTTAAGTGGTTTCATCACGTTTTTGTGGTGTTTTCATCTGTTTTTAGACTTTTTTTGTGGTGTCTTGCGTCTGTTTTTAGTCGTTTCATCACGTTTTTGTGGTGTGTTTCGTCTGTTTATAGTTTTTATCACGTTTTTGTGGTGTTTTCATCCGTCTTTAGTCATTTTTGTCACGTTTTTGTGGTGTTTTCATCTGTTTTTAGTCGTTTCATCAAGTTTTTGTAGTGTGTTTCGTCTGTTTTTAGTTGTCTTATCACGTTTTGTTGTGTTTTCATCCGTTTTTAGTCGTTTCATCACGTTTTTGTGGTGTTTTCGTCTGTTTTTAGTCGTTTTATCACGTTTTTGTGGTGTTTTGATATGTTTTTAGTTGTTTTGTCATTTTTTTGTGGTGTTTTCATTTGTTTTAGTCGTTTCATTACGTTTTTGTTGAATTTTGCATCTGTTTTTAGTCGTTTCATCACGTTTTTGTGGTGTTTTCATCTGTTTTTAGTCGTTTCATAATGTTTTTGTGGAGTTTTGCGTCTTTTTTTAGTCGTTTTGTCATGTTTTTGTGGAGTCTTGGTCTGTTTTTAGTCGTTTTGTCAGGTTTTTTGGTGTTTTCATCTGTTTTTAGTTGTTTCATCACATTTTTGTGGAGTTTTGCGTCTGTTTTTAGTCGTTTTGCATTGTAAAATGGAGCTTTGCGTCTGTTTTTAGTCGTTTTGTCATGTTTTTGTGGTGTTTTCATCCGTTTTTAGTCGTTTTGTCATGTTTTTGTGGGTTTTTCGTCTGTTTTTGGTCGTTTCATCACGATTTTGTGGTGTTTTCATCTGTTTTTAGTTGTTTCATAATGTTTTTGTGGAGTTTTGCGTCTGTTTTTAGTTGTTTTCTCAAGTTTTTGTGGTGTTGCCTGTTTTTAATCGTTTTGTCACGTTTTTGTGGTGTGTTTCGTCTGTTTATAGTTGTTTTATCACGTTTTTGTGGTGTTTTCATCCGTCTTTAGTCGTTTTTGTCACGTTTTTGTGGTGTTTTCATCTGTTTTTAGTCGTTTCATCACGTTTTTGTGGTGTGTTTCGTCTGTTTTTAGTTGTCTTATCACGTTTTGTGGTGTTTTCATCTGTTTTTAGTCGTTTCATTACGTTTTTGTTGAATTTTGCATCTGTTTTTAGTTGTTTCATCACATATTTGTGGAGTTTTGCGTCTGTCTATAGTTTTTATCATGTTTTTGTGGTGTTTTCATCCGTCTTTAGTCATTTTTGTCACGTTTTTGTGGTGTGTTTCGTCTGTTTTTAGTTTGTCTTATCACGTTTTGTGGTGTTTTCATCTGTTTTTAGTCGTTTCATCACGTTTTTGTGGTGTTTTCGTCTGTTTTTAGTCGTTATGTCATGTGTTTGTGGTGTTTTGCGTCTGTTTTTAGTCGTTTCATCACGTTTTTGTGGTGTTTCGTCTGTTTTTAGTTGTCTTATCACGTTTTGTGGTGTTTTCATCTGTTTCTAGTCGTTTCATCACGTTTTTGTGGTGTTTTCATCTGTTTTTAGTTATTTTTGTCATGTATTTGTGGTGTTTTCATCTGTTTTAAGTCGTTTCATAACGTATTTGTGGTGTTTTCGTCTGATTTTAGTCGTTTCATCACGTTTTTGTTGGTGTTTTCGTCTGTTTTTAGTCGTTTTGTCACGCATTAGTGGTATTTTAAACAGTTTTTAGTAGTTTTGTCATCTTTCTGTGGAATTTTACGTCTGTTTTTAGTCGTTTCATCACGTTTTTGTGGTGTTTTCGTCAGTTTTTAGTCGTTTTGCCATGTTTTTGTGGTGTTTTGCGTCTGTTTTTAGTCGTTTCATCACGTTTTTGTGGTTTTTTTATCCGTGTTTAGTCGTTTTTATAATGTTTTTGTGGAGTTTTGCGTCTGTTTTTAGTCGTTTTGTCATGTTTTTGTGGTGTTGTCTGTTTCTAATCGTTCTGTCACGTTTGAGTGGTGTTTTCATCTGTTTTCAGTCGATTTGTCATGTTCCTTTGGAGTTTTGCGTCTGTTTTTAGTCTATTCATCATGTTTTTGTGGAGTTTTGCGTCTGTTTTTAGTCGTTTCATCACGTTTTTGTGGTGTGTTTCGTCTGTTTTTAGTTGTCTTATCACGTTTTGTGGTGTTTTAATCTGTTTTTAGACGTTTCATCACGTTTTTGCGCAGTTTATATCTGTTTTTAGTCTTTTTGACACATTTTTGTGGTGTCTTGCTTCTGTTTTTAGTCGTTTCATCACGTTTTTGTGGTGTGTTTCGTCTGTTTTTAGTTGTTTTATCTAGTTTTTGTGGTGTTTTCAACTGTTTTTAGTCGTCTCATCACGTTTTTGTTGAGTTTTGCATCTGTTTGTAGTTGTTTCATCACGTTTTTGTGGTGTTTTCATCCGTCTTTAGTCATTTTTGTCACGTTTTTGTGGTGTTTTCATCTGTTTTTAGTCGTTTCATCACGTTTTTGTGGTGTGTTTCGTCTGTTTTTAGTTGTCTTATCACGTTTTGTGGTGTTTTCATCTGTTTTTAGTCGTTTCATTACGTTTTTGTTGAATTTTGCATCTGTTTTTAGTTGTTTCATCACATATTTGTGGAGTTTTGCGTCTGTCTATAGTTTTTATCATGTTTTTGTGGTGTTTTCATCCGTCTTTAGTCATTTTTGTCACGTTTTTGTGGTGTTTTCATCTGTTTTTAGTAGTTTATCACGCTTTTGTGGTGTGTTTCGTCTGTTTTTAGTTTGTCTTATCACGTTTTGTGGTGTTTTCATCTGTTTTTAGTCGGTTCATAACGTTTTTGTGGTGTTTTCGTCTGTTTTTAGTCGTTATGTCATTTGTTTGTGGTGTTTTGCGTCTGTTTTTAGTTGTTTCATCACGTTTTTGTGGTGTTTCGTCTGTTTTTAGTTGTCTTATCACGTTTTGTGGTGTTTTCATCTGTTTTTAGTCGTTTCATCACGTTTTTGTGGTGTGTTCATCTGTTTTTAGTTATTTTTGTCATGTATTTGTGGTGTTTTCATCTGTTTTAAGTCGTTTCATAACGTATTTGTGGTGTTTTCGTCTGATTTTAGTCGTTTCATCACGTTTTTGTTGGTGTTTTCGTCTGTTTTTAGTCGTTTTGTCACGCATTAGTGGTATTTTAAACAGTTTTTAGTAGTTTTGTCATCTTTCTGTGGAATTTTACGTCTGTTTTTAGTCGTTTCATCACGTTTTTGTGGTGTTTTCGTCAGTTTTTAGTCGTTTTGTCATGTGTTTGTGGTGTTTTGCGTCTGTTTTTAGTTGTTTCATCACGTTTTTGTGGTGTTTCGTCTGTTTTTAGTTGTCTTATCACGTTTTTGTGGTGTGTTTCATCTGTTTATAGTTGTTTTATCACGTTTTTGTGGTATTTTCATCCGTTTTTAGTCTTTTTTGTCACGTTTTTGTGGTGTTTCATCTGTTTTTAGTCGTTTCATCATGTTTTTCTGGAGTTTTGCGTCTGTCTTTAGTTGTTTTGTCATGTTCTTGTGGTGTTTTCGTCTGTTTTTAGTCGCTTTGTCACATTTTTGTGGTGTTTTCGTCTGTCTTTAGTCGTTTTATCACGTTTTTGTGGTGTTTTGATATGTTTTTAGTTGTTTTGTCATTTTTTTGTGGAATTTTTCGTCTGTTTTTAGTCATTTCATCACGTTTTTGTGGTGTTTTCGTCTGTTTTTAGTCGTTTTGCCATGTTTTTGTGTTGTTTTACGTCTGTTTTAAGTCGTTTCATCACGTTTTTGTGGTGTGTTTCCTCTGTTTTTAGTTGTTTTATCATATTTTTGTGGTGTTTTCATCTGTTTTTAGTCATTTTTTCAAGTTTTTGTGGTGTTTTCATCTGTTTTCAGTCGTTTTTGTCACCTTTTAATGGTGTTTTCATCCGTTTTAGTCGTTTTTTCATGTTTTTGTGGTGTTTTCGTCTGATTTTAGTCGTTTCATCACGTTTTTGTTGGTGTTTTCGTCTGTTTTTAGTCGTTTTGTCACGCATTAGTGGTATTTTAAACAGTTTTTAGTACTTTTGTCATGTTTCTGTGGAATTTTACGTCTGTTTTTAGTCGTTTCATCACATTTTTGTGGTGTTTTCGTCAGTTTTTAGTCGTTTTGCCATGTTTTTGTGGTGTTTTGCGTCTGTTTTTAGTCGTTTCATCACGTTTTTGTGTTTTTTTTATCCGTGTTTAGTCGTTTTTATAATGTTTTTGTGGAGTTTTGCGTCTGTTTTTAGTCGTTTTGTCATGTTTTTGTGGTGTTGTCTGTTTTTAATCGTTTTGTCACGTTTTAGTGGTGTTTTCATCTGTTTTCAGTCGATTTGTCATGTTCCTTTGGAGTTTTGCGTCTGTTTTTAGTCTATTCATCATGTTTTTGTGGAGTTTTGCGTCTGTTTTTAGTCGTTTCATCACGTTTTTGTGGTGTGTTTCGTCTGTTTTTAGTTGTCTTATCACGTTCTGTGGTGTTTTAATCTGCTTTTAGACGTTTCATCACTTTTTTGCGCAATTTATATCTGTTTTTAGTCTTTTTGACACATTTTTGTGGTGTCTTGCTTCTGTTTTTAGTTGTTTCATCACGTTTTTGTGGTGTGTTTCGTCTGTTTTTAGTTGTTTTATCTAGTTTTTGTGGTGTTTTCAACTGTTTTTAGTCGTTTCATCACGTTTTTGTTGAGTTTTGCATCTGTTTTTAGTTGTTTCATCACGTTTTTGTGGTGTTTTCATCTGTTTTTAGTCGTTTTTGTGGTGTCTTGTGTTTGTTTTTAGTCGTTTCATTACGTTTTTGTGGTGTGTTTCGTCTGTTTATAATTGTTTTATCACGTTTTTGTGGTATTTTCATCCGTTTATAGTCTTTTTTGTCACGTTTTTGTGATGTTTCATCTGTTTTAAGTCGTTTCATCATGTTTTTCTGGAGTTTTGCGTCTGTCTTTAGTTGTTTTGTCATGTTCTTGTGGTGTTTTCGTCTGTTTTTAGTCGTTTTGACACATTTTTGTGGTGTTTTCATCTGTTTTAAGTCGGTTCATAACGTTTTTGTGGTGTTTTCGTCTGTTTTTAGTAATTCCATCACGTTTTTGTGGTGTTTTCGTCTTTTTTTAGTTGTTTTATCATATTTTTGTGGTGTTTTCATCTGTTTTAAGTGGTTTCATCACGTTTTTGTGATGTGTTTCGTCTGTTTATAGTTTTTATCACGTTTTTGTGGTGTTTTCATCCGTCTTTAGTCATTATTGTCACGTTTTTGTGGTGTTTTCATCTGTTTTAAGTCGTTTCATAACGTATTTGTGGTGTTTTCGTCTGATTTTAGTCGTTTCATCACGTTTTTGTTGGTGTTTTCGTCTGTTTTTAGTCGTTTTGTCACGCATTAGTGGTATTTTAAATAGTTTTTAGTAGTTTTGTCATGTTTCTGTGGAAATTTACGTCTGTTTTAAGTCGTTTCATCACGTTTTTGTGGTGTTTTTGTCAGTTTTTAGTCGTTTTTCCATGTTTTTGTGGTGTTTTGCGTCTGTTTTTAGTCGTTTCATCACGTTTTTGTGGTTTTTTCATCCGTGTTTAGTCGTTTTTATAATGTTTTTGTGGAGTTTTGCGTCTGTTTTTAGTCGTTTTGTCATGTTTTTGTGGTGTTGTCTGTTTTTAATCGTTTTGTCACGTTTTAGTGGTGTTTTCATCTGTTTTCAGTCGATTTGTCATGATCCTTTGGAGTTTTGCGTCTGTTTTTAGTCTATTCATCATGTTTTTGTGGAGTTTTGCGTCTGTTTTTAGTCGTTTCATCACGTTTTTGTGGTGTGTTTCGTCTGTTTTTAGTTGTCTTATCACGTTCTGTGGTGTTTTAATCTGTTTTTAGACGTTTCATCACGTTTTTGCGCAGTTTGTATCTGTTTTTAGTCTTTTTGACAAATTTTTGTGGTGTCTTGCTTCTATTTTTAGTCGTTTCATCACGTTTTTGTGGTGTGTTTAAATGGAGCTTTGCGTCTGTTTTTAGTCGTTTTGTCATGTTTTTGTGGTGTTTTCATCCGTTTTTAGTTGTTTTGTCATCTTTTTGTGGGTTTTTCGTCTGTTTTTAGTCGTTTCATCACGATTTTGTGGTGTTTTCATCTGTTTTTTGTTGTTTCATAATGTTTTTGTGGAGTTTTGCGTCTGTTTTTAGTCGTTTTCTCAAGTTTTTGTGGTGTTGCCTGTTTTCAATCGTTTTGTCACGTTTTTGTGGTGTGTTTCATCTGTTTATAGTTGTTTTATCACGTTTTTGTGGTGTTTTCATCCGTCTTTAGTCATTTTTGTCACGTTTTTGTGGTGTTTTCATCTGTTTTAGTCGTTTCATCACGTTTTTGTGGTGTGTTTCGTCTGTTTTTTAGTTGTTTCATCACATATTTGTGGTGTTTTCGTCTGTTTTTAGTCGTTTCATCACGTATTTGTGGTGTTTTCATCTGTTTTTAGTCGTTTCATAATGTTTTTGTGGAGTTTTGCGTCTGTTTTTAGTCGTTTTGTCATGTTTTTGTGGAGTCTTGGTCTGTTTGTAGTCGTTTTGTCAGGTTTTTTTGGTTTTTTCATCTGTTTTTAGTCGTCTCATCACGTTTTTGTTGAGTTTTGCCTCTGTTTTTAGTTGTTTCATCACGGTTTAGTGGTGTTTTCATCTGTTTTAAGTCGTTTCATCTCATATTTGTGGTGTTTCGTCTGTTATTTGTTGTTTCATCACGTTTTTGTGGTGTTTTGATATGTTTTTAGTTGTTTTGTCATGTTTTTGTGGTGTTTTCATTTGTTTTTAGTCGTTTTATCATGTTTTTGTGGAGTTTTGCGTCTGTTTTCAGTCGTTTCATCATGATTTGTGGTGTTTTCATCTGTTTTTAGTCGTTTTGTCACATTTTTGTGGTGTTTTCATCTGTTTCAAGTCGGTTCATCACGTTTTTGTGGTGTTTTCATCTGTTTTAAGTGGTTTCATAACTTTTTTGTGGTGTTTTCATCGGTTTTTAGTGTTTTTTGCGGTGTCTTGCGTCTGTTTTTAGTCGTTTCATCACGTTTTTGTGGTGTGTTTCGTCTGTTTATAGTTGTTTTATCACCTTTTTGTGGTGTTTTCATCCGTCTTTAGTAATTTCTGTCACGTTTTTGTGGTGTTTTCATCTGTTTTTAGTCGTTTCATCACGTTTTTGTGGTGTGTTTCGTCTGTTTTTAGTTGTCTTATCACGTTCTGTGGTGTTTTAATCTGTTTTTAGACGTTTCATCACGTTTTTGCGCAGTTTATATCTGTTTTTAGTCTTTTTGACACATTTTTGTGGTGTCTTGCGTCTGTTTTTAGTCGTTTCATCACGATTTTGTGGTGTTTTCATCTGTTTTTAGTTGTTTCATAATGTTTTTGTGGAGTTTTGCGTCTGTTTTTAGTCGTTTTCTCAAGTTTTTGTGGTGTTGCCTGTTTTTAATCGTTTTGTCACGTTTTTGTGGTGTGTTTCGTCTGTTTATAGTTGTTTCATCACGTATTTGTGGTGTTTTCATCTGTTTTTAGTCGTTTCATAATGTTTTTGTGGAGTTTTGCGTTTGTTTTTAGTCGTTTTGTCATGTTTTTGTGGTGTTGTCTGTTTTTAATCGTTTTGTCACGTTTTAGTGGTGTTTTCATCTGTTTTCAGTCGATTTGTCATGTTCCTTTGGAGTTTTGCGTCTGTTTTTAGTCTATTCATCATGTTTTTGTGGAGTTTTGCGTCTGTTTTTAGTCGTTTCATCACGTTTTTGTGGTGTGTTTCGTCTGTTTTTAGTTGTCTTATCACGTTCTGTGGTGTTTTAATCTGCTTTTAGACGTTTCATCACTTTTTTGCGCAGTTTATATCTGTTTTTAGTCTTTTTGACACATTTTTGTGGTGTCTTGCTTCTGTTTTTAGTTGTTTCATCACGTTTTTGTGGTGTGTTTCGTCTGTTTTTAGTTGTTTTATCTAGTTTTTGTGGTGTTTTCAACTGTTTTTAGTCGTTTCATCACGTTTTTGTTGAGTTTTGCATCTGTTTTTAGTTGTTTCATCACGTTTTTGTGGTGTTTTCATCTGTTTTTAGTCGTTTTTGTGGTGTCTTGTGTTTGTTTTTAGTCGTTTCATTACGTTTTTGTGGTGTGTTTCGTCTGTTTATAGTTGTTTTATCACGTTTTTGTGGTATTTTCATCCGTTTATAGTCTTTTTTGTCACGTTTTTGTGATGTTTCATCTGTTTTTAGTCGTTTCATCATGTTTTTCTGGAGTTTTGCGTCTGTCTTTAGTTGTTTTGTCATGTTCTTGTGGTGTTTTCGTCTGTTTTTAGTCGTTTTGTCACATTTTTGTGGTGTTTTCATCTGTTTTAAGTCGGTTCATAACGTTTTTGTGGTGTTTTCGTCTGTTTTTAGTAATTCCATCACGTTTTTGTGGTGTTTTCGTCTTTTTTTAGTTGTTTTATCATATTTTTGTGGTGTTTTCATCTGTTTTAAGTGGTTTCATCACGTTTTTGTGGTGTGTTTCGTCTGTTTATAGTTTTTATCACGTTTTTGTGGTGTTTTCATCCGTCTTTAGTCATTCTTGTCACGTTTTTGTGGTGTTTTCATCTGTTTTAAGTCGTTTCATAACGTATTTGTGGTGTTTTCGTCTGATTTTAGTCGTTTCACCACGTTTTTGTTGGTGTTTTCGTCTGTTTTTAGTCGTTTTGTCATGTTTTTGTGGTGTTTTGCGTCTGTTTTTAGTCGTTTCATCACGTTTTTGTGGTTTTTTCATCCGTGTTTAGTCGTTTTTATAATGTTTTTGTGGAGTTTTGCGTCTGTTTTTAGTCGTTTTGTCATGTTTTTGTGGTGTTGTCTGTTTTTAATCGTTTTGTCACGTTTTAGTGGTGTTTTCATCTGTTTTCAGTCGATTTGTCATGATCCTTTGGAGTTTTGCGTCTGTTTTTAGTCTATTCATCATGTTTTTGTGGTGTGTTTCGTCTGTTTTTAGTTGTCTTATCACGTTCTGTGGTGTTTTAATCTGTTTTTAGACGTTTCATCACGTTTTTGCGCAGTTTGTATCTGTTTTCAGTCTTTTTGACAAATTTTTGTGGTGTCTTGCTTCTATTTTTAGTCGTTTCATCACGTTTTTGTGGTGTGTTTAAATGGAGCTTTGCGTCTGTTTTTAGTCGTTTTGTCATGTTTTTGTGGTGTTTTCATCCGTTTTTAGTCGTTTTGTCATCTTTTTGTGGGTTTTTCGTCTGTTTTTAGTCGTTTCATCACGATTTTGTGGTGTTTTCATCTGTTTTTAGTTGTTTCATAATGTTTTTGTGGAGTTTTGCGTCTGTTTTTAGTCGTTTTCTCAAGTTTTTGTGGTGTTGCCTGTTTTTAATCGTTTTGTCACGTTTTTGTGGTGTGTTTCGTCTGTTTATAGTTGTTTTATCAAGTTTTTGTGGTGTTTTCATCCGTCTTTAGTCATTTTTGTCACGTTTTTGTGGTGTTTTCATCTGTTTTAGTCGTTTCATCACGTTCTTGTGGTGTGTTTCGTCTGTTTTTTAGTTGTCTTATCACGTTTTGTGGTGTTTTCATCTGTTTTTAGTCGTTTCTTTACGTTTTTGTTGAATTTTGCATCTGTTTTTAGTTGTTTCATCACATATTTGTGGTGTTTTCGTCTGTTTTTAGTCGTTTCATCACGTATTTGTGGTGTTTTCATCTGTTTTTAGTCGTTTCATAATGTTTTTGTGGAGTTTTGCGTCTGTTTTTAGTCGTTTTGTCATGTTTTTGTGGAGTCTTGGTCTGTTTGTAGTCGTTTTGTCAGGTTTTTTTGGTGTTTTCATCTGTTTTTAGTCGTCTCATCACGTTTTTGTTGAGTTTTGCCTCTGTTTTTAGTTGTTTCATCATGGTTTAGTGGTGTTTTCATCTGTTTTAAGTCGTTTCATCTCATATTTGTGGTGTTTCGTCTGTTATTTGTTGTTTCATCACGTTTTTGTGGTGTTTTGATATGTTTTTAGTTGTTTTGTCATGTTTTTGTGGTGTTTTCATTTGTTTTTAGTCGTTTTATCATGTTTTTGTGGAGTTTTGCGTCTGTTTTCAGTCGTTTCATCATGATTTGTGGTGTTTTCATCTGTTTTTAGTCGTTTTGTCACATTTTTGTGGTGTTTTCATCTGTTTCAAGTCGGTTCATCACGTTTTTGTGGTGTTTTCATGTGTTTTAAGTGGTTTCATAACTTTTTTGTGGTGTTTTCATCGGTTTTTAGTGTTTTTTGCGGTGTCTTGCTTCTGTTTTTAGTCGTTTCATCACGTTTTTGTGGTGTGTTTCGTCTGTTTATAGTTGTTTTATCACGTTTTTGTGGTGTTTTCATCCGTCTTTAGTCATTTCTGTCACGTTTTTGTGGTGTTTTCATCTGTTTTTAGTCGTTTCATCACGTTTTTGTGGTGTGTTTCGTCTGTTTTTAGTTTCTTATCACGTTCTGTGGTGTTTTAATCTGTTTTCAGACGTTTCATCACGTTTTTGCGCAGTTTATATCTGTTTTTAGTCTTTTTGACACATTTTTGTGGTGTCTTGCTTCTGTTTTTAGTCGTTTCATCACGTTTTTGTGGTGTGTTTCGTCTGTTTTTAGTTGTTTTATCTAGTTTTTGTGGTGTTTTCAACTGTTTTTAGTCGTTTCATCACGTTTTTGTGGTGTTTTCGTCTGTTTTTAGTCGTTTTATCACGTTTTTGTGGTGTTTTGATATGTTTTTAGTTGTTTTGTAATTTTTTTGTGGTGTTTTCATTTGTTTTAGTCGTTTCATTGCGTTTTTGTTGAATTTTGCATCTGTTTTTAGTTGTTTCATCACATATTTGTGGTGTTTTCGTCTGTTTTTAGTCGTTTCATCACGTTTTTGTGGTGTTTTCATCTGTTTTAGTCGTTTCATAATGTTTTTGTGGAGTTTTGCGTCTTTTTTTAGTCGTTTTGTCATGTTTTTGTGGAGTCTTGGTCTGTTTTTAGTCGTTTTGTCAGGTTTTTTGGTGTTTTCATCTGTTTTTAGTTGTTTCATCACATTTTTGTGGAGTTTTGTGTCTGTTTTTAGTTGTTTTGCATTGTTAAATGGAGCTTTGCGTCTGTTTTTAGTCGTTTTGTCATGTTTTTGTGGTGTTTTCATCCGTTTTTAGTCGTTTTGTCATGTTTTTGTGGGTTTTCTGTCTGTTTTTAGTCGTTTCATCACGATTTTGTGGTGTTTTCATCTGTTTTTAGTCGTTTTTATAATGTTTTTGTGGAGTTTTGCATCTGTTTTTAGTCGTTTTGTCATGTTTTTGTGGAGTCTTGGTCTGTTTGTAGTCGTTTTGTCAGGTTTTTTGGTGTTTTCACCTGTTTTTAGTCTTTTCATCACGTTTTTGTGGTGTTTTGCGTCTGTTTTAAGTCGTTTCATCTCATATTTGTGGTGTTTCGTCTGTTTTTAATCGTTTCATCACGTTTTTGTGGTGTTTTGATATGTTTTTAGTTGTTTTGTCATGTTTTTGTGGTGTTTTCATTTGTTTTTAGTCGTTTTATCATGTTTTTGTGGTGTTTTCGTCTGTTTTTAGTCTTTTTGTCACATTTTTGTGGTGTTTTCATCTGTTTCAAGTCGGTTCATCACGTTTTTGTGGTGTTTTCATCTGTTTTAAGTGGTTTCATAACTTTTTTGTGGTGTTTTCATCTGTTTTTAGTCGTTTCATCACGTTTTTGTGGTGTGTTTCGTCTTTTTTTAGTCATTTTGTCATGTATTTGTGGTATTTTCATCTGTTTTAAGTCGTTTCATAACGTATTTGTGGTGTTTTCGTCTGATTTTAGTCGTTTCATCACGTTTTTGTTGGTGTTTTCGTCTGTTTTTAGTCGTTTTGTCACGCATTAGTGGTATTTTAAACAGTTTTTAGTAGTTTTGTCATCTTTCTGTGGAATTTTACGTCTGTTTTTAGTCGTTTCATCACGTTTTTGTGGTGTTTTCGTCAGTTTTTAGTCGTTTTGTCATGTTTTTGTGGTGTTTTGCGTCTGTTTTTAGTTGTTTCATCACGTTTTTGTGGTGTTTCGTCTGTTTTTAGTTGTCTTATCACGTTTTGTGGTGTTTTCATCTGTTTTTAGTCGTTTCATCACGTTTTTGTGGAGTTTTGCGTCTTTTTTTAGTCGTTTTGTCATGTTTTTGTGGAGTCTTGGTCTGTTTTTAGTCGTTTTGTCAGGTTTTTTGGTGTTTTCATCTGTTTTTAGTTGTTTCATCACATTTTTGTGGAGTTTTGCGTCTGTCTATAGTTTTTATCATGTTTTTGTGGTGTTTTCATCCGTCTTTAGTCATTTTTGTCACGTTTTTGTGGTGTTTTCATCTGTTTTTAGTCGTTTATCACGTTTTTGTGGTGTGTTTCGTCTGTTTTTAGTTGTCTTATCACGTTTTGTGGTGTTTTCATCTGTTTTTAGTCGTTTCATCACGTTTTTGTGGTGTTTTCGTCTGTTTTTAGTCGTTATGTCATGTGTTTGTGGTGTTTTGCGTCTGTTTTTAGTCGTTTCATCACGTTTTTGTGGTGTTTCGTCTGTTTTTAGTTGTCTTATCACGTTTTGTGGTGTTTTCATCTGTTTTTAGTCGTTTCATCACGTTTTTGTGGGGTTTTCATCTGTTTTTAGTTATTTTTGTCATGTATTTGTGGTGTTTTCATCCGTTTTAAGTCGTTTCATAACGTATTTGTGGTGTTTTCGTCTGATTTTAGTCGTTTCATCACGTTTTTGTTGGTGTTTTCGTCTGTTTTTAGTCGTTTTGTCACGCATTAGTGGTATTTTAAACAGTTTTTAGTAGTTTTGTCATGTTTCTGTGGAATTTTACGTCTGTTTTTAGTCGTTTCATCACATTTTTGTGGTGTTTTCGTCAGTTTTAAGTCGTTTTGCCATGTTTTTGTGGTGTTTTGCGTCTGTTTTTAGTCGTTTCATCACGTTTTTGTGTTTTTTTTATCCGTGTTTAGTCGTTTTTATAATGTTTTTGTGGAGTTTTGCGTCTGTTTTTAGTCGTTTTGTCATGTTTTTGTGGTGTTGTCTGTTTTTAATCGTTTTGTCACGTTTTAGTGGTGTTTTCATCTGTTTTCAGTCGATTTGTCATGTTCCTTTGGAGTTTTGCGTCTGTTTTTAGTCGTTTCATCACGTTTTTGTGGTGTGTTTCGTCTGTTTTTAGTTGTCTTATCACGTTCTGTGGTGTTTTAATCTGCTTTTAGACGTTTCATCACTTTTTTGCGCAGTTTATATCTGTTTTTAGTCTTTTTGACACATTTTTGTGGTGTCTTGCTTCTGTTTTTAGTTGTTTCATCACGTTTTTGTGGTGTGTTTCGTCTGTTTTTAGTTGTTTTATCTAGTTTTTGTGGTGTTTTCAACAGTTTTTAGTCGTTTCATCACGTTTTTGTTGAGTTTTGCATCTGTTTTTAGTTGTTTCATCACGTTTTTGTGGTGTTTTCATCTGTTTCTAGTCGTTTTTGTTGTGTCTTGTGTTTGTTTTTAGTCGTTTCATTACGTTTTTGTGGTGTGTTTCGTCTGTTTATAGTTGTTTTATCACGTTTTTGTGGTATTTTCATCCGTTTATAGTCTTTTTTGTCACGTTTTTGTGATGTTTCATCTGTTTTTAGTCGTTTCATCATGTTTTTCTGGAGTTTTGCGTCTGTCTTTAGTTGTTTTGTCATGTTCTTGTGGTGTTTCCGTATGTTTTTAGTCGTTTTGTCACATTTTTGTGGTGTTTTCATCTGTTTTAAGTCGGTTCATAACGTTTTTGTGGTGTTTTCGTCTGTTTTTAGTAATTCCATCACGTTTTTGTGGTGTTTTCGTCTTTTTTTAGTTGTTTTATCATATTTTTGTGGTGTTTTCATCTGTTTTAAGTGGTTTCATCACGTTTTTGTGGTGTTTTCATCTGTTTTTAGACTTTTTTTGTGGTGTCTTGCGTCTGTTTTTAGTCGTTTCATCACGTTTTTGTGGTGTGTTTCGTCTGTTTATAGTTTTTATCACGTTTTTGTGGTGTTTTCATCCGTCTTTAGTCATTTTTGTCACGTTTTTGTGGTGTTTTCATCTGTTTTTAGTCGTTTCATCAAGTTTTTGTAGTGTGTTTCGTCTGTTTTTAGTTGTCTTATCACGTTTTGTTGTGTTTTCATCCGTTTTTAGTCGTTTCATCACGTTTTTGTGGTGTTTTCGTCTGTTTTTAGTCGTTTTATCACGTTTTTGTGGTGTTTTGATATGTTTTTAGTTGTTTTGTCATTTTTTTGTGGTGTTTTCATTTGTTTTAGTCGTTTCATTACGTTTTTGTTGAATTTTGCATCTGTTTTTAGTCGTTTCATCACGTTTTTGTGGTGTTTTCATCTGTTTTTAGTCGTTTCATAATGTTTTTGTGGAGTTTTGCGTCTTTTTTTAGTCGTTTTGTCATGTTTTTGTGGAGTCTTGGTCTGTTTTTAGTCGTTTTGTCAGGTTTTTTGGTGTTTTCATCTGTTTTTAGTTGTTTCATCACATTTTTGTGGAGTTTTGCGTCTGTTTTTAGTCGTTTTGCATTGTAAAATGGAGCTTTGCGTCTGTTTTTAGTCGTTTTGTCATGTTTTTGTGGTGTTTTCATCCGTTTTTAGTCGTTTTGTCATGTTTTTGTGGGTTTTTCGTCTGTTTTTGGTCGTTTCATCACGATTTTGTGGTGTTTTCATCTGTTTTTAGTTGTTTCATAATGTTTTTGTGGAGTTTTGCGTCTGTTTTTAGTTGTTTTCTCAAGTTTTTGTGGTGTTGCCTGTTTTTAATCGTTTTGTCACGTTTTTGTGGTGTGTTTCGTCTGTTTATAGTTGTTTTATCACGTTTTTGTGGTGTTTTCATCCGTCTTTAGTCGTTTTTGTCACGTTTTTGTGGTGTTTTCATCTGTTTTTAGTCGTTTCATCACGTTTTTGTGGTGTGTTTCGTCTGTTTTTAGTTGTCTTATCACGTTTTGTGGTGTTTTCATCTGTTTTTAGTCGTTTCATTACGTTTTTGTTGAATTTTGCATCTGTTTTTAGTTGTTTCATCACATATTTGTGGAGTTTTGCGTCTGTCTATAGTTTTTATCATGTTTTTGTGGTGTTTTCATCCGTCTTTAGTCATTTTTGTCACGTTTTTGTGGTGTGTTTCGTCTGTTTTTAGTTTGTCTTATCACGTTTTGTGGTGTTTTCATCTGTTTTTAGTCGTTTCATCACGTTTTTGTGGTGTTTTCGTCTGTTTTTAGTCGTTATGTCATGTGTTTGTGGTGTTTTGCGTCTGTTTTTAGTCGTTTCATCACGTTTTTGTGGTGTTTCGTCTGTTTTTAGTTGTCTTATCACGTTTTGTGGTGTTTTCATCTGTTTCTAGTCGTTTCATCACGTTTTTGTGGTGTTTTCATCTGTTTTTAGTTATTTTTGTCATGTATTTGTGGTGTTTTCATCTGTTTTAAGTCGTTTCATAACGTATTTGTGGTGTTTTCGTCTGATTTTAGTCGTTTCATCACGTTTTTGTTGGTGTTTTCGTCTGTTTTTAGTCGTTTTGTCACGCATTAGTGGTATTTTAAACAGTTTTTAGTAGTTTTGTCATCTTTCTGTGGAATTTTACGTCTGTTTTTAGTCGTTTCATCACGTTTTTGTGGTGTTTTCGTCAGTTTTTAGTCGTTTTGCCATGTTTTTGTGGTGTTTTGCGTCTGTTTTTAGTCGTTTCATCACGTTTTTGTGGTTTTTTTATCCGTGTTTAGTCGTTTTTATAATGTTTTTGTGGAGTTTTGCGTCTGTTTTTAGTCGTTTTGTCATGTTTTTGTGGTGTTGTCTGTTTCTAATCGTTCTGTCACGTTTGAGTGGTGTTTTCATCTGTTTTCAGTCGATTTGTCATGTTCCTTTGGAGTTTTGCGTCTGTTTTTAGTCTATTCATCATGTTTTTGTGGAGTTTTGCGTCTGTTTTTAGTCGTTTCATCACGTTTTTGTGGTGTGTTTCGTCTGTTTTTAGTTGTCTTATCACGTTTTGTGGTGTTTTAATCTGTTTTTAGACGTTTCATCACGTTTTTGCGCAGTTTATATCTGTTTTTAGTCTTTTTGACACATTTTTGTGGTGTCTTGCTTCTGTTTTTAGTCGTTTCATCACGTTTTTGTGGTGTGTTTCGTCTGTTTTTAGTTGTTTTATCTAGTTTTTGTGGTGTTTTCAACTGTTTTTAGTCGTCTCATCACGTTTTTGTTGAGTTTTGCATCTGTTTGTAGTTGTTTCATCACGTTTTTGTGGTGTTTTCATCCGTCTTTAGTCACTTTTGTCACGTTTTTGTGGTGTTTTCATCTGTTTTTAGTCGTTTCATCACGTTTTTTTGGTGTGTTTCGTCTGTTTTTAGTTGTCTTATCACGTTTTGTGGTGTTTTCATCTGTTTTTAGTCGTTTCATTACGTTTTTGTTGAATTTTGCATCTGTTTTTAGTTGTTTCATCACATATTTGTGGAGTTTTGCGTCTGTCTATAGTTTTTATCATGTTTTTGTGGTGTTTTCATCCGTCTTTAGTCATTTTTGTCACGTTTTTGTGGTGTTTTCATCTGTTTTTAGTAGTTTATCACGCTTTTGTGGTGTGTTTCGTCTGTTTTTAGTTTGTCTTATCACGTTTTGTGGTGTTTTCATCTGTTTTTAGTCGTTTCATCACGTTTTTGTGGTGTTTTCGTCTGTTTTTAGTCGTTATGTCATTTGTTTGTGGTGTTTTGCGTCTGTTTTTAGTTGTTTCATCACGTTTTTGTGGTGTTTCGTCTGTTTTTAGTTGTCTTATCACGTTTTGTGGTGTTTTCATCTGTTTTTAGTCGTTTCATCACGTTTTTGTGGTGTGTTCATCTGTTTTTAGTTATTTTTGTCATGTATTTGTGGTGTTTTCATCTGTTTTAAGTCGTTTCATAACGTATTTGTGGTGTTTTCGTCTGATTTTAGTCGTTTCATCACGTTTTTGTTGGTGTTTTCGTCTGTTTTTAGTCGTTTTGTCACGCATTAGTGGTATTTTAAACAGTTTTTAGTAGTTTTGTCATCTTTCTGTGGAATTTTACGTCTGTTTTTAGTCGTTTCATCACGTTTTTGTGGTGTTTTCGTCAGTTTTTAGTCGTTTTGTCATGTGTTTGTGGTGTTTTGCGTCTGTTTTTAGTTGTTTCATCACGTTTTTGTGGTGTTTCGTCTGTTTTTAGTTGTCTTATCACGTTTTTGTGGTGTGTTTCATCTGTTTATAGTTGTTTTATCACGTTTTTGTGGTATTTTCATCCGTTTTTAGTCTTTTTTGTCACGTTTTTGTGGTGTTTCATCTGTTTTTAGTCGTTTCATCATGTTTTTCTGGAGTTTTGCGTCTGTCTTTAGTTGTTTTGTCATGTTCTTGTGGTGTTTTCGTCTGTTTTTAGTCGCTTTGTCACATTTTTGTGGTGTTTTCGTCTGTCTTTAGTCGTTTTATCACGTTTTTGTGGTGTTTTGATATGTTTTTAGTTGTTTTGTCATTTTTTTGTGGAATTTTTCGTCTGTTTTTAGTCATTTCATCACGTTTTTGTGGTGTTTTCGTCTGTTTTTAGTCGTTTTGCCATGTTTTTGTGTTGTTTTGCGTCTGTTTTAAGTCGTTTCATCACGTTTTTGTGGTGTGTTTCCTCTGTTTTTAGTTGTTTTATCATATTTTTGTGGTGTTTTCATCTGTTTTTAGTCATTTTTTCAAGTTTTTGTGGTGTTTTCATCTGTTTTCAGTCGTTTTTGTCACCTTTTAATGGTGTTTTCATCCGTTTTAGTCGTTTTTTCATGTTTTTGTGGTGTTTTCGTCTGATTTTAGTCGTTTCATCACGTTTTTGTTGGTGTTTTCGTCTGTTTTTAGTCGTTTTGTCACGCATTAGTGGTATTTTAAACAGTTTTTAGTACTTTTGTCATGTTTCTGTGGAATTTTACGTCTGTTTTTAGTCGTTTCATCACATTTTTGTGGTGTTTTCGTCAGTTTTTAGTCGTTTTGCCATGTTTTTGTGGTGTTTTGCGTCTGTTTTTAGTCGTTTCATCACGTTTTTGTGTTTTTTTTATCCGTGTTTAGTCGTTTTTATAATGTTTTTGTGGAGTTTTGCGTCTGTTTTTAGTCGTTTTGTCATGTTTTTGTGGTGTTGTCTGTTTTTAATCGTTTTGTCACGTTTTAGTGGTGTTTTCATCTGTTTTCAGTCGATTTGTCATGTTCCTTTGGAGTTTTGCGTCTGTTTTTAGTCTATTCATCATGTTTTTGTGGAGTTTTGCGTCTGTTTTTAGTCGTTTCATCACGTTTTTGTGGTGTGTTTCGTCTGTTTTTAGCTGTCTTATCACGTTCTGTGGTGTTTTAATCTGCTTTTAGACGTTTCATCACTTTTTTGCGCAATTTATATCTGTTTTTAGTCTTTTTGACACATTTTTGTGGTGTCTTGCTTCTGTTTTTAGTTGTTTCATCACGTTTTTGTGGTGTGTTTCGTCTGTTTTTAGTTGTTTTATCTAGTTTTTGTGGTGTTTTCAACTGTTTTTAGTCGTTTCATCACGTTTTTGTTGAGTTTTGCATCTGTTTTTAGTTGTTTCATCACGTTTTTGTGGTGTTTTCATCTGTTTTTAGTCGTTTTTGTGGTGTCTTGTGTTTGTTTTTAGTCGTTTCATTACGTTTTTGTGGTGTGTTTCGTCTGTTTATAATTGTTTTATCACGTTTTTGTGGTATTTTCATCCGTTTATAGTCTTTTTTGTCACGTTTTTGTGATGTTTCATCTGTTTTAAGTCGTTTCATCATGTTTTTCTGGAGTTTTGCGTCTGTCTTTAGTTGTTTTGTCATGTTCTTGTGGTGTTTTCGTCTGTTTTTAGTCGTTTTGACACATTTTTGTGGTGTTTTCGTCTGTTTTAAGTCGGTTCATAACGTTTTTGTGGTGTTTTCGTCTGTTTTTAGTAATTCCATCACGTTTTTGTGGTGTTTTCGTCTTTTTTTAGTTGTTTTATCATATTTTTGTGGTGTTTTCATCTGTTTTAAGTGGTTTCATCACGTTTTTGTGATGTGTTTCGTCTGTTTATAGTTTTTATCACGTTTTTGTGGTGTTTTCATCCGTCTTTAGTCATTATTGTCACGTTTTTGTGGTGTTTTCATCTGTTTTAAGTCGTTTCATAACGTATTTGTGGTGTTTTCGTCTGATTTTAGTCGTTTCATCACGTTTTTGTTGGTGTTTTCGTCTGTTTTTAGTCGTTTTGTCACGCATTAGTGGTATTTTAAATAGTTTTTAGTAGTTTTGTCATGTTTCTGTGGAAATTTACGTCTGTTTTAAGTCGTTTCATCACGTTTTTGTGGTGTTTTTGTCAGTTTTTAGTCGTTTTTCCATGTTTTTGTGGTGTTTTGCGTCTGTTTTTAGTCGTTTCATCACGTTTTTGTGGTTTTTTCATCCGTGTTTAGTCGTTTTTATAATGTTTTTGTGGAGTTTTGCGTCTGTTTTTAGTCGTTTTGTCATGTTTTTGTGGTGTTGTCTGTTTTTAATCGTTTTGTCACGTTTTAGTGGTGTTTTCATCTGTTTTCAGTCGATTTGTCATGATCCTTTGGAGTTTTGCGTCTGTTTTTAGTCTATTCATCATGTTTTTGTGGAGTTTTGCGTCTGTTTTTAGTCGTTTCATCACGTTTTTGTGGTGTGTTTCGTCTGTTTTTAGTTGTCTTATCACGTTCTGTGGTGTTTTAATCTGTTTTTAGACGTTTCATCACGTTTTTGCGCAGTTTGTATCTGTTTTTAGTCTTTTTGACAAATTTTTGTGGTGTCTTGCTTCTATTTTTAGTCGTTTCATCACGTTTTTGTGGTGTGTTTAAATGGAGCTTTGCGTCTGTTTTTAGTCGTTTTGTCATGTTTTTGTGGTGTTTTCATCCGTTTTTAGTTGTTTTGTCATCTTTTTGTGGGTTTTTCGTCTGTTTTTAGTCGTTTCATCACGATTTTGTGGTGTTTTCATCTGTTTTTTGTTGTTTCATAATGTTTTTGTGGAGTTTTGCGTCTGTTTTTAGTCGTTTTCTCAAGTTTTTGTGGTGTTGCCTGTTTTCAATCGTTTTGTCACGTTTTTGTGGTGTGTTTCATCTGTTTATAGTTGTTTTATCACGTTTTTGTGGTGTTTTCATCCGTCTTTAGTCATTTTTGTCACGTTTTTGTGGTGTTTTCATCTGTTTTAGTCGTTTCATCACGTTTTTGTGGTGTGTTTCGTCTGTTTTTTAGTTGTTTCATCACATATTTGTGGTGTTTTCGTCTGTTTTTAGTCGTTTCATCACGTATTTGTGGTGTTTTCATCTGTTTTTAGTCGTTTCATAATGTTTTTGTGGAGTTTTGCGTCTGTTTTTAGTCGTTTTGTCATGTTTTTGTGGAGTCTTGGTCTGTTTGTAGTCGTTTTGTCAGGTTTTTTTGGTTTTTTCATCTGTTTTTAGTCGTCTCATCACGTTTTTGTTGAGTTTTGCCTCTGTTTTTAGTTGTTTCATCACGGTTTAGTGGTGTTTTCATCTGTTTTAAGTCGTTTCATCTCATATTTGTGGTGTTTCGTCTGTTATTTGTTGTTTCATCACGTTTTTGTGGTGTTTTGATATGTTTTTAGTTGTTTTGTCATGTTTTTGTGGTGTTTTCATTTGTTTTTAGTCGTTTTATCATGTTTTTGTGGAGTTTTGCGTCTGTTTTCAGTCGTTTCATCATGATTTGTGGTGTTTTCATCTGTTTTTAGTCGTTTTGTCACATTTTTGTGGTGTTTTCATCTGTTTCAAGTCGGTTCATCACGTTTTTGTGGTGTTTTCATCTGTTTTAAGTGGTTTCATAACTTTTTTGTGGTGTTTTCATCGGTTTTTAGTGTTTTTTGCGGTGTCTTGCGTCTGTTTTTAGTCGTTTCATCACGTTTTTGTGGTGTGTTTCGTCTGTTTATAGTTGTTTTATCACCTTTTTGTGGTGTTTTCATCCGTCTTTAGTAATTTCTGTCACGTTTTTGTGGTGTTTTCATCTGTTTTTAGTCGTTTCATCACGTTTTTGTGGTGTGTTTCGTCTGTTTTTAGTTGTCTTATCACGTTCTGTGGTGTTTTAATCTGTTTTTAGACGTTTCATCACGTTTTTGCGCAGTTTATATCTGTTTTTAGTCTTTTTGACACATTTTTGTGGTGTCTTGCGTCTGTTTTTAGTCGTTTCATCACGATTTTGTGGTGTTTTCATCTGTTTTTAGTTGTTTCATAATGTTTTTGTGGAGTTTTGCGTCTGTTTTTAGTCGTTTTCTCAAGTTTTTGTGGTGTTGCCTGTTTTTAATCGTTTTGTCACGTTTTTGTGGTGTGTTTCGTCTGTTTATAGTTGTTTTATCACGTTTTTGTGGTGTTTTCATCCGTCTTTAGTAATTTTTGTCACGTTTTTGTGGTGTTTTCATCTGTTTTAGTCGTTTCATCACGTTTTTGTGGTGTGTTTCGTCTGTTTTTTAGTTGTTTCATCACATATTTGTGGTGTTTTCGTCTGTTTTTAGTCGTTTCATCACGTATTTGTGGTGTTTTCATCTGTTTTTAGTTGTTTCATAATGTTTTTGTGGAGTTTTGCGTCTGTTTTTAGTCGTTTTGTCATGTTTTTGTGGAGTCTTGGTCTGTTTGTAGTCGTTTTGTCAGGTTTTTTTGGTGTTTTCATCTGTTTTTAGTCGTCTCATCACGTTTTTGTTGAGTTTTGCCTCTGTTTTTAGTTGTTTCATCACGGTTTAGTGGTGTTTTCATCTGTTTTAAGTCGTTTCATCTCATATTTGTGGTGTTTCGTCTGTTATTTGTTGTTTCATCACGTTTTTGTGGTGTTTTGATATGTTTTTAGTTGTTTTGTCATGTTTTTGTGGTGTTTTCATTTGTTTTTAGTCGTTTTATCATGTTTTTGTGGCGTTTTGCGTCTGTTTTCAGTCGTTTCATCATGATTTGTGGTGTTTTCATCTGTTTTTAGTCGTTTTGTCACATTTTTGTGGTGTTTTCATCTGTTTCAAGTCGGTTCATCACGTTTTTGTGGTGTTTTCATCTGTTTTAAGTGGTTTCATAACTTTTTTGTGGTGTTTTCATCGGTTTTTAGTGTTTTTTGCGGTGTCTTGCGTCTGTTTTTAGTCGTTTCATCACGTTTTTGTGGTGTGTTTCGTCTGTTTATAGTTGTTTTATCACCTTTTTGTGGTGTTTTCATCCGTCTTTAGTAATTTCTGTCACGTTTTTGTGGTGTTTTCATCTGTTTTTAGTCGTTTCATCACGTTTTTGTGGTGTGTTTCGTCTGTTTTTAGTTGTCTTATCACGTTCTGTGGTGTTTTAATCTGTTTTTAGACGTTTCATCACGTTTTTGCGCAGTTTATATCTGTTTTTAGTCTTTTTGACACATTTTTGTGGTGTCTTGCGTCTGTTTTTAGTCGTTTCATCACGATTTTGTGGTGTTTTCATCTGTTTTTAGTTGTTTCATAATGTTTTTGTGGAGTTTTGCGTCTGTTTTTAGTCGTTTTCTCAAGTTTTTGTGGTGTTGCCTGTTTTTAATCGTTTTGTCACGTTTTTGTGGTGTGTTTCGTCTGTTTATAGTTGTTTTATCACGTTTTTGTGGTGTTTTCATCCGTCTTTAGTAATTTTTGTCACGTTTTTGTGGTGTTTTCATCTGTTTTAGTCGTTTCATCACGTTTTTGTGGTGTGTTTCGTCTGTTTTTTAGTTGTTTCATCACATATTTGTGGTGTTTTCGTCTGTTTTTAGTCGTTTCATCACGTATTTGTGGTGTTTTCATCTGTTTTTAGTTGTTTCATAATGTTTTTGTGGAGTTTTGCGTCTGTTTTTAGTCGTTTTGTCATGTTTTTGTGGAGTCTTGGTCTGTTTGTAGTCGTTTTGTCAGGTTTTTTTGGTGTTTTCATCTGTTTTTAGTCGTCTCATCACGTTTTTGTTGAGTTTTGCCTCTGTTTTTAGTTGTTTCATCACGGTTTAGTGGTGTTTTCATCTGTTTTAAGTCGTTTCATCTCATATTTGTGGTGTTTCGTCTGTTATTTGTTGTTTCATCACGTTTTTGTGGTGTTTTGATATGTTTTTAGTTGTTTTGTCATGTTTTTGTGGTGTTTTCATTTGTTTTTAGTCGTTTTATCATGTTTTTGTGGAGTTTTGCGTTTGTTTTCAGTCGTTTCATCATGATTTGTGGTGTTTTCATCTGTTTTTAGTCGTTTTGTCACATTTTTGTGGTGTTTTCATCTGTTTCAAGTCGGTTCATCACGTTTTTGTGGTGTTTTCATCTGTTTTAAGTGGTTTCATAACTTTTTTGTGGTGTTTTCATCGGTTTTTAGTGTTTTTTGCGGTGTCTTGCGTCTGTTTTTAGTCGTTTCATCACGTTTTTGTGGTGTGTTTCGTCTGTTTATAGTTGTTTTATCACGTTTTTGTGGTGTTTTCATCCGTCTTTAGTAATTTCTGTCACGTTTTTGTGGTGTTTTCATCTGTTTTTAGTCGTTTCATCACGTTTTTGTGGTGTGTTTCGTCTGTTTTTAGTTGTCTTATCACGTTCTGTGGTGTTTTAATCTGTTTTTAGACGTTTCATCACGTTTTTGCGCAGTTTATATCTGTTTTTAGTCTTTTTGACACATTTTTGTGGTGTCTTGCTTCTGTTTTTAGTCGTTTCATCACGTTTTTGTGGTGTGTTTCGTCTGTTTTTATTTGTTTTATCTAGTTTTTGTGGTGTTTTCAACTGTTTTTAGTCGTTTCATCACGTTTTTGTGGTGTGTTTCGTCTGTTTTTAGTTGTCTTATCACGTTCTGTGGTGTTTTAATCTGTTTTTAGACGTTTCATCACGTTTTTGCGCAGTTTATATCTGTTTTTAGTCTTTTTGACACATTTTTGTGGTGTCTTGCTTCTGTTTTTAGTCGTTTCATCACGTTTTTGTGGTGTGTTTCGTCTGTTTTTAGTTGTTTTATCTAGTTTTTGTGGTGTTTTCAACTGTTTTTAGTCGTTTCATCACGTTTTTGTGGTGTTTTCGTCTGTTTTTAGTCGTTTTATCACGTTTTTGTGGTGTTTTGATATGTTTTTAGTTGTTTTGTAATTTTTTTGTGGTGTTTTCATTTGTTTTAGTCGTTTCATTACGTTTTTGTTGAATTTTGCATCTGTTTTTAGTTGTTTCATCACATATTTGTGGTGTTTTCGTCTGTTTTTAGTCGTTTCATCACGTTTTTGTGGTGTTTTCATCTGTTTTTAGTCGTTTCATAATGTTTTTGTGGAGTTTTGCGTCTTTTTTTAGTCGTTTTGTCATGTTTTTGTGGAGTCTTGGTCTGTTTTTAGTCGTTTTGTCAGGTTTTTTGGTGTTTTCATCTGTTTTTAGTTGTTTCATCACATTTTTGTGGAGTTTTGCGTCTGTTTTTAGTCGTTTTGCATTGTTAAATGGAGCTTTGCGTCTGTTTTTAGTCGTTTTGTCATGTTTTTGTGGTGTTTTCATCCGTTTTTAGTCGTTTTGTCATGTTTTTGTGGGTTTTTCGTCTGTTTTTAGTCGTTTCATCACGATTTTGTGGTGTTTTCATCTGTTTTTAGTTGTTTCATAATGTTTTTGTGGAGTTTTGCGTCTGTTTTTAGTCGTTTTCTCAAGTTTTTGTGGTGTTGCCTGTTTTTAATCGTTTTGTCACGTTTTTTTGGTGTGTTTCGTCTGTTTATAGTTGTTTTATCACGTTTTTGTGGTGTTTTCATCCGTCTTTAGTCATTTTTGTCACATTTTTGTGGTGTTTTCATCTGTTTTTAGTCGTTTCATCACGTTTTTGTGGTGTGTTTCGTCTGTTTTTAGTTGTCTTATCACGTTTTGTGGTGTTTTCATCTGTTTTTAGTCGTTTCATTACGTTTTTGTAGAATTTTGCATCTGTTTTTAGTTGTTTCATCACATATTTGTGGTGTTTTCGTCTGTTTTTAGTCGTTTCATCACGTATTTGTGGTGTTTTCATCTGTTTTTAGTCGTTTCATAATGTTTTTGTGGAGTTTTGCGTCTGCTTTTAGTCGTTTTGTCATGTTTTTGTGGAGTCTTGGTCTTTTTGTAGTCGTTTTGTCAGGTTTTTTGGTGTTTTCATTTGTTTTTTGTAGTTTCATCACGTTTTTGTTGAGTTTTGCCTCTGTTTTTAGTTGTTTCATCACGGTTTAGTGGTGTTTTCATCTGTTTTTAGTCGTTTCATCACGTTTTTGTGGTGTTTTCATCTGTTTTTAGTCGTTTCATCACGTTTTTGTGGTGTTTTCATCTGTTTTTAGTCGTTTCATCACGTATTTGTGGTGTTTTCATCCGTTTTTAGTTGTTTTTTCATGTTTTTGTGGGGTTTTTCCGTCTGTTTTTAGTCGTTTCATCACGTATTTGTGGTGTTTTCATCTGTTTTTAGTCGTTTCAAAATGTTTTTGTGGAGTTTTGCGTCTGTTTTTAGTCGTTTTGTCATGTGGTGTTTTCATCTGTTTTTAGTCGTTTCATCATGTTTTTGTGGTGTTTTCATCTGTTTTTAGTCATTTTTGTCATGTATTTGTGGTGTTTTCATCTGTTTTAAGTCGTTTCATAACGTATTTGTGGTGTTTTCGTCTGATTTTAGTCGTTTCATCACGTTCTTGTCTATGTTTTCGTCTGTTTTTAGTCGTTTTGTCACGTTTTAGTGGTATTTTAAACAGTCTTTAGTCGTTTTGTCATGTTTCTGTGGAATTTTTCGTCTGTTTTTAGTCGTTTCATCACGTTTTTGTGGTGTGTTTCGTCTGTTTATAGTTGTTTTATCACGTTTTGTGGTATTTTCATCCGTTTTTAGTCTTTTTTGTCACGTTTTTGTGGTGTTTCATCTGTTTGTAGTCGTTTCATCATGTTTTTCTGGAGTTTTGCGTCTGTCTTTAGTTGTTTTGTCATGTTCTTGTGGTGTTTTCGTCTGTTTTTAGTCGCTTTGTCACATTTTTGTGGTGTTTTCGTCTGTCTTTAGTCGTTTTATCACGTTTTTGTGGTGTTTTGATATGTTTTTAGTTGTTTTGTCATTTTTTTGTGGAATTTTTCGTCTGTTTTTAGTCGTTTCATCACGTTTTTGTGGTGTTTTCGTCTGTCTTTAGTCGTTTTATCACGTTTTTGTGGTGTTTTGATATGTTTTTAGTTGTTTTGTCATTTTTTTGTGGAATTTTTCGTCTGTTTTTAGTCGTTTCATCACGTTTTTGTGGTGTTTTCGTCTGTTTTTAGTCATTTTTTCAAGTTTTTGTGGTGTTTTGATATGTTTTTAGTTGTTTTGTAATTTTTTTGTGGAATTTTTCGTCTGTTTTTAGTCGTTTCATCATATTTTTGTGGTGTTTTCATCTGTTTTTAGTCGTTTCATAATGTTTTTGTGGAGTTTTGCGTCTTTTTTTAGTCGTTTTGTCATGTTTTTGTGGAGTCTTGGTCTGTTTTTAGTCGTTTTGTCAGGTTTTTTGGTGTTTTCATCTGTTTTTAGTTGTTTCATCACATTTTTGTGGAGTTTTGCGTCTGTTTTTAGTCGTTTTGCATTGTTAAATGGAGCTTTGCGTCTGTTTTTAGTCGTTTTGTCATGTTTTTGTGGTGTTTTCATCCGTTTTTAGTCGTTTTGTCATGTTTTTGTGGGTTTTTCGTCTGTTTTTAGTCGTTTCATCACGATTTTGTGGTGTTTTCATCTGTTTTTAGTTGTTTCATAATGTTTTTGTGGAGTTTTGCGTCTGTTTTTAGTCGTTTTCTCAAGTTTTTGTGGTGTTGCCTGTTTTTAATCGTTTTGTCACGTTTTTTTGGTGTGTTTCGTCTGTTTATAGTTGTTTTATCACGTTTTTGTGGTGTTTTCATCCGTCTTTAGTCATTTTTGTCACATTTTTGTGGTGTTTTCATCTGTTTTTAGTCGTTTCATCACGTTTTTGTGGTGTGTTTCGTCTGTTTTTAGTTGTCTTATCACGTTTTGTGGTGTTTTCATCTGTTTTTAGTCGTTTCATTACGTTTTTGTAGAATTTTGCATCTGTTTTTAGTTGTTTCATCACATATTTGTGGTGTTTTCGTCTGTTTTTAGTCGTTTCATCACGTATTTGTGGTGTTTTCATCTGTTTTTAGTCGTTTCATAATGTTTTTGTGGAGTTTTGCGTCTGCTTTTAGTCGTTTTGTCATGTTTTTGTGGAGTCTTGGTCTTTTTGTAGTCGTTTTGTCAGGTTTTTTGGTGTTTTCATTTGTTTTTTGTAGTTTCATCACGTTTTTGTTGAGTTTTGCCTCTGTTTTTAGTTGTTTCATCACGGTTTAGTGGTGTTTTCATCTGTTTTTAGTCGTTTCATCACGTTTTTGTGGTGTTTTCATCTGTTTTTAGTCGTTTCATCACGTTTTTGTGGTGTTTTCATCTGTTTTTAGTCGTTTCATCACGTATTTGTGGTGTTTTCATCCGTTTTTAGTTGTTTTTTCATGTTTTTGTGGGGTTTTTCCGTCTGTTTTTAGTCGTTTCATCACGTATTTGTGGTGTTTTCATCTGTTTTTAGTCGTTTCAAAATGTTTTTGTGGAGTTTTGCGTCTGTTTTTAGTCGTTTTGTCATGTGGTGTTTTCATCTGTTTTTAGTCGTTTCATCATGTTTTTGTGGTGTTTTCATCTGTTTTTAGTCATTTTTGTCATGTATTTGTGGTGTTTTCATCTGTTTTAAGTCGTTTCATAACGTATTTGTGGTGTTTTCGTCTGATTTTAGTCGTTTCATCACGTTCTTGTCTATGTTTTCGTCTGTTTTTAGTCGTTTTGTCACGTTTTAGTGGTATTTTAAACAGTCTTTAGTCGTTTTGTCATGTTTCTGTGGAATTTTTCGTCTGTTTTTAGTCGTTTCATCACGTTTTTGTGGTGTGTTTCGTCTGTTTATAGTTGTTTTATCACGTTTTGTGGTATTTTCATCCGTTTTTAGTCTTTTTTGTCACGTTTTTGTGGTGTTTCATCTGTTTGTAGTCGTTTCATCATGTTTTTCTGGAGTTTTGCGTCTGTCTTTAGTTGTTTTGTCATGTTCTTGTGGTGTTTTCGTCTGTTTTTAGTCGCTTTGTCACATTTTTGTGGTGTTTTCGTCTGTCTTTAGTCGTTTTATCACGTTTTTGTGGTGTTTTGATATGTTTTTAGTTGTTTTGTCATTTTTTTGTGGAATTTTTCGTCTGTTTTTAGTCGTTTCATCACGTTTTTGTGGTGTTTTCGTCTGTTTTTAGTCATTTTTTCAAGTTTTTGTGGTGTTTTGATATGTTTTTAGTTGTTTTGTAATTTTTTTGTGGAATTTTTCGTCTGTTTTTAGTCGTTTCATCATATTTTTGTGGTGTTTTCATCTGTTTTTAGTCATTTTTCAAGTTTTTGTGGTGTTTTCATCTGTTTTCAGTCGTTTTTGTCACCTTTTAATGGTGTTTTCATCCGTTTTAGTCGTTTTTTCATGTTTTTGTGGTGTTTTCGTCTGATTTTAGTCGTTTCATCACGTTTTTGTTGGTGTTTTCGTCTGTTTTTAGTCGTTTTGTCACGCATTAGTGGTGTTTTAAACAGTTTTTAGTAGTTTTGTCATGTTTCTGTGGAATTTTACGTCTGTTTTTAGTCGTTTCATCACATTTTTGTGGTGTTTTCGTCAGTTTTTAGTCGTTTTGCCATGTTTTTGTGATGTTTTGCGTCTGTTTTTAGTCGTTTCATCACGTTTTTGTGTTTTTTTTATCCGTGTTTAGTCGTTTTTATAATGTTTTTGTGGAGTTTTGCGTCTGTTTTTAGTCGTTTTGTCATGTTTTTGTGGTGTTGTCTGTTTTTAATCGTTTTGTCACGTTTTTGTGGTGTTTTCATCTGTTTTCAGTCGATTTGTCATGTTCCTTTGGAGTTTTGCGTCTGTTTTTAGTCGTTTCATCACGTTTTTGTGGTGTGTTTCGTCTGTTTTTAGTTGTCTTATCACGTTCTGTGGTGTTTTAATCTGCTTTTAGACGTTTCATCACTTTTTTGCGCAGTTTATATCTGTTTTTAGTCTGTCTGACACATTTTTGTGGTGTCTTGCTTCTGTTTTTAGTTGTTTCATCACGTTTTTGTGGTGTGTTTCGTCTGTTTTTAGTTGTTTTATCTAGTTTTTGTGGTGTTTTCAACAGTTTTTAGTCGTTTCATCACGTTTTTGTTGAGTTTTGCATCTGTTTTTAGTTGTTTCATCACGTTTTTGTGGTGTTTTCATCTGTTTTTAGTCGTTTTTGTTGTGTCTTGTGTTTGTTTTTAGTCGTTTCATTACGTTTTTGTGGTGTGTTTCGTCTGTTTATAGTTGTTTTATCACGTTTTTGTGGTATTTTCATCCGTTTATAGTCTTTTTTGTCACGTTTTTGTGATGTTTCATCTGTTTTTAGTCGTTTCATCATGTTTTTCTGGAGTTTTGCGTCTGTCTTTAGTTGTTTTGTCATGTTCTTGTGGTGTTTTCGTATGTTTTTAGTCGTTTTGTCACATTTTTGTGGTGTTTTCATCTGTTTTAAGTCGGTTCATAACGTTTTTGTGGTGTTTTCGTCTGTTTTTAGTAATTCCATCACGTTTTTGTGGTGTTTTCGTCTTTTTTTAGTTGTTTTATCATATTTTTGTGGTGTTTTCATCTGTTTTAAGTGGTTTCATCACGTTTTTGTGGTGTTTTCATCTGTTTTTAGACTTTTTTTGTGGTGTCTTGCGTCTGTTTTTAGTCGTTTCATCACGTTTTTGTGGTGTGTTTCGTCTGTTTATAGTTTTTATCACGTTTTTGTGGTGTTTTCATCCGTCTTTAGTCATTTTTGTCACGTTTTTGTGGTGTTTTCATCTGTTTTTAGTCGTTTCATCAAGTTTTTGTAGTGTGTTTCGTCTGTTTTTAGTTGTCTTATCACGTTTTGTTGTGTTTTCATCTGTTTTTAGTCGTTTCATCACGTTTTTGTGGTGTTTTCGTCTGTTTTTAGTCGTTTTATCACGTTTTTGTGGTGTTTTGATATGTTTTTAGTTGTTTTGTCATTTTTTTGTGGTGTTTTCATTTGTTTTAGTCGTTTCATTACGTTTTTGTTGAATTTTGCATCTGTTTTTAGTCGTTTCATCACGTTTTTGTGGTGTTTTCATCTGTTTTTAGTCGTTTCATAATGTTTTTGTGGAGTTTTGCGTCTTTTTTTAGTCGTTTTGTCATGTTTTTGTGGAGTCTTGGTCTGTTTTTAGTCGTTTTGTCAGGTTTTTTGGTGTTTTCATCTGTTTTTAGTTGTTTCATCACATTTTTGTGGAGTTTTGCGTCTGTTTTTAGTCGTTTTGCATTGTAAAATGGAGCTTTGCGTCTGTTTTTAGTCGTTTTGTCATGTTTTTGTGGTGTTTTCATCCGTTTTTAGTCGTTTTGTCATGTTTTTGTGGGTTTTTCGTCTGTTTTTAGTCGTTTCATCACGATTTTGTCTTGTTTTCATCTGTTTTTAGTTGTTTCATAATGTTTTTGTGGAGTTTTGCGTCTGTGTTTAGTTGTTTTCTCAAGTTTTTGTGGTGTTGCCTGTTTTTAATCGTTTTGTCACGTTTTTGTGGTGTGTTTCATCTGTTTATAGTTGTTTTATCACGTTTTTGTGGTGTTTTCATCCGTCTTTAGTCATTTTTGTCACGTTTTTGTGGTGTTTTCATCTGTTTTTAGTCGTTTCATCACGTTTTTGTGGTGTGTTTCGTCTGTTTTTAGTTGTCTTATCACGTTTTGTGGTGTTTTCATCTGTTTTTAGTCGTTTCATTACGTTTTTGTTGAATTTTGCATCTGTTTTTAGTTGTTTCATCACATATTTGTGGAGTTTAGCGTCTGTCTATAGTTTTTATCATGTTTTTGTGGTGTTTTCATCCGTCTTTAGTCATTTTTGTCACGTTTTTGTGGTGTGTTTCGTCTGTTTTTAGTTTGTCTTATCACGTTTTGTGGTGTTTTCATCTGTTTTTAGTCGTTTCATCACGTTTTTGTGGTGTTTTCGTCTGTTTTTAGTCGTTATTTCATGTGTTTGTGGTGTTTTGCGTCTGTTTTTAGTCGTTTCATCACGTTTTTGTGGTGTTTCGTCTGTTTTTAGTTGTCTTATCACGTTTTGTGGTGTTTTCATCTGTTTCTAGTCGTTTCATCACGTTTTTGTGGTGTTTTCATCTGTTTTTAGTTATTTTTGTCATGTATTTGTGGTGTTTTCATCTGTTTTAAGTCGTTTCATAACGTATTTGTGGTGTTTTCGTCTGATTTTAGTCGTTTCATCACGTTTTTGTTGGTGTTTTCGTCTGTTTTTAGTCGTTTTGTCACGCATTAGTGGTATTTTAAACAGTTTTTAGTAGTTTTGTCATCTTTCTGTGGAATTTTACGTCTGTTTTTAGTCGTTTCATCACGTTTTTGTGGTGTTTTCGTCAGTTTTTAGTCGTTTTGCCATGTTTTTGTGGTGTTTTGCGTCTGTTTTTAGTCGTTTCATCACGTTTTTGTGGTTTTTTTATCCGTGTTTAGTCGTTTTTATAATGTTTTTGTGGAGTTTTGCGTCTGTTTTTAGTCGTTTTGTCATGTTTTTGTGGTGTTGTCTGTTTCTAATCGTTCTGTCACGTTTGAGTGGTGTTTTCATCTGTTTTCAGTCGATTTGTCATGTTCCTTTGGAGTTTTGCGTCTGTTTTTAGTCTATTCATCATGTTTTTGTGGAGTTTTGCGTCAGTTTTTAGTCGTTTCATCACGTTTTTGTGGTGTGTTTCGTCTGTTTTTAGTTGTCTTATCACGTTTTGTGGTGTTTTAATCTGTTTTTAGACGTTTCATCACGTTTTTGCGCAGTTTATATCTGTTTTTAGTCTTTTTGACACATTTTTGTGGTGTCTTGCTTCTGTTTTTAGTCGTTTCATCACGTTTTTGTGGTGTGTTTCGTCTGTTTGTGGTTGTTTTATCTAGTTTTTGTGGTGTTTTCAACTGTTTTTAGTCGTCTCATCAGGTTTTTGTTGAGTTTTGCATCTGTTTTTAGTTGTTTCATCACGTTTTTGTGGTGTTTTCATCCGTCTTTAGTCATTTTTGTCACGTTTTTGTGGTGTTTTCATCTGTTTTTAGTCGTTTCATCACGTTTTTGTGGTGTGTTTCGTCTGTTTTTAGTTGTCTTATCACGTTTTGTGGTGTTTTCATCTGTTTTTAGTCGTTTCATTACGTTTTTGTTGAATTTTGCATCTGTTTTTAGTTGTTTCATCACATATTTGTGGAGTTTTGCGTCTGTCTATAGTTTTTATCATGTTTTTGTGGTGTTTTCATCCGTCTTTAGTCATTTTTGTCACGTTTTTGTGGTGTTTTCATCTGTTTTTAGTCGTTTATCACGTTTTTGTGGTGTGTTTCGTCTGTTTTTAGTTTGTCTTATCACGTTTTGTGGTGTTTTCATCTGTTTTTAGTCGTTTCATCACGTTTTTGTGGTGTTTTCGTCTGTTTTTAGTCGTTATGTCATGTGTTTGTGGTGTTTTGCGTCTGTTTTTAGTTGTTTCATCACGTTTTTGTGGTGTTTCGTCTGTTTTTAGTTGTCTTATCACGTTTTGTGGTGTTTTCATCTGTTTTTAGTCGTTTCATCACGTTTTTGTGGTGTGTTCATCTGTTTTTAGTTATTTTTGTCATGTATTTGTGGTGTTTTCATCTGTTTTAAGTCGTTTCATAACGTATTTGTGGTGTTTTCGTCTGATTTTAGTCGTTTCATCACGTTTTTGTTGGTGTTTTCGTCTGTTTTCAGTCGTTTTGTCACGCATTAGTGGTATTTTAAACAGTTTTTAGTAGTTTTGTCATGTTTCTGTGGAATTTTACGTCTGTTTTTAGTCGTTTCATCACATTTTTGTGGTGTTTTCGTCAGTTTTTAGTCGTTTTGCCATGTTTTTGTGGTGTTTTGCGTCTGTTTTTAGTCGTTTCATCACGTTTTTGTGTTTTTTTTATCCGTGTTTAGTTGTTTTTATAATGTTTTTGTGGAGTTTTGCGTCTGTTTTTAGTCGTTTTGTCATGTTTTTGTGGTGTTGTCTGTTTTTAATCGTTTTGTCACGTTTTAGTGGTGTTTTCATCTGTTTTCAGTCGATTTGTCATGTTCCTTCGGAGTTTTGCGTCTGTTTTTAGTCTATTCATCATGTTTTTGTGGAGTTTTGCGTCTGTTTTTAGTCGTTTCATCACGTTTTTGTGGTGTGTTTCGTCTGTTTTTAGTTGTCTTATCACGTTCTGTGGTGTTTTAATCTGCTTTTGGACGTTTCATCACTTTTTTGCGCAGTTTATATCTGTTTTTAGTCTTTTTGACACATTTTTGTGGTGTCTTGCTTCTGTTTTTAGTTGTTTCATCACGTTTTTGTGGTGTGTTTCGTCTGTTTTTAGTTGTTTTATCTAGTTTTGTGGTGTTTTCAACTGTTTTTAGTCGTTTCATCACGTTTTTGTTGAGTTTTGCATCTGTTTTTAGTTGTTTCATCACGTTTTTGTGGTGTTTTCATCTGTTTTTAGTCGTTTTTGTGGTGTCTTGTGTTTGTTTTTAGTCGTTTCATTACGTTTTTGTGGTGTGTTTCGTCAGTTTATAGTTGTTTTATCACGTTTTTGTGGTATTTTCATCCGTTTATAGTCTTTTTTGTCACGTTTTTGTGATGTTTCATCTGTTTTTAGTCGTTTCATCATGTTTTTCTGGAGTTTTGCGTCTGTCTTTAGTTGTTTTGTCATGTTCTTGTGGTGTTTTCGTCTGTTTTTAGTCGTTTTGACGCATTTTTGTGGTGTTTTCATCTGTTTTAAGTCGGTTCATAACGTTTTTGTGGTGTTTTCGTCTGTTTTTAGTAATTCCATCACGTTTTTGTGGTGTTTTCGTCTTTTTTTAGTTGTTTTATCATATTTTTGTGGTGTTTTCATCTGTTTTAAGTGGTTTCATCACGTTTTTGTGATGTGTTTCGTCTGTTTATAGTTTTTATCACGTTTTTGTGGTGTTTTCATCCGTCTTTAGTCATTATTGTCACGTTTTTGTGGTGTTTTCATCTGTTTTAAGTCGTTTCATAACGTATTTGTGGTGTTTTCGTCTGATTTTAGTCGTTTCATCACGTTTTTGTTGGTGTTTTCGTCTGTTTTTAGTCGTTTTGTCACGCATTAGTGGTATTTTAAATAGTTTTTAGTAGTTTTGTCATGTTTCTGTGGAAATTTACGTCTGTTTTAAGTCGTTTCATCACGTTTTTGTGGTGTTTTCGTCAGTTTTTAGTCGTTTTGCCATGTTTTTGTGGTGTTTTGCGTCTGTTTTTAGTCGTTTCATCACGTTTTTGTGGTTTTTTCATCCGTGTTTAGTCGTTTTTATAATGTTTTTGTGGAGTTTTGCTTCTGTTTTTAGTCGTTTTGTCATGTTTTTGTGGTGTTGTCTGTTTTTAATCGTTTTGTCACGTTTTAGTGGTGTTTTCATCTGTTTTCATTCGATTTGTCATGATCCTTTGGAGTTTTGTTTCTGTTTTTAGTCTATTCATCATGTTTTTGTGGAGTTTTGCGTCTGTTTTTAGTCGTTTCATCACGTTTTTGTGGTGTTTTCGTCAGTTTTTAGTCGTTTTGCCATGTTTTTGTGGTGTTTTGCGTCTGTTTTTAGTCGTTTCATCACGTTTTTGTGTTTTTTTTATCCGTGTTTAGTTGTTTTTATAATGTTTTTGTGGAGTTTTGCGTCTGTTTTTAGTCGTTTTGTCATGTTTTTGTGGTGTTGTCTGTTTTTAATCGTTTTGTCACGTTTTAGTGGTGTTTTCATCTGTTTTCAGTCGATTTGTCATGTTCCTTTGGAGTTTTGCGTCTGTTTTTAGTCTATTCATCATGTTTTTGTGGAGTTTTGCGTCTGTTTTTAGTCGTTTCATCACGTTTTTGTGGTGTGTTTCGTCTGTTTTTAGTTGTCTTATCACGTTCTGTGGTGTTTTAATCTGCTTTTGGACGTTTCATCACTTTTTTGCGCAGTTTATATCTGTTTTTAGTCTTTTTGACACATTTTTGTGGTGTCTTGCTTCTGTTTTTAGTTGTTTCATCACGTTTTTGTGGTGTGTTTCGTCTGTTTTTATTTGTTTTATCTAGTTTTTGTGGTGTTTTCAACTGTTTTTAGTCGTTTCATCACGTTTTTGTGGTGTGTTTCGTCTGTTTTTAGTTGTCTTATCACGTTCTGTGGTGTTTTAATCTGTTTTTAGACGTTTCATCACGTTTTTGCGCAGTTTATATCTGTTTTTAGTCTTTTTGACACATTTTTGTGGTGTCTTGCTTCTGTTTTTAGTCGTTTCATCACGTTTTTGTGGTGTGTTTCGTCTGTTTTTAGTTGTTTTATCTAGTTTTTGTGGTGTTTTCAACTGTTTTTAGTCGTTTCATCACGTTTTTGTGGTGTTTTCGTCTGTTTTTAGTCGTTTTATCACGTTTTTGTGGTGTTTTGATATGTTTTTAGTTGTTTTGTAATTTTTTTGTGGTGTTTTCATTTGTTTTAGTCGTTTCATTACGTTTTTGTTGAATTTTGCATCTGTTTTTAGTTGTTTCATCACATATTTGTGGTGTTTTCGTCTGTTTTTAGTCGTTTCATCACGTTTTTGTGGTGTTTTCATCTGTTTTTAGTCGTTTCATAATGTTTTTGTGGAGTTTTGCGTCTTTTTTTAGTCGTTTTGTCATGTTTTTGTGGAGTCTTGGTCTGTTTTTAGTCGTTTTGTCAGGTTTTTTGGTGTTTTCATCTGTTTTTAGTTGTTTCATCACATTTTTGTGGAGTTTTGCGTCTGTTTTTAGTCGTTTTGCATTGTTAAATGGAGCTTTGCGTCTGTTTTTAGTCGTTTTGTCATGTTTTTGTGGTGTTCTCATCCGTTTTTAGTCGTTTTGTCATGTTTTTGTGGGTTTTTCGTCTGTTTTTAGTCGTTTCATCACGATTTTGTGGTGTTTTCATCTGTTTTTAGTTGTTTCATAATGTTTTTGTGGAGTTTTGCGTCTGTTTTTAGTCGTTTCATCACGTTTTTGTGGTGTGTTTCGTCTGTTTTTAGTTGTCTTATCACGTTCTGTGGTGTTTTAATCTGCTTTTGGACGTTTCATCACTTTTTTGCGCAGTTTATATCTGTTTTTAGTCTTTTTGACACATTTTTGTGGTGTCTTGCTTCTGTTTTTAGTTGTTTCATCACGTTTTTGTGGTGTGTTTCGTCTGTTTTTATTTGTTTTATCTAGTTTTTGTGGTGTTTTCAACTGTTTTTAGTCGTTTCATCACGTTTTTGTGGTGTGTTTCGTCTGTTTTTAGTTGTCTTATCACGTTCTGTGGTGTTTTAATCTGTTTTTAGACGTTTCATCACGTTTTTGCGCAGTTTATATCTGTTTTTAGTCTTTTTGACACATTTTTGTGGTGTCTTGCTTCTGTTTTTAGTCGTTTCATCACGTTTTTGTGGTGTGTTTCGTCTGTTTTTAGTTGTTTTATCTAGTTTTTGTGGTGTTTTCAACTGTTTTTAGTCGTTTCATCACGTTTTTGTGGTGTTTTCGTCTGTTTTTAGTCGTTTTATCACGTTTTTGTGGTGTTTTGATATGTTTTTAGTTGTTTTGTAATTTTTTTGTGGTGTTTTCATTTGTTTTAGTCGTTTCATTACGTTTTTGTTGAATTTTGCATCTGTTTTTAGTTGTTTCATCACATATTTGTGGTGTTTTCGTCTGTTTTTAGTCGTTTCATCACGTTTTTGTGGTGTTTTCATCTGTTTTTAGTCGTTTCATAATGTTTTTGTGGAGTTTTGCGTCTTTTTTTAGTCGTTTTGTCATGTTTTTGTGGAGTCTTGGTCTGTTTTTAGTCGTTTTGTCAGGTTTTTTGGTGTTTTCATCTGTTTTTAGTTGTTTCATCACATTTTTGTGGAGTTTTGCGTCTGTTTTTAGTCGTTTTGCATTGTTAAATGGAGCTTTGCGTCTGTTTTTAGTCGTTTTGTCATGTTTTTGTGGTGTTTTCATCCGTTTTTAGTCGTTTTGTCATGTTTTTGTGGGTTTTTCGTCTGTTTTTAGTCGTTTCATCACGATTTTGTGGTGTTTTCATCTGTTTTTAGTTGTTTCATAATGTTTTTGTGGAGTTTTGCGTCTGTTTTTAGTCGTTTTCTCAAGTTTTTGTGGTGTTGCCTGTTTTTAATCGTTTTGTCACGTTTTTTTGGTGTGTTTCGTCTGTTTATAGTTGTTTTATCACGTTTTTGTGGTGTTTTCATCCGTCTTTAGTCATTTTTGTCACATTTTTGTGGTGTTTTCATCTGTTTTTAGTCGTTTCATCACGTTTTTGTGGTGTGTTTCGTCTGTTTTTAGTTGTCTTATCACGTTTTGTGGTGTTTTCATCTGTTTTTAGTCGTTTCATTACGTTTTTGTAGAATTTTGCATCTGTTTTTAGTTGTTTCATCACATATTTGTGGTGTTTTCGTCTGTTTTTAGTCGTTTCATCACGTATTTGTGGTGTTTTCATCTGTTTTTAGTCGTTTCATAATGTTTTTGTGGAGTTTTGCGTCTGCTTTTAGTCGTTTTGTCATGTTTTTGTGGAGTCTTGGTCTTTTTGTAGTCGTTTTGTCAGGTTTTTTGGTGTTTTCATCTGTTTTTAGTAGTTTCATCACGTTTTTGTTGAGTTTTGCCTCTGTTTTTAGTTGTTTCATCACGGTTTAGTGGTGTTTTCATCTGTTTTTAGTCGTTTCATCACGTTTTTGTGGTGTTTTCATCTGTTTTTAGTCGTTTCATCACGTTTTTGTGGTGTTTTCATCTGTTTTTAGTCGTTTCATCACGTATTTGTGGTGTTTTCATCCGTTTTTAGTTGTTTTTTCATGTTTTTGTGGAGTTTTTCCGTCTGTTTTTAGTCGTTTCATCACGTATTTGTGGTGTTTTCATCTGTTTTTAGTCGTTTCAAAATGTTTTTGTGGAGTTTTGCGTCTGTTTTTAGTCGTTTTGTCATGTGGTGTTTTCATCTGTTTTTAGTCGTTTCATCATGTTTTTGTGGTGTTTTCATCTGTTTTTAGTCATTTTTGTCATGTATTTGTGGTGTTTTCATCTGTTTTAAGTCGTTTCATAACGTATTTGTGGTGTTTTCGTCTGATTTTAGTCGTTTCATCACGTTCTTGTCTATGTTTTCGTCTGTTTTTAGTCGTTTTGTCACGTTTTAGTGGTATTTTAAACAGTCTTTAGTCGTTTTGTCATGTTTCTGTGGAATTTTTCGTCTGTTTTTAGTCGTTTCATCACGTTTTTGTGGTGTGTTTCGTCTGTTTATAGTTGTTTTATCACGTTTTGTGGTATTTTCATCCGTTTTTAGTCTTTTTTGTCACGTTTTTGTGGTGTTTCATCTGTTTGTAGTCGTTTCATCATGTTTTTCTGGAGTTTTGCGTCTGTCTTTAGTTGTTTTGTCATGTTCTTGTGGTGTTTTCGTCTGTTTTTAGTCGCTTTGTCACATTTTTGTGGTGTTTTCGTCTGTCTTTAGTCGTTTTATCACGTTTTTGTGGTGTTTTGATATGTTTTTAGTTGTTTTGTCATTTTTTTGTGGAATTTTTCGTCTGTTTTTAGTCGTTTCATCACGTTTTTGTGGTGTTTTCGTCTGTTTTTAGTCATTTTTTCAAGTTTTTGTGGTGTTTTGATATGTTTTTAGTTGTTTTGTCATTTTTTTGTGGAATTTTTCGTCTGTTTTTAGTCGTTTCATCATATTTTTGTGGTGTTTTCATCTGTTTTTAGTCATTTTTTCAAGTTTTTGTGGTGTTTTCATCTGTTTTCAGTCGTTTTTGTCACCTTTTAATGGTGTTTTCATCCGTTTTAGTCGTTTTTTCATGTTTTTGTGGTGTTTTCGTCTGATTTTAGTCGTTTCATCACGTTTTTGTTGGTGTTTTCGTCTGTTTTTAGTCGTTTTGTCACGCATTAGTGGTGTTTTAAACAGTTTTTAGTAGTTTTGTCATGTTTCTGTGGAATTTTACGTCTGTTTTTAGTCGTTTCATCACATTTTTGTGGTGTTTTCGTCAGTTTTTAGTCGTTTTGCCATGTTTTTGTGATGTTTTGCGTCTGTTTTTAGTCGTTTCATCACGTTTTTGTGTTTTTTTTATCCGTGTTTAGTCGTTTTTATAATGTTTTTGTGGAGTTTTGCGTCTGTTTTTAGTCGTTTTGTCATGTTTTTGTGGTGTTGTCTGTTTTTAATCGTTTTGTCACGTTTTTGTGGTGTTTTCATCTGTTTTCAGTCGATTTGTCATGTTCCTTTGGAGTTTTGCGTCTGTTTTTAGTCGTTTCATCACGTTTTTGTGGTGTGTTTCGTCTGTTTTTAGTTGTCTTATCACGTTCTGTGGTGTTTTAATCTGCTTTTAGACGTTTCATCACTTTTTTGCGCAGTTTATATCTGTTTTTAGTCTTTCTGACACATTTTTGTGGTGTCTTGCTTCTGTTTTTAGTTGTTTCATCACGTTTTTGTGGTGTGTTTCGTCTGTTTTTAGTTGTTTTATCTAGTTTTTGTGGTGTTTTCAACAGTTTTTAGTCGTTTCATCACGTTTTTGTTGAGTTTTGCATCTGTTTTTAGTTGTTTCATCACGTTTTTGTGGTGTTTTCATCTGTTTTTAGTCGTTTTTGTTGTGTCTTGTGTTTGTTTTTAGTCGTTTCATTACGTTTTTGTGGTGTGTTTCGTCTGTTTATAGTTGTTTTATCACGTTTTTGTGGTATTTTCATCCGTTTATAGTCTTTTTTGTCACGTTTTTGTGATGTTTCATCTGTTTTTAGTCGTTTCATCATGTTTTTCTGGAGTTTTGCGTCTGTCTTTAGTTGTTTTGTCATGTTCTTGTGGTGTTTTCGTATGTTTTTAGTCGTTTTGTCACATTTTTGTGGTGTTTTCATCTGTTTTAAGTCGGTTCATAACGTTTTTGTGGTGTTTTCGTCTGTTTTTAGTAATTCCATCACGTTTTTGTGGTGTTTTCGTCTTTTTTTAGTTGTTTTATCATATTTTTGTGGTGTTTTCATCTGTTTTAAGTGGTTTCATCACGTTTTTGTGGTGTTTTCATCTGTTTTTAGACTTTTTTTGTGGTGTCTTGCGTCTGTTTTTAGTCGTTTCATCACGTTTTTGTGGTGTGTTTCGTCTGTTTATAGTTTTTATCACGTTTTTGTGGTGTTTTCATCCGTCTTTAGTCATTTTTGTCACGTTTTTGTGGTGTTTTCATCTGTTTTTAGTCGTTTCATCAAGTTTTTGTAGTGTGTTTCGTCTGTTTTTAGTTGTCTTATCACGTTTTGTTGTGTTTTCATCTGTTTTTAGTCGTTTCATCACGTTTTTGTGGTGTTTTCGTCTGTTTTTAGTCGTTTTATCACGTTTTTATGGTGTTTTGATATGTTTTTAGTTGTTTTGTCATTTTTTTGTGGTGTTTTCATTTGTTTTAGTCGTTTCATTACGTTTTTGTTGAATTTTGCATCTGTTTTTAGTCGTTTCATCACGTTTTTGTGGTGTTTTCATCTGTTTTTAGTCGTTTCATAATGTTTTTGTGGAGTTTTGCGTCTTTTTTTAGTCGTTTTGTCATGTTTTTGTGGAGTCTTGGTCTGTTTTTAGTCGTTTTGTCAGGTTTTTTGGTGTTTTCATCTGTTTTTAGTTGTTTCATCACATTTTTGTGGAGTTTTGCGTCTGTTTTTAGTCGTTTTGCATTGTAAAATGGAGCTTTGCGTCTGTTTTTAGTCGTTTTGTCATGTTTTTGTGGTGTTTTCATCCGTTTTTAGTCGTTTTGTCATGTTTTTGTGGGTTTTTCGTCTGTTTTTAGTCGTTTCATCACGATTTTGTCTTGTTTTCATCTGTTTTTAGTTGTTTCATAATGTTTTTGTGGAGTTTTGCGTCTGTGTTTAGTTGTTTTCTCAAGTTTTTGTGGTGTTGCCTGTTTTTAATCGTTTTGTCACGTTTTTGTGGTGTGTTTCATCTGTTTATAGTTGTTTTATCACGTTTTTGTGGTGTTTTCATCCGTCTTTAGTCATTTTTGTCACGTTTTTGTGGTGTTTTCATCTGTTTTTAGTCGTTTCATCACGTTTTTGTGGTGTGTTTCGTCTGTTTTTAGTTGTCTTATCACGTTTTGTGGTGTTTTCATCTGTTTTTAGTCGTTTCATTACGTTTTTGTTGAATTTTGCATCTGTTTTTAGTTGTTTCATCACATATTTGTGGAGTTTAGCGTCTGTCTATAGTTTTTATCATGTTTTTGTGGTGTTTTCATCCGTCTTTAGTCATTTTTGTCACGTTTTTGTGGTGTGTTTCGTCTGTTTTTAGTTTGTCTTATCACGTTTTGTGGTGTTTTCATCTGTTTTTAGTCGTTTCATCACGTTTTTGTGGTGTTTTCGTCTGTTTTTAGTCGTTATTTCATGTGTTTGTGGTGTTTTGCGTCTGTTTTTAGTCGTTTCATCACGTTTTTGTGGTGTTTCGTCTGTTTTTAGTTGTCTTATCACGTTTTGTGGTGTTTTCATCTGTTTCTAGTCGTTTCATCACGTTTTTGTGGTGTTTTCATCTGTTTTTAGTTATTTTTGTCATGTATTTGTGGTGTTTTCATCTGTTTTAAGTCGTTTCATAACGTATTTGTGGTGTTTTCGTCTGATTTTAGTCGTTTCATCACGTTTTTGTTGGTGTTTTCGTCTGTTTTTAGTCGTTTTGTCACGCATTAGTGGTATTTTAAACAGTTTTTAGTAGTTTTGTCATCTTTCTGTGGAATTTTACGTCTGTTTTTAGTCGTTTCATCACGTTTTTGTGGTGTTTTCGTCAGTTTTTAGTCGTTTTGCCATGTTTTTGTGGTGTTTTGCGTCTGTTTTTAGTCGTTTCATCACGTTTTTGTGGTTTTTTTATCCGTGTTTAGTCGTTTTTATAATGTTTTTGTGGAGTTTTGCGTCTGTTTTTAGTCGTTTTGTCATGTTTTTGTGGTGTTGTCTGTTTCTAATCGTTCTGTCACGTTTGAGTGGTGTTTTCATCTGTTTTCAGTCGATTTGTCATGTTCCTTTGGAGTTTTGCGTCTGTTTTTAGTCTATTCATCATGTTTTTGTGGAGTTTTGCGTCAGTTTTTAGTCGTTTCATCACGTTTTTGTGGTGTGTTTCGTCTGTTTTTAGTTGTCTTATCACGTTTTGTGGTGTTTTAATCTGTTTTTAGACGTTTCATCACGTTTTTGCGCAGTTTATATCTGTTTTTAGTCTTTTTGACACATTTTTGTGGTGTCTTGCTTCTGTTTTTAGTCGTTTCATCACGTTTTTGTGGTGTGTTTCGTCTGTTTGTGGTTGTTTTATCTAGTTTTTGTGGTGTTTTCAACTGTTTTTAGTCGTCTCATCAGGTTTTTGTTGAGTTTTGCATCTGTTTTTAGTTGTTTCATCACGTTTTTGTGGTGTTTTCATCCGTCTTTAGTCATTTTTGTCACGTTTTTGTGGTGTTTTCATCTGTTTTTAGTCGTTTCATCACGTTTTTGTGGTGTGTTTCGTCTGTTTTTAGTTGTCTTATCACGTTTTGTGGTGTTTTCATCTGTTTTTAGTCGTTTCATTACGTTTTTGTTGAATTTTGCATCTGTTTTTAGTTGTTTCATCACATATTTGTGGAGTTTTGCGTCTGTCTATAGTTTTTATCATGTTTTTGTGGTGTTTTCATCCGTCTTTAGTCATTTTTGTCACGTTTTTGTGGTGTTTTCATCTGTTTTTAGTCGTTTATCACGTTTTTGTGGTGTGTTTCGTCTGTTTTTAGTTTGTCTTATCACGTTTTGTGGTGTTTTCATCTGTTTTTAGTCGTTTCATCACGTTTTTGTGGTGTTTTCGTCTGTTTTTAGTCGTTATGTCATGTGTTTGTGGTGTTTTGCGTCTGTTTTTAGTTGTTTCATCACGTTTTTGTGGTGTTTCGTCTGTTTTTAGTTGTCTTATCACGTTTTGTGGTGTTTTCATCTGTTTTTAGTCGTTTCATCACGTTTTTGTGGTGTGTTCATCTGTTTTTAGTTATTTTTGTCATGTATTTGTGGTGTTTTCATCTGTTTTAAGTCGTTTCATAACGTATTTGTGGTGTTTTCGTCTGATTTTAGTCGTTTCATCACGTTTTTGTTGGTGTTTTCGTCTGTTTTCAGTCGTTTTGTCACGCATTAGTGGTATTTTAAACAGTTTTTAGTAGTTTTGTCATGTTTCTGTGGAATTTTACGTCTGTTTTTAGTCGTTTCATCACATTTTTGTGGTGTTTTCGTCAGTTTTTAGTCGTTTTGCCATGTTTTTGTGGTGTTTTGCGTCTGTTTTTAGTCGTTTCATCACGTTTTTGTGTTTTTTTTATCCGTGTTTAGTTGTTTTTATAATGTTTTTGTGGAGTTTTGCGTCTGTTTTTAGTCGTTTTGTCATGTTTTTGTGGTGTTGTCTGTTTTTAATCGTTTTGTCACGTTTTAGTGGTGTTTTCATCTGTTTTCAGTCGATTTGTCATGTTCCTTCGGAGTTTTGCGTCTGTTTTTAGTCTATTCATCATGTTTTTGTGGAGTTTTGCGTCTGTTTTTAGTCGTTTCATCACGTTTTTGTGGTGTGTTTCGTCTGTTTTTAGTTGTCTTATCACGTTCTGTGGTGTTTTAATCTGCTTTTGGACGTTTCATCACTTTTTTGCGCAGTTTATATCTGTTTTTAGTCTTTTTGACACATTTTTGTGGTGTCTTGCTTCTGTTTTTAGTTGTTTCATCACGTTTTTGTGGTGTGTTTCGTCTGTTTTTATTTGTTTTATCTAGTTTTGTGGTGTTTTCAACTGTTTTTAGTCGTTTCATCACGTTTTTGTTGAGTTTTGCATCTGTTTTTAGTTGTTTCATCACGTTTTTGTGGTGTTTTCATCTGTTTTTAGTCGTTTTTGTGGTGTCTTGTGTTTGTTTTTAGTCGTTTCATTACGTTTTTGTGGTGTGTTTCGTCAGTTTATAGTTGTTTTATCACGTTTTTGTGGTATTTTCATCCGTTTATAGTCTTTTTTGTCACGTTTTTGTGATGTTTCATCTGTTTTTAGTCGTTTCATCATGTTTTTCTGGAGTTTTGCGTCTGTCTTTAGTTGTTTTGTCATGTTCTTGTGGTGTTTTCGTCTGTTTTTAGTCGTTTTGACGCATTTTTGTGGTGTTTTCATCTGTTTTAAGTCGGTTCATAACGTTTTTGTGGTGTTTTCGTCTGTTTTTAGTAATTCCATCACGTTTTTGTGGTGTTTTCGTCTTTTTTTAGTTGTTTTATCATATTTTTGTGGTGTTTTCATCTGTTTTAAGTGGTTTCATCACGTTTTTGTGATGTGTTTCGTCTGTTTATAGTTTTTATCACGTTTTTGTGGTGTTTTCATCCGTCTTTAGTCATTATTGTCACGTTTTTGTGGTGTTTTCATCTGTTTTAAGTCGTTTCATAACGTATTTGTGGTGTTTTCGTCTGATTTTAGTCGTTTCATCACGTTTTTGTTGGTGTTTTCGTCTGTTTTTAGTCGTTTTGTCACGCATTAGTGGTATTTTAAATAGTTTTTAGTAGTTTTGTCATGTTTCTGTGGAAATTTACGTCTGTTTTAAGTCGTTTCATCACGTTTTTGTGGTGTTTTCGTCAGTTTTTAGTCGTTTTGCCATGTTTTTGTGGTGTTTTGCGTCTGTTTTTAGTCGTTTCATCACGTTTTTGTGGTTTTTTCATCCGTGTTTAGTCGTTTTTATAATGTTTTTGTGGAGTTTTGCTTCTGTTTTTAGTCGTTTTGTCATGTTTTTGTGGTGTTGTCTGTTTTTAATCGTTTTGTCACGTTTTAGTGGTGTTTTCATCTGTTTTCAGTCGATTTGTCATGATCCTTTGGAGTTTTGTTTCTGTTTTTAGTCTATTCATCATGTTTTTGTGGAGTTTTGCGTCTGTTTTTAGTCGTTTCATCACGTTTTTGTGGTGTTTTCGTCAGTTTTTAGTCGTTTTGCCATGTTTTTGTGGTGTTTTGCGTCTGTTTTTAGTCGTTTCATCACGTTTTTGTGTTTTTTTTATCCGTGTTTAGTTGTTTTTATAATGTTTTTGTGGAGTTTTGCGTCTGTTTTTAGTCGTTTTGTCATGTTTTTGTGGTGTTGTCTGTTTTTAATCGTTTTGTCACGTTTTAGTGGTGTTTTCATCTGTTTTCAGTCGATTTGTCATGTTCCTTTGGAGTTTTGCGTCTGTTTTTAGTCTATTCATCATGTTTTTGTGGAGTTTTGCGTCTGTTCTTAGTCGTTTCATCACGTTTTTGTGGTGTGTTTCGTCTGTTTTTAGTTGTCTTATCACGTTCTGTGGTGTTTTAATCTGCTTTTGGACGTTTCATCACTTTTTTGCGCAGTTTATATCTGTTTTTAGTCTTTTTGACACATTTTTGTGGTGTCTTGCTTCTGTTTTTAGTTGTTTCATCACGTTTTTGTGGTGTGTTTCGTCTGTTTTTAGTTGTTTTATCTAGTTTTGTGGTGTTTTCAACTGTTTTTAGTCGTTTCATCACGTTTTTGTTGAGTTTTGCATCTGTTTTTAGTTGTTTCATCACGTTTTTGTGGTGTTTTCATCTGTTTTTAGTCGTTTTTGTGGTGTCTTGTGTTTGTTTTTAGTCGTTTCATTACGTTTTTGTGGTGTGTTTCGTCAGTTTATAGTTGTTTTATCACGTTTTTGTGGTATTTTCATCCGTTTATAGTCTTTTTTGTCACGTTTTTGTGATGTTTCATCTGTTTTTAGTCGTTTCATCATGTTTTTCTGGAGTTTTGCGTCTGTCTTTAGTTGTTTTGTCATGTTCTTGTGGTGTTTTCGTCTGTTTTTAGTCGTTTTGACGCATTTTTGTGGTGTTTTCATCTGTTTTAAGTCGGTTCATAACGTTTTTGTGGTGTTTTCGTCTGTTTTTAGTAATTCCATCACGTTTTTGTGGTGTTTTCGTCTTTTTTTAGTTGTTTTATCATATTTTTGTGGTGTTTTCATCTGTTTTAAGTGGTTTCATCACGTTTTTGTGATGTGTTTCGTCTGTTTATAGTTTTTATCACGTTTTTGTGGTGTTTTCATCCGTCTTTAGTCATTATTGTCACGTTTTTGTGGTGTTTTCATCTGTTTTAAGTCGTTTCATAACGTATTTGTGGTGTTTTCGTCTGATTTTAGTCGTTTCATCACGTTTTTGTTGGTGTTTTCGTCTGTTTTTAGTCGTTTTGTCACGCATTAGTGGTATTTTAAATAGTTTTTAGTAGTTTTGTCATGTTTCTGTGGAAATTTACGTCTGTTTTAAGTCGTTTCATCACGTTTTTGTGGTGTTTTCGTCAGTTTTTAGTCGTTTTGCCATGTTTTTGTGGTGTTTTGCGTCTGTTTTTAGTCGTTTCATCACGTTTTTGTGTTTTTTTCATCCGTGTTTAGTCGTTTTTATAATGTTTTTGTGGAGTTTTGCGTCTGTTTTTAGTCGTTTTGTCATGTTTTTGTGGTGTTGTCTGTTTTTAATCGTTTTGTCACGTTTTAGTGGTGTTTTCATCTGTTTTCAGTCGATTTGTCATGATCCTTTGGAGTTTTGTTTCTGTTTTTAGTCTATTCATCATGTTTTTGTGGAGTTTTGCGTCTGTTTTTAGTCGTTTCATCACGTTTTTGTGGTGTGTTTCGTCTGTTTTTAGTTGTCTTATCACGTTCTGTGGTGTTTTAATCTGTTTTTAGACGTTTCATCACGTTTTTGCGCAGTTTGTATCTGTTTTTAGTCTTTTTGACAAATTTTTGTGGTGTCTTGCTTCTATTTTTAGTCGTTTCATCACGTTTTTGTGGTTTTTTCATCCGTGTTTAGTCGTTTTTATAATGTTTTTGTGGAGTTTTGCGTCTGTTTTTAGTCGTTTTGTCATGTTTTTGTGGTGTTGTCTGTTTTTAATCGTTTTGTCACGTTTTAGTGGTGTTTTCATCTGTTTTCAGTCGATTTGTCATGATCCTTTGGAGTTTTGCGTCTGTTTTTAGTCTATTCATCATGTTTTTGTGGAGTTTTGCGTCTGTTTTTAGTCGTTTCATCACGTTTTTGTGGTGTGTTTCGTCTGTTTTTAGTTGTCTTATCACGTTCTGTGGTGTTTTAATCTGTTTTTAGACGTTTCATCACGTTTTTGCGCAGTTTGTATCTGTTTTTAGTCTTTTTGACAAATTTTTGTGGTGTCTTGCTTCTATTTTTAGTCGTTTCATCACGTTTTTGTGGTGTGTTTAAATGGAGCTTTGCGTCTGTTTTTAGTCGTTTTGTCATGTTTTTGTGGTGTTTTCATCCGTTTTTAGTCGTTTTGTCATCTTTTTGTGGGTTTTTCGTCTGTTTTTAGTCGTTTCATCACGATTTTGTGGTGTTTTCATCTGTTTTTAGTTGTTTCATAATGTTTTTGTGGAGTTTTGCGTCTGTTTTTAGTCGTTTTCTCAAGTTTTTGTGGTGTTGCCTGTTTTTAATCGTTTTGTCACGTTTTTGTGGTGTGTTTCGTCTGTTTATAGTTGTTTTATCAAGTTTTTGTGGTGTTTTCATCCGTCTTTAGTCATTTTTGTCACGTTTTTGTGGTGTTTTCATCTGTTTTAGTCGTTTCATCACGTTCTTGTGGTGTGTTTCGTCTGTTTTTTAGTTGTCTTATCACGTTTTGTGGTGTTTTCATCTGTTTTTAGTCGTTTCATTACGTTTTTGTTGAATTTTGCATCTGTTTTTAGTTGTTTCATCACATATTTGTGGAGTTTTGCGTCTGTCTATAGTTTTTATCATGTTTTTGTGGTGTTTTCATCCGTCTTTAGTCATTTTTGTCACGTTTTTGTGGTGTTTTCATCTGTTTTTAGTCGTTTATCACGTTTTTGTGGTGTGTTTCGTCTGTTTTTAGTTTGTCTTATCACGTTTTGTGGTGTTTTCATCTGTTTTTAGTCGTTTCATCACGTTTTTGTGGTGTTTTCGTCTGTTTTTAGTCGTTATGTCATGTGTTTGTGGTGTTTTGCGTCTGTTTTTAGTTGTTTCATCACGTTTTTGTGGTGTTTCGTCTGTTTTTAGTTGTCTTATCACGTTTTGTGGTGTTTTCATCTGTTTTTAGTCGTTTCATCACGTTTTTGTGGTGTGTTCATCTGTTTTTAGTTATTTTTGTCATGTATTTGTGGTGTTTTCATCTGTTTTAAGTCGTTTCATAACGTATTTGTGGTGTTTTCGTCTGATTTTAGTCGTTTCATCACGTTTTTGTTGGTGTTTTCGTCTGTTTTTAGTCGTTTTGTCACGCATTAGTGGTATTTTAAACAGTTTTTAGTAGTTTTGTCATCTTTCTGTGGAATTTTACGTCTGTTTTTAGTCGTTTCATCACGTTTTTGTGGTGTTTTCGTCAGTTTTTAGTCGTTTTGTCATGTTTCTGTGGAATTTTTCGTCTGTTTTTAGTCGTTTCATCACGTTTTTGTGGTGTGTTTCGTCTGTTTATAGTTGTTTTATCACGTTTTTATGGTATTTTCATCCGTTTTTAGTCTTTTTTGTCACGTTTTTGTGGTGTTTCATCTGTTTTTAGTCGTTTCATCATGTTTTTCTGGAGTTTTGCGTCTGTCTTTAGTTGTTTTGTCATGTTCTTGTGGTGTTTTCGTCTGTTTTTAGTCGCTTTGTCACATTTTTGTGGTGTTTTCGTCTGTCTTTAGTCGTTTTATCACGTTTTTGTGGTGTTTTGATATGTTTTTAGTTGTTTTGTCATTTTTTTGTGGAATTTTTCGTCTGTTTTTAGTCGTTTCATCACGTTTTTGTGGTGTTTTCGTCTGTTTTTAGTCGTTTTGCCATGTTTTTGTGTTGTTTTGCGTCTGTTTTAAGTCGTTTCATCACGTTTTTGTGGTGTGTTTCCTCTGTTTTTAGTTGTTTTATCATATTTTTGTGGTGTTTTCATCTGTTTTTAGTCATTTTTTCAAGTTTTTGTGGTGTTTTCATCTGTTTTCAGTCGTTTTTGTCACCTTTTAATGGTGTTTTCATCCGTTTTAGTCGTTTTTTCATGTTTTTGTGGTGTTTTCGTCAGATTTTAGTCGTTTCATCACGTTTTTGTTGGTGTTTTCGTCTGTTTTTAGTCGTTTTGTCACGCATTAGTGGTATTTTAAACAGTTTTTAGTAGTTTTGTCATGTTTCTGTGGAATTTTACGTCTGTTTTTAGTCGTTTCATCACATTTTTGTGGTGTTTTCGTCAGTTTTTAGTCGTTTTGCCATGTTTTTGTGGTGTTTTGCGTCTGTTTTTAGTCGTTTCATCACGTTTTTGTGTTTTTTTTATCCGTGTTTAGTCGTTTTTATAATGTTTTTGTGGAGTTTTGCGTCTGTTTTTAGTCGTTTTGTCATGTTTTTGTGGTGTTGTCTGTTTTTAATCGTTTTGTCACGTTTTAGTGGTGTTTTCATCTGTTTTCAGTCGATTTGTCATGTTCCTTTGGAGTTTTGCGTCTGTTTTTAGTCTATTCATCATGTTTTTGTGGAGTTTTGCGTCTGTTTTTAGTCGTTTCATCACGTTTTTGTGGTGTGTTTCGTCTGTTTTTAGTTGTCTTATCACGTTCTGTGGTGTTTTAATCTGCTTTTAGACGTTTCATCACTTTTTTGCGCAGTTTATATCTGTTTTTAGTCTTTTTGACACATTTTTGTGGTGTCTTGCTTCTGTTTTTAGTCGTTTCATCACGTTTTTGTGGTGTGTTTCGTCTGTTTTTAGTTGTTTTATCTAGTTTTTGTGGTGTTTTCAACTGTTTTTAGTCGTTTCATCACGTTTTTGTTGAGTTTTGCATCTGTTTTTAGTTGTTTCATCACGTTTTTGTGGTGTTTTCATCTGTTTTTAGTCGTTTTTGTGGTGTCTTGTGTTTGTTTTTAGTCGTTTCATTACGTTTTTGTGGTGTGTTTCGTCTGTTTATAGTTGTTTTATCACGTTTTTGTGGTATTTTCAGCCGTTTATAGTCTTTTTTGTCACGTTTTTGTGATGTTTCATCTGTTTTTAGTCGTTTCATCATGTTTTTCTGGAGTTTTGCGTCTGTCTTTAGTTGTTTTGTCATGTTCTTGTGGTGTTTTTGTCTGTTTTTAGTCGTTTTGTCACATTTTTGTGGTGTTTTCATCTGTTTTAAGTCGGTTCATAACGTTTTTGTGGTGTTTTCGTCTGTTTTTAGTAATTCCATCACGTTTTTGTGGTGTTTTCGTCTTTTTTTAGTTGTTTTATCATATTTTTGTGGTGTTTTCATCTGTTTTAAGTGGTTTCATCACGTTTTTGTGGTGTGTTTCGTCTGTTTATAGTTTTTATCACGTTTTTGAGGTGTTTTCATCCGTCTTTAGTCATTTTTGTCACGTTTTTGTGGTGTTTTCATCTGTTTTAAGTCGTTTCATAACGTATTTGTGGTGTTTTCGTCTGATTTTAGTCGTTTCATCACGTTTTTGTTGGTGTTTTCGTCTGTTTTTAGTCGTTTTGTCATGTTTTTGTGGTGTTTTGCGTCTGTTTTTAGTCGTTTCATCACGTTTTTGTGGTTTTTTCATCCGTGTTTAGTCGTTTTTATAATGTTTTTGTGGAGTTTTGCGTCTGTTTTTAGTCGTTTTGTCATGTTTTTGTGGTGTTGTCTGTTTTTAATCGTTTTGTCACGTTTTAGTGGTGTTTTCATCTGTTTTCAGTCGATTTGTCATGTTCCTTTGGAGTTTTGCGTCTGTTTTTAGTCTATTCATCATGTTTTTGTGGAGTTTTGCGTCTGTTTTTAGTCTATTCATCATGTTTTTGTGGTGTGTTTCGTCTGTTTTTAGTTGTCTTATCACGTTCTGTGGTGTTTTAATCTGTTTTTAGACGTTTCATCACGTTTTTGCGCAGTTTGTATCTGTTTTTAGTCTTTTTGACAAATTTTTGTGTTGTCTTGCTTCTATTTTTAGTCGTTTCATCACGTTTTTGTGGTGTGTTTAAATGGAGCTTTGCGTCTGTTTTTAGTCGTTTTGTCATGTTTTTGTGGTGTTTTCATCCGTTTTTAGTCGTTTTGTCATCTTTTTGTGGGTTTTTTCGTCTGTTTTTAGTCGTTTCATCACGATTTTGTGGTGTTTTCATCTGTTTTTAGTTGTTTCATAATGTTTTTGTGGAGTTTTGCGTCTGTTTTTAGTCGTTTTCTCAAGTTTTTGTGGTGTTGCCTGTTTTTAATCGTTTTGTCACGTTTTTGTGGTGTGTTTCGTCTGTTTATAGTTGTTTTATCAAGTTTTTGTGGTGTTTTCATCCGTCTTTAGTCATTTTTGTCACGTTTTTGTGGTGTTTTCATCTGTTTTAGTCATTTCATCACGTTCTTGTGGTGTGTTTCGTCTGTTATTTAGTTGTCTTATCACGTTTTGTGGTGTTTTCATCTGTTTTTAGTCGTTTCTTTACGTTTTTGTTGAATTTTGCATCTGTTTTTAGTTGTTTCATCACATATTTGTGGTGTTTTCGTCTGTTTTTAGTCGTTTCATCACGTATTTGTGGTGTTTTCATCTGTTTTTAGTCGTTTCATAATGTTTTTGTGGAGTTTTGCGTCTGTTTTTAGTGGTTTTGTCATGTTTTTGTGGTGTTGTCTGTTTTTAATCGTTTTGTCACGTTTTAGTGGTGTTTTCATCTGTTTTCAGTCGATTTGTCATGTTCCTTTGGAGTTTTGCGTCTGTTTTTAGTCTATTCATCATGTTTTTGTGGAGTTTTGCGTCTGTTTTTAGTCGTTTCATCACGTTTTTGTGGTGTGTTTCGTCTGTTTTTAGTTGTCTTATCACGTTCTGTGGTGTTTTAATCTGCTTTTAGACGTTTCATCACTTTTTTGCGCAGTTTATATCTGTTTTTAGTCTTTTTGACACATTTTTGTGGTGTCTTGCTTCTGTTTTTAGTTGTTTCATCACGTTTTTGTGGTGTGTTTCGTCTGTTTTTAGTTGTTTTATCACGTTTTTGTGGTATTTTCATCCGTTTATAGTCTTTTTTGTCACGTTTTTGTGATCATTCATCTGTTTTTAGTCGTTTCATCATGTTTTTCTGGAGTTTTGCGTCTGTCTTTAGTTGTTTTGTCATGTTCTTGTGGTGTTTTCGTCTGTTTTTAGTCGTTTTGTCACATTTTTGTGGTGTTTTCATCTGTTTTAAGTCGGTTCATAACGTTTTTGTGGTGTTTTCGTCTGTTTTTAGTAATTCCATCACGTTTTTGTGGTGTTTTCGTCTTTTTTTAGTTGTTTTATCATATTTTTGTGGTGTTTTCATCTGTTTTAAGTGGTTTCATGACGTTTTTGTGGTGTGTTTCGTCTGTTTATAGTTTTTATCACGTTTTTGTGGTGTTTTCATCCGTCTTTAGTCATTTTTGTCACGTTTTTGTGGTGTTTTCATCTGTTTTAAGTCGTTTCATAACGTATTTGTGGTGTTGTCTGATTTTAGTCGTTTCATCACGTTTTTGTTGGTGTTTTCGTCTGTTTTTAGTCGTTTTGTCATGTTTTTGTGGTGTTTTGCGTCTGTTTTTAGTCGTTTCATCACGTTTTTGTGGTTTTTTCATCCGTGTTTAGTCGTTTTTTATAATGTTTTTGCGGAGTTTTGCGTCTGTTTTTAGTCGTTTTGTCATGTTTTTGTGGTGTTGTCTGTTTTTAATCGTTTTGTCACGTTTTAGTGGTGTTTTCATCTGTTTTCAGTCGATTTGTCATGATCCTTTGGAGTTTTGCGTCTGTTTTTAGTCTATTCATCATGTTTTTGTGGTGTGTTTCGTCTGTTTTTAGTTGTCTTATCACGTTCTGTGGTGTTTTAATCTGTTTTTAGACGTTTCATCACGTTTTTGCGCAGTTTGTATCTGTTTTTAGTCTTTTTGACAAATTTTTGTGGTGTCTTGCTTCTATTTTTAGTCGTTTCATCACGTTTTTGTGGTGTGTTTAAATGGAGCTTTGCGTCTGTTTTTAGTCGTTTTGTCATGTTTTTGTGGTGTTTTCATCCGTTTTTAGTCGTTTTGTCATCTTTTTGTGGGTTTTTCGTCTGTTTTTAGTCGTTTCATCACGATTTTGTGGTGTTTTCATCTGTTTTTAGTTGTTTCATAATGTTTTTGTGGAGTTTTGCGTCTGTTTTTAGTCGTTTTCTCAAGTTTTTGTGGTGTTGCCTGTTTTTAATCGTTTTGTCACGTTTTTGTGGTGTGTTTCGTCTGTTTATAGTTGTTTTATCAAGTTTTTGTGGTGTTTTCATCCGTCTTTAGTCATTTTTGTCACGTTTTTGTGGTGTTTTCATCTGTTTTAGTCGTTTCATCACGTTCTTGTGGTGTGTTTCGTATGTTTTTTAGTTGTCTTATCACGTTTTGTGGTGTTTTCATCTGTTTTTAGTCGTTTCTTTACGTTTTTGTTGAATTTTGCATCTGTTTTTAGTTGTTTCATCACATATTTGTGGTGTTTTCGTCTGTTTTTAGTCGTTTCATCACGTATTTGTGGTGTTTTCATCTGTTTTTAGTCGTTTCATAATGTTTTTGTGGAGTTTTGCGTCTGTTTTTAGTCGTTTCATCACGTTTTTGTGTTTTTTTCATCCGTGTTTAGTCGTTTTTTATAATGTTTTTGTGTTTCGTCTGTTATTTGTTGTTTCATCACGTTTTTGTGGTGTTTTGATATGTTTTTAGTTGTTTTGTTAGTTTTTGTGGTGTTTTCATTTGTTTTTAGTCGTTTTATCATGTTTTTGTGGAGTTTTGCGTCTGTTTTCAGTCGTTTCATCATGATTTGTGGTGTTTTCATCTGTTTTTAGTCGTTTTGTCACATTTTTGTGGTGTTTTCATCTGTTTCAAGTCGGTTCATCACGTTTTTGTGGTGTTTTCATGTGTTTTAAGTGGTTTCATAACTTTTTTGTGGTGTTTTCATCGGTTTTTAGTGTTTTTTGCGGTGTCTTGCTTCTGTTTTTAGTCGTTTCATCACGTTTTTGTGGTGTGTTTCGTCTGTTTATAGTTGTTTTATCACGTTTTTGTGGTGTTTTCTTCCGTCTTTAGTCATTTCTGTCACGTTTTTGTGGTGTTTTCATCTGTTTTTAGTCGTTTCATCACGTTTTTGTGGTGTGTTTCGTCTGTTTTTAGTTTCTTATCACGTTCTGTGGTGTTTTAATCTGTTTTTAGACGTTTCATCACGTTTTTGCGCAGTTTATATCTGTTTTTAGTCTTTTTGACACATTTTTGTGGTGTCTTGCTTCTGTTTTTAGTCGTTTCATCACGTTTTTGTGGTGTGTTTCGTCTGTTTTTAGTTGTTTTATCTAGTTTTTGTGGTGTTTTCATTTGTTTTAGTCGTTTCATTGCGTTTTTGTTGAATTTTGCATCTGTTTTTAGTTGTTTCATCACATATTTGTGGTGTTTTCGTCTGTTTTTAGTCGTTTCATCACGTTTTTGTGGTGTTTTCATCTGTTTTTAGTCGTTTCATAATGTTTTTGTGGAGTTTTGCGTCTTTTTTTAGTCGTTTTGTCATGTTTTTGTGGAGTCTTGGTCTGTTTTTAGTCGTTTTGTCAGGTTTTTTGGTGTTTTCATCTGTTTTTAGTTGTTTCATCACATTTTTGTGGAGTTTTGCGTCTGTTTTTAGTTGTTTTGCATTGTTAAATGGAGCGTTGCGTCTGTTTTTAGTCGTTTTGTCATGTTTTTGTGGTGTTTTCATCCGTTTTTAGTCGTTTTGTCATGTTTTTGTGGGTTTTTCGTCTGTTTTTAGTCGTTTCATCACGATTTTGTGGTGTTTTCATCTGTTTTTAGTCGTTTTTATAATGTTTTTGTGGAGTTTTGCATCTGTTTTTAGTCGTTTTGTCATGTTTTTGTGGAGTCTTGGTCTGTTTGTAGTCGTTTTGTCAGGTTTTTTGGTGTTTTCACCTGTTTTTAGTCTTTTCATCACGTTTTTGTGGTGTTTTGCGTCTGTTTTAAGTCGTTTCATAACGTATTTGTGGTGTTTTCGTCTGATTTTAGTCGTTTCATCACGTTTTTGTTGGTGTTTTCGTCTGTTTTTAGTCGTTTTGTCATGTTTTTGTGGTGTTTTGCGTCTGTTTTTAGTCATTTTGTCATGTATTTGTGGTATTTTCATCTGTTTTAAGTCGTTTCATAACGTATTTGTGGTGTTTTCGTCTGATTTTAGTCGTTTCATCACGTTTTTGATGGTGTTTTCGTCTGTTTTTAGTCGTTTTGTCACATTTTAGTGGTATTTTAAACAGTTTTTAGTCGTTTTGTAATGTTTCTGTGGAATTTTTCGTCTGTTTTTAGTCGTTTCATCACGTTTTTGTGGTGTTTCCGTCTGTTTCTAGTCGTTTTGCCATGTTTTTGTGGTGTTTTGCGTCTGTTTTTAATCGTTTCATCACGTTTTTGTGGTGTTTCGTCTGTTTTTAGTTGTCTTATCACGTTTTGTGGTGTTTTCATCTGTTTTTAGTCGTTTCATCACGTTTTTGTGGAGTTTTGCGTCTTTTTTTAGTCGTTTTGTCATGTTTTTGTGGAGTCTTGGTCTGTTTTTAGTCGTTTTGTCAGGTTTTTTGGTGTTTTCATCTGTTTTTAGTTGTTTCATCACATTTGTGTGGAGTTTTGCGTCTGTCTATAGTTTTTATCATGTTTTTGTGTTTTTTTCATCCGTCTTTAGTCATTTTTGTCACGTTTTTGTGGTGTTTTCATCTGTTTTTAGTCGTTTATCACGTTTTTGTGGTGTGTTTCGTCTGTTTTTAGTTGTCTTATCACGTTTTGTGGTGTTTTCATCTGTTTTTAGTCGTTTCATCACGTTTTTGTGGTGTTTTCGTCTGTTTTTAGTCGTTATGTCATGTGTTTGTGGTGTTTTGCGTCTGTTTTTAGTCGTTTCATCACGTTTTTGTGGTGTTTCGTCTGTTTTTAGTTGTCTTATCACGTTTTGTGATGTTTTCATCTGTTTTTAGTCGTTTCATCACGTTTTTGTGGGGTTTTCATCTGTTTTTAGTTATTTTTGTCATGTATTTGTGGTGTTTTCATCCGTTTTAAGTCGTTTCATAACGTATTTGTGGTGTTTTCGTCTGATTTTAGTCGTTTCATCACGTTTTTGTTGGTGTTTTCGTCTGTTTTTAGTCGTTTTGTCACGCATTAGTGGTATTTTAAACAGTTTTTAGTAGTTTTGTCATGTTTCTGTGGAATTTTACGTCTGTTTTTAGTCGTTTCATCACATTTTTGTGGTGTTTTCGTCAGTTTTAAGTCGTTTTGCCATGTTTTTGTGGTGTTTTGCGTCTGTTTTTAGTCGTTTCATCACGTTTTTGTGTTTTTTTTATCCGTGTTTAGTCGTTTTTATAATGTTTTTGTGGAGTTTTGCGTCTGTTTTTAGTCGTTTTGTCATGTTTTTGTGGTGTTGTCTGTTTTTAATCGTTTTGTCACGTTTTAGTGGTGTTTTCATCTGTTTTCAGTCGATTTGTCATGTTCCTTTGGAGTTTTGCGTCTGTTTTTAGTCGTTTCATCACGTTTTTGTGGTGTGTTTCGTCTGTTTTTAGTTGTCTTATCACGTTCTGTGGTGTTTTAATCTGCTTTTAGACGTTTCATCACTTTTTTGCGCAGTTTATATCTGTTTTTAGTCTTTTTGACACATTTTTGTGGTGTCTTGCTTCTGTTTTTAGTTGTTTCATCACGTTTTTGTGGTGTGTTTCGTCTGTTTTTAGTTGTTTTATCTAGTTTTTGTGGTGTTTTCAACTGTTTTTAGTCGTTTCATCACGTTTTTGTTGAGTTTTGCATCTGTTTTTAGTTGTTTCATTACGTTTTTGTGGTGTTTTCATCTGTTTTTAGTCGTTTTTGTTGTGTCTTGTGTTTGTTTTTAGTCGTTTCATTACGTTTTTGTGGTGTGTTTCGTCTGTTTATAGTTGTTTTATCACGTTTTTGTGGTATTTTCATCCGTTTATAGTCTTTTTTGTCACGTTTTTGTGATGTTTCATCTGTTTTTAGTCGTTTCATCATGTTTTTCTGGAGTTTTGCGTCTGTCTTTAGTTGTTTTGTCATGTTCTTGTGGTGTTTTCGTATGTTTTTAGTCGTTTTGTCACATTTTTGTGGTGTTTTCATCTGTTTTAAGTCGGTTCATAACGTTTTTGTGGTGTTTTCGTCTGTTTTTAGTAATTCCATCACGTTTTTGTGGTGTTTTCGTCTTTTTTTAGTTGTTTTATCATATTTTTGTGGTGTTTTCATCTGTTTTAAGTGGTTTCATCACGTTTTTGTGGTGTTTTCATCTGTTTTTAGACTTTTTTTGTGGTGTCTTGCGTCTGTTTTTAGTCGTTTCATCACGTTTTTGTGGTGTGTTTCGTCTGTTTATAGTTTTTATCACGTTTTTGTGGTGTTTTCATCCGTCTTTAGTCACTTTTGTCACGTTTTTGTGGTGTTTTCATCTGTTTTTAGTCGTTTCATCAAGTTTTTGTAGTGTGTTTCGTCTGTTTTTAGTTGTCTTATCACGTTTCGTTGTGTTTTCATCTGTTTTTAGTCGTTTCATCACGTTTTTGTGGTGTTTTCGTCTGTTTTTAGTCGTTTTATCACGTTTTTGTGGTGTTTTGATATGTTTTTAGTTGTTTTGTCATTTTTTTGTGGTGTTTTCATTTGTTTTAGTCGTTTCATTACGTTTTTGTTGAATTTTGCATCTGTTTTTAGTCGTTTCATCACGTTTTTGTGGTGTTTTCATCTGTTTTTAGTCGTTTCATAATGTTTTTGTGGAGTTTTGCGTCTTTTTTTAGTCGTTTTGTCATGTTTTTGTGGAGTCTTGGTCTGTTTTTAGTTGTTTTGTCAGGTTTTTTGGTGTTTTCATCTGTTTTTAGTTGTTTCATCACATTTTTGTGGAGTTTTGCGTCTGTTTTTAGTCGTTTTGCATTGTAAAATGGAGCTTTGCGTCTGTTTTTAGTCGTTTTGTCATGTTTTTGTGGTGTTTTCATCCGTTTTTAGTCGTTTCATCACGATTTTGTGGTGTTTTCATCTGTTTTTAGTTGTTTCATAATGTTTTTGTGGAGTTTTGCGTCTGTGTTTAGTTGTTTTCTCAAGTTTTTGTGGTGTTGCCTGTTTTTAATCGTTTTGTCACGTTTTTGTGGTGTGTTTCGTCTGTTTATAGTTGTTTTATCACGTTTTTGTGGTGTTTTCATCCGTCTTTAGTCATTTTTGTCACGTTTTTGTGGTGTTTTCATCTGTTTTTAGTCGTTTCATCACATTTTTGTGGTGTCTTGCTTCTGTTTTTAGTTGTTTCATCACCTTTTTGTGGTGTGTTTCGTCTGTTTTTAGTTGTTTTATCTAGTTTTTGTGGTGTTTTCAACTGTTTTTAGTCGTTTCATCACGTTTTTGTTGAGTTTTGCATCTGTTTTTAGTTGTTTCATCACGTTTTTGAGGTGTTTTCATCTGTTTTTAGTCGTTTTTGTGGTGTCTTGTGTTTGTTTTTAGTCGTTTCATTACGTTTTTGTGGTGTGTTTCGTCTGTTTATAGTTGTTTTATCACGTTTTTGTGGTATTTTCATCCGTTTATAGTCTTTTTTGTCACGTTTTTGTGATGTTTCATCTGTTTTTAGTCGTTTCATCATGTTTTTCTGGAGTTTTGCGTCTGTCTTTAGTTGTTTTGTCATGTTCTTGTGGTGTTTTCGTCTGTTTTTAGTCGTTTTGTCACATTTTTGTGGTGTTTTCATCTGTTTTAAGTCGTTTCATAACGTATTTGTGGTGTTTTCGTCTGATTTTAGTCGTTTCATCACGTTTTTGTTGGTGTTTTCGTCTGTTTTTAGTCGTTTTGTCACGCATTAGTGGTATTTTAAACAGTTTTTAGTAGTTTTGTCATCTTTCTGTGGAATTTTACGTCTGTTTTTAGTCGTTTCATCACGTTTTTGTGGTGTTTTCGTCAGTTTTTAGTCGTTTTGTCATGTTTCTGTGGAATTTTTCGTCTGTTTTTAGTCGTTTCATCACGTTTTTGTGGTGTGTTTCGTCTGTTTATAGTTGTTTTATCACGTTTTTGTGGTATTTTCATCCGTTTTTAGTCTTTTTTGTCACGTTTTTGTGGTGTTTCATCTGTTTTTAGTCGTTTCATCATGTTTTTCTGGAGTTTTGCGTCTGTCTTTAGTTGTTTTGTCATGTTCTTGTGGTGTTTTCGTCTGTTTTTAGTCGCTTTGTCACATTTTTGTGGTGTTTTCGTCTGTCTTTAGTCGTTTTATCACGTTTTTGTGGTGTTTTGATATGTTTTTAGTTGTTTTGTCATTTTTTTGTGGAATTTTTCGTCTGTTTTTAGTCGTTTCATCACGTTTTTGTGGTGTTTTCGTCTGTTTTTAGTCGTTTTGCCATGTTTTTGTGTTGTTTTGCGTCTGTTTTAAGTCGTTTCATCACGTTTTTGTGGTGTGTTTCCTCTGTTTTTAGTTGTTTTATCATATTTTTGTGGTGTTTTCATCTGTTTTTAGTCATTTTTTCAAGTTTTTGTGGTGTTTTCATCAGTTTTCAGTCGTTTTTGTCACCTTTTAATGGTGTTTTCATCCGTTTTAGTCGTTTTTTCATGTTTTTGTGGTGTTTTCGTCTGATTTTAGTCGTTTCATCACGTTTTTGTTGGTGTTTTCGTCTGTTTTTAGTCGTTTTGTCACGCATTAGTGGTATTTTAAACAGTTTTTAGTAGTTTTGTCATGTTTCTGTGGAATTTTACGTCTGTTTTTAGTCGTTTCATCACATTTTTGTGGTGTTTTCGTCAGTTTTTAGTCGTTTTGCCATGTTTTTGTGGTGTTTTGCGTCTGTTTTTTAGTCGTTTCATCACGTTTTTGTGGTTTTTTTATCCGTGTTTAGTCGTTTTTATAATGTTTTTGTGGAGTTTTGCGTCTGTTTTTAGTCGTTTTGTCATGTTTTTGTGGTGTTGTCTGTTTTTAATCGTTTTGTCACGTTTTAGTGGTGTTTTCATCTGTTTTCAGTCGATTTGTCATGTTCCTTTGGAGTTTTGCGTCTGTTTTTAGTCTATTCATCATGTTTTTGTGGAGTTTTGCGTCTGTTTTTAGTCGTTTCATCACGTTTTTGTGGTGTGTTTCGTCTGTTTTTAGTTGTCTTATCACGTTCTGTGGTGTTTTAATCTGCTTTTAGACGTTTCATCACGTTTTTGCGCAGTTTATATCTGTTTTTAGTCTTTTTGACACATTTTTGTGGTGTCTTGCTTCTGTTTTTAGTTGTTTCATCACGTTTTTGTGGTGTGTTTCGTCTGTTTTTAGTTGTTTTATCTAGTTTTTGTGGTGTTTTCAACTGTTTTTAGTCGTTTCATCACGTTTTTGTTGAGTTTTGCATCTGTTTTTAGTTGTTTCATCACGTTTTTGTGGTGTTTTCATCTGTTTTTAGTCGTTTTTGTGGTGTCTTGTGTTTGTTTTTAGTCGTTTCATTACGTTTTTGTGGTGTGTTTCGTCTGTTTATAGTTGTTTTATCACGTTTTTGTGGTATTTTCATCCGTTTATAGTCTTTTTTGTCACGTTTTTGTGATGTTTCATCTGTTTTTAGTCGTTTCATCATGTTTTTCTGGAGTTTTGCGTCTGTCTTTAGTTGTTTTGTCATGTTCTTGTGGTGTTTTCGTCTGTTTTTAGTCGTTTTGTCACATTTTGTGGTGTTTTCATCTGTTTTAAGTCGGTTCATAACGTTTTTGTGGTGTTTTCGTCTGTTTTTAGTAATTCCATCACGTTTTTGGGGTGTTTTCGTCTTTTTTTAGTTGTTTTATCATATTTTTGTGGTGTTTTCATCTGTTTTAAGTGGTTTCATCACGTTTTTGTGGTGTGTTTCGTCTGTTTATAGTTTTTATCACGTTTTTGTGGTGTTTTCATCCGTCTTTAGTCATTTTTGTCACGTTTTTGTGGTGTTTTCATCTGTTTTAAGTCGTTTCATAACGTATTTGTGGTGTTTTCGTCTGATTTTAGTCGTTTCATCACGTTTTTGTTGGTGTTTTCGTCTGTTTTTAGTCGTTTTGTCACGCATTAGTGGTATTTTAAATAGTTTTTAGTCGTTTTGTCATGTTTCTGTGGAAATTTACGTCTGTTTTAAGTCGTTTCATCACGTTTTTGTGGTGTTTTCGTCAGTTTTTAGTCGTTTTGCCATGTTTTTGTGGTGTTTTGCGTCTGTTTTTAGTCGTTTCATCACGTTTTTGTGGTTTTTTCATCCGTGTTTAGTCGTTTTTATAATGTTTTTGTGGAGTTTTGCGTCTGTTTTTAGTCGTTTTGTCATGTTTTTGTGGTGTTGTCTGTTTTTAATCGTTTTGTCACGTTTTAGTGGTGTTTTCATCTGTTTTCAGTCGATTTGTCATGATCCTTTGGAGTTTTGCGTCTGTTTTTAGTCTATTCATCATGTTTTTGTGGAGTTTTGCGTCTGTTTTTAGTCGTTTCATCACGTTTTTGTGGTGTGTTTCGTCTGTTTTTAGTTGTCTTATCACGTTCTGTGGTGTTTTAATCTGTTTTTAGACGTTTCATCACGTTTTTGCGCAGTTTGTATCTGTTTTTAGTCTTTTTGACAAATTTTTGTGGTGTCTTGCTTCTATTTTTAGTCGTTTCATCACGTTTTTGTGGTGTGTTTAAATGGAGCTTTGCGTCTGTTTTTAGTCGTTTTGTCATGTTTTTGTGGTGTTTTCATCCGTTTTTAGTCGTTTTGTCATCTTTTTGTGGGTTTTTCGTCTGTTTTTAGTCGTTTCATCACGATTTTGTGGTGTTTTCATCTGTTTTTAGTTGTTTCATAATGTTTTTGTGGAGTTTTGCGTCTGTTTTTAGTCGTTTTCTCAAGTTTTTGTGGTGTTGCCTGTTTTTAATCGTTTTGTCACGTTTTTGTGGTGTGTTTCGTCTGTTTATAGTTGTTTTATCAAGTTTTTGTGGTGTTTTCATCCGTCTTTAGTCATTTTTGTCACGTTTTTGTGGTGTTTTCATCTGTTTTAGTCGTTTCATCACGTTCTTGTGGTGTGTTTCGTCTGTTTTTTAGTTGTCTTATCACGTTTTGTGGTGTTTTCATCTGTTTTTAGTCGTTTCATTACGTTTTTGTTGAATTTTGCATCTGTTTTTAGTTGTTTCATCACATATTTGTGGAGTTTTGCGTCTGTCTATAGTTTTTATCATGTTTTTGTGGTGTTTTCATCCGTCTTTAGTCATTTTTGTCACGTTTTTGTGGTGTTTTCATCTGTTTTTAGTCGGTTATCACGTTTTTGTGGTGTGTTTCGTCTGTTTTTAGTTTGTCTTATCACGTTTTGTGGTGTTTTCATCTGTTTTTAGTCGTTTCATCACGTTTTTGTGGTGTTTTCGTCTGTTTTTAGTCGTTATGTCATGTGTTTGTGGTGTTTTGCGTCTGTTTTTAGTTGTTTCATCACGTTTTTGTGGTGTTTCGTCTGTTTTTAGTTGTCTTATCACGTTTTGTGGTGTTTTCATCTGTTTTTAGTCGTTTCATCACGTTTTTGTGGTGTGTTCATCTGTTTTTAGTTATTTTTGTCATGTATTTGTGGCGTTTTCATCTGTTTTAAGTCGTTTCATAACGTATTTGTGGTGTTTTCGTCTGATTTTAGTCGTTTCATCACGTTTTTGTTGGTGTTTTCGTCTGTTTTTAGTCGTTTTGTCACGCATTAGTGGTATTTTAAACAGTTTTTAGTAGTTTTGTCATCTTTCTGTGGAATTTTACGTCTGTTTTTAGTCGTTTCATCACGTTTTTGTGGTGTTTTCGTCAGTTTTTAGTCGTTTTGTCATGTTTCTGTGGAATTTTTCGTCTGTTTTTAGTCGTTTCATCACGTTTTTGTGGTGTGTTTCGTCTGTTTATAGTTGTTTTATCACGTTTTTGTGGTATTTTCATCCGTTTTTAGTCTTTTTTGTCACGTTTTTGTGGTGTTTCATCTGTTTTTAGTCGTTTCATCATGTTTTTCTGGAGTTTTGCGTCTGTCTTTAGTTGTTTTGTCATGTTCTTGTGGTGTTTTCGTCTGTTTTTAGTCGCTTTGTCACATTTTTGTGGTGTTTTCGTCTGTCTTTAGTCGTATTATCACGTTTTTGTGGTGTTTTGATATGTTTTTAGTTGTTTTGTCATTTTTTTGTGGAATTTTTCGTCTGTTTTTAGTCGTTTCATCACGTTTTTGTGGTGTTTTCGTCTGTTTTTAGTCGTTTTGCCATGTTTTTGTGTTGTTTTGCGTCTGTTTTAAGTCGTTTCATCACGTTTTTGTGGTGTGTTTCCTCTGTTTTTAGTTGTTTTATCATATTTTTGTGGTGTTTTCATCTGTTTTTAGTCATTTTTTCAAGTTTTTGTGGTGTTTTCATCTGTTTTCAGTCGTTTTTGTCACCTTTTAATGGTGTTTTCATCCGTTTTAGTCGTTTTTTCATGTTTTTGTGGTGTTTTCGTCTGATTTTAGTCGTTTCATCACGTTTTTGTTGGTGTTTTCGTCTGTTTTTAGTCGTTTTGTCACGCATTAGTGGTATTTTAAACAGTTTTTAGTAGTTTTGTCATGTTTCTGTGGAATTTTACGTCTGTTTTTAGTCGTTTCATCACATTTTTGTGGTGTTTTCGTCAGTTTTTAGTCGTTTTGCCATGTTTTTGTGGTGTTTTGCGTCTGTTTTTAGTCGTTTCATCACGTTTTTGTGGTGTGTTTCGTCTGTTTATAGTTGTTTTATCACGTTTTTGTGGTATTTTCATCCGTTTTTAGTCTTTTTTGTCACGTTTTTGTGGTGTTTCATCTGTTTTTAGTCGTTTCATCATGTTTTTGTGGTTTTTTTATCCGTGTTTAGTCGTTTTTATAATGTTTTTGTGGAGTTTTGCGTCTGTTTTTAGTCGTTTTGTCATGTTTTTGTGGTGTTGTCTGTTTTTAATCATTTTGTCACGTTTTAGTGGTGTTTTCATCTGTTTTCAGTCGATTTGTCATGTTCCTTTGGAGTTTTGCGTCTGTTTTTAGTCTATTCATCATGTTTTTGTGGAGTTTTGCGTCTGTTTTTAGTCGTTTCATCACGTTTTTGTGGTGTGTTTCGTCTGTTTTTAGTTGTCTTATCACGTTCTGTGGTGTTTTAATCTGCTTTTAGACGTTTCATCACTTTTTTGCGCAGTTTATATCTGTTTTTAGTCTTTTTGACACATTTTTGTGGTGTCTTGCTTCTGTTTTTAGTTGTTTCATCACGTTTTTGTGGTGTGTTTCGTCTGTTTTTAGTTGTTTTATCTAGTTTTTGTGGTGTTTTCAACTGTTTTTAGTCGTTTCATCACGTTTTTGTTGAGTTTTGCATCTGTTTTCAGTTGTTTCATCACGTTTTTGTGGTGTTTTCATCTGTTTTTAGTCGTTTTTGTGGTGTCTTGTGTTTGTTTTTAGTCGTTTCATTACGTTTTTGTGGTGTGTTTCGTCTGTTTATAGTTGTTTTATCACGTTTTTGTGGTATTTTCATCCGTTTATAGTCTTTTTTGTCACGTTTTTGTGATGTTTCATCTGTTTTTAGTCGTTTCATCATGTTTTTCTGGAGTTTTGCGTCTGTCTTTAGTTGTTTTGTCATGTTCTTGTGGTGTTTTCGTCTGTTTTTAGTCGTTTTGTCACATTTTTGTGGTGTTTTCATCTGTTTTAAGTCGGTTCATAACGTTTTTGTGGTGTTTTCGTCTGTTTTTAGTAATTCCATCACGTTTTTGTGGTGTTTTCGTCTTTTTTTAGTTGTTTTATCATATTTTTGTGGTGTTTTCATCTGTTTTAAGTGGTTTCATCACGTTTTTGTGGTGTGTTTCGTCTGTTTATAGTTTTTATCACGTTTTTGTGGTGTTTTCATCCGTCTTTAGTCATTTTTGTCACGTTTTTGTGGTGTTTTCATCTGTTTTAAGTCGTTTCATAACGTATTTGTGGTGTTTTCGACTGATTTTAGTCGTTTCATCACGTTTTTGTTGTTGTTTTCGTCTGTTTTTAGTCGTTTTGTCACGCATTAGTGGTATTTTAAATAGTTTTTAGTAGTTTTGTCATGTTTCTGTGGAAATTTACGTCTGTTTTAAGTCGTTTCATCACGTTTTTGTGGTGTTTTCGTCAGTTTTTAGTCGTTTTGCCATGTTTTTGTGGTGTTTTGCGTCTGTTTTTAGTCGTTTCATCACGTTTTTGTGGTTTTTAATCCGTGTTTAGTCGTTTTTATAATGTTTTTGTGGAGTTTTGCGTCTGTTTTTAGTCGTTTTGTCATGTTTTTGTGGTGTTGTCTGTTTTTAATCGTTTTGTCACGTTTTAGTGGTGTTTTCATCTGTTTTCAGTCGATTTGTCATGATCCTTTGGAGTTTTGCGTCTGTTTTTAGTCTATTCATCATGTTTTTGTGGAGTTTTGCGTCTGTTTTTAGTCGTTTTGTCATGTTTTTGTGGAGTCTTGGTCTGTTTTTAGTCGTTTTGTCAGGTTTTTTGGTGTTTTCATCTGTTTTTAGTTGTTTCATCACATTTTTGTGGAGTTTTGCGTCTGTCTATAGTTTTTATCATGTTTTTGTGGTGTTTTCATCCGTCTTTAGTCATTTTTGTCACGTTTTTGTGGTGTGTTTCGTCTGTTTTTAGTTGTCTTATCACGTTTTGTGGTGTTTTCATCTGTTTTTAGTCGTTTCATCACGTTTTTGTGGTGTTTTCGTCTGTTTTTAGTCGTTATGTCATGTGTTTGTGGTGTTTTGCGTCTGTTTTTAGTCGTTTCATCACGTTTTTGTGGTGTTTCGTCTGTTTTTAGTTGTCTTATCACGTTTTGTGGTGTTTTCATCTGTTTTTAGTCGTTTCATCACGTTTTTGTGGGGTTTTCATCTGTTTTTAGTTATTTTTGTCATGTATTTGTGGTGTTTTCATCTGTTTTTAGTTATTTTTGTCATGTATTTGTGGTGTTTTCATCCGTTTTAAGTCGTTTCATAACGTATTTGTGGTGTTTTCGTCTGATTTTAGTCGTTTCATCACGTTTTTGTTGGTGTTTTCGTCTGTTTTTAGTCGTTTTGTCACGCATTAGTGGTATTTTAAACAGTTTTTAGTAGTTTTGTCATGTTTCTGTGGAATTTTACGTCTGTTTTTAGTCGTTTCATCACATTTTTGTGGTGTTTTCGTCAGTTTTAAGTCGTTTTGCCATGTTTTTGTGGTGTTTTGCGTCTGTTTTTAGTCGTTTCATCACGTTTTTGTGTTTTTTTTATCCGTGTTTAGTCGTTTTTATAATGTTTTTGTGGAGTTTTGCGTCTGTTTTTAGTCGTTTTGTCATGTTTTTGTGGTGTTGTCTGTTTTTAATCGTTTTGTCACGTTTTAGTGGTGTTTTCATCTGTTTTCAGTCGATTTGTCATGTTCCTTTGGAGTTTTGCGTCTGTTTTTAGTCGTTTCATCACGTTTTTGTGGTGTGTTTCGTCTGTTTTTAGTTGTCTTATCACGTTCTGTGGTGTTTTAATCTGCTTTTAGACGTTTCATCACTTTTTTGCGCAGTTTATATCTGTTTTTAGTCTTTTTGACACATTTTTGTGGTGTCTTGCTTCTGTTTTTAGTTGTTTCATCACGTTTTTGTGGTGTGTTTCGTCTGTTTTTAGTTGTTTTATCTAGTTTTTGTGGTGTTTTCAACTGTTTTTAGTCGTTTCATCACGTTTTTGTTGAGTTTTGCATCTGTTTTTAGTTGTTTCATCACGTTTTTGTGGTGTTTTCATCTGTTTTTAGTCGTTTTTGTTGTGTCTTGTGTTTGTTTTTAGTCGTTTCATTACGTTTTTGTGGTGTGTTTCGTCTGTTTATAGTTGTTTTATCACGTTTTTGTGGTATTTTCATCCGTTTATAGTCTTTTTTGTCACGTTTTTGTGATGTTTCATCTGTTTTTAGTCGTTTCATCATGTTTTTCTGGAGTTTTGCGTCTGTCTTTAGTTGTTTTGTCATGTTCTTGTGGTGTTTTCGTATGTTTTTAGTCGTTTTGTCACATTTTTGTGGTGTTTTCATCTGTTTTAAGTCGGTTCATAACGTTTTTGTGGTGTTTTCGTCTGTTTTTAGTAATTCCATCACGTTTTTGTGGTGTTTTCGTCTTTTTTTAGTTGTTTTATCATATTTTTGTGGTGTTTTCATCTGTTTTAAGTGGTTTCATCACGTTTTTGTGGTGTTTTCATCTGTTTTTAGACTTTTTTTGTGGTGTCTTGCGTCTGTTTTTAGTCGTTTCATCACGTTTTTGTGGTGTGTTTCGTCTGTTTATAGTTTTTATCACGTTTTTGTGGTGTTTTCATCCGTCTTTAGTCATTTTTGTCACGTTTTTGTGGTGTTTTCATCTGTTTTTAGTCGTTTCATCAAGTTTTTGTAGTGTGTTTCGTCTGTTTTTAGTTGTCTTATCACGTTTTGTTGTGTTTTCATCTGTTTTTAGTCGTTTCATCACGTTTTTGTGGTGTTTTCGTCTGTTTTTAGTCGTTTTATCACGTTTTTGTGGTGTTTTGATATGTTTTTAGTTGTTTTGTCATTTTTTTGTGGTGTTTTCATTTGTTTTAGTCGTTTCATTACGTTTTTGTTGAATTTTGCATCTGTTTTTAGTCGTTTCATCACGTTTTTGTGGTGTTTTCATCTGTTTTTAGTCGTTTCATAATGTTTTTGTGGAGTTTTGCGTCTTTTTTTAGTCGTTTTGTCATGTTTTTGTGGAGTCTTGGTCTGTTTTTAGTCGTTTTGTCAGGTTTTTTGGTGTTTTCATCTGTTTTTAGTTGTTTCATCACATTTTTCTGGAGTTTTGCGTCTGTTTTTAGTCGTTTTGCATTGTAAAATGGAGCTTTGCGTCTGTTTTTAGTCGTTTTGTCATGTTTTTGTGGTGTTTTCATCCGTTTTTAGTCGTTTTGTCATGTTTTTGTGGGTTTTTCGTCTGTTTTTAGTCGTTTCATCACGATTTTGTGGTGTTTTCATCTGTTTTTAGTTGTTTCATAATGTTTTTGTGGAGTTTTGCGTCTGTGTTTAGTTGTTTTCTCAAGTTTTTGTGGTGTTGCCTGTTTTTAATCGTTTTGTCACGTTTTTGTGGTGTGTTTCGTCTGTTTATAGTTGTTTTATCACGTTTTTGTGGTGTTTTCATCCGTCTTTAGTCATTTTTGTCACGTTTTTGTGGTGTTTTCATCTGTTTTTAGTCGTTTCATCACGTTTTTGTGGTGTGTTTCGTCTGCTTTTAGTTGTCTTATCACGTTTTGTGGTGTTTTCATCTGTTTTTAGTCGTTTCATTACGTTTTTGTTGAATTTTGCATCTGTTTTTAGTTGTTTCATCACATATTTGTGGAGTTTTGCGTCTGTCTATAGTTTTTATCATGTTTTTGTGGTGTTTTCATCCGTCTTTAGTCATTTTTGTCACGTTTTTGTGGTGTGTTTCGTCTGTTTTTAGTTTTTCTTATCACGTTTTGTGGTGTTTTCATCTGTTTTTAGTCGTTTCATCACGTTTTTGTGGTGTTTTCGTCTGTTTTTAGTCGTTATGTCATGTGTTTGTGGTGTTTTGCGTCTGTTTTTAGTCGTTTCATCACGTTTTTGTGGTGTTTCGTCTGTTTTTAGTTGTCTTATCACGTTTTGTGGTGTTTTCATCTGTTTTTAGTCGTTTCATCACGTTTTTGTGGTGTTTTCATCTGTTTTTAGTTATTTTTGTCATGTATTTGTGGTGTTTTCATCTGTTTTAAGTCGTTTCATAACGTATTTGTGGTGTTTTCGTCTGATTTTAGTCGTTTCATCACGTTTTTGTTGGTGTTTTCGTCTGTTTTTAGTCGTTTTGTCACGCATTAGTGGTATTTTAAACAGTTTTTAGTAGTTTTGTCATCTTTCTGTGGAATTTTACGTCTGTTTTTAGTCGTTTCATCACGTTTTTGTGGTGTTTTCGTCAGTTTTTAGTCCTTTTGCCATGTTTTTGTGGTGTTTTGCGTCTGTTTTTAGTCGTTTCATCACGTTTTTGTGGTTTTTTTATCCGTGTTTAGTCGTTTTTATAATGTTTTTGTGGAGTTTTGCGTCTGTTTTTAGTCGTTTTGTCATGTTTTTTTGGTGTTGTCTGTTTCTAATCGTTCTGTCACGTTTGAGTGGTGTTTTCATCTGTTTTCAGTCGATTTGTCATGTTCCTTTGGAGTTTTGCGTCTGTTTTTAGTCTATTCATCATGTTTTTGTGGAGTTTTGCGTCAGTTTTTAGTCGTTTCATCACGTTTTTGTGGTGTGTTTCGTCTGTTTTTAGTTGTCTTATCACGTTTTGTGGTGTTTTAATCTGTTTTTAGACGTTTCATCACGTTTTTGCGCAGTTTATATCTGTTTTTAGTCTTTTTGACACATTTTTGTGGTGTCTTGCTTCTGTTTTTAGTCGTTTCATCACGTTTTTGTGGTGTGTTTCGTCTGTTTTTAGTTGTTTTATCTAGTTTTTGTGGTGTTTTCAACTGTTTTTAGTCGTCTCATCACGTTTTTGTTGAGTTTTGCATCTGTTTTTAGTTGTTTCATCACGTTTTTGTGGTGTTTTCATCCGTCTTTAGTCATTTTTGTCACGTTTTTGTGGTGTTTTCATCTGTTTTTAGTCGTTTCATCACGTTTTTGTGGTGTGTTTCGTCTGTTTTTAGTTGTCTTATCACGTTTTGTGGTGTTTTCATCTGTTTTTAGTCGTTTCATTACGTTTTTGTTGAATTTTGCATCTGTTTTTAGTTGTTTCATCACATATTTGTGGAGTTTTGCGTCTGTCTATAGTTTTTATCATGTTTTTGTGGTGTTTTCATCCGTCTTTAGTCATTTTTGTCACGTTTTTGTGGTGTTTTCATCTGTTTTTAGTCGTTTATCACGTTTTTGTGGTGTGTTTCGTCTGTTTTTAGTTTGTCTTATCACGTTTTGTGGTGTTTTCATCTGTTTTTAGTCGTTTCATCACGTTTTTGTGGTGTTTTCGTCTGTTTTTAGTCGTTATGTCATGTGTTTGTGGTGTTTTGCGTCTGTTTTTAGTTGTTTCATCACGTTTTTGTGGTGTTTCGTCTGTTTTTAGTTGTCTTATCACGTTTTGTGGTGTTTTCATCTGTTTTTAGTCGTTTCATCACGTTTTTGTGGTGTGTTCATCTGTTTTTAGTTATTTTTGTCATGTATTTGTGGTGTTTTCATCTGTTTTAAGTCGTTTCATAACGTATTTGTGGTGTTTTCGTCTGATTTTAGTCGTTTCATCACGTTTTTGTTGGTGTTTTCGTCTGTTTTTAGTCGTTTTGTCACGCATTAGTGGTATTTTAAACAGTTTTTAGTAGTTTTGTCATGTTTCTGTGGAATTTTACGTCTGTTTTTAGTCGTTTCATCACATTTTTGTGGTGTTTTCGTCAGTTTTTAGTCGTTTTGCCATGTTTTTGTGGTGTTTTGCGTCTGTTTTTAGTCGTTTCATCACGTTTTTGTGGTTTTTTTATCCGTGTTTAGTCGTTTTTATAATGTTTTTGTGGAGTTTTGCGTCTGTTTTTAGTCGTTTTGTCATGTTTTTGTGGTGTTGTCTGTTTTTAATCGTTTTGTCACGTTTTAGTGGTGTTTTCATCTGTTTTCAGTCGATTTGTCATGTTCCTTTGGAGTTTTGCGTCTGTTTTTAGTCTATTCATCATGTTTTTGTGGAGTTTTGCGTCTGTTTTTAGTCGTTTCATCACGTTTTTGTGGTGTGTTTCGTCTGTTTTTAGTTGTCTTATCACGTTCTGTGGTGTTTTAATCTGCTTTTAGACGTTTCATCACTTTTTTGCGCAGTTTATATCTGTTTTTAGTCTTTTTGACACATTTTTGTGGTGTCTTGCTTCTGTTTTTAGTTGTTTCATCACGTTTTTGTGGTGTGTTTCGTCTGTTTTTAGTTGTTTTATCTAGTTTTTGTGGTGTTTTCAACTGTTTTTAGTCGTTTCATCACGTTTTTGTTGAGTTTTGCATCTGTTTTTAGTTGTTTCATCACGTTTTTGTGGTGTTTTCATCTGTTTTTAGTCGTTTTTGTGGTGTCTTGTGTTTGTTTTTAGTCGTTTCATTACGTTTTTGTGGTGTGTTTCGTCTGTTTATAGTCGTTTCATCACGTTTTTGTGGTTTTTTTATCCGTGTTTAGTCGTTTTTATAATGTTTTTGTGGAGTTTTGCGTCTGTTTTTAGTCGTTTTGTCATGTTTTTGTGGTGTTGTCTGTTTTTAATCGTTTTGTCACGTTTTAGTGGTGTTTTCATCTGTTTTTAGTCGTTTCATCATGTTTTTCTGGAGTTTTGCGTCTGTCTTTAGTTGTTTTGTCATGTTCTTGTGGTGTTTTCGTCTGTTTTTAGTCGTTTTGACACATTTTTGTGGTGTTTTCATCTGTTTTAGGTCGGTTCATAACGTTTTTGTGGTGTTTTCGTCTGTTTTTAGTAATTCCATCACGTTTTTGTGGTGTTTTCGTCTTTTTTTAGTTGTTTTATCATATTTTTGTGGTGTTTTCATCTGTTTTAAGTGGTTTCATCACGTTTTTGTGATGTGTTTCGTCTGTTTATAGTTTTTATCACGTTTTTGTGGTGTTTTCATCCGTCTTTAGTCATTATTGTCACGTTTTTGTGGTGTTTTCATCTGTTTTAAGTCGTTTCATAACGTATTTGTGGTGTTTTCGTCTGATTTTAGTCGTTTCATCACGTTTTTGTTGGTGTTTTCGTCTGTTTTTAGTCGTTTTGTCACGCATTAGTGGTATTTTAAATAGTTTTTAGTAGTTTTGTCATGTTTCTGTGGAAATTTACGGCTGTTTTAAGTCGTTTCATCACGTTTTTGTGGTGTTTTCGTCAGTTTTTAGTCGTTTTGCCATGTTTTTGTGGTGTTTTGCGTCTGTTTTTAGTCGTTTCATCACGTTTTTGTGGTTTTTTCATCCGTGTTTAGTCGTTTTTATAATGTTTTTGTGGAGTTTTGCGTCTGTTTTTAGTCGTTTTGTCATGTTTTTGTGGTGTTGTCTGTTTTTAATCGTTTTGTCACGTTTTAGTGGTGTTTTCATCTGTTTTCAGTCGATTTGTCATGATCCTTTGGAGTTTTGCGTCTGTTTTTAGTCTATTCATCATGTTTTTGTGGAGTTTTGCGTCTGTTTTTAGTCGTTTCATCACGTTTTTGTGGTGTGTTTCGTCTGTTTTTAGTTGTCTTATCACGTTCTGTGGTGTTTTAATCTGTTTTTAGACGTTTCATCACGTTTTTGCGCAGTGTGTATCTGTTTTTAGTCTTTTTGACAAATTTTTGTGGTGTCTTGCTTCTATTTTTAGTCGTTTCATCACGTTTTTGTGGTGTGTTTAAATGGAGCTTTGCGTCTGTTTTTAGTCGTTTTGTCATGTTTTTGTGGTGTTTTCATCCGTTTTTAGTCGTTTTGTCATCTTTTTGTGGGTTTTTCGTCTGTTTTTAGTCGTTTCATCACGATTTTGTGGTGTTTTCATCTGTTTTTAGTTGTTTCATAATGTTTTTGTGGAGTTTTAAGTCTGTTTTTAGTCGTTTTCTCAAGTTTTTGTGGTGTTGCCTGTTTTTAATCGTTTTGTCACGTTTTTGTGGTGTGTTTCGTCTGTTTATAGTTGTTTTATCACGTTTTTGTGGTGTTTTCATCCGTCTTTAGTCATTTTTGTCACGTTTTTGTGGTGTTTTCATCTGTTTTTAGTCGTTTCATAATGTTTTTGTGGTGTGTTTCGTCTGTTTTTTAGTTGTTTCATCACATATTTGTGGTGTTTCCATCTGTTTTTAGTCGCTTCATCACGTATTTGTGGTGTTTTCATCTGTTTTTAGTCGTTTCATAATGTTTTTGTGGAGTTTTGCGTCTGTTTTTAGTCGTTTTGTCATGTTTTTGTGGAGTCTTGGTCTGTTTGTAGTCGTTTTGTCAGGTTTTTTTGGTGTTTTCATCTGTTTTTAGTCGTCTCATCACGTTTTTGTTGAGTTTTGCCTCTGTTTTTAGTTGTTTCATCACGGTTTAGTGGTGTTTTCATCTGTTTTAAGTCGTTTCATCTCATATTTGTGGTGTTTCGTCTGTTATTTGTTGTTTCATCACGTTTTTGTGGTGTTTTGATATGTTTTTAGTTGTTTTGTCATGTTTTTGTGGTGTTTTCATTTGTTTTTAGTCGTTTTATCATGTTTTTGTGGAGTTTTGCGTCTGTTTTCAGTCGTTTCATCATGATTTGTGGTGTTTTCATCTGTTTTTAGTCGTTTTGTCACATTTTTGTGGTGTTTTCATCTGTTTCAAGTCGGTTCATCACGTTTTTGTGGTGTTTTCATCTGTTTTAAGTGGTTTCATAACTTTTTTGTGGTGTTTTCATCGGTTTTTAGTGTTTTTTGCGGTGTCTTGCGTCTGTTTTTAGTCGTTTCATCACGTTTTTGTGGTGTGTTTCGTCTGTTTATAGTTGTTTTATCACGTTTTTGTGGTGTTTTCATCCGTCTTTAGTAATTTCTGTCACGTTTTTGTGGTGTTTTCATCTGTTTTTAGTCGTTTCATCACGTTTTTGTGGTGTGTTTCGTCTGTTTTTAGTTGTCTTATCACGTTCTGTGGTGTTTTAATCTGTTTTTAGACGTTTCATCACGTTTTTGCGCAGTTTATATCTGTTTTTAGTCTTTTTGACACATTTTTGTGGTGTCTTGCGTCTGTTTTTAGTCGTTTCATCACGATTTTGTGGTGTTTTCATCTGTTTTTAGTTGTTTCATAATGTTTTTGTGGAGTTTTGCGTCTGTTTTTAGTCGTTTTCTCAAGTTTTTGTGGTGTTGCCTGTTTTTAATCGTTTTGTCACGTTTTTGTGGTGTGTTTCGTCTGTTTATAGTTGTTTTATCACGTTTTTGTGGTGTTTTCATCCGTCTTTAGTCATTTTTGTCACGTTTTTGTGGTGTTTTCATCTGTTTTAGTCGTTTCATCACGTTTTTGTGGTGTGTTTCGTCTGTTTTTTAGTTGTTTCATCACATATTTGTGGTGTTTTCGTCTGTTTTTAGTCGTTTCATCACGTATTTGTGGTGTTTTCATCTGTTTTTAGTCGTTTCATAATGTTTTTGTGGAGTTTTGCGTCTGTTTTTAGTCGTTTTGTCATGTTTTTGTGGAGTCTTGGTCTGTTTGTAGTCGTTTTGTCAGGTTTTTTTGGTGTTTTCATCTGTTTTTAGTCGTCTCATCACGTTTTTGTTGAGTTTTGCCTCTGTTTTTAGTTGTTTCATCACGGTTTAGTGGTGTTTTCATCTGTTTTAAGTCGTTTCATCTCATATTTGTGGTGTTTCGTCTGTTATTTGTTGTTTCATCACGTTTTTGTGGTGTTTTGATATGTTTTTAGTTGTTTTGTCATGTTTTTGTGGTGTTTTCATTTGTTTTTAGTCGTTTTATCATGTTTTTGTGGAGTTTTGCGTCTGTTTTCAGTCGTTTCATCATGATTTGTGGTGTTTTCATCTGTTTTTAGTCGTTTTGTCACATTTTTGTGGTGTTTTCATCTGTTTCAAGTCTGTTCATCACGTTTTTGTGGTGTTTTCATCTGTTTTAAGTGGTTTCATAACTTTTTTGTGGTGTTTTCATCGGTTTTTAGTGTTTTTTGCGGTGTCTTGCGTCTGTTTTTAGTCGTTTCATCACGTTTTTGTGGTGTGTTTCGTCTGTTTATAGTTGTTTTATCACGTTTTTGTGGTGTTTTCATCCGTCTTTAGTAATTTCTGTCACGTTTTTGTGGTGTTTTCATCTGTTTTTAGTCGTTTCATCACGTTTTTGTGGTGTGTTTCGTCTGTTTTTAGTTGTCTTATCACGTTCTTTGGTGTTTTAATCTGTTTTTAGACGTTTCATCACGTTTTTGCGCAGTTTATATCTGTTTTTAGTCTTTTTGACACATTTTTGTGGTGTCTTGCTTCTGTTTTTAGTCGTTTCATCACGTTTTTGTGGTGTGTTTCGTCTGTTTTTATTTGTTTTATCTAGTTTTTGTGGTGTTTTCAACTGTTTTTAGTCGTTTCATCACGTTTTTGTGGTGTTTTCGTCTGTTTTTAGTCGTTTTATCACGTTTTTGTGGTGTTTTGATATGTTTTTAGTTGTTTTGTAATTTTTTTGTGGTGTTTTCATTTGTTTTAGTCGTTTCATTACGTTTTTGTTGAATTTTGCATCTGTTTTTAGTTGTTTCATCACATATTTGTGGTGTTTTCGTCTGTTTTTAGTCGTTTCATCACGTTTTTGTGGTGTTTTCATCTGTTTTTAGTCGTTTCATAATGTTTTTGTGGAGTTTTGCGTCTTTTTTTAGTCGTTTTGTCATGTTTTTGTGGAGCCTTGGTCTGTTTTTAGTCGTTTTGTCAGGTTTTTTGGTGTTTTCATCTGTTTTTAGTTGTTTCATCACATTTTTGTGGAGTTTTGCGTCTGTTTTTAGTCGTTTTGCATTGTTAAATGGAGCTTTGCGTCTGTTTTTAGTCGTTTTGTCATGTTTTTGTGGTGTTTTCATCCGTTTTTAGTCGTTTTGTCATGTTTTTGTGGGTTTTTCGTCTGTTTTTAGTCGTTTCATCACGATTTTGTGGTGTTTTCATCTGTTTTTAGTTGTTTCATAATGTTTTTGTGGAGTTTTGCGTCTTTTTTTAGTCGTTTTCTCAAGTTTTTGTGGTGTTGCCTGTTTTTAATCGTTTTGTCACGTTTTTGTGGTGTGTTTCGTCTGTTTATAGTTGTTTTATCACGTTTTTGTGGTGTTTTCATCCGTCTCTAGTCATTTTTGTCACATTTTTGTGGTGTTTTCATCTGTTTTTAGTCGTTTCATCACGTTTTTGTGGTGTGTTTCGTCTGTTTTTAGTTGTCTTATCACGTTTTGTGGTGTTTTCATCTGTTTTTAGTCGTTTCATTACGTTTTTGTAGAATTTTGCATCTGTTTTTAGTTGTTTCATCACATATTTGTGGTGTTTTCGTCTGTTTTTAGTCGTTTCATCACGTATTTGTGGTGTTTTCATCTGTTTTTAGTCGTTTCATAATGTTTTTCTGGAGTTTTGCGTCTGTTTTTAGTCGTTTTGTCATGTTTTTGTTGAGTCTTGGTCTTTTTGTAGTCGTTTTGTCAGGTTTTTTGGTGTTTTCATCTGTTTTTAGTAGTTTCATCACGTTTTTGTGGTGTTTTCGTCTGTTTTTAGTCGTTTTATCACGTTTTTGTGGTGTTTTGATATGTTTTTATTTGTTTTATCTAGTTTTTGTGGTGTTTTCAACTGTTTTTAGTCGTTTCATCACGTTTTTGTGGTGTTTTCGTCTGTTTTTAGTCGTTTTATCACGTTTTTGTGGTGTTTTGATATGTTTTTAGTTGTTTTGTAATTTTTTTGTGGTGTTTTCATTTGTTTTAGTCGTTTCATTACGTTTTTGTTGAGTTTTGCCTCTGTTTTTAGTTGTTTCATCACGGTTTAGTGGTGTTTTCATCTGTTTTTAGTCGTTTCATCACGTTTTTGTGGTGTTTTCATCTGTTTTTAGTCGTTTCATCACGTTTTTGTGGTGTTTTCATCTGTTTTTAGTCGTTTCATCACGTATTTGTGGTGTTTTCATCCGTTTTTAGTTGTTTTTTCATGTTTTTGTGGGGTTTTTCCGTCTGTTTTTAGTCGTTTCATCACGTATTTGTGGTGTTTTCATCTTTTTTTAGTCGTTTCAAAATGTTTTTGTGGAGTTTTGCGTCTGTTAGTAGTCGTTTTGTCATGTGGTGTTTTCATCTGTTTTTAGTCGTTTCATCATGTTTTTGTGGTGTTTTCATCTGTTTTTAGTCATTTTTGTCATGTATTTGTGGTGTTTTCATCTGTTTTAAGTCGTTTCATAACGTATTTGTGGTGTTTTCGTCTGATTTTAGTCGTTTCATCACGTTCTTGTGGTGTGTTTCGTCTGTTTTTTAGTTGTCTTATCACGTTTTGTGGTGTTTTCATCTGTTTTTAGTCGTTTCTTTACGTTTTTGTTGAATTTTGCATCTGTTTTTAGTTGTTTCATCACATATTTGTGGTGTTTTCGTCTGTTTTTAGTCGTTTCATCATGTATTTGTGGTGTTTTCATCTGTTTTTAGTCGTTTCATAATGTTTTTGTGGAGTTTTGCGTCTGTTTTTAGTCGTTTTGTCATGTTTTTGTGGAGTCTTGGTCTGTTTGTAGTCGTTTTGTCAGGTTTTTTTGGTGTTTTCATCTGTTTTTAGTCGTCTCATCACGTTTTTGTTGAGTTTTGCCTCTGTTTTTAGTTTTTTCATCACGGTTTAGCGGTGTTTTCATCTGTTTTAAGTCGTTTCATCTCATATTTGTGGTGTTTCGTCTGTTATTTGTTGTTTCATCACGTTTTGTGGTGTTTTGATATGTTTTTAGTTGTTTTGTCATGTTTTTGTGGTGTTTTCATTTGTTTTTAGTCGTTTTATCATGTTTTTGTGGAGTTTTGCGTCTGTTTTCAGTCGTTTCATCATGATTTGTGGTGTTTTCATCTGTTTTTAGTCGTTTTGTCACATTTTTGTGGTGTTTTCATCTGTTTCAAGTCGGTTCATCACGTTTTTGTGGTGTTTTTATCTGTTTTAAGTGGTTTCATAACTTTTTTGTGGTGTTTTCATCGGTTTTTAGTGTTTTTTGCGGTGTCTTGCGTCTGTTTTTAGTCGTTTCATCACGTTTTTGTGGTGTGTTTCGTCTGTTTATAGTTGTTTTATCACGTTTTTGTGGTGTTTTCATCCGTCTTTAGTCATTTCTGTCACGTTTTTGTGGTGTTTTCATCTGTTTTTAGTCGTTTCATCACGTTTTTGTGGTGTGTTTCGTCTGTTTTTAGTTGTCTTATCACGTTCTGTGATGTTTTAATCTGTTTTTAGACGTTTCATCACGTTTTTGCGCAGTTTATATCTGTTTTTAGTCTTTTTGACACATTTTTGTGGTGTCTTGCTTCTGTTTTTAGTCGTTTCATCACGTTTTTGTGGTGTGTTTCGTCTGTTTTTATTTGTTTTATCTAGTTTTTGTGGTGTTTTCAACTGTTTTTAGTCGTTTCATCACGTTTTTGTGGTGTTTTCGTCTGTTTTTAGTCGTTTTATCACGTTTTTGTGGTGTTTTGATATGTTTTTAGTTGTTTTGTAATTTTTTTGTGGTGTTTTCATTTGTTTTAGTCGTTTCATTACGTTTTTGTAGAATTTTGCATCTGTTTTTAGTTGTTTCATCACATATTTGTGGTGTTTTCGTCTGTTTTTAGTCGTTTCATCACGTATTTGTGGTGTTTTCATCTGTTTTTAGTCGTTTCATAATGTTTTTCTGGAGTTTTGCGTCTGTTTTTAGTCGTTTTGTCATGTTTTTGTTGAGTCTTGGTCTTTTTGTAGTCGTTTTGTCAGGTTTTTTGGTGTTTTCATCTGTTTTTAGTAGTTTCATCACGTTTTTGTGGTGTTTTCGTCTGTTTTTAGTCGTTTTATCACGTTTTTGTGGTGTTTTGATATGTTTTTATTTGTTTTATCTAGTTTTTGTGGTGTTTTCAACTGTTTTTAGTCGTTTCATCACGTTTTTGTGGTGTTTTCGTCTGTTTTTAGTCGTTTTATCACGTTTTTGTGGTGTTTTGATATGTTTTTAGTTGTTTTGTAATTTTTTTGTGGTGTTTTCATTTGTTTTAGTCGTTTCATTACGTTTTTGTTGAGTTTTGCCTCTGTTTTTAGTTGTTTCATCACGGTTTAGTGGTGTTTTCATCTGTTTTTAGTCGTTTCATCACGTTTTTGTGGTGTTTTCATCTGTTTTTAGTCGTTTCATCACGTTTTTGTGGTGTTTTCATCTGTTTTTAGTCGTTTCATCACGTATTTGTGGTGTTTTCATCCGTTTTTAGTTGTTTTTTCATGTTTTTGTGGGGTTTTTCCGTCTGTTTTTAGTCGTTTCATCACGTATTTGTGGTGTTTTCATCTTTTTTTAGTCGTTTCAAAATGTTTTTGTGGAGTTTTGCGTCTGTTAGTAGTCGTTTTGTCATGTGGTGTTTTCATCTGTTTTTAGTCGTTTCATCATGTTTTTGTGGTGTTTTCATCTGTTTTTAGTCATTTTTGTCATGTATTTGTGGTGTTTTCATCTGTTTTAAGTCGTTTCATAACGTATTTGTGGTGTTTTCGTCTGATTTTAGTCGTTTCATCACGTTCTTGTGGTGTGTTTCGTCTGTTTTTTAGTTGTCTTATCACGTTTTGTGGTGTTTTCATCTGTTTTTAGTCGTTTCTTTACGTTTTTGTTGAATTTTGCATCTGTTTTTAGTTGTTTCATCACATATTTGTGGTGTTTTCGTCTGTTTTTAGTCGTTTCATCATGTATTTGTGGTGTTTTCATCTGTTTTTAGTCGTTTCATAATGTTTTTGTGGAGTTTTGCGTCTGTTTTTAGTCGTTTTGTCATGTTTTTGTGGAGTCTTGGTCTGTTTGTAGTCGTTTTGTCAGGTTTTTTTGGTGTTTTCATCTGTTTTTAGTCGTCTCATCACGTTTTTGTTGAGTTTTGCCTCTGTTTTTAGTTTTTTCATCACGGTTTAGCGGTGTTTTCATCTGTTTTAAGTCGTTTCATCTCATATTTGTGGTGTTTTCATCTGTTTCAAGTCGGTTCATCACGTTTTTGTGGTGTTTTCATCTGTTTTAAGTGGTTTCATAACTTTTTTGTGGTGTTTTCATCGGTTTTTAGTGTTTTTTGCGGTGTCTTGCGTCTGTTTTTAGTCGTTTCATCACGTTTTTGTGGTGTGTTTCGTCTGTTTATAGTTGTTTTATCACGTTTTTGTGGTGTTTTCATCCGTCTTTAGTCATTTCTGTCACGTTTTTGTGGTGTTTTCATCTGTTTTTAGTCGTTTCATCACGTTTTTGTGGTGTGTTTCGTCTGTTTTTAGTTGTCTTATCACGTTCTGTGATGTTTTAATCTGTTTTTAGACGTTTCATCACGTTTTTGCGCAGTTTATATCTGTTTTTAGTCTTTTTGACACATTTTTGTGGTGTCTTGCTTCTGTTTTTAGTCGTTTCATCACGTTTTTGTGGTGTGTTTCGTCTGTTTTTATTTGTTTTATCTAGTTTTTGTGGTGTTTTCAACTGTTTTTAGTCGTTTCATCACGTTTTTGTGGTGTTTTCGTCTGTTTTTAGTCGTTTTATCACGTTTTTGTGGTGTTTTGATATGTTTTTAGTTGTTTTGTAATTTTTTTGTGGTGTTTTCATTTGTTTTAGTCGTTTCATTACGTTTTTGTTGAATTTTGCATCTGTTTTTAGTTGTTTCATCACATATTTGTGGTTTTTTCGTCTGTTTTTAGTCGTTTCATCACGTTTTTGTGGTGTTTTCATCTGTTTTTAGTCGTTTCATAATGTTTTTGTGGAGTTTTGCGTCTTTTTTTAGTCGTTTTGTCATGTTTTTGTGGAGTCTTGGTCTGTTTTTAGTCGTTTTGTCAGGTTTTTTGGTGTTTTCATCTGTTTTTAGTTGTTTCATCACATTTTTGTGGAGTTTTGCGTCTGTTTTTAGTCGTTTTGCATTGTTAAATGGAGCTTTGCGTCTGTTTTTAGTCGTTTTGTCATGTTTTTGTGGTGTTTTCATCAGTTTTTAGTCGTTTTGTCATGTTTTTGTGGGTTTTTCGTCTGTTTTTAGTCGTTTCATCACGATTTTGTGGTGTTTTCATCTGTTTTTAGTTGTTTCATAATGTTTTTGTGGAGTTTTGCGTCTGTTTTTAGTCGTTTTCTCAAGTTTTTGTGGTGTTGCCTGTTTTTAATCGTTTTGTCACGTTTTTTTGGTGTGTTTCGTCTGTTTATAGTTGTTTTATCACGTTTTTGTGGTGTTTTCATCCGTCTTTAGTCATTTTTGTCACATTTTTGTGGTGTTTTCATCTGTTTTTAGTCGTTTCATCACGTTTTTGTGGTGTGTTTCGTCTGTTTTTAGTTGTCTTATCACGTTTTGTGGTGTTTTACATCTGTTTTTAGTCGTTTCATTACGTTTTTGTAGAATTTTGCATCTGTTTTTAGTTGTTTCATCACATATTTGTGGTGTTTTCGTCTGTTTTTAGTCGTTTCATCACGTATTTGTGGTGTTTTCATCTGTTTTTAGTCGTTTCATAATGTTTTTGTGGAGTTTTGCGTCTGCTTTTAGTCGTTTTGTCATGTTTTTGTGGAGTCTTGGTCTTTTTGTAGTCGTTTTGTCAGGTTTTTTGGTGTTTTCATCTGTTTTTAGTAGTTTCATCACGTTTTTGTTGAGTTTTGCCTCTGTTTTTAGTTGTTTCATCACGGTTTAGTGGTGTTTTCATCTGTTTTTAGTCGTTTCATCACGTTTTTGTGGTGTTTTCATCTGTTTTTAGTCGTTTCATCACGTTTTTGTGGTGTTTTCATCTGTTTTTAGTCGTTTCATCACGTATTTGTGGTGTTTTCATCCGTTTTTAGTTGTTTTTTCATGTTTTTGTGGGGTTTTTCCGTCTGTTTTTAGTCGTTTCATCACGTATTTGTGGTGTTTTCATCTGTTTTTAGTCGTTTCAAAATGTTTTTGTGGAGTTTTGCGTCTGTTTTTAGTCGTTTTGTCATGTGGTGTTTTCATCTGTTTTTAGTCGTTTCATCATGTTTTTGTGCTGTTTTCATCTGTTTTTAGTCATTTTTGTCATGTATTTGTGGTGTTTTCATCTGTTTTAAGTCGTTTCATAACGTATTTGTGGTGTTTTCGTCTGATTTTAGTCGTTTCATCACGTTCTTGTCTGTGTTTTCGTCTGTTTTTAGTCGTTTTGTCACGTTTTAGTGGTATTTTAAACAGTTTTTAGTCGTTTTGTCATGTTTCTGTGGAATTTTTCGTCTGTTTTTAGTCGTTTCATCACGTTTTTGTGGTGTTTTCGTCTGTTTTTAGTCATTTTTTCAAGTTTTTGTGGTGTTTTGATATGTTTTTAGTTGTTTTGTCATTTTTTTGTGGAATTTTTCGTCTGTTTTTAGTCGTTTCATCATATTTTTGTGGTGTTTTCATCTGTTTTTAGTCATTTTTTCAAGTTTTTGTGGTGTTTTCATCCGTCTTTAGTCGTTTTTGTCACCTTTTAATGGTGTTTTCATCCGTTTTAGTCGTTTTTTCATGTTTTTGTGATGTTTTCGTCTGATTTTAGTCGTTTCATCACGTTTTTGTTGGTGTTTTCGTCTGTTTTTAGTCGTTTTGTCACGCATTAGTGGTATTTTAAACAGTTTTTAGTAGTTTTGTCATGTTTCTGTGGAATTTTACGTCTGTTTTTAGTCGTTTCATCATATTTTTGTGGTGTTTTCGTCAGTTTTTAGTCGTTTTGCCATGTTTTTGTGGTGTTTTGCGTCTGTTTTTAGTCGTTTCATCACGTTTTTGTGGTTTTTTTATCCGTGTTTACTCGTTTTTATAATGTTTTTGTGGAGTTTTGCGTCTGTTTTTAGTCGTTTTGTCATGTTTTTGTGGTGTTGTCTGTTTTTAATCGTTTTGTCACGTTTTTGTGGTGTTTTCATCTGTTTTCAGTCGATTTGTCATGTTCCTTTGGAGTTTTGCGTCTGTTTTTAGTCGTTTCATCACGTTTTTGTGGTGTGTTTCGTCTGTTTATAGTTGTTTTATCACGTTTTTGTGGTGTTTTCATCCGTCTTTAGTCATTTCTGTCACGTTTTTGTGGTGTTTTCATCTGTTTTTAGTCGTTTCATCACGTTTTTGTGGTGTGTTTCGTCTGTTTTTAGTTGTCTTATCACGTTCTGTGATGTTTTAATCTGTTTTTAGACGTTTCATCACGTTTTTGCGCAGTTTATATCTGTTTTTAGTCTTTTTGACACATTTTTGTGGTGTCTTGCTTCTGTTTTTAGTCGTTTCATCACGTTTTTGTGGTGTGTTTCGTCTGTTTTTATTTGTTTTATCTAGTTTTTGTGGTGTTTTCAACTGTTTTTAGTCGTTTCATCACGTTTTTGTGGTGTTTTCGTCTGTTTTTAGTCGTTTTATCACGTTTTTGTGGTGTTTTGATATGTTTTTAGTTGTTTTGTAATTTTTTTGTGGTGTTTTCATTTGTTTTAGTCGTTTCATTACGTTTTTGTTGAATTTTGCATCTGTTTTTAGTTGTTTCATCACATATTTGTGGTTTTTTCGTCTGTTTTTAGTCGTTTCATCACGTTTTTGTGGTGTTTTCATCTGTTTTTAGTCGTTTCATAATGTTTTTGTGGAGTTTTGCGTCTTTTTTTAGTCGTTTTGTCATGTTTTTGTGGAGTCTTGGTCTGTTTTTAGTCGTTTTGTCAGGTTTTTTGGTGTTTTCATCTGTTTTTAGTTGTTTCATCACATTTTTGTGGAGTTTTGCGTCTGTTTTTAGTCGTTTTGCATTGTTAAATGGAGCTTTGCGTCTGTTTTTAGTCGTTTTGTCATGTTTTTGTGGTGTTTTCATCCGTTTTTAGTCGTTTTGTCATGTTTTTGTGGGTTTTTCGTCTGTTTTTAGTCGTTTCATCACGATTTTGTGGTGTTTTCATCTGTTTTTAGTTGTTTCATAATGTTTTTGTGGAGTTTTGCGTCTGTTTTTAGTCGTTTTCTCAAGTTTTTGTGGTGTTGCCTGTTTTTAATCGTTTTGTCACGTTTTTTTGGTGTGTTTCGTCTGTTTATAGTTGTTTTATCACGTTTTTGTGGTGTTTTCATCCGTCTTTAGTCATTTTTGTCACATTTTTGTGGTGTTTTCATCTGTTTTTAGTCGTTTCATCACGTTTTTGTGGTGTGTTTCGTCTGTTTTTAGTTGTCTTATCACGTTTTGTGGTGTTTTCATCTGTTTTTAGTCGTTTCATTACGTTTTTGTAGAATTTTGCATCTGTTTTTAGTTGTTTCATCACATATTTGTGGTGTTTTCGTCTGTTTTTAGTCGTTTCATCACGTATTTGTGGTGTTTTCATCTGTTTTTAGTCGTTTCATAATGTTTTTGTGGAGTTTTGCGTCTGCTTTTAGTCGTTTTGTCATGTTTTTGTGGAGTCTTGGTCTTTTTGTAGTCGTTTTGTCAGGTTTTTTGGTGTTTTCATCTGTTTTTAGTAGTTTCATCACGTTTTTGTTGAGTTTTGCCTCTGTTTTTAGTTGTTTCATCACGGTTTAGTGGTGTTTTCATCTGTTTTTAGTCGTTTCATCACGTTTTTGTGGTGTTTTCATCTGTTTTTAGTCGTTTCATCACGTTTTTGTGGTGTTTTCATCTGTTTTTAGTCGTTTCATCACGTATTTGTGGTGTTTTCATCCGTTTTTAGTTGTTTTTTCATGTTTTTGTGGGGTTTTTCCGTCTGTTTTTAGTCGTTTCATCACGTATTTGTGGTGTTTTCATCTGTTTTTAGTCGTTTCAAAATGTTTTTGTGGAGTTTTGCGTCTGTTTTTAGTCGTTTTGTCATGTGGTGTTTTCATCTGTTTTTAGTCGTTTCATCATGTTTTTGTGCTGTTTTCATCTGTTTTTAGTCATTTTTGTCATGTATTTGTGGTGTTTTCATCTGTTTTAAGTCGTTTCATAACGTATTTGTGGTGTTTTCGTCTGATTTTAGTCGTTTCATCACGTTCTTGTCTGTGTTTTCGTCTGTTTTTAGTCGTTTTGTCACGTTTTAGTGGTATTTTAAACAGTTTTTAGTCGTTTTGTCATGTTTCTGTGGAATTTTTCGTCTGTTTTTAGTCGTTTCATCACGTTTTTGTGGTGTTTTCGTCTGTTTTTAGTCATTTTTTCAAGTTTTTGTGGTGTTTTGATATGTTTTTAGTTGTTTTGTCATTTTTTTGTGGAATTTTTCGTCTGTTTTTAGTCGTTTCATCATATTTTTGTGGTGTTTTCATCTGTTTTTAGTCATTTTTTCAAGTTTTTGTGGTGTTTTCATCTGTTTTCAGTCGTTTTTGTCACCTTTTAATGGTGTTTTCATCCGTTTTAGTCGTTTTTTCATGTTTTTGTGATGTTTTCGTCTGATTTTAGTCGTTTCATCACGTTTTTGTTGGTGTTTTCGTCTGTTTTTAGTCGTTTTGTCACGCATTAGTGGTATTTTAAACAGTTTTTAGTAGTTTTGTCATGTTTCTGTGGAATTTTACGTCTGTTTTTAGTCGTTTCATCATATTTTTGTGGTGTTTTCGTCAGTTTTTAGTCGTTTTGCCATGTTTTTGTGGTGTTTTGCGTCTGTTTTTAGTCGTTTCATCACGTTTTTGTGGTTTTTTTATCCGTGTTTAGTCGTTTTTATAATGTTTTTGTGGAGTTTTGCGTCTGTTTTTAGTCGTTTTGTCATGTTTTTGTGGTGTTGTCTGTTTTTAATCGTTTTGTCACGTTTTTGTGGTGTTTTCATCTGTTTTCAGTCGATTTGTCATGTTCCTTTGGAGTTTTGCGTCTGTTTTTAGTCGTTTCATCACGTTTTTGTGGTGTGTTTCGTCTGTTTTTAGTTGTCTTATCACGTTCTGTGGTGTTTTAATCTGCTTTTAGACGTTTCATCACTTTTTTGCGCAGTTTATATCTGTTTTTAGTCTTTTTGACACATTTTTGTGGTGTCTTGCTTCTGTTTTTAGTTGTTTCATCACGTTTTTGTGGTGTGTTTCGTCTGTTTTTAGTTGTTTTATCTAGTTTTTGTGGTGTTTTCAACAGTTTTTAGTCGTTTCATCACGTTTTTGTTGAGTTTTGCATCTGTTTTTAGTTGTTTCATCACGTTTTTGTGGTGTTTTCATCTGTTTTTAGTCGTTTTTGTTGTGTCTTGTGTTTGTTTTTAGTCGTTTCATTACGTTTTTGTGGTGTGTTTCGTCTGTTTATAGTTGTTTTATCACGTTTTTGTGGTATTTTCATCCGTTTATAGTCTTTTTTGTCACGTTTTTGTGATGTTTCATCTGTTTTTAGTCGTTTCATCATGTTTTTCTGGAGTTTTGCGTCTGTCTTTAGTTGTTTTGTCATGTTCTTGTGGTGTTTTCGTATGTTTTTAGTCGTTTTGTCACATTTTTGTGGTGTTTTCATCTGTTTTAAGTCGGTTCATAACGTTTTTGTGGTGTTTTCGTCTGTTTTTAGTAATTCCATCACGTTTTTGTGGTGTTTTCGTCTTTTTTTAGTTGTTTCATCATATTTTTGTGGTGTTTTCATCTGTTTTAAGTGGTTTCATCACGTTTTTGTGGTGTTTTCATCTGTTTTTAGACTTTTTTTGTGGTGTCTTGCGTCTGTTTTTAGTCGTTTCATCACGTTTTTGTGGTGTGTTTCGTCTGTTTATAGTTTTTATCACGTTTTTGTGGTGTTTTCATCCGTCTTTAGTCATTTTTGTCACGTTTTTGTGGTGTTTTCATCTGTTTTTAGTCGTTTCATCAAGTTTTTGTAGTGTGTTTCGTCTGTTTTTAGTTGTCTTATCACGTTTTGTTGTGTTTTCATCTGTTTTTAGTCGTTTCATCACGTTTTTGTGGTGTTTTCGTCTGTTTTTAGTCGTTTTATCACGTTTTTGTGGTGTTTTGATATGTTTTTAGTTGTTTTGTCATTTTTTTGTGGTGTTTTCATTTGTTTTTAGTCGTTTCATAATGTTTTTGTGGAGTTTTGCGTCTTTTTTTAGTCGTTTTGTCATGTTTTTGTGGAGTCTTGGTCTGTTTTTAGTCGTTTTGTCAGGTTTTTTGGTGTTTTCATCTGTTTTTAGTTGTTTCATCACATTTTTGTGGAGTTTTGCGTCTGTTTTTAGTCGTTTTGCATTGTAAAATGGAGCTTTGCGTCTGTTTTTAGTCGTTTTGTCATGTTTTTGTGGTGTTTTCATCCGTTTTTAGTCGTTTTGTCATGTTTTTGTGGGTTTTTCGTCTGTTTTTAGTCGTTTCATCACGATTTTGTGGTGTTTTCATCTGTTTTTAGTTGTTTCATAATGTTTTTGTGGAGTTTTGCGTCTGTTTTTAGTTGTTTTCTCAAGTTTTTGTAGTGTTGCCTGTTTTTAATCGTTTTGTCACGTTTTTGTGGTGTGTTTCGTCTGTTTATAGTTGTTTTATCACGTTTTTGTGGTGTTTTCATCCGTCTTTAGTCATTTTTGTCACGTTTTTGTGGTGTTTTCATCTGTTTTTAGTCGTTTCATCACGTTTTTGTGGTGTGTTTCGTCTGTTTTTAGTTGTCTTATCACGTTTTGTGGTGTTTTCATCTGTTTTTAGTTGTTTCATTACGTTTTTGTTGAATTTTGCATCTGTTTTTAGTTGTTTCATCACATATTTGTGGAGTTTTGCGTCTGTCTATAGTTTTTATCATGTTTTTGTGGTGTTTTCATCCGTCTTTAGTCATTTTTGTCACGTTTTTGTGGTGTGTTTCGTCTGTTTTTAGTTTGTCTTATCACGTTTTGTGGTGTTTTCATCTGTTTTTAGTCGTTTCATCACGTTTTTGTGGTGTTTTCGTCTGTTTTTAGTTGTTATGTCATGTGTTTGTGGTGTTTTGCGTCTGTTTTTAGTTGTTTCATCACGTTTTTGTGGTGTTTCGTCTGTTTTTAGTTGTCTTATCACGTTTTGTGGTGTTTTCATCTGTTTTTAGTCGTTTCATCACGTTTTTGTGGTGTGTTCATCTGTTTTTAGTTATTTTTGTCATGTATTTGTGGTGTTTTCATCTGTTTTAAGTCGTTTCATAACGTATTTGTGGTGTTTTCGTCTGATTTTAGTCGTTTCATCACGTTTTTGTTGGTGTTTTCGTCTGTTTTCAGTCGTTTTGTCACGCATTAGTGGTATTTTAAACAGTTTTTAGTAGTTTTGTCATGTTTCTGTGGAATTTTACGTCTGTTTTTAGTCGTTTCATCACATTTTTGTGGTGTTTTCGTCAGTTTTTAGTCGTTTTGCCATGTTTTTGTGGTGTTTTGCGTCTGTTTTTAGTCGTTTCATCACGTTTTTGTGGTTTTTTTATCCGTGTTTAGTTGTTTTTATAATGTTTTTGTGGAGTTTTGCGTCTGTTTTTAGTCGTTTTGTCATGTTTTTGTGGTGTTGTCTGTTTTTAATCGTTTTGTCACGTTTTAGTGGTGTTTTCATCTGTTTTCAGTCGATTTGTCATGTTCCTTTGGAGTTTTGCGTCTGTTTTTAGTCTATTCATCATGTTTTTGTGGAGTTTTGCGTCTGTTTTTAGTCGTTTCATCACGTTTTTGTGGTGTGTTTCGTCTGTTTTTAGTTGTCTTATCACGTTCTGTGGTGTTTTAATCTGCTTTTAGACGTTTCATCACTTTTTTGCGCAGTTTATATCTGTTTTTAGTCTTTTTGACACATTTTTGTGGTGTCTTGCTTCTGTTTTTAGTTGTTTCATCACGTTTTTGTGGTGTGTTTCGTCTGTTTTTAGTTGTTTTATCTAGTTTTTGTGGTGTTTTCAACTGTTTTTAGTCGTTTCATCACGTTTTTGTTGAGTTTTGCATCTGTTTTTAGTTGTTTCATCACGTTTTTGTGGTGTTTTCATCTGTTTTTAGTCGTTTTTGTGGTGTCTTGTGTTTGTTTTTAGTCGTTTCATTACGTTTTTGTGGTGTGTTTCGTCTGTTTATAGTTGTTTTATCACGTTTTTGTGGTATTTTCATCCGTTTATAGTCTTTTTTGTCACGTTTTTGTGATGTTTCATCTGTTTTTAGTCGTTTCATCATGTTTTTCTGGAGTTTTGCGTCTGTCTTTAGTTGTTTTGTCATGTTCTTGTGGTGTTTTCGTCTGTTTTTAGTCGTTTTGTCACATTTTTGTGGTGTTTTCATCTGTTTTAAGTCGGTTCATAACGTTTTTGTGGTGTTTTCGTCTGTTTTTAGTAATTCCATCACGTTTTTGTGGTGTTTTCGTCTTTTTTTAGTTGTTTTATCATATTTTTGTGGTGTTTTCATCTGTTTTAAGTGGTTTCATCACGTTTTTGTGATGTGTTTCTTCTGTTTATAGTTTTTATCACGTTTTTGTGGTGTTTTCATCCGTCTTTAGTCATTTTTGTCACGTTTTTGTGGTGTTTTCATCTGTTTTAAGTCGTTTCATAACGTATTTGTGGTGTTTTCGTCTGATTTTAGTCGTTTCATCACGTTTTTGTTGGTGTTTTCGTCTGTTTTTAGTCGTTTTGTCACGCATTAGTGGTATTTTAAATAGTTTTTAGTAGTTTTGTCATGTTTCTGTGGAAATTTACGGCTGTTTTAAGTCGTTTCATCACGTTTTTGTGGTGTTTTCGTCTGTTTTTAGTCGTTATGTCATGTGTTTGTGGTGTTTTGCGTCTGTTTTTTGTTGTTTCATCACGTTTTTGTGGTGTTTCGTCTGTTTTTAGTTGTCTTATCACGTTTTGTGGTGTTTTCATCTGTTTTTAGTCGTTTCATCACGTTTTTGTGGTGTGTTCATCTGTTTTTAGTTATTTTTGTCATGTATTTGTGGTGTTTTCATCTGTTTTAAGTCGTTTCATAACGTATTTGTGGTGTTTTCGTCTGATTTTAGTCGTTTCATCACGTTTTTGTTGGTGTTTTCGTCTGTTTTCAGTCGTTTTGTCACGCATTAGTGGTATTTTAAACAGTTTTTAGTAGTTTTGTCATGTTTCTGTGGAATTTTACGTCTGTTTTTAGTCGTTTCATCACATTTTTGTGGTGTTTTCGTCAGTTTTTAGTCGTTTTGCCATGTTTTTGTGGTGTTTTGCGTCTGTTTTTAGTCGTTTCATCACGTTTTTGTGGTTTTTTTATCCGTGTTTAGTTGTTTTTATAATGTTTTTGTGGAGTTTTGCGTCTGTTTTTAGTCGTTTTGTCATGTTTTTGTGGTGTTGTCTGTTTTTAATCGTTTTGTCACGTTTTAGTGGTGTTTTCATCTGTTTTCAGTCGATTTGTCATGTTCCTTTGGAGTTTTGCGTCTGTTTTTAGTCTATTCATCATGTTTTTGTGGAGTTTTGCGTCTGTTTTTAGTCGTTTCATCACGTTTTTGTGGTGTGTTTCGTCTGTTTTTAGTTGTCTTATCACGTTCTGTGGTGTTTTAATCTGCTTTTAGACGTTTCATCACTTTTTTGCGCAGTTTATATCTGTTTTTAGTCTTTTTGACACATTTTTGTGGTGTCTTGCTTCTGTTTTTAGTTGTTTCATCACGTTTTTGTGGTGTGTTTCGTCTGTTTTTAGTTGTTTTATCTAGTTTTTGTGGTGTTTTCAACTGTTTTTAGTCGTTTCATCACGTTTTTGTTGAGTTTTGCATCTGTTTTTAGTTGTTTCATCACGTTTTTGTGGTGTTTTCATCTGTTTTTAGTCGTTTTTGTGGTGTCTTGTGTTTGTTTTTAGTCGTTTCATTACGTTTTTGTGGTGTGTTTCGTCTGTTTATAGTTGTTTTATCACGTTTTTGTGGTATTTTCATCCGTTTATAGTCTTTTTTGTCACGTTTTTGTGATGTTTCATCTGTTTTCAGTCGTTTCATCATGTTTTTCTGGAGTTTTGCGTCTGTCTTTAGTTGTTTTGTCATGTTCTTGTGGTGTTTTCGTCTGTTTTTAGTCGTTTTGTCACATTTTTGTGGTGTTTTCATCTGTTTTAAGTCGGTTCATAACGTTTTTGTGGTGTTTTCGTCTGTTTTTAGTAATTCCATCACGTTTTTGTGGTGTTTTCGTCTTTTTTTAGTTGTTTTATCATATTTTTGTGGTGTTTTCATCTGTTTTAAGTGGTTTCATCACGTTTTTGTGATGTGTTTCGTCTGTTTATAGTTTTTATCACGTTTTTGTGGTGTTTTCATCCGTCTTTAGTCATTTTTGTCACGTTTTTGTGGTGTTTTCATCTGTTTTAAGTCGTTTCATAACGTATTTGTGGTGTTTTCGTCTGATTTTAGTCGTTTCATCACGTTTTTGTTGGTGTTTTCGTCTGTTTTTAGTCGTTTTGTCACGCATTAGTGGTATTTTAAATAGTTTTTAGTAGTTTTGTCATGTTTCTGTGGAAATTTACGGCTGTTTTAAGTCGTTTCATCACGTTTTTGTGGTGTTTTCGTCAGTTTTTAGTCGTTTTGCCATGTTTTTGTGGTGTTTTGCGTCTGTTTTTAGTCGTTTCATCACGTTTTTGTGGTTTTTTCATCCGTGTTTAGTCGTTTTTATAATGTTTTTGTGGAGTTTTGCGTCTGTTTTTAGTCGTTTTGTCATGTTTTTGTGGTGTTGTCTGTTTTTAATCGTTTTGTCACGTTTTAGTGGTGTTTTCATCTGTTTTCAGTCGATTTGTCATGATCCTTTGGAGTTTTGCGTCTGTTTTTAGTCTATTCATCATGTTTTTGTGGAGTTTTGCGTCTGTTTTTAGTCGTTTCATCACGTTTTTGTGGTGTGTTTCGTCTGTTTTTAGTTGTCTTATCACGTTCTGTGGTGTTTTAATCTGTTTTTAGACGTTTCATCACGTTTTTGCGCAGTTTGTATCTGTTTTTAGTCTTTTTGACAAATTTTTGTGGTGTCTTGCTTCTATTTTTAGTCGTTTCATCACGTTTTTGTGGTGTGTTTAAATGGAGCTTTGCGTCTGTTTTTAGTCGTTTTGTCATGTTTTTGTGGTGTTTTCATCCGTTTTTAGTCGTTTTGTCATCTTTTTGTGGGTTTTTCGTCTGTTTTTAGTCGTTTCATCACGATTTTGTGGTGTTTTCATCTGTTTTTAGTTGTTTCATAATGTTTTTGTGGAGTTTTGCGTCTGTTTTTAGTCGTTTTCTCAAGTTTTTGTGGTGTTGCCTGTTTTTAATCGTTTTGTCACGTTTTTGTGGTGTGTTTCGTCTGTTTATAGTTGTTTTATCACGTTTTTGTGGTGTTTTCATCCGTCTTTAGTCATTTTTGTCACGTTTTTGTGGTGTTTTCATCTGTTTTAGTCGTTTCATCACGTTTTTGTGGTGTGTTTCGTCTGTTTTTTAGTTGTCTTATCACGTTTTGTGGTGTTTTCATCTGTTTTTAGTCGTTTCTTTACGTTTTTGTTTAATTTTGCATCTGTTTTTAGTTGTTTCATCACATATTTGTGGTGTTTTCGTCTGTTTTTAGTCGTTTCATCACGTATTTGTGGTGTTTTCATCTGTTTTTAGTCGTTTCATAATGTTTTTGTGGAGTTTTGCGTCTGTTTTTAGTCGTTTTGTCATGTTTTTGTGGAGTCTTGGTCTGTTTGTAGTCGTTTTGTCAGGTTTTTTTGGTGTTTTCATCTGTTTTTAGTCGTCTCATCACGTTTTTGTTGAGTTTTGCCTCTGTTTTTAGTTGTTTCATCACGGTTTAGTGGTGTGTTCATCTGTTTTAAGTCGTTTCATCTCATATTTGTGGTGTTTCGTCTGTTATTTGTTGTTTCATCACGTTTTTGTGGTGTTTTGATATGTTTTTAGTTGTTTTGTCATGTTTTTGTGGTGTTTTCATTTGTTTTTAGTCGTTTTATCATGTTTTTGTGGAGTTTTGCGTCTGTTTTCAGTCGTTTCATCATGATTTGTGGTGTTTTCATCTGTTTTTAGTCGTTTTGTCACATTTTTGTGGTGTTTTCATCTGTTTCAAGTCGGTTCATCACGTTTTTGTGGTGTTTTCATCTGTTTTAAGTGGTTTCATAACTTTTTTGTGGTGTTTTCATCGGTTTTTAGTGTTTTTTGCGGTGTCTTGCGTCTGTTTTTAGTCGTTTCATCACGTTTTTGTGGTGTGTTTCGTCTGTTTATAGTTGTTTTATCACGTTTTTGTGGTGTTTTCATCCGTCTTTAGTCATTTCTGTCACGTTTTTGTGGTGTTTTCATCTTTTTTTAGTCGTTTCATCACGTTTTTGTGGTGTGTTTCGTCTGTTTTTAGTTGTCTTATCACGTTCTGTGGTGTTTTAATCTGTTTTTAGACGTTTCATCACGTTTTTGCGGAGTTTATATCTGTTTTTAGTCTTTTTGACACATTTTTGTGGTGTCTTGCTTCTGTTTTTAGTCGTTTCATCACGTTTTTGTGGTGTGTTTCGTCTGTTTTTATTTGTTTTATCTAGTTTTTGTGGTGTTTTCAACTGTTTTTAGTCGTTTCATCACGTTTTTGTGGTGTTTTCGTCTGTTTTTAGTCGTTTTATCACGTTTTTGTGGTGTTTTGATATGTTTTTAGTTGTTTTGTAATTTTTTTGTGGTGTTTTCATTTGTTTTAGTCGTTTCATTACGTTTTTGTTGAATTTTGCATCTGTTTTTAGTTGTTTCATCACATATTTGTGGTGTTTTCGTCTGTTTTTAGTCGTTTCATCACGTTTTTGTGGTGTTTTCATCTGTTTTTAGTCGTTTCATAATGTTTTTGTGGAGTTTTGCGTCTTTTTTTAGTCGTTTTGTCATGTTTTTGTGGAGCCTTGGTCTGTTTTTAGTCGTTTTGTCAGGTTTTTTGGTGTTTTCATCTGTTTTTAGTTGTTTCATCACATTTTTGTGGAGTTTTGCGTCTGTTTTTAGTCGTTTTGCATTGTTAAATGGAGCTTTGCGTCTGTTTTTAGTCGTTTTGTCATGTTTTTGTGGTGTTTTCATCCGTTTTTAGTCGTTTTGTCATGTTTTTGTGGGTTTTTCGTCTGTTTTTAGTCGTTTCATCACGATTTTGTGGTGTTTTCATCTGTTTTTAGTTGTTTCATAATGTTTTTGTGGAGTTTTGCGTCTGTTTTTAGTCGTTTTCTCAAGTTTTTGTGGTGTTGCCTGTTTTTAATCGTTTTGTCACGTTTTTGTGGTGTGTTTCGTCTGTTTATAGTTGTTTTATCACGTTTTTGTGGTGTTTTCATCCGTCTTTAGTCATTTTTGTCACATTTTTGTGGTGTGTTTCGTCTGTTTTTAGTTGTCTTATCACGTTTTGTGGTGTTTTCATCTGTTTTTAGTCGTTTCATTACGTTTTTGTAGAATTTTGCATCTGTTTTTAGTTGTTTCATCACATATTTGTGGTGTTTTCGTCTGTTTTTAGTCGTTTCATCACGTATTTGTGGTGTTTTCATCTGTTTTTAGTCGTTTCATAATGTTTTTGTGGAGTTTTGCGTCTGTTTTTAGTCGTTTTGTCATGTTTTTGTGGAGTCTTGGTCTTTTTGTAGTCGTTTTGTCAGGTTTTTTGGTGTTTTCATCTGTTTTTAGTAGTTTCATCACGTTTTTGTGGTGTTTTCGTCTGTTTTTAGTCGTTTTATCACGTTTTTGTGGTGTTTTGATATGTTTTTATTTGTTTTATCTAGTTTTTGTGGTGTTTTCAACTGTTTTTAGTCGTTTCATCACGTTTTTGTGGTGTTTTCGTCTGTTTTTAGTCGTTTTATCACGTTTTTGTGGTGTTTTGATATGTTTTTAGTTGTTTTGTAATTTTTTTGTGGTGTTTTCATTTGTTTTAGTCGTTTCATTACGTTTTTGTTGAGTTTTGCCTCTGTTTTTAGTTGTTTCATCACGGTTTAGTGGTGTTTTCATCTGTTTTTAGTCGTTTCATCACGTTTTTGTGGTGTTTTCATCTGTTTTTAGTCGTTTCATCACGTTTTTGTGGTGTTTTCATCTGTTTTTAGTCGTTTCATCACGTATTTGTGGTGTTTTCATCCGTTTTTAGTTGTTTTTTCATGTTTTTGTGGGGTTTTTCCGTCTGTTTTTAGTCGTTTCATCACGTATTTGTGGTGTTTTCATCTGTTTTTAGTCGTTTCAAAATGTTTTTGTGGAGTTTTGCGTCTGTTTTTAGTCGTTTTGTCATGTGGTGTTTTCATCTGTTTTTAGTCATTTTTGTCATGTATTTGTGGTGTTTTCATCTGTTTTAAGTCGTTTCATAACGTATTTGTGGTGTTTTCGTCTGATTTTAGTCGTTTCATCACGTTCTTGTGGTGTGTTTCGTCTGTTTTTAGTCGTTTCTTTACGTTTTTGTTGAATTTTGCATCTGTTTTTAGTTGTTTCATCACATATTTGTGGTGTTTTCGTCTGTTTTTAGTCGTTTCATCACGTATTTGTGGTGTTTTCATCTGTTTTTAGTCGTTTCATAATGTTTTTGTGGAGTTTTGCGTCTGTTTTTAGTCGTTTTGTCATGTTTTTGTGGAGTCTTGGTCTGTTTGTAGTCGTTTTGTCAGGTTTTTTTGGTGTTTTCATCTGTTTATAGTCGTCTCATCACGTTTTTGTTGAGTTTTGCCTCTGTCTTTAGTTGTTTCATCACGGTTTAGTGGTGTTTTCATCTGTTTTAAGTCGTTTCATCTCATATTTGTGGTGTTTCGTCTGTTATTTGTTGTTTCATCACGTTTTTGTGGTGTTTTGATATGTTTTTAGTTGTTTTGTCATGTTTTTGTGGTGTTTTCATTTGTTTTTAGTCGTTTTATCACGTTTTTATGGAGTTTTGCGTCTGTTTTCAGTCGTTTCATCATGATTTGTGGTGTTTTCATCTGTTTTTAGTTGTTTTGTCACATTTTTGTGGTGTTTTCATCTGTTTCAAGTCGGTTCATCACGTTTTTGTGGTGTTTTCATCTGTTTTAAATGGTTTCATAACTTTTTTGTGGTGTTTTCATCGGTTTTTAGTGTTTTTTGCGGTGTCTTGCGTCTGTTTTTAGTCGTTGCATCACGTTTTTGTGGTGTGTTTCGTCTGTTTATTGTTGTTTTATCACGTTTTTGTGGTGTTTTCATCCGTCTTTAGTCATTTTTGTCATGTTTTTGTGGTGTTTTCATCCGTTTTTAGTCGTTTTGTCATGTTTTTGTGGGTTTTTCGTCTGTTTTTAGTCGTTTCATCACGATTTTGTGGTGTTTTCATCTGTTTTTAGTCGTTTTTATAATGTTTTTGTGGAGTTTTGCATCTGTTTTTAGTCGTTTTGTCATGTTTTTGTGGAGTCTTGGTCTGTTTGTAGTCGTTTTGTCAGGTTTTTTGGTGTTTTCACCTGTTTTTAGTCTTTTCATCACGTTTTTGTGGTGTTTTGCGTCTGTTTTAAGTCGTTTCATCTCATATTTGTGGTGTTTCGTCTGTTTTTAATCGTTTCATCACGTTTTTGTGGTGTTTTGATATGTTTTTAGTTGTTTTGTCATGTTTTTGTGGTGTTTTCATTTGTTTTTAGTCGTTTTATCATGTTTTTGTGGTGTTTTCGTCTGTTTTTAGTCTTTTTGTCACATTTTTGTGGTGTTTTCATCTGTTTCAAGTCGGTTCATCACGTTTTTGTGGTGTTTTCATCTGTTTTAAGTGGTTTCATAACTTTTTTGTGGTGTTTTCATCTGTTTTTAGTCGTTTCATCACGTTTTTGTGGTGTGTTTCGTCTGTTTTTAGTCATTTTGTCATGTATTTGTGGTATTTTCATCTGTTTTAAGTCGTTTCATAACGTATTTGTGGTGTTTTCGTCTGATTTTAGTCGTTTCATCACGTTTTTGTTGGTGTTTTCGTCTGTTTTTAGTCGTTTTGTCACATTTTAGTGGTATTTTAAACAGTTTTTAGTCGTTTTGTAATGTTTCTGTGGAATTTTTCGTCTGTTTTTAGTCGTTTCATCACGTTTTTGTGGTGTTTCCGTCTGTTTCTAGTCGTTTTGCCATGTTTTTGTGGTGTTTTGCGTCTGTTTTTAATCGTTTCATCACGTTTTTGTGGTGTTTCGTCTGTTTTTAGTTGTCTTATCACGTTTTGTGGTGTTTTCATCTGTTTTTAGTCGTTTCATCACGTTTTTGTGGAGTTTTGCGTCTTTTTTTAGTCGTTTTGTCATGTTTTTGTGGAGTCTTGGTCTTTTTTTAGTCGTTTTGTCAGGTTTTTTGGTGTTTTCATCTGTTTTTAGTTGTTCATCACATTTTTGTGGAGTTTTGCGTCTGTCTATAGATTTTATCATGTTTTTGTGGTGTTTTCATCCGTCTTTAGTCATTTTTGTCACGTTTTTGTGGTGTTTTCATCTGTTTTTAGTCGTTTATCACGTTTTTGTGGTGTGTTTCGTCTGTTTTTAGTTGTCTTATCACGTTCTGTGGTGTTTTCATCTGTTTTTAGTCGTTTCATCACGTTTTTGTGGTGTTTTCGTCTGTTTTTAGTCGTTATGTCATGTGTTTGTGATGTTTTGCGTCTGTTTTTAGTCGTTTCATCACGTTTTTGTGGTGTTTCGTCTGTTTTTAGTTGTCTTATCACGTTTTGTGGTGTTTTCATCTGTTTTTAGTCGTTTCATCACGTTTTTGTGGGGTTTTCATCTGTTTTTAGTTATTTTTGTCATGTATTTGTGGTGTTTTCATCCGTTTTAAGTCGTTTCATAACGTATTTGTGGTGTTTTCGTCTGATTTTAGTCGTTTCATCACGTTTTTGTTGGTGTTTTCGTCTGTTTTTAGTCGTTTTGTCACGCATTAGTGGTATTTTAAACAGTTTTTAGTAGTTTTGTCATGTTTCTGTGGAATTTTACGTCTGTTTTTAGTCGTTTCATCACATTTTTGTGGTGTTTTCGTCAGTTTTAAGTCGTTTTGCCATGTTTTTGTGGTGTTTTGCGTCTGTTTTTAGTCGTTTCATCACGTTTTTGTGTTTTTTTTATCCGTGTTTAGTCGTTTTTATAATGTTTTTGTGGAGTTTTGCGTCTGTTTTTAGTCGTTTTGTCATGTTTTTGTGGTGTTGTCTGTTTTTAATCGTTTTGTCACGTTTTAGTGGTGTTTTCATCTGTTTTCAGTCGATTTGTCATGTTCCTTTGGAGTTTTGCGTCTGTTTTTAGTCGTTTCATCACGTTTTTGTGGTGTGTTTCGTCTGTTTTTAGTTGTCTTATCACGTTCTGTGGTGTTTTAATCTGCTTTTAGACGTTTCATCACTTTTTTGCGCAGTTTATATCTGTTTTTAGTCTTTTTGACACATTTTTGTGGTGTCTTGCTTCTGTTTTTAGTTGTTTCATCACGTTTTTGTGGTGTGTTTCGTCTGTTTTTAGTTGTTTTATCTAGTTTTTGTGGTGTTTTCAACTGTTTTTAGTCGTTTCATCACGTTTTTGTTGAGTTTTGCATCTGTTTTTAGTTGTTTCATCACGTTTTTGTGGTGTTTTCATCTGTTTTTAGTCGTTTTTGTTGTGTCTTGTGTTTGTTTTTAGTCGTTTCATTACGTTTTTGTGGTGTGTTTCGTCTGTTTATAGTTGTTTTATCACGTTTTTGTGGTATTTTCATCCGTTTATAGTCTTTTTTGTCACGTTTTTGTGATGTTTCATCTGTTTTTAGTCGTTTCATCATGTTTTTCTGGAGTTTTGCGTCTGTCTTTAGTTGTTTTGTCATGTTCTTGTGGTGTTTTCGTATGTTTTTAGTCGTTTTGTCACATTTTTGTGGTGTTTTCATCTGTTTTAAGTCGGTTCATAACGTTTTTGTGGTGTTTTCGTCTGTTTTTAGTAATTCCATCACGTTTTTGTGGTGTTTTCGTCTTTTTTTAGTTGTTTCATCATATTTTTGTGGTGTTTTCATCTGTTTTAAGAGGTTTCATCACGTTTTTGTGGTGTTTTCATCTGTTTTTAGACTTTTTTTGTGGTGTCTTGCGTCTGTTTTTAGTCGTTTCATCACGTTTTTGTGGTGTGTTTCGTCTGTTTATAGTTTTTATCACGTTTTTGTGGTGTTTTCATCCGTCTTTAGTCATTTTTGTCACGTTTTTGTGGTGTTTTCATCTGTTTTTAGTCGTTTCATCAAGTTTTTGTAGTGTGTTTCGTCTGTTTTTAGTTGTCTTATCACGTTTTGTTGTGTTTTCATCTGTTTTTAGTCGTTTCATCACGTTTTTGTGGTGTTTTCGTCTGTTTTTAGTCGTTTTATCACGTTTTTGTGGTGTTTTGATATGTTTTTAGTTGTTTTGTCATTTTTTTGTGGTGTTTTCATTTGTTTTTAGTCGTTTCATAATGTTTTTGTGGAGTTTTGCGTCTTTTTTTAGTCGTTTTGTCATGTTTTTGTGGAGTCTTGGTCTGTTTTTAGTCGTTTTGTCAGGTTTTTTGGTGTTTTCATCTGTTTTTAGTTGTTTCATCACATTTTTGTGGAGTTTTGCGTCTGTTTTTAGTCGTTTTGCATTGTAAAATGGAGCTTTGCGTCTGTTTTTAGTCGTTTTGTCATGTTTTTGTGGTGTTTTCATCCGTTTTTAGTCGTTTTGTCATGTTTTTGTGGGTTTTTCGTCTGTTTTTAGTCGTTTCATCACGATTTTGTGGTGTTTTCATCTGTTTTTAGTTGTTTCATAATGTTTTTGTGGAGTTTTGCGTCTGTTTTTAGTTGTTTTCTCAAGTTTTTGTAGTGTTGCCTGTTTTTAATCGTTTTGTCACGTTTTTGTGGTGTGTTTCGTCTGTTTATAGTTGTTTTATCACGTTTTTGTGGTGTTTTCATCCGTCTTTAGTCATTTTTGTCACGTTTTTGTGGTGTTTTCATCTGTTTTTAGTCGTTTCATCACGTTTTTGTGGTGTGTTTCGTCTGTTTTTAGTTGTCTTATCACGTTTTGTGGTGTTTTCATCTGTTTTTAGTTGTTTCATTACGTTTTTGTTGAATTTTGCATCTGTTTTTAGTTGTTTCATCACATATTTGTGGAGTTTTGCGTCTGTCTATAGTTTTTATCATGTTTTTGTGGTGTTTTCATCCGTCTTTAGTCATTTTTGTCACGTTTTTGTGGTGTGTTTCGTCTGTTTTTAGTTTGTCTTATCACGTTTTGTGGTGTTTTCATCTGTTTTTAGTCGTTTCATCACGTTTTTGTGGTGTTTTCGTCTGTTTTTAGTCGTTATGTCATGTGTTTGTGGTGTTTTGCGTCTGTTTTTAGTCGTTTCATCACGTTTTTGTGGTGTTTCGTCTGTTTTTAGTTGTCTTATCACGTTTTGTGGTGTTTTCATCTGTTTTTAGTCGTTTCATCACGTTTTTGTGGTGTTTTCATCTGTTTTTAGTTATTTTTGTCATGTATTTGTGGTGTTTTCATCTGTTTTAAGTCGTTTCATAACGTATTTGTGGTGTTTTCGTCTGATTTTAGTCGTTTCATCACGTTTTTGTTGGTGTTTTCGTCTGTTTTTAGTCGTTTTGTCACGCATTAGTGGTATTTTAAACAGTTTTTAGTAGTTTTGTCATCTTTCTGTGGAATTTTACGTCTGTTTTTAGTCGTTTCATCACGTTTTTGTGGTGTTTTCGTCAGTTTTTAGTCGTTTTGCCATGTTTTTGTGGTGTTTTGCGTCTGTTTTTAGTCGTTTCATCACGTTTTTTGTGGTTTTTTTATCCGTGTTTAGTCGTTTTTATAATGTTTTTGTGGAGTTTTAAATCTGTTTTTAGTCGTTTCATCACGTTTTTTGTGGTTTTTTTATCCGTGTTTAGTCGTTTTTATAATGTTTTTGTGGAGTTTTAAATCTGTTTTTAGTCGTTTTGTCATGTTTTTGTGGTGTTGTCTGTTTCTAATCGTTCTGTCACGTTTGAGTGGTGTTTTCATCTGTTTTCAGTCGATTTGTCATGTTCCTTTGGAGTTTTGCGTCTGTTTTTAGTCTATTCATCATGTTTTTGTGGAGTTTTGCGTCTGTTTTTAGTCGTTTCATCACGTTTTTGTGGTGTGTTTCGTCTGTTTTTAGTTGTCTTATCACGTTTTGTGGTGTTTTAATCTGTTTTTAGACGTTTCATCACGTTTTTGCGCAGTTTATATCTGTTTTTAGTCTTTTTGACACATTTTTGTGGTGTCTTGCTTCTGTTTTTAGTCGTTTCATCACGTTTTTGTGGTGTGTTTCGTCTGTTTTTAGTTGTCTTATCACGTTTTGTGGTGTTTTCATCTGTTTTTAGTCGTTTCATTACGTTTTTGTTGAATTTTGCATCTGTTTTTAGTTGTTTCATCACATATTTGTGGAGTTTTGCGTCTGTCTATAGTTTTTATCATGTTTTTGTGGTGTTTTCATCCGTCTTTAGTCATTTTTGTCACGTTTCTGTGGTGTTTTCATCTGTTTTTAGTCGTTTATCACGTTTTTGTGGTGTGTTTCGTCTGTTTTTAGTTTGTCTTATCACGTTTTGTGGTGTTTTCATCTGTTTTTAGTCGTTTCATCACGTTTTTGTGGTGTTTTCGTCTGTTTTTAGTCGTTATGTCATGTGTTTGTGGTGTTTTGCGTCTGTTTTTAGTTGTTTCATCACGTTTTTGTGGTGTTTCGTCTGTTTTTAGTTGTCTTATCACGTTTTGTGGTGTTTTCATCTGTTTTTAGTCGTTTCATCACGTTTTTGTGGTGTGTTCATCTGTTTTTAGTTATTTTTGTCATGTATTTGTGGTGTTTTCATCTGTTTTAAGTCGTTTCATAACGTATTTGTGGTGTTTTCGTCTGATTTTAGTCGTTTCATCACGTTTTTGTTGGTGTTTTCGTCTGTTTTTAGTTGTTTCATCATATTTTTGTGGTGTTTTCATCTGTTTTAAGTGGTTTCATCACGTTTTTGTGGTGTTTTCATCTGTTTTTAGACTTTTTTTGTGGTGTCTTGCGTCTGTTTTTAGTCGTTTCATCACGTTTTTGTGGTGTGTTTCGTCTGTTTATAGTTTTTATCACGTTTTTGTGGTGTTTTCATCCGTCTTTAGTCATTTTTGTCACGTTTTTGTGGTGTTTTCATCTGTTTTTAGTCGTTTCATCAAGTTTTTGTAGTGTGTTTCGTCTGTTTTTAGTTGTCTTATCACGTTTTGTTGTGTTTTCATCTGTTTTTAGTCGTTTCATCACGTTTTTGTGGTGTTTTCGTCTGTTTTTAGTCGTTTCATCACGTTTTTGTGGTGTTTTGATATGTTTTTAGTTGTTTTGTCATGTTTTTGTGGTGTTTTCATTTGTTTTAGTCGTTTCATTACGTTTTTGTTGAATTTTGCATCTGTTTTTAGTCGTTTCATCACGTTTTTGTGGTGTTTTCATCTGTTTTTAGTCGTTTCATAATGTTTTTGTGGAGTTTTGCGTCTTTTTTTAGTCGTTTTGTCATGTTTTTGTGGAGTCTTGGTCTGTTTTTAGTCGTTTTGTCAGGTTTTTTGGTGTTTTCATCTGTTTTTAGTTGTTTCATCACATTTTTGTGGAGTTTTGCGTCTGTTTTTAGTCGTTTTGCATTGTAAAATGGAGCTTTGCGTCTGTTTTTAGTCGTTTTGTCATGTTTTTGTGGTGTTTTCATCCGTTTTTAGTCGTTTTGTCATGTTTTTGTGGGTTTTTCGTCTGTTTTTAGTCGTTTCATCACGATTTTGTGGTGTTTTCATCTGTTTTTAGTTGTTTCATAATGTTTTTGTGGAGTTTTGCGTCTGTTTTTAGTTGTTTTCTCAAGTTTTTGTAGTGTTGCCTGTTTTTAATCGTTTTGTCACGTTTTTGTGGTGTGTTTCGTCTGTTTATAGTTGTTTTATCACGTTTTTGTGGTGTTTTCATCCGTCTTTAGTCATTTTTGTCACGTTTTTGTGGTGTTTTCATCTGTTTTTAGTCGTTTCATCACGTTTTTGTGGTGTGTTTCGTCTGTTTTTAGTTGTCTTATCACGTTTTGTGGTGTTTTCATCTGTTTTTAGTCGTTTAATTACGTTTTTGTTGAATTTTGCATCTGTTTTTAGTTGTTTCATCACATATTTGTGGAGTTTTGCGTCTGTCTATAGTTTTTATCATGTTTTTGTGGTGTTTCATCCGTCTTTAGTCATTTTTGTCACGTTTTTGTGGTGTGTTTCGTCTGTTTTTAGTTTGTCTTATCACGTTTTGTGGTGTTTTCATCTGTTTTTAGTCGTTTCATCACGTTTTTGTGGTGTTTTCGTCTGTTTTTAGTCGTTATGTCATGTGTTTGTGGTGTTTTGCGTCTGTTATTAGTCGTTTCATCACGTTTTTGTGGTGTTTCGTCTGTTTTTAGTTGTCTTATCACGTTTTGTGGTGTTTTCATCTGTTTTTAGTCGTTTCATCACGTTTTTGTGGTGTTTTCATCTGTTTTTAGTTATTTTTGTCATGTATTTGTGGTGTTTTCATCTGTTTTAAGTCGTTTCATAACGTATTTGTGGTGTTTTCGTCTGATTTTAGTCGTTTCATCACGTTTTTGTTGGTGTTTTCGTCTGTTTTTAGTCGTTTTGTCACGCATTAGTGGTATTTTAAACAGTTTTTAGTAGTTTTGTCATCTTTTTGTGGAATTTTACGTCTGTTTTTAGTCGTTTCATCACGTTTTTGTGGTGTTTTCGTCAGTTTTTAGTCGTTTTGCCATGTTTTTGTGGTGTTTTGCGTCTGTTTTTAGTCGTTTCATCACGTTTTTTGTGGGTTTTTTTATCCGTGTTTAGTCGTTTTTATAATGTTTTTGTGGAGTTTTAAATCTGTTTTTAGTCGTTTTGTCATGTTTTTGTGGTGTTGTCTGTTTCTAATCGTTCTGTCACGTTTGAGTGGTGTTTTCATCTGTTTTCAGTCGATTTGTCATGTTCCTTTGGAGTTTTGCGTCTGTTTTTAGTCTATTCATCATGTTTTTGTGGAGTTTTGCGTCTGTTTTTAGTCGTTTCATCACGTTTTTGTGGTGTGTTTCGTCTGTTTTTAGTTGTCCTATCACGTTTTGTGGTGTTTTAATCTGTTTATAGACGTTTCATCACGTTTTTGCGCAGTTTATATCTGTTTTTAGTCTTTTTGACACATTTTTGTGGTGTCTTGCTTCTGTTTTTAGTCGTTTCATCACGTTTTTGTGGTGTGTTTCGTCTGTTTTTAGTTGTTTTATCTAGTTTTTGTGGTGTTTTCAACTGTTTTTAGTCGTCTCATCACGTTTTTGTTGAGTTTTGCATCTGTTTTTAGTTGTTTCATCACGTTTTTGTGGTGTTTTCATCCGTCTTTAGTCATTTTTGTCACGTTTTTGTGGTGTTTTCATCTGTTTTTAGTCGTTTCATCACGTTTTTGTGGTGTGTTTCGTCTGTTTTTAGTTGTCTTATCACGTTTTGTGGTGTTTTCATCTGTTTTTAGTCGTTTCATTACGTTTTTGTTGAATTTTGCATCTGTTTTTAGTTGTTTCATCACATATTTGTGGAGTTTTGCGTCTGTCTATAGTTTTTATCATGTTTTTGTGGTGTTTTCATCCGTCTTTAGTCATTTTTGTCACGTTTTTGTGGTGTTTTCATCTGTTTTTAGTCGTTTATCACGTTTTTGTGGTGTGTTTCGTCTGTTTTTAGTTTGTCTTATCACGTTTTGTGGTGTTTTCATCTGTTTTTAGTCGTTTCGTCACGTTTTTGTGGTGTTTTCGTCTGTTTTTAGTCGTTATGTCATGTGTTTGTGGTGTTTTGCGTCTGTTTTTAGTTGTTTCATCACGTTTTTGTGGTGTTTCGTCTGTTTTTAGTTGTCTTATCACGTTTTTTGGTGTTTTCATCTGTTTTTAGTCGTTTCATCACGTTTTTGTGGTGTTTTCATCTGTTTTTAGTTATTTTTGTCATGTATTTGTGGTGTTTTCATCTGTTTTAAGTCGTTTCATAACGTATTTGTGGTGTTTTCGTCTGATTTTAGTCGTTTCATCACGTTTTTGTTGGTGTTTTCGTCTGTTTTTAGTCGTTTTGTCACGCATTAGTGGTATTTTAAACAGTTTTTAGTAGTTTTGTCATCTTTGATTTTAGTCGTTTCATCACGTTTTTGTTGGTGTTTTCGTCTGTTTTTAGTCGTTTTGTCACGCATTAGTGGTATTTTAAACAGTTTTTAGTAGTTTTGTCATCTTTCTGTGGAATTTTACGTCTGTTTTTAGTCGTTTCATCACGTTTTTGTGGTGTTTTCGTCAGTTTTTAGTCGTTTTGCCATGTTTTTGTGGTGTTTTGCGTCTGTTTTTAGTCGTTTCATCACGTTTTTGTGGTGTGTTCATCTGTTTTTAGTTATTTTTGTCATGTATTTGTGGTGTTTTCATCTGTTTTAAGTCGTTTCATAACGTATTTGTGGTGTTTTCGTCTGATTTTAGTCGTTTCATCACGTTTTTGTTGGTGTTTTCGTCTGTTTTTAGTCGTTTTGTCACGCATTAGTGGTATTTTAAACAGTTTTTAGTAGTTTTGTCATCTTTCTGTGGAATTTTACGTCTGTTTTTAGTCGTTTCATCACGTTTTTGTGGTGTTTTCGTCAGTTTTTAGTCGTTTTGCCATGTTTTTGTGGTGTTTTGCGTCTGTTTTTAGTCGTTTCATCACGTTTTTTGTGGGTTTTTTTATCCGTGTTTAGTCGTTTTTATAATGTTTTTGTGGAGTTTTAAATCTGTTTTTAGTCGTTTTGTCATGTTTTTGTGGTGTTGTCTGTTTCTAATCGTTCTGTCACGTTTGAGTGGTGTTTTCATCTGTTTTCAGTCGATTTGTCATGTTCCTTTGGAGTTTTGCGTCTGTTTTTAGTCTATTCATCATGTTTTTGTGGAGTTTTGCGTCTGTTTTTAGTCGTTTCATCACGTTTTTGTGGTGTGTTTCGTCTGTTTTTAGTTGTCCTATCACGTTTTGTGGTGTTTTAATCTGTTTATAGACGTTTCATCACGTTTTTGCGCAGTTTATATCTGTTTTTAGTCTTTTTGACACATTTTTGTGGTGTCTTGCTTCTGTTTTTAGTCGTTTCATCACGTTTTTGTGGTGTGTTTCGTCTGTTTTTAGTTGTTTTATCTAGTTTTTGTGGTGTTTTCAACTGTTTTTAGTCGTCTCATCACGTTTTTGTTGAGTTTTGCATCTGTTTTTAGTTGTTTCATCACGTTTTTGTGGTGTTTTCATCCGTCTTTAGTCATTTTTGTCACGTTTTTGTGGTGTTTTCATCTGTTTTTAGTCGTTTCATCACGTTTTTGTGGTGTGTTTCGTCTGTTTTTAGTTGTCTTATCACGTTTTGTGGTGTTTTCATCTGTTTTTAGTCGTTTCATTACGTTTTTGTTGAATTTTGCATCTGTTTTTAGTTGTTTCATCACATATTTGTGGAGTTTTGCGTCTGTCTATAGTTTTTATCATGTTTTTGTGGTGTTTTCATCCGTCTTTAGTCATTTTTGTCACGTTTTTGTGGTGTTTTCATCTGTTTTTAGTCGTTTATCACGTTTTTGTGGTGTGTTTCGTCTGTTTTTAGTTTGTCTTATCACGTTTTGTGGTGTTTTCATCTGTTTTTAGTCGTTTCGTCACGTTTTTGTGGTGTTTTCGTCTGTTTTTAGTCGTTATGTCATGTGTTTGTGGTGTTTTGCGTCTGTTTTTAGTTGTTTCATCACGTTTTTGTGGTGTTTCGTCTGTTTTTAGTTGTCTTATCACGTTTTTTGGTGTTTTCATCTGTTTTTAGTCGTTTCATCACGTTTTTGTGGTGTTTTCATCTGTTTTTAGTTATTTTTGTCATGTATTTGTGGTGTTTTCATCTGTTTTAAGTCGTTTCATAACGTATTTGTGGTGTTTTCGTCTGATTTTAGTCGTTTCATCACGTTTTTGTTGGTGTTTTCGTCTGTTTTTAGTCGTTTTGTCACGCATTAGTGGTATTTTAAACAGTTTTTAGTAGTTTTGTCATCTTTGATTTTAGTCGTTTCATCACGTTTTTGTTGGTGTTTTCGTCTGTTTTTAGTCGTTTTGTCACGCATTAGTGGTATTTTAAACAGTTTTTAGTAGTTTTGTCATCTTTCTGTGGAATTTTACGTCTGTTTTTAGTCGTTTCATCACGTTTTTGTGGTGTTTTCGTCAGTTTTTAGTCGTTTTGCCATGTTTTTGTGGTGTTTTGCGTCTGTTTTTAGTCGTTTCATCACGTTTTTTGTGGTTTTTTTTATCCGTGTTTAGTCGTTTTTATAATGTTTTTGTGGAGTTTTAAATCTGTTTTTAGTCGTTTTGTCATGTTTTTGTGGTGTTGTCTGTTTCTAATCGTTCTGTCACGTTTGAGTGGTGTTTTCATCTGTTTTCAGTCGATTTGTCATGTTCCTTTGGAGTTTTGCGTCTGTTTTTAGTCGTTTCATCACGTTTTTGTGGTGTTTTCGTCTGTTTTTAGTCGTTTTGCCATGTTTTTGTGTTGTTTTGCGTCTGTTTTAAGTCGTTTCATCACGTTTTTGTGGTGTGTTTCCTCTGTTTTTAGTTGTTTTATCATATTTTTGTGGTGTTTTCATCTGTTTTTAGTCATTTTTTCAAGTTTTTGTGGTGTTTTCGACTAAAAACTGACGAAAACACCACAAAAACGTGATGAAACGACTAAAAACAGACGTAAAATTCCACAGAAAGATGACAAAACTACTAAAAACTGTTTAAAATACCACTAATGCGTGACAAAACGACTAAAAACAGACGAAAACACCAACAAAAACGTGATGAAACGACTAAAATCTGACGAAAACACCACAAAAACATGAAAAAATGACTAAAACGGATGAAAACACCATTAAAAGGTGACAAAAACGACTGAAAACAGATTTGTCTGTTTTCAGTCGTTTTTGTCACCTCATCACGTCATCTTTCTGTGGAATTTTACGTCTGTTTTTAGTCGTTTCATCACATTTTTGTGGTGTTTTCGTCAGTTTTTAGTCGTTTTGCCATGTTTTTGTGGTGTTTTGCGTCTGTTTTTAGTCGTTTCATCACGTTTTTGTGTTTTTTTTATCCGTGTTTAGTCGTTTTTATAATGTTTTTGTGGAGTTTTGCGTCTGTTTTTAGTCGTTTTGTCATGTTTTTGTGGTGTTGTCTGTTTTTAATCGTTTTGTCACGTTTTTGTGGTGTTTTCATCTGTTTTCAGTCGATTTGTCATGTTCCTTTGGAGTTTTGCGTCTGTTTTTAGTCTATTCATCATGTTTTTGTGGAGTTTTGCGTCTGTTTTTAGTCGTTTCATCACGTTTTTGTGGTGTGTTTCGTCTGTTTTTAGTTGTCTTATCACGTTCTGTGGTGTTTTAATCTGCTTTTAGACGTTTCATCACTTTTTTGCGCAGTTTATATCTGTTTTTAGTCTTTTTGACACATTTTTGTGGTGTCTTGCTTCTGTTTTTAGTTGTTTCATCACGTTTTTGTGGTGTGTTTCGTCTGTTTTTAGTTGTTTTATCTAGTTTTTGTGGTGTTTTCAACTGTTTTTAGTCGTTTCATCACGTTTTTGTTGAGTTTTGCATCTGTTTTTAGTTGTTTCATCACGTTTTTGTGGTGTTTTCATCTGTTTTTAGTCGTTTTTGTGGTGTCTTGTGTTTGTTTTTAGTCGTTTCATTACGTTTTTGTGGTGTGTTTCGTCTGTTTATAGTTGTTTTATCACGTTTTTGTGGTATTTTCATCCGTTTATAGTCTTTTTTGTCACGTTTTTGTGATGTTTCATCTGTTTTTAGTCGTTTCATCATGTTTTTCTGGAGTTTTGCGTCTGTCTTTAGTTGTTTTGTCATGTTCTTGTGGTGTTTTCGTCTGTTTTTAGTCGTTTTGTCACATTTTTGTGGTGTTTTCATCTGTTTTAAGTCGGTTCATAACGTTTTTGTGGTGTTTACGTCTGTTTTTAGTAATTCCATCACGTTTTTGTGGTGTTTTCGTCTTTTTTTAGTTGTTTTATCATATTTTTGTGGTGTTTTCATCTGTTTTAAGTGGTTTCATCACGTTTTTGTGGTGTGTTTCGTCTGTTTATAGTTTTTATCACGTTTTTGTGGTGTTTTCATCCGTCTTTAGTCATTTTTGTCACGTTTTTGTGGTGTTTTCATCTGTTTTAAGTCGTTTCATAACGTATTTGTGGTGTTTTCGTCTGATTTTAGTCGTTTCATCACCATTTTGTTGGTGTTTTCGTCTGTTTTTAGTCGTTTTGTCACGCATTAGTGGTATTTTAAATAGTTTTTAGTAGTTTTGTCATGTTTCTGTGGAAATTTACGTCTGTTTTAAGTCGTTTCATCACGTTTTTGTGGTGTTTTCGTCAGTTTTTAGTCGTTTTGCCATGTTTTTGTGGTGTTTTGCGTCTGTTTTTAGTCGTTTCATCACGTTTTTGTGGTTTTTTCATCCGTGTTTAGTCGTTTTTATAATGTTTTTGTGGAGTTTTGCGTCTGTTTTTAGTCGTTTTGTCATGTTTTTGTGGTGTTGTCTGTTTTTAATCGTTTTGTCACGTTTTAGTGGTGTTTTCATCTGTTTTCAGTCGATTTGTCATGATCCTTTGGAGTTTTGCGTCTGTTTTTAGTCTATTCATCATGTTTTTGTGGAGTTTTGCGTCTGTTTTTAGTCGTTTCATCACGTTTTTGTGGTGTGTTTCGTCTGTTTTTAGTTGTCTTATCACGTTCTGTGGTGTTTTAATCTGTTTTTAGACGTTTCATCACGTTTTTGCGCAGTTTGTATCTGTTTTTAGTCTTTTTGACAAATTTTTGTGGTGTCTTGCTTCTATTTTTAGTCGTTTCATCACGTTTTTGTGGTGTGTTTAAATGGAGCTTTGCGTCTGTTTTTAGTCGTTTTGTCATGTTTTTGTGGTGTTTTCATCCGTTTTTAGTCGTTTTGTCATCTTTTTGTGGGTTTTTCGTCTGTTTTTAGTCGTTTCATCACGATTTTGTGGTGTTTTCATCTGTTTTTAGTTGTTTCATAATGTTTTTGTGGAGTTTTGCGTCTGTTTTTAGTCGTTTTCTCAAGTTTTTGTGGTGTTGCCTGTTTTTAATCGTTTTGTCACGTTTTTGTGGTGTGTTTCGTCTGTTTATAGTTGTTTTATCAAGTTTTTGTGGTGTTTTCATCCGTCTTTAGTCATTTTTGTCACGTTTTTGTGGTGTTTTCATCTGTTTTAGTCGTTTCATCACGTTCTTGTGGTGTGTTTCGTCTGTTTTTTAGTTGTCTTATCACGTTTTGTGGTGTTTTCATCTGTTTTTAGTCGTTTCATTACGTTTTTGTTGAATTTTGCATCTGTTTTTAGTTGTTTCATCACATATTTGTGGAGTTTTGCGTCTGTCTATAGTTTTTATCATGTTTTTGTGGTGTTTTCATCCGTCTTTAGTCATTTTTGTCACGTTTTTGTGGTGTTTTCATCTGTTTTTAGTCGTTTATCACGTTTTTGTGGTGTGTTTCGTCTGTTTTTAGTTTGTCTTATCACGTTTTGTGGTGTTTTCATCTGTTTTTAGTCGTTTCATCACGTTTTTGTGGTGTTTTCGTCTGTTTTTAGTCGTTATGTCATGTGTTTGTGGTGTTTTGCGTCTGTTTTTAGTTGTCTTATCACGTTTTGTGGTGTTTTCATCTGTTTTTAGTCGTTTCATCACGTTTTTGTGGTGTGTTCATCTGTTTTTAGTTATTTTTGTCATGTATTTGTGGTGTTTTCATCTGTTTTAAGTCGTTTCATAACGTATTTGTGGTGTTTTCGTCTGATTTTAGTCGTTTCATCACGTTTTTGTTGGTGTTTTCGTCTGTTTTTAGTCGTTTTGTCACGCATTAGTGGTATTTTAAACAGTTTTTAGTAGTTTTGTCATCTTTCTGTGGAATTTTACGTCTGTTTTTAGTCGTTTCATCACGTTTTTGTGGTGTTTTCGTCAGTTTTTAGTCGTTTTGTCATGTTTCTGTGGAATTTTTCGTCTGTTTTTAGTCGTTTCATCACGTTTTTGTGGTGTGTTTCGTCTGTTTATAGTTGTTTTATCACGTTTTTGTGGTATTTTCATCCGTTTTTAGTCTTTTTTGTCACGTTTTTGTGGTGTTTCATCTGTTTTTAGTCGTTTCATCATGTTTTTCTGGAGTTTTGCGTCTGTCTTTAGTTGTTTTGTCATGTTCTTGTGGTGTTTTCGTCTGTTTTTAGTCGCTTTGTCACATTTTTGTGGTGTTTTCGTCTGTCTTTAGTCGTTTTATCACGTTTTTGTGGTGTTTTGATATGTTTTTAGTTGTTTTGTCATTTTTTTGTGGAATTTTTCGTCTGTTTTTAGTCGTTTCATCACGTTTTTGTGGTGTTTTCGTCAGTTTTTAGTCGTTTTGCCATGTTTTTGTGTTGTTTTGCGTCTGTTTTAAGTCGTTTCATCACGTTTTTGTGGTGTGTTTCCTCTGTTTTTAGTTGTTTTATCATATTTTTGTGGTGTTTTCATCTGTTTTTAGTCATTTTTTCAAGTTTTTGTGGTGTTTTCATCTGTTTTCAGTCGTTTTTGTCACCTTTTAATGGTGTTTTCATCCGTTTTAGTCGTTTTTTCATGTTTTTGTGGTGTTTTCGTCTGATTTTAGTCGTTTCATCACGTTTTTGTGGTTTTTTTATCCGTGTTTAGTCGTTTTTATAATGTTTTTGTGGTGTTTTCGTCTGTTTTTAGTCGTTTTGTCACGCATTAGTGGTATTTTAAACAGTTTTTAGTAGTTTTGTCATCTTTCTGTGGAATTTTACGTCTGTTTTTAGTCGTTTCATCACGTTTTTGTGGTGTTTTCGTCAGTTTTTAGTCGTTTTGTCATGTTTCTGTGGAATTTTTCGTCTGTTTTTAGTCGTTTCATCACGTTTTTGTGGTGTGTTTCGTCTGTTTATAGTTGTTTTATCACGTTTTTGTGGTATTTTCATCCGTTTTTAGTCTTTTTTGTCACGTTTTTGTGGTGTTTCATCTGTTTTTAGTCGTTTCATCATGTTTTTCTGGAGTTTTGCGTCTGTCTTTAGTTGTTTTGTCATGTTCTTGTGGTGTTTTCGTCTGTTTTTAGTCGCTTTGTCACATTTTTGTGGTGTTTTCGTCTGTCTTTAGTCGTTTTATCACGTTTTTGTGGTGTTTTGATATGTTTTTAGTTGTTTTGTCATTTTTTTGTGGAATTTTTCGTCTGTTTTTAGTCGTTTCATCACGTTTTTGTGGTGTTTTCGTCTGTTTTTAGTCGTTTTGCCATGTTTTTGTGTTGTTTTGCGTCAGTTTTAAGTCGTTTCATCACGTTTTTGTGGTGTGTTTCCTCTGTTTTTAGTTGTTTTATCATATTTTTGTGGTGTTTTCATCTGTTTTTAGTCATTTTTTCAAGTTTTTGTGGTGTTTTCATCTGTTTTCAGTCGTTTTTGTCACCTTTTAATGGTGTTTTCATCCGTTTTAGTCGTTTTTTCATGTTTTTGTGGTGTTTTCGTCTGATTTTAGTCGTTTCATCACGTTTTTGTGTTTTTTTTATCCGTGTTTAGTCGTTTTTATAATGTTTTTGTGGAGTTTTGCGTCTGTTTTTAGTCGTTTTGTCATGTTTTTGTGGTGTTGTCTGTTTTTAATCGTTTTGTCACGTTTTAGTGGTGTTTTCATCTGTTTTCAGTCGATTTGTCATGTTCCTTTGGAGTTTTGCGTCTGTTTTTAGTCTATTCATCATGTTTTTGTGGAGTTTTGCGTCTGTTTTTAGTTGTCTTATCACGTTCTGTGGTGTTTTAATCTGCTTTTAGACGTTTCATCACTTTTTTGCGCAGTTTATATCTGTTTTTAGTCTTTTTGACACATTTTTGTGGTGTCTTGCTTCTGTTTTTAGTTGTTTCATCACGTTTTTGTGGTGTGTTTCGTCTGTTTTTAGTTGTTTTATCTAGTTTTTGTGGTGTTTTCAACTGTTTTTAGTCGTTTCATCACGTTTTTGTTGAGTTTTGCATCTGTTTTCAGTTGTTTCATCACGTTTTTGTGGTGTTTTCATCTGTTTTTAGTCGTTTTTGTGGTGTCTTGTGTTTGTTTTTAGTCGTTTCATTACGTTTTTGTGGTGTGTTTCGTCTGTTTATAGTTGTTTTATCACGTTTTTGTGGTATTTTCATCCGTTTATAGTCTTTTTTGTCACGTTTTTGTGATGTTTCATCTGTTTTTAGTCGTTTCATCATGTTTTTCTGGAGTTTTGCGTCTGTCTTTAGTTGTTTTGTCATGTTCTTGTGGTGTTTTCGTCTGTTTTTAGTCGTTTTGTCACATTTTTGTGGTGTTTTCATCTGTTTTAAGTCGGTTCATAACGTTTTTGTGGTGTTTTCGTCTGTTTTTAGTAATTCCATCACGTTTTTGTGGTGTTTTCGTCTTTTTTTAGTTGTTTTATCATATATTTGTGGTGTTTTCATCTGTTTTAAGTGGTTTCATCACGTTTTTGTGGTGTGTTTCGTCTGTTTATAGTTTTTATCACGTTTTTGTGGTGTTTTCATCCGTCTTTAGTCATTTTTGTCACGTTTTTGTGGTGTTTTCATCTGTTTTAAGTCGTTTCATAACGTATTTGTGGTGTTTTCGTCTGATTTTAGTCGTTTCATCACGTTTTTGTTGGTGTTTTCGTCTGTTTTTAGTCGTTTTGTCACGCATTAGTGGTATTTTAAATAGTTTTTAGTAGTTTTGTCATGTTTCTGTGGAAATTTACGTCTGTTTTAAGTCGTTTCATCACGTTTTGTGGTGTTTTCGTCAGTTTTTAGTCGTTTTGCCATGTTTTTGTGGTGTTTTGCGTCTGTTTTTAGTCGTTTCATCACGTTTTTGTGTTTTTTTCATCCGTGTTTAGTCGTTTTTATAATGTTTTTGTGGAGTTTTGCGTCTGTTTTTAGTCGTTTTGTCATGTTTTTGTGGTGTTGTCTGTTTTTAATCGTTTTGTCACGTTTTAGTGGTGTTTTCATCTGTTTTCAGTCGATTTGTCATGATCCTTTGGAGTTTTGCGTCTGTTTTTAGTCTATTCATCATGTTTTTGTGGAGTTTTGCGTCTGTTTTTAGTCGTTTCATCACGTTTTTGTGGTGTGTTTCGTCTGTTTTTAGTTGTCTTATCACGTTCTGTGGTGTTTTAATCTGTTTTTAGACGTTTCATCACGTTTTTGCGCAGTTTGTATCTGTTTTTAGTCTTTTTGACAAATTTTTGTGGTGTCTTGCTTCTATTTTTAGTCGTTTCATCACGTTTTTGTGGTGTGTTTAAATGGAGCTTTGCGTCTGTTTTTAGTCGTTTCATCACGTTTTTGTGGTGTGTTTCGTCTGTTTTTAGTTGTTTTATCTAGTTTTTGTGGTGTTTTCAACTGTTTTTAGTCGTCTCATCACGTTTTTGTTGAGTTTTGCATCTGTTTTTAGTTGTTTCATCACGTTTTTGTGGTGTTTTCATCCGTCTTTAGTCATTTTTGTCACGTTTTTGTGGTGTTTTCATCTGTTTTTAGTCGTTTCATCACGTTTTTGTGGTGTGTTTCGTCTGTTTTTAGTTGTCTTATCACGTTTTGTGGTGTTTTCATCTGTTTTTAGTCGTTTCATTACGTTTTTGTTGAATTTTGCATCTGTTTTTAGTTGTTTCATCACATATTTGTGGAGTTTTGCGTCTGTCTATAGTTTTTATCATGTTTTTGTGGTGTTTTCATCCGTCTTTAGTCATTTTTGTCACGTTTTTGTGGTGTTTTCATCTGTTTTTAGTCGTTTATCACGTTTTTGTGGTGTGTTTCGTCTGTTTTTAGTTTGTCTTATCACGTTTTGTGGTGTTTTCATCTGTTTTTAGTCGTTTCATCACGTTTTTGTGGTGTTTTCGTCTGTTTTTAGTCGTTATGTCATGTGTTTGTGGTGTTTTGCGTCTGTTTTTAGTTGTTTCATCACGTTTTTGTGGTGTTTCGTCTGTTTTTAGTTGTCTTATCACGTTTTGTGGTGTTTTCATCTGTTTTTAGTCGTTTCATCACGTTTTTGTGGTGTGTTCATCTGTTTTTAGTTATTTTTGTCATGTATTTGTGGTGTTTTCATCTGTTTTAAGTCGTTTCATAACGTATTTGTGGTGTTTTCGTCTGATTTTAGTCGTTTCATCACGTTTTTGTTGGTGTTTTCGTCTGTTTTTAGTTGTTTCATCATATTTTTGTGGTGTTTTCATCTGTTTTAAGTGGTTTCATCACGTTTTTGTGGTGTTTTCATCTGTTTTTAGACTTTTTTTGTGGTGTCTTGCGTCTGTTTTTAGTCGTTTCATCACGTTTTTGTGGTGTTTTCGTCTGTTTTTAGTCGTTTCATCACGTTTTTGTGGTGTTTTGATATGTTTTTAGTTGTTTTGTCATTTTTTTGTGGTGTTTTCATTTGTTTTAGTCGTTTCATTACGTTTTTGTTGAATTTTGCATCTGTTTTTAGTCGTTTCATCACGTTTTTGTGGTGTTTTCATCTGTTTTTAGTCGTTTCATAATGTTTTTGTGGAGTTTTGCGTCTTTTTTTAGTCGTTTTGTCATGTTTTTGTGGAGTCTTGGTCTGTTTTTAGTCGTTTTGTCAGGTTTTTTGGTGTTTTCATCTGTTTTTAGTTGTTTCATCACATTTTTGTGGAGTTTTGCGTCTGTTTTTAGTCGTTTTGCATTGTAAAATGGAGCTTTGCGTCTGTTTTTAGTCGTTTTGTCATGTTTTTGTGGTGTTTTCATCCGTTTTTAGTCGTTTTGTCATGTTTTTGTGGGTTTTTCGTCTGTTTTTAGTCGTTTCATCACGATTTTGTGGTGTTTTCATCTGTTTTTAGTTGTTTCATAATGTTTTTGTGGAGTTTTGCGTCTGTTTTTAGTTGTTTTCTCAAGTTTTTGTAGTGTTGCCTGTTTTTAATCGTTTTGTCACGTTTTTGTGGTGTGTTTCGTCTGTTTATAGTTGTTTTATCACGTTTTTGTGGTGTTTTCATCCGTCTTTAGTCATTTTTGTCACGTTTTTGTGGTGTTTTCATCTGTTTTTAGTCGTTTCATCACGTTTTTGTGGTGTGTTTCGTCTGTTTTTAGTTGTCTTATCACGTTTTGTGGTGTTTTCATCTGTTTTTAGTCGTTTCATTACGTTTTTGTTGAATTTTGCATCTGTTTTTAGTTGTTTCATCACATATTTGTGGAGTTTTGCGTCTGTCTATAGTTTTTATCATGTTTTTGTGGTGTTTCATCCGTCTTTAGTCATTTTTGTCACGTTTTTGTGGTGTGTTTCGTCTGTTTTTAGTTTGTCTTATCACGTTTTGTGGTGTTTTCATCTGTTTTTAGTCGTTTCATCACGTTTTTGTGGTGTTTTCGTCTGTTTTTAGTCGTTATGTCATGTGTTTGTGGTGTTTTGCGTCTGTTTTTAGTCGTTTCATCACGTTTTTGTGGTGTTTCGTCTGTTTTTAGTTGTCTTATCACGTTTTGTGGTGTTTTCATCTGTTTTTAGTCGTTTCATCACGTTTTTGTGGTGTTTTCATCTGTTTTTAGTTATTTTTGTCATGTATTTGTGGTGTTTTCATCTGTTTTAAGTTGTTTCATAACGTATTTGTGGTGTTTTCGTCTGATTTTAGTCGTTTCATCACGTTTTTGTTGGTGTTTTCGTCTGTTTTTAGTCGTTTTGTCACGCATTAGTGGTATTTTAAACAGTTTTTAGTAGTTTTGTCATCTTTCTGTGGAATTTTACGTCTGTTTTTAGTCGTTTCATCACGTTTTTGTGGTGTTTTCGTCAGTTTTTAGTCGTTTTGCCATGTTTTTGTGGTGTTTTGCGTCTGTTTTTAGTCGTTTCATCACGTTTTTTGTGGTTTTTTTTATCCGTGTTTAGTCGTTTTTATAATGTTTTTGTGGAGTTTTAAATCTGTTTTTAGTCGTTTTGTCATGTTTTTGTGGTGTTGTCTGTTTCTAATCGTTCTGTCACGTTTGAGTGGTGTTTTCATCTGTTTTCAGTCGATTTGTCATGTTCCTTTGGAGTTTTGCGTCTGTTTTTAGTCGTTTCATCACGTTTTTGTGGTGTTTTCGTCTGTTTTTAGTCGTTTTGCCATGTTTTTGTGTTGTTTTGCGTCTGTTTTAAGTCGTTTCATCACGTTTTTGTGGTGTGTTTCCTCTGTTTTTAGTTGTTTTATCATATTTTTGTGGTGTTTTCATCTGTTTTTAGTCATTTTTTCAAGTTTTTGTGGTGTTTTCGACTAAAAACTGACGAAAACACCACAAAAACGTGATGAAACGACTAAAAACAGACGTAAAATTCCACAGAAAGATGACAAAACTACTAAAAACTGTTTAAAATACCACTAATGCGTGACAAAACGACTAAAAACAGACGAAAACACCAACAAAAACGTGATGAAACGACTAAAATCTGACGAAAACACCACAAAAACATGAAAAAATGACTAAAACGGATGAAAACACCATTAAAAGGTGACAAAAACGACTGAAAACAGATTTGTCTGTTTTCAGTCGTTTTTGTCACCTCATCACGTCATCTTTCTGTGGAATTTTACGTCTGTTTTTAGTCGTTTCATCACATTTTTGTGGTGTTTTCGTCAGTTTTTAGTCGTTTTGCCATGTTTTTGTGGTGTTTTGCGTCTGTTTTTAGTCGTTTCATCACGTTTTTGTGTTTTTTTTATCCGTGTTTAGTCGTTTTTATAATGTTTTTGTGGAGTTTTGCGTCTGTTTTTAGTCATTTTGTCATGTTTTTGTGGTGTTGTCTGTTTTTAATCGTTTTGTCACGTTTTAGTGGTGTTTTCATCTGTTTTCAGTCGATTTGTCATGTTCCTTTGGAGTTTTGCGTCTGTTTTTAGTCTATTCATCATGTTTTTGTGGAGTTTTGCGTCTGTTTTTAGTCGTTTCATCACGTTTTTGTGGTGTGTTTCGTCTGTTTTTAGTTGTCTTATCACGTTCTGTGGTGTTTTAATCTGCTTTTAGACGTTTCATCACTTTTTTGCGCAGTTTATATCTGTTTTTAGTCTTTTTGACACATTTTTGTGGTGTCTTGCTTCTGTTTTTAGTTGTTTCATCACGTTTTTGTGGTGTGTTTCGTCTGTTTTTAGTTGTTTTATCTAGTTTTTGTGGTGTTTTCAACTGTTTTTAGTCGTTTCATCACGTTTTTGTTGAGTTTTGCATCTGTTTTTAGTTGTTTCATCACGTTTTTGTGGTGTTTTCATCTGTTTTTAGTCGTTTTTGTGGTGTCTTGTGTTTGTTTTTAGTCGTTTCATTACGTTTTTGTGGTGTGTTTCGTCTGTTTATAGTTGTTTTATCACGTTTTTGTGGTATTTTCATCCGTTTATAGTCTTTTTTGTCACGTTTTTGTGATGTTTCATCTGTTTTTAGTCGTTTCATCATGTTTTTCTGGAGTTTTGCGTCTGTCTTTAGTTGTTTTGTCATGTTCTTGTGGTGTTTTCGTCTGTTTTTAGTCGTTTTGTCACATTTTTGTGGTGTTTTCATCTGTTTTAAGTCGGTTCATAACGTTTTTGTGGTGTTTACGTCTGTTTTTAGTAATTCCATCACGTTTTTGTGGTGTTTTCGTCTTTTTTTAGTTGTTTTATCATATTTTTGTGGTGTTTTCATCTGTTTTAAGTGGTTTCATCACGTTTTTGTGGTGTGTTTCGTCTGTTTATAGTTTTTATCACGTTTTTGTGGTGTTTTCATCCGTCTTTAGTCATTTTTGTCACGTTTTTGTGGTGTTTTCATCTGTTTTAAGTCGTTTCATAACGTATTTGTGGTGTTTTCGTCTGATTTTAGTCGTTTCATCACCATTTTGTTGGTGTTTTCGTCTGTTTTTAGTCGTTTTGTCACGCATTAGTGGTATTTTAAATAGTTTTTAGTAGTTTTGTCATGTTTCTGTGGAAATTTACGTCTGTTTTAAGTCGTTTCATCACGTTTTTGTGGTGTTTTCGTCAGTTTTTAGTCGTTTTGCCATGTTTTTGTGGTGTTTTGCGTCTGTTTTTAGTCGTTTCATCACGTTTTTGTGGTTTTTTCATCCGTGTTTAGTCGTTTTTATAATGTTTTTGTGGAGTTTTGCGTCTGTTTTTAGTCGTTTTGTCATGTTTTTGTGGTGTTGTCTGTTTTTAATCGTTTTGTCACGTTTTAGTGGTGTTTTCATCTGTTTTCAGTCGATTTGTCGTGATCCTTTGGAGTTTTGCGTCTGTTTTTAGTCTATTCATCATGTTTTTGTGGAGTTTTGCGTCTGTTTTTAGTCGTTTCATCACGTTTTTGTGGTGTGTTTCGTCTGTTTTTAGTTGTCTTATCACGTTCTGTGGTGTTTTAATCTGTTTTTAGACGTTTCATCACGTTTTTGCGCAGTTTGTATCTGTTTTTAGTCTTTTTGACAAATTTTTGTGGTGTCTTGCTTCTATTTTTAGTCGTTTCATCACGTTTTTGTGGTGTGTTTAAATGGAGCTTTGCGTCTGTTTTTAGTCGTTTTGTCATGTTTTTGTGGTGTTTTCATCCGTTTTTAGTCGTTTTGTCATCTTTTTGTGGGTTTTTCGTCTGTTTTTAGTCGTTTCATCACGATTTTGTGGTGTTTTCATCTGTTTTTAGTTGTTTCATAATGTTTTTGTGGAGTTTTGCGTCTGTTTTTAGTCGTTTTCTCAAGTTTTTGTGGTGTTGCCTGTTTTTAATCGTTTTGTCACGTTTTTGTGGTGTGTTTCGTCTGTTTATAGTTGTTTTATCAAGTTTTTGTGGTGTTTTCATCCGTCTTTAGTCATTTTTGTCACGTTTTTGTGGTGTTTTCATCTGTTTTAGTCGTTTCATCACGTTCTTGTGGTGTGTTTCGTCTGTTTTTTAGTTGTCTTATCACGTTTTGTGGTGTTTTCATCTGTTTTTAGTCGTTTCATTACGTTTTTGTTGAATTTTGCATCTGTTTTTAGTTGTTTCATCACATATTTGTGGAGTTTTGCGTCTGTCTATAGTTTTTATCATGTTTTTGTGGTGTTTTCATCCGTCTTTAGTCATTTTTGTCACGTTTTTGTGGTGTTTTCATCTGTTTTTAGTCGTTTATCACGTTTTTGTGGTGTGTTTCGTCTGTTTTTAGTTTGTCTTATCACGTTTTGTGGTGTTTTCATCTGTTTTTAGTCGTTTCATCACGTTTTTGTGGTGTTTTCGTCTGTTTTTAGTCGTTATGTCATGTGTTTGTGGTGTTTTGCGTCTGTTTTTAGTTGTTTCATCACGTTTTTGTGGTGTTTCGTCTGTTTTTAGTTGTCTTATCACGTTTTGTGGTGTTTTCATCTGTTTTTAGTCGTTTCATCACGTTTTTGTGGTGTGTTCATCTGTTTTTAGTTATTTTTGTCATGTATTTGTGGTGTTTTCATCTGTTTTAAGTCGTTTCATAACGTATTTGTGGTGTTTTCGTCTGATTTTAGTCGTTTCATCACGTTTTTGTTGGTGTTTTCGTCTGTTTTTAGTCGTTTTGTCACGCATTAGTGGTATTTTAAACAGTTTTTAGTAGTTTTGTCATCTTTCTGTGGAATTTTACGTCTGTTTTTAGTCGTTTCATCACGTTTTTGTGGTGTTTTCGTCAGTTTTTAGTCGTTTTGTCATGTTTCTGTGGAATTTTTCGTCTGTTTTTAGTCGTTCCATCACGTTTTTGTGGTGTGTTTCGTCTGTTTATAGTTGTTTTATCACGTTTTTGTGGTATTTTCATCCGTTTTTAGTCTTTTTTGTCACGTTTTTGTGGTGTTTCATCTGTTTTTAGTCGTTTCATCATGTTTTTCTGGAGTTTTGCGTCTGTCTTTAGTTGTTTTGTCATGTTCTTGTGGTGTTTTCGTCTGTTTTTAGTCGCTTTGTCACATTTTTGTGGTGTTTTCGTCTGTCTTTAGTCGTTTTATCACGTTTTTGTGGTGTTTTGATATGTTTTTAGTTGTTTTGTCATTTTTTTGTGGAATTTTTCGTCTGTTTTTAGTCGTTTCATCACGTTTTTGTGGTGTTTTCGTCAGTTTTTAGTCGTTTTGCCATGTTTTTGTGTTGTTTTGCGTCTGTTTTAAGTCGTTTCATCACGTTTTTGTGGTGTGTTTCCTCTGTTTTTAGTTGTTTTATCATATTTTTGTGGTGTTTTCATCTGTTTTTAGTCATTTTTTCAAGTTTTTGTGGTGTTTTCATCTGTTTTCAGTCGTTTTTGTCACCTTTTAATGGTGTTTTCATCCGTTTTAGTCGTTTTTTCATGTTTTTGTGGTGTTTTCGTCTGATTTTAGTCGTTTCATCACGTTTTTGTGGTTTTTTTATCCGTGTTTAGTCGTTTTTATAATGTTTTTGTGGTGTTTTCGTCTGTTTTTAGTCCTTTTGTCACGCATTAGTGGTATTTTAAACAGTTTTTAGTAGTTTTGTCATCTTTCTGTGGAATTTTACGTCTGTTTTTAGTCGTTTCATCACGTTTTTGTGGTGTTTTCGTCAGTTTTTAGTCGTTTTGTCATGTTTCTGTGGAATTTTTCGTCTGTTTTTAGTCGTTTCATCACGTTTTTGTGGTGTGTTTCGTCTGTTTATAGTTGTTTTATCACGTTTTTGTGGTATTTTCATCCGTTTTTAGTCTTTTTTGTCACGTTTTTGTGGTGTTTCATCTGTTTTTAGTCGTTTCATCATGTTTTTCTGGAGTTTTGCGTCTGTCTTTAGTTGTTTTGTCATGTTCTTGTGGTGTTTTCGTCTGTTTTTAGTCGCTTTGTCACATTTTTGTGGTGTTTTCGTCTGTCTTTAGTCGTTTTATCACGTTTTTGTGGTGTTTTGATATGTTTTTAGTTGTTTTGTCATTTTTTTGTGGAATTTTTCGTCTGTTTTTAGTCGTTTCATCACGTTTTTGTGGTGTTTTCGTCTGTTTTTAGTCGTTTTGCCATGTTTTTGTGTTGTTTTGCGTCTGTTTTAAGTCGTTTCATCACGTTTTTGTGGTGTGTTTCCTCTGTTTTTAGTTGTTTTATCATATTTTTGTGGTGTTTTCATCTGTTTTTAGTCATTTTTTCAAGTTTTTGTGGTGTTTTCATCTGTTTTCAGTCGTTTTTGTCACCTTTTAATGGTGTTTTCATCCGTTTTAGTCGTTTTTTCATGTTTTTGTGGTGTTTTCGTCTGATTTTAGTCGTTTCATCACGTTTTTGTGGTTTTTTTATCCGTGTTTAGTCGTTTTTATAATGTTTTTGTGGAGTTTTGCGTCTGTTTTTAGTCGTTTTGTCATGTTTTTGTGGTGTTGTCTGTTTTTAATCGTTTTGTCACGTTTTAGTGGTGTTTTCATCTGTTTTCAGTCGATTTGTCATGTTCCTTTGGAGTTTTGCGTCTGTTTTTAGTCTATTCATCATGTTTTTGTGGAGTTTTGCGTCTGTTTTTAGTTGTCTTATCACGTTCTGTGGTGTTTTAATCTGCTTTTAGACGTTTCATCACTTTTTTGCGCAGTTTATATCTGTTTTTAGTCTTTTTGACACATTTTTGTGGTGTCTTGCTTCTGTTTTTAGTTGTTTCATCACGTTTTTGTGGTGTGTTTCGTCTGTTTTTAGTTGTTTTATCTAGTTTTTGTGGTGTTTTCAACTGTTTTTAGTCGTTTCATCACGTTTTTGTTGAGTTTTGCATCTGTTTTTAGTTGTTTCATCACGTTTTTGTGGTGTTTTCATCTGTTTTTAGTCGTTTTTGTGGTGTCTTGTGTTTGTTTTTAGTCGTTTCATTACGTTTTTGTGGTGTGTTTCGTCTGTTTATAGTTGTTTTATCACGTTTTTGTGGTATTTTCATCCGTTTATAGTCTTTTTTGTCACGTTTTTGTGATGTTTCATCTGTTTTTAGTCGTTTCATCATGTTTTTCTGGAGTTTTGCGTCTGTCTTTAGTTGTTTTGTCATGTTCTTGTGGTGTTTTCGTCTGTTTTTAGTCGTTTTGTCACATTTTTGTGGTGTTTTCATCTGTTTTAAGTCGGTTCATAACGTTTTTGTGGTGTTTTCGTCTGTTTTTAGTAATTCCATCACGTTTTTGTGGTGTTTTCGTCTTTTTTTAGTTGTTTTATCATATTTTTGTGGTGTTTTCATCTGTTTTAAGTGGTTTCATCACGTTTTTGTGGTGTGTTTCGTCTGTTTATAGTTTTTATCACGTTTTTGTGGTGTTTTCATCCGTCTTTAGTCATTTTTGTCACGTTTTTGTGGTGTTTTCATCTGTTTTAAGTCGTTTCATAACGTATTTGTGGTGTTTTCGTCTGATTTTAGTCGTTTCATCACGTTTTTGTTGGTGTTTTCGTCTGTTTTTAGTCGTTTTGTCACGCATTAGTGGTATTTTAAATAGTTTTTAGTAGTTTTGTCATGTTTCTGTGGAAATTTACGTCTGTTTTAAGTCGTTTCATCACGTTTTTGTGGTGTTTTCGTCAGTTTTTAGTCGTGGTGTTTTGCGTCTGTTTTTAGTCGTTTCATCACGTTTTTGTGGTTTTTTCATCCGTGTTTAGTCGTTTTTATAATGTTTTTGTGGAGTTTTGCGTCTGTTTTTAGTCGTTTTGTCATGTTTTTGTGGTGTTGTCTGTTTTTAATCGTTTTGTCACGTTTTAGTGGTGTTTTCATCTGTTTTCAGTCGATTTGTCATGATCCTTTGGAGTTTTGCGTCTGTTTTTAGTCTATTCATCATGTTTTTGTGGTGTGTTTCGTCTGTTTTTAGTTGTCTTATCACGTTCTGTGGTGTTTTAATCTGTTTTTAGACGTTTCATCACGTTTTTGCGCAGTTTGTATCTGTTTTTAGTCTTTTTGACAAATTTTTGTGGTGTCTTGCTTCTATTTTTAGTCGTTTCATCACGTTTTTGTGGTGTGTTTAAATGGAGCTTTGCGTCTGTTTTTAGTCGTTTTGTCATGTTTTTGTGGTGTTTTCTTCCGTTTTTAGTCGTTTTGTCATCTTTTTGTGGGTTTTTCGTCTGTTTTTAGTCGTTTCATCACGATTTGGTGGTGTTTTCATCTGTTTTTAGTTGTTTCATAATGTTTTTGTGGAGTTTTGCGTCTGTTTTTAGTCGTTTTCTCAAGTTTTTGTGGTGTTGCCTGTTTTTAATCGTTTTGTCACGTTTTTGTGGTGTGTTTCGTCTGTTTATAGTTGTTTTATCAAGTTTTTGTGGTGTTTTCATCCGTCTTTAGTCATTTTTGTCACGTTTTTGTGGTGTTTTCATCTGTTTTAGTCGTTTCATCACGTTCTTGTGGTGTGTTTCGTCTGTTTTTTAGTTGTCTTATCACGTTTTGTGGTGTTTTCATCTGTTTTTAGTCGTTTCTTTACGTTTTTGTTGAATTTTGCATCTGTTTTTAGTTGTTTCATCACATATTTGTGGTGTTTTCGTCTGTTTTTAGTCGTTTCATCACGTATTTGTGGTGTTTTCATCTGTTTTTAGTCGTTTCATAATGTTTTTGTGGAGTTTTGCGTCTGTTTTTAGTCGTTTTGTCATGTTTTTGTGGAGTCTTGGTCTGTTTGTAGTCGTTTTGTCAGGTTTTTTTGGTGTTTTCATCTGTTTTTAGTCGTCTCATCACGTTTTTGTTGAGTTTTGCCTCTGTTTTTAGTTGTTTCATCACGGTTTAGTGGTGTTTTCATCTGTTTTAAGTCGTTTCATCTCATATTTGTGGTGTTTCGTCTGTTATTTGTTGTTTCATCACGTTTTTGTGGTGTTTTGATATGTTTTTAGTTGTTTTGTCATGTTTTTGTGGTGTTTTCATCTGTTTCAAGTCGGTTCATCACGTTTTTGTGGTGTTTTCATCTGTTTTAAGTGGTTTCATAACTTTTTTGTGGTGTTTTCATCGGTTTTTAGTGTTTTTTGCGGTGTCTTGCTTCTGTTTTTAGTCGTTTCATCACGTTTTTGTGGTGTGTTTCGTCTGTTTATAGTTGTTTTATCACGTTTTTGTGGTGTTTTCATCCGTCTTTAGTCATTTCTGTCACGTTTTTGTGGTGTTTTCATCTGTTTTTAGTCGTTTCATCACGTTTTTGTGGTGTGTTTCGTCAGTTTTTAGTTTCTTATCACGTTCTGTGGTGTTTTAATCTGTTTTTAGACGTTTCATCACGTTTTTGCGCAGTTTATATCTGTTTTTAGTCTTTTTGACACATTTTTGTGGTGTCTTGCTTCTGTTTTTAGTCGTTTCATCACGTTTTTGTGGTGTGTTTCGTCTGTTTTTAGTTGTTTTATCTAGTTTTTGTGGTGTTTTCAACTGTTTTTAGTCGTTTCATCACGTTTTTGTGGTGTTTTCGTCTGTTTTTAGTCGTTTTATCACGTTTTTGTGGTGTTTTGATATGTTTTTAGTTGTTTTGTAATTTTTTTGTGGTGTTTTCATTTGTTTTAGTCGTTTCATTGCGTTTTTGTTGAATTTTGCATCTGTTTTTAGTTGTTTCATCACATATTTGTGGTGTTTTCGTCTGTTTTTAGTCGTTTCATCACGTTTTTGTGGTGTTTTCATCTGTTTTTAGTCGTTTCATAATGTTTTTGTGGAGTTTTGCGTCTTTTTTTAGTCGTTTTGTCATGTTTTTGTGGAGTCTTGGTCTGTTTTAGTCGTTTTGTCAGGTTTTTTGGTGTTTTCATCTGTTTTTATTTGTTTCATCACATTTTTGTGGAGTTTTGCGTCTGTTTTTAGTCGTTTTGCATTGTTAAATGGAGCTTTGCGTCTGTTTTTAGTCGTTTTGTCATGTTTTTGTGGTGTTTTCATCCGTTTTTAGTCGTTTTGTCATGTTTTTGTGGGTTTTTCGTCTGTTTTTAGTCGTTTCATCACGATTTTGTGGTGTTTTCATCTGTTTTTAGTCGTTTTTATAATGTTTTTGTGGAGTTTTGCATCTGTTTTTAGTCGTTTTGTCATGTTTTTGTGGAGTCTTGGTCTGTTTGTAGTCGTTTTGTCAGGTTTTTTGGTGTTTTCACCTGTTTTTAGTCTTTTCATCACGTTTTTGTGGTGTTTTGCGTCTGTTTTAAGTCGTTTCATCTCATATTTGTGGTGTTTCGTCTGTTTTTAATCGTTTCATCATGTTTTTGTGGTGTTTTGATATGTTTTTAGTTGTTTTGTCATGTTTTTGTGGTGTTTTCATTTGTTTTTAGTCGTTTTATCATGTTTTTGTGGTGTTTTCGTCTGTTTTTAGTCTTTTTGTCACATTTTTGTGGTGTTTTCATCTGTTTCAAGTCGGTTCATCACGTTTTTGTGGTGTTTTCATCTGTTTTAAGTGGTTTCATAACTTTTTTGTGGTGTTTTCATCTGTTTTTAGTCATTTCATCACGTTTTTGTGGTGTGTTTCGTCTGTTTTTAGTCATTTTGTCATGTATTTGTGGTATTTTCATCTGTTTTAAGTCGTTTCATCACGTTTTTGTGGTGTTTCCGTCTGTTTCTAGTCGTTTTGCCATGTTTTTGTGGTGTTTTGCGTCTGTTTTTAATCGTTTCATCACGTTTTTGTGGTGTTTCGTCTGTTTTTAGTTGTCTTATCACGTTTTGTGGTGTTTTCATCTGTTTTTAGTCGTTTCATCACGTTTTTGTGGAGTTTTGCGTCTTTTTTTAGTCGTTTTGTCATGTTTTTGTGGAGTCTTGGTCTGTTTTTAGTCGTTTTGTCAGGTTTTTTGGTGTTTTCATCTGTTTTTAGTCGTTTCATCACATTTTTGTGGAGTTTTGCGTCTGTCTATAGTTTTTATCATGTTTTTGTGGTGTTTTCATCCGTCTTTAGTCATTTTTGTCACGTTTTTGTGGTGTTTTCATCTGTTTTTAGTCGTTTATCACGTTTTTGTGGTGTGTTTCGTCTGTTTTTAGTTGTCTTATCACGTTTTGTGGTGTTTTCATCTGTTTTTAGTCGTTTCATCACGTTTTTGTGGTGTTTTCGTCTGTTTTTAGTCGTTATGTCATGTGTTTGTGGTGTTTTGCGTCTGTTTTTAGTCGTTTCATCACGTTTTTGTGGTGTTTCGTCTGTTTTTAGTTGTCTTATCACGTTTTGTGGTGTTTTCATCTGTTTTTAGTCGTTTCATCACGTTTTTGTGGGGTTTTCATCTGTTTTTAGTTATTTTTGTCATGTATTTGTGGTGTTTTCATCCGTTTTAAGTCGTTTCATAACGTATTTGTGGTGTTTTCGTCTGATTTTAGTCGTTTCATCACGTTTTTGTTGGTGTTTTCGTCTGTTTTTAGTCGTTTTGTCACGCATTAGTGGTATTTTAAACAGTTTTTAGTAGTTTTGTCATGTTTCTGTGGAATTTTACGTCTGTTTTTAGTCGTTTCATCACATTTTTGTGGTGTTTTCGTCAGTTTTAAGTCGTTTTGCCATGTTTTTGTGGTGTTTTGCGTCTGTTTTTAGTCGTTTCATCACGTTTTTGTGTTTTTTTTATCCGTGTTTAGTCGTTTTTATAATGTTTTTGTGGAGTTTTGCGTCTGTTTTTAGTCGTTTTGTCATGTTTTTGTGGTGTTGTCTGTTTTTAATCGTTTTGTCACGTTTTAGTGGTGTTTTCATCTGTTTTCAGTCGATTTGTCATGTTCCTTTGGAGTTTTGCGTCTGTTTTTAGTCGTTTCATCACGTTTTTGTGGTGTGTTTCGTCTGTTTTTAGTTGTCTTATCACGTTCTGTGGTGTTTTAATCTGCTTTTAGACGTTTCATCACTTTTTTGCGCAGTTTATATCTGTTTTTAGTCTTTTTGACACATTTTTGTGGTGTCTTGCTTCTGTTTTTAGTTGTTTCATCACGTTTTTGTGGTGTGTTTCGTCTGTTTTTAGTTGTTTTATCTAGTTTTTGTGGTGTTTTCAACTGTTTTTAGTCGTTTCATCACGTTTTTGTTGAGTTTTGCATCTGTTTTTAGTTGTTTCATCACGTTTTTGTGGTATTTTCATCTGTTTTTAGTCGTTTTTGTTGTGTCTTGTGTTTGTTTTTAGTCGTTTCATTACGTTTTTGTGGTGTGTTTCGTCTGTTTATAGTTGTTTTATCACGTTTTTGTGGTATTTTCATCCGTTTATAGTCTTTTTTGTCACTTTTTTGACAAAAAAGACTGTGCGTCTGTCTTTAGTTGTTTTGTCATGTTCTTGTGGTGTTTTCGTATGTTTTTAGTCGTTTTGTCACATTTTTGTGGTGTTTTCATCTGTTTTAAGTCGGTTCATAACGTTTTTGTGGTGTTTTCGTCTGTTTTTAGTAATTCCATCACGTTTTTGTGGTGTTTTCGTCTTTTTTTAGTTGTTTCATCATATTTTTGTGGTGTTTTCATCTGTTTTAAGTGGTTTCATCACGTTTTTGTGGTGTTTTCATCTGTTTTTAGACTTTTTTTGTGGTGTCTTGCGTCTGTTTTTAGTCGTTTCATCACGTTTTTGTGGTGTGTTTCGTCTGTTTATAGTTTTTATCACGTTTTTGTGGTGTTTTCATCCGTCTTTAGTCATTTTTGTCACGTTTTTGTGGTGTTTTCATCTGTTTTTAGTCGTTTCATCAAGTTTTTGTAGTGTGTTTCGTCTGTTTTTAGTTGTCTTATCACGTTTTGTTGTGTTTTCATCTGTTTTTAGTCGTTTCATCACGTTTTTGTGGTGTTTTCGTCTGTTTTTAGTCGTTTTATCACGTTTTTGTGGTGTTTTGATATGTTTTTAGTTGTTTTGTCATTTTTTTGTGGTGTTTTCATTTGTTTTAGTCGTTTCATTACGTTTTTGTTGAATTTTGCATCTGTTTTTAGTCGTTTCATCACGTTTTTGTGGTGTTTTCATCTGTTTTTAGTCGTTTCATAATGTTTTTGTGGAGTTTTGCGTCTTTTTTTAGTCGTTTTGTCATGTTTTTGTGGAGTCTTGGTCTGTTTTTAGTCGTTTTGTCAGGTTTTTTGGTGTTTTCATCTGTTTTTAGTTGTTTCATCACATTTTTGTGGAGTTTTGCGTCTGTTTTTAGTCGTTTTGCATTGTAAAATGGAGCTTTGCGTCTGTTTTTAGTCGTTTTGTCATGTTTTTGTGGTGTTTTCATCCGTTTTTAGTCGTTTTGTCATGTTTTTGTGGGTTTTTCGTCTGTTTTTAGTCGTTTCATCACGATTTTGTGGTGTTTTCATCTGTTTTTAGTTGTTTCATAATGTTTTTGTTGAGTTTTGCGTCTGTTTTTAGTTGTTTTCTCAAGTTTTTGTGGTGTTGCCTGTTTTTAATCGTTTTGTCACGTTTTTGTGGTGTGTTTCGTCTGTTTATAGTTGTTTTATCACGTTTTTGTGTTGTTTTCATCCGTCTTTAGTCATTTTTGTCACGTTTTTGTGGTGTTTTCATCTGTTTTTAGTCGTTTCATCACGTTTTTGTGGTGTGTTTCGTCTGTTTTTAGTTGTCTTATCACGTTTTGTGGTGTTTTCATCTGTTTTTAGTCGTTTCATTACGTTTTTGTTGAATTTTGCATCTGTTTTTAGTTGTTTCATCACATATTTGTGGAGTTTTGCGTCTGTCTATAGTTTTTATCATGTTTTTGTGGTGTTTTCATCCGTCTTTAGTCATTTTTGTCACGTTTTTGTGGTGTTTTCATCTGTTTTTAGTCGTTTATCACGTTTTTGTGGTGTGTTTCGTCTGTTTTTAGTTTGTCTTATCACGTTTTGTGGTGTTTTCATCTGTTTTTAGTCGTTTCATCACGTTTTTGTGGTGTTTTCGTCTGTTTTTAGTCGTTATGTCATGTGTTTGTGGTGTTTTGCGTCTGTTTTTAGTTGTTTCATCACGTTTTTGTGGTGTTTCGTCTGTTTTTAGTTGTCTTATCACGTTTTGTGGTGTTTTCATCTGTTTTTAGTCGTTTCATCACGTTTTTGTGGTGTGTTCATCTGTTTTTAGTCGTTTTGCCATGTTTTTGTGGTGTTTTGCGTCTGTTTTTAGTCGTTTCATCACGTTTTTGTGGTTTTTTTATCCGTGTTTAGTCGTTTTTATAATGTTTTTGTGGAGTTTTGCGTCTGTTTTTAGTCGTTTTGTCATGTTTTTGTGGTGTTGTCTGTTTTTAATCGTTTTGTCACGTTTTAGTGGTGTTTTCATCTGTTTTCAGTCGATTTGTCATGATCCTTTGGAGTTTTGCGTCTGTTTTTTAGTCTATTCATCATGTTTTTGTGGAGTTTTGCGTCTGTTTTTAGTCGTTTCATCACGTTTTTGTGGTGTGTTTCGTCTGTTTTTAGTTGTCTTATCACGTTCTGTGGTGTTTTAATCTGTTTTTAGACGTTTCATCACGTTTTTGCGCAGTTTGTATCTGTTTTTAGTCTTTTTGACAAATTTTTGTGGTGTCTTGCTTCTATTTTTAGTCGTTTCATCACGTTTTTGTGGTGTGTTTAAATGGAGCTTTGCGTCTGTTTTTAGTCGTTTTGTCATGTTTTTGTGGTGTTTTCATCCGTTTTTAGTCGTTTTGTCATCTTTTTGTGGGATTTTCGTCTGTTTTTAGTCGTTTCATCACGATTTTGTGGTGTTTTCATCTGTTTTTAGTTGTTCCATAATGTTTTTGTGTAGTTTTGCGTCTGTTTTTAGTCGTTTTCTCAAGTTTTTGTGGTGTTGCCTGTTTTTAATCGTTTTATCACGTTTTTGTGGTGTTTTCATCCGTCTTTAGTCATTTTTGTCACGTTTTTGTGGTGTTTTCATCTGTTTTAGTCGTTTCATCACGTTTTTGTGGTGTGTTTCGTCTGTTTTTTAGTTGTCTTATCACGTTTTGTGGTGTTTTCATCTGTTTTTAGTCGTTTCTTTACGTTTTTGTTGAATTTTGCATCTGTTTTTAGTTGTTTCATCACATATTTGTGGTGTTTTCGTCTGTTTTTAGTCGTTTCATCACGTATTTGTGGTGTTTTCATCTATTTTTAGTCGTTTCATAATGTTTTTGTGGAGTTTTGCGTCTGTTTTTAGTCGTTTTGTCATGTTTTTGTGGAGTCTTGGTCTGTTTGTAGTCGTTTTGTCAGGTTTTTTTGGTGTTTTCATCTGTTTTTAGTCGTCTCATCACGTTTTTGTTGAGTTTTGCCTCTGTTTTTAGTTGTTTCATCACGGTTTAGTGGTGTTTTCATCTGTTTTAAGTCGTTTCATCTCATATTTGTGGTGTTTCGTCTGTTATTTGTTGTTTCATCACGTTTTTGTGGTGTTTTGATATGTTTTTAGTTGTTTTGTCATGTTTTTGTGGTGTTTTCATTTGTTTTTAGTCGTTTTATCATGTTTTTGTGGAGTTTTGCGTCTGTTTTCAGTCGTTTCATCATGATTTGTGGTGTTTTCATCTGTTTTTAGTCGTTTTGTCACATTTTTGTGGTGTTTTCATCTGTTTCAAGTCGGTTCATCACGTTTTTGTGGTGTTTTCATCTGTTTTAAGTGGTTTCATAACTTTTTTGTGGTGTTTTCATCGGTTTTTAGTGTTTTTTGCGGTGTCTTGCGTCTGTTTTTAGACGTTTCATCACGTTTTTGTGGTGTGTTTCGTCTGTTTATAGTTGTTTTATCACGTTTTTGTGGTGTTTTCATCCGTCTTTAGTCATTTTTGTCACGTTTTTGTGGTGTTTTCATCTGTTTTTAGTCGTTTCATCACGTTTTTGTGGTGTGTTTCGTCTGTTTATAGTTTTTTATCACGTTTTTGTGGTGTTTTCATCCGTCTTTAGTCATTTCTGTCACGTTTTTGTGGTGTTTTCATCTGTTTTTAGTCGTTTCATCACGTTTTTGTGGTGTGTTTCGTCTGTTTTTAGTTGTCTTATCACGTTCTGTGGTGTTTTAATCTGTTTTTAGACGTTTCATCACGTTTTTGCGCAGTTTATATCTGTTTTTAGTCTTTTTGACACATTTTTGTGGTGTCTTGCTTCTGTTTTTAGTCGTTTCATCACGTTTTTGTGGTGTGTTTCGTCTGTTTTTAGTTGTTTTATCTAGTTTTTGTGGTGTTTTCAACTGTTTTTAGTCGTTTCATCACGTTTTTGTGGTGTTTTCGTCTGTTTTTAGTCGTTTTATCACGTTTTTGTGGTGTTTTGATATGTTTTTAGTTGTTTTGTAATTTTTTTGTGGTGTTTTCATTTGTTTTAGTCGTTTCATTACGTTTTTGTTGAATTTTGCATCTGTTTTTAGTTGTTTCATCACATATTTGTGGTGTTTTCGTCTGTTTTGAGTCGTTTCATCACGTTTTTGTGGTGTTTTCATCTGTTTTTAGTCGTTTCATAATGTTTTTGTGGAGTTTTGCGTCTTTTTTTAGTCGTTTTGTCATGTTTTTGTGGAGTCTTGGTCTGTTTTTAGTCGTTTTGTCAGGTTTTTTGGTGTTTTCATCTGTTTTTAGTTGTTTCATCACATTTTTGTGGAGTTTTGCGTCTGTTTTTAGTCGTTTTGCATTGTTAAATGGAGCTTTGCGTCTGTTTTTAGTCGTTTTGTCATGTTTTTGTGGTGTTTTCATCCGTTTTTAGTCGTTTTGTCATGTTTTTGTGGGTTTTTCGTCTGTTTTTAGTCGTTTCATCACGATTTTGTGGTGTTTTCATCTGTTTTTAGTTGTTTCATAATGTTTTTGTGGAGTTTTGCGTCTGTTTTTAGTCGTTTTCTCAAGTTTTTGTGGTGTTGCCTGTTTTTAATCGTTTTGTCACATTTTTGTGGTGTGTTTCGTCTGTTTATAGTTGTTTTATCACGTTTTTGTGGTGTTTTCATCCGTCTTTAGTCATTTTTGTCACATTTTTGTGGTGTTTTCATCTGTTTTTAGTCGTTTCATCACGTTTTTGTGGTGTGTTTCGTCTGTTTTTAGTTGTCTTATCACGTTTTGTGGTGTTTTCATCTGTTTTAAGTCGTTTCATTACGTTTTTGTAGAATTTTGCATCTGTTTTTAGTTGTTTCATCACATATTTGTGGTGTTTTCGTCTGTTTTTAGTCGTTTCATCACGTATTTGTGGTGTTTTCATCTGTTTTTAGTCGTTTTGTCATGTTTTTGTGGAGTCTTGGTCTTTTTGTAGTCGTTTTGTCAGGTTTTTTGGTGTTTTCATCTGTTTTTAGTAGTTTCATCCCGTTTTTGTTGAGTTTTGCCTCTGTTTTTAGTTGTTTCATCACGGTTTAGTGGTGTTTTCATCTGTTTTTAGTCGTTTCATCACGTTTTTGTGGTGTTTTCATCTGTTTTTAGTCGTTTCATCACGTTTTTGTGGTGTTTTCATCCGTCTTTAGTCATTTCTGTCACGTTTTTGTGGTGTTTTTTATCTGTTTTTAGTCGTTTCATCACGTTTTTGTGGTGTGTTTCGTCTGTTTTTAGTTGTCTTATCACGTTCTGTGGTGTTTTAATCTGTTTTTAGACGTTTCATCACGTTTTTGCGCAGTTTATATCTGTTTTTAGTCTTTTTGACACATTTTTGTGGTGTCTTGTTTCTGTTTTTAGTCGTTTCATCACGTTTTTGTGGTGTGTTTCGTCTGTTTTTAGTTGTTTTATCTAGTTTTTGTGGTGTTTTCAACTGTTTTTAGTCGTTTCATCACGTTTTTGTGGTGTTTTCGTCTGTTTTTAGTCGTTTTATCACGTTTTTGTGGTGTTTTGATATGTTTTTAGTTGTTTTGTAATTTTTTTGTGGTGTTTTCATTTGTTTTAGTCGTTTCATTACGTTTTTGTTGAATTTTGCATCTGTTTTTAGTTGTTTCATCACATATTTGTGGTGTTTTCGTCTGTTTTGAGTCGTTTCATCACGTTTTTGTGGTGTTTTCATCTGTTTTTAGTCGTTTCATAATGTTTTTGTGGAGTTTTGCGTCTTTTTTTAGTCGTTTTGTCATGTTTTTGTGGAGTCTTGGTCTGTTTTTAGTCGTTTTGTCAGGTTTTTTGGTGTTTTCATCTGTTTTTAGTTGTTTCATCACATTTTTGTGGAGTTTTGCGTCTGTTTTTAGTCGTTTTGCATTGTTAAATGGAGCTTTGCGTCTGTTTTTAGTCGTTTTGTCATGTTTTTGTGGTGTTTTCATCCGTTTTTAGTCGTTTTGTCATGTTTTTGTGGGTTTTTCGTCTGTTTTTAGTCGTTTCATCACGATTTTGTGGTGTTTTCATCTGTTTTTAGTTGTTTCATAATGTTTTTGTGGAGTTTTGCGTCTGTTTTTAGTCGTTTTCTCAAGTTTTTGTGGTGTTGCCTGTTTTTAATCGTTTTGTCACATTTTTGTGGTGTGTTTCGTCTGTTTATAGTTGTTTTATCACGTTTTTGTGGTGTTTTCATCCGTCTTTAGTCATTTTTGTCACATTTTTGTGGTGTTTTCATCTGTTTTTAGTCGTTTCATCACGTTTTTGTGGTGTGTTTCGTCTGTTTTTAGTTGTCTTATCACGTTTTGTGGTGTTTTCATCTGTTTTAAGTCGTTTCATTACGTTTTTGTAGAATTTTGCATCTGTTTTTAGTTGTTTCATCACATATTTGTGGTGTTTTCGTCTGTTTTTAGTCGTTTCATCACGTATTTGTGGTGTTTTCATCTGTTTTTAGTCGTTTTGTCATGTTTTTGTGGAGTCTTGGTCTTTTTGTAGTCGTTTTGTCAGGTTTTTTGGTGTTTTCATCTGTTTTTAGTAGTTTCATCCCGTTTTTGTTGAGTTTTGCCTCTGTTTTTAGTTGTTTCATCACGGTTTAGTGGTGTTTTCATCTGTTTTTAGTCGTTTCATCACGTTTTTGTGGTGTTTTCATCTGTTTTTAGTCGTTTCATCACGTTTTTGTGGTGTTTTCATCCGTCTTTAGTCATTTCTGTCACGTTTTTGTGGTGTTTTTTATCTGTTTTTAGTCGTTTCATCACGTTTTTGTGGTGTGTTTCGTCTGTTTTTAGTTGTCTTATCACGTTCTGTGGTGTTTTAATCTGTTTTTAGACGTTTCATCACGTTTTTGCGCAGTTTATATCTGTTTTTAGTCTTTTTGACACATTTTTGTGGTGTCTTGTTTCTGTTTTTAGTCGTTTCATCACGTTTTTGTGGTGTGTTTCGTCTGTTTTTAGTTGTTTTATCTAGTTTTTGTGGTGTTTTCAACTGTTTTTAGTCGTTTCATCACGTTTTTGTGGTGTTTTCGTCTGTTTTTAGTCGTTTTATCACGTTTTTGTGGTGTTTTGATATGTTTTTAGTTGTTTTGTAATTTTTTTGTGGTGTTTTCATTTGTTTTAGTCGTTTCATTACGTTTTTGTTGAATTTTGCATCTGTTTTTAGTTGTTTCATCACATATTTGTGGTGTTTTCGTCTGTTTTGAGTCGTTTCATCACGTTTTTGTGGTGTTTTCATCTGTTTTTAGTCGTTTCATAATGTTTTTGTGGAGTTTTGCGTCTTTTTTTAGTCGTTTTGTCATGTTTTTGTGGAGTCTTGGTCTGTTTTTAGTCGTTTTGTCAGGTTTTTTGGTGTTTTCATCTGTTTTTAGTTGTTTCATCACATTTTTGTGGAGTTTTGCGTCTGTTTTTAGTCGTTTTGCATTGTTAAATGGAGCTTTGCGTCTGTTTTTAGTCGTTTTGTCATGTTTTTGTGGTGTTTTCATCCGTTTTTAGTCGTTTTGTCATGTTTTTGTGGGTTTTTCGTCTGTTTTTAGTCGTTTCATCACGATTTTGTGGTGTTTTCATCTGTTTTTAGTTGTTTCATAATGTTTTTGTGGAGTTTTGCGTCTGTTTTTAGTCGTTTTCTCAAGTTTTTGTGGTGTTGCCTGTTTTTAATCGTTTTGTCACGTTTTTGTGGTGTGTTTCGTCTGTTTTTAGTCGTTTTATCACGTTTTTGTGGTGTTTTCATCCGTCTTTAGTCATTTTTGTCACGTTTTTGTGGTGTGTTTCGTCTGTTTTTAGTTGTCTTATCACGTTTTGTGGTGTTTTCATCTGTTTTTAGTCGTTTCATTACGTTTTTGTAGAATTTTGCATCTGTTTTTAGTTGTTTCATTACATATTTGTGGTGTTTTCGTCTGTTTTTAGTCGTTTCATCACGTATTTGTGGTGTTTTCATCTGTTTTTAGTCGTTTCATAATGTTTTTGTGGAGTTTTGCGTCTGTTTTTAGTCGTTTTGTCATGTTTTTGTGGAGTCTTGGTCTTTTTGTAGTCGTTTTGTCAGGTTTTTTGGTGTTTTCATCTGTTTTTAGTAGTTTCATCACGTTTTTGTTGAGTTTTGCCTCTGTTTTTAGTTGTTTCATCACGGTTTAGTGGTGTTTTCATCTGTTTTTAGTCGTTTCATCACGTTTTTGTGGTGTTTTCATCTGTTTTTAGTCGTTTCATCACGTTTTTGTGGTGTTTTCATCTGTTTTTAGTCGTTTCATCACGTATTTGTGGTGTTTTCATCCGTTTTTAGTTGTTTTTTCATGTTTTTGTGGGGTTTTTCCGTCTGTTTTTAGTCGTTTCATCACGTATTTGTGGTGTTTTCATCTGTTTTTAGTCGTTTCAAAATGTTTTTGTTGAGTTTTGCGTCTGTTTTTAGTCGTTTTGTCATGTGGTGTTTTCATCTGTTTTTAGTTGTTTCATCATGTTTTTGTGGTGTTTTCATCTGTTTTTAGTCATTTTTGTCATGTATTTGTGGTGTTTTCATCTGTTTTAAGTCGTTTCATAAGGTATTTGTGGTGTTTTCGTCTGATTTTAGTCGTTTCATCACGTTCTTGTCTGTGTTTTCGTCTGTTTTTAGTCGTTTTGTCACGTTTTAGTGGTATTTTAAACAGTTTTTAGTCGTTTTGTCATGTTTCTGTGGAATTTTTCGTCTGTTTTTAGTCGTTTCATCACGTTTTTGTGGTGTGTTTCGTCTGTTTATAGTTGTTTTATCACGTTTTTGTGGTATTTTCATCCGTTTTTAGTCTTTTTTGTCACGTTTTTGTGGTGTTTCATCTGTTTTTAGTCGTTTCATAATGTTTTTGTGGAGTTTTGCGTCTTTTTTTAGTCGTTTTGTCATGTTTTTGTGGAGTCTTGGTCTGTTTTTAGTCGTTTTGTCAGGTTTTTTGGTGTTTTCATCTGTTTTTAGTTGTTTCATCACATTTTTGTGGAGTTTTGCGTCTGTTTTTAGTCGTTTTGCATTGTTAAATGGAGCTTTGCTTCTGTTTTTAGTCGTTTTGTTATGTTTTTGTGGTGTTTTCATCCGTTTTTAGTCGTTTTGTCATGTTTTTGTGGGTTTTTCGTCTGTTTTTAGTCGTTTCATCACGATTTTGTGGTGTTTTCATCTGTTTTTAGTTGTTTCATAATGTTTTTGTGGAGTTTTGCGTCTGTTTTTAGTCGTTTTCTCAAGTTTTTGTGGTGTTGCCTGTTTTTAATCGTTTTGTCACGTTTTTGTGGTGTGTTTCGTCTGTTTTTAGTCGTTTTATCACGTTTTTGTGGTGTTTTCATCCGTCTTTAGTCATTTTTGTCACATTTTTGTGGTGTTTTCATCTGTTTTTAGTCGTTTCATCACGTTTTTGTGGTGTGTTTCGTCTGTTTTTAGTTGTCTTATCACGTTTTGTGGTGTTTTCATCTGTTTTTAGTCGTTTCATTACGTTTTTGTAGAATTTTGCATCTGTTTTTAGTTGTTTCATTACATATTTGTGGTGTTTTCGTCTGTTTTTAGTCGTTTCATCACGTATTTGTGGTGTTTTCATCTGTTTTTAGTCGTTTCATAATGTATTTGTGGAGTTTTGCGTCTGTTTTTAGTCGTTTTGTCATGTTTTTGTGGAGTCTTGGTCTTTTTGTAGTCGTTTTGTCAGGTTTTTTGGTGTTTTCATCTGTTTTTAGTAGTTTCATCACGTTTTTGTTGAGTTTTGCCTCTGTTTTTAGTTGTTTCATCACGGTTTAGTGGTGTTTTCATCTGTTTTTAGTCGTTTCATCACGTTTTTGTGGTGTTTTCATCTGTTTTTAGTCGTTTCATCACGTTTTTGTGGTGTTTTCATCTGTTTTTAGTCATTTCATCACGTATTTGTGGTGTTTTCATCCGTTTTTAGTTGTTTTTTCATGTTTTTGTGGGGTTTTTCCGTCTGTTTTTAGTCGTTTCATCACGTATTTGTGGTGTTTTCATCTGTTTTTAGTCGTTTCAAAATGTTTTTGTGGAGTTTTGCTTCTGTTTTTAGTCGTTTTGTCATGTGGTGTTTTCATCTGTTTTTAGTCGTTACATCATGTTTTTGTGGTGTTTTCATCTGTTTTTAGTCATTTTTGTCATGTATTTGTGGTGTTTTCATCTGTTTTAAGTCGTTTCATAACGTATTTGTGGTGTTTTCGTCTGATTTTAGTCGTTTCATCACGTTCTTGTCTGTGTTTTCGTCTGTTTTTAGTCGTTTTGTCACGTTTTAGTGGTATTTTAAACAGTTTTTAGTCGTTTTGTCATGTTTCTGTGGAATTTTTCGTCTGTTTTTAGTCGTTTCATCACGTTTTTGTGGTGTGTTTCGTCTGTTTATAGTTGTTTTATCACGTTTTTGTGGTATTTTCATCCGTTTTTAGTCTTTTTTGTCACATTTTTGTGGTGTTTCATCTGTTTTTAGTCGTGTCATCATGTTTTTCTGGAGTTTTGCGTCTGTCTTTAGTTGTTTTGTCATGTTCTTGTGGTGTTTTTGTCTGTTTTTAGTCGCTTTGTCACATTTTTGTGGTGTTTTCGTCTGTCTTTAGTCGTTTTATCACGTTTTTGTGGTGTTTTGATATGTTTTTAGTTGTTTTGTCATTTTTTTGTGGAATTTTTCGTCTGTTTTTAGTCGTTTCATCACGTTTTTGTGGTGTTTTCGTCTGTTTTTAGTCGTTTTGCCATGTTTTTGTGTTGTTTTGCGTCTGTTTTAAGTCGTTTCATCACGTTTTTGTGGTGTGTTTCCTCTGTTTTTAGTTGTTTTATCATATTTTTGTGGTGTTTTCATCTGTTTTTAGTCATTTTTTCAAGTTTTTGTGGTGTTTTCATCTGTTTTCAGTCGTTTTTGTCACCTTTTAATGGTGTTTTCATCCGTTTTAGTCGTTTTTTCATGTTTTTGTGGTGTTTTCGTCTGTTTTTAGTAATTTCATCACGTTTTTGTGATGTTTTCGTCTGTTTTAGGTTGTTTTTTTGTCATGTTTTTTGGTGTTTTCATGTGTTTTGAGGCGTTTCATCATGTTTCTGTGGTGTTTTCATCTGTTTTTAGTTATTTTTGTCATGTATTTGTGGTGTTTTCATATTTTTTAAGTCGTTTCATAACGTATTTGTGGTGTTTTCGTCTGATTTTAGTCGTTTCATCACGTTTTTGTTGGTGTTTTCGTCAGTTTTTAGTCGTTTTGTCACGCATTAGTGGTATTTTAAACAGTTTTTAGTAGTTTTGTCATGTTTCTGTGGAATTTTACGTCTGTTTTTAGTCGTTTCATCACGTTTTTGTGTTTTTTTTATCCGTGTTTAGTCGTTTTTATAATGTTTTTGTGGAGTTTTGCGTCTGTTTTTAGTCGTTTTGTCATGTTTTTGTGGTGTTGTCTGTTTTTAATCGTTTTGTCACGTTTTAGTGGTGTTTTCATCTGTTTTAAGTCGATTTGTCATGTTCCTTTGGAGTTTTGCGTCTGTTTTTAGTCTATTTATCATGTTTTTGTGGAGTTTTGCTTCTGTTTTTAGTTGTTTCATCACGTTTTTGTGGTGTGTTTCGTCTGTTTTTAGTTGTTTTATCTAGTTTTTGTGGTGTTTTCAACTGTTTTTAGTCGTTTCATCACGTTTTTGTTGAGTTTTGCATCTGTTTTTAGTTGTTTCATCACGTTTTTGTGGTGTTTTCATCTGTTTTTAGTCGTTTTTGTGGTGTCTTGTTTTTGTTTTTAGTCGTTTCATTACGTTTTTGTGGTGTGTTTCGTCTGTTTATAGTTGTTTTATCACGTTTTTGTGGTATTTTCATCCGTTTATAGTCTTTTTTGTCACGTTTTTGTGATGTTTCATCTGTTTTTAGTCGTTTCATCATGTTTTTCTGGAGTTTTGCGTCTGTCTTTAGTTGTTTTGTCATGTTCTTGTGGTGTTTTCGTCTGTTTTTAGTCGTTTTGTCACATTTTTGTGGTGTTTTCATCTGTTTTAAGTCGGTTCATAACGTTTTTGTGGTGTTTTCGTCTGTTTTTAGTAATTCCATCACGTTTTTGTGGTGTTTTCGTCTTTTTTTAGTTGTTTTATCATATTTTTGTGGTGTTTTCATCTGTTTTAAGTGGTTTCATCACGTTTTTGTGGTGTGTTTCGTCTGTTTATAGTTTTTATCACGTTTTTGTGGTGTTTTCATCCGTCTTTAGTCATTTTTGTCACGTTTTTGTGGTGTTTTCATCTGTTTTAAGTCGTTTAATAACGTATTTGTGGTGTTTTCGTCTGATTTTAGTCGTTTCATCACGTTTTTGTTGGTGTTTTCGTCTGTTTTTAGTCGTTTTGTCACGCATTAGTGGTATTTTAAATAGTTTTTAGTAGTTTTGTCATGTTTCTGTGGAAATTTACGTCTGTTTTAAGTCGTTTCATCACGTTTTTGTGGTGTTTTCGTCAGTTTTTAGTCGTTTTGCCATGTTTTTGTGGTGTTTTGCGTCTGTTTTTAGTCGTTTCATCACGTTTTTGTGGTTTTTTCATCCGTGTTTAGTCGTTTTTATAATGTTTTTGTGGAGTTTTGCGTCTGTTTTTAGTCGTTTTGTCATGTTTTTGTGGTGTTGTCTGTTTTTAATCGTTTTGTCACGTTTTAATGGTGTTTTCATCTGTTTTCAGTCGATTTGTCATGATCCTTTGGAGTTTTGCGTCTGTTTTTAGTCGTTTCATCACGTTTTTGTGGTGTGTTTCGTCTGTTTTTAGTTGTCTTATCACGTTCTGTGGTGTTTTAATCTGTTTTTAGACGTTTCATCACGTTTTTGCGCAGTTTGTATCTGTTTTTAGTCTTTTTGACAAATTTTTGTGGTGTCTTGCTTCTATTTTTAGTCGTTTCATCACGTTTTTGTGGTGTGTTTAAATGGAGCTTTGCGTCTGTTTTTAGTCGTTTTGTCATGTTTTTGTGGTGTTTTCATCCGTTTTTAGTCGTTTTGTCATCTTTTTGTGGGTTTTTCGTCCGTTTTTAGTCGTTTCATCACGATTTTGTGGTGTTTTCGTCTGTTTTTAGTTGTTTCATAATGTTTTTATGGAGTTTTGCGTCTGTTTTTAGTCGTTTTCTCAAGTTTTTGTGGTGTTGCCTGTTTTTAATCGTTTTGTCACGTTTTTGTGGTGTGTTTTGCTGTTTAAGTCGTTTCATCACGTTTTTGTGGTGTGTTTCGTCTGTTTTTTAGTTGTCTTATCACGTTTTGTGGTGTTTTCATCTGTTTTTAGTCGTTTCTTTACGTTTTTGTTGAATTTTGCATCTGTTTTTAGTTGTTTCATCACATATTTGTGGTGTTTTCGTCTGTTTTTAGTCGTTTCATCACGTATTTGTGGTGTTTTCATCTGTTTTTAGTCGTTTCATAATGTTTTTGTGGAGTTTTGCGTCTGTTTTTAGTCGTTTTGTCATGTTTTTGTGGAGTCTTGGTCTGTTTGTAGTCGTTTTGTCAGGTTTTTTTGGTGTTTTCATCTGTTTTTAGTCGTCTCATCACGTTTTTGTTGAGTTTTGCCTCTGTTTTTAGTTGTTTCATCACGGTTTAGTGGTGTTTTCATCTGTTTTAAGTCGTTTCATCTCATATTTGTGGTGTTTCGTCTGTTATTTGTTGTTTCATCACGTTTTTGTGGTGTTTTGATATGTTTGTAGTTGTTTTGTCGTGTTTTTGTGGTGTTTTCATTTGTTTTTAGTCGTTTTATCATGTTTTTGTGGAGTTTTGCGTCTGTTTTCAGTCGTTTCATCATGATTTGTGGTGTTTTCATCTGTTTTTAGTCGTTTTGTCACATTTTTGTGGTGTTTTCATCTGTTTCAAGTCGGTTCATCACGTTTTTGTGGTGTTTTCATCTGTTTTAAGTGGTTTCATAACTTTTTTGTGGTGTTTTCATCGGTTTTTAGTGTTTTTTGCGGTGTCTTGCGTCTGTTTTTAGTCGTTTCATCACGTTTTTGTGGTGTGTTTCGTCTGTTTATAGTTGTTTTATCACGTTTTTGTGGTGTTTTCATCCGTCTTTAGTCATTTCTGTCACGTTTTTGTGGTGCTTTCATCTGTTTTTAGTCGTTTCATCACGTTTTTGTGGTGTGTTTCGTCTGTTTATAGTTTTTTATCACGTTTTTGTGGTGTTTTCATCCGTCTTTAGTCATTTCTGTCACGTTTTTGTGGTGTTTTCATCTGTTTTTAGTCGTTTCATCACGTTTTTGTGGTGTGTTTCGTCTGTTTTTAGTTGTCTTATCACGTTCTGTGGTGTTTTAATCTGTTTTTAGACGTTTCATCACGTTTTTGCGCCGTTTATATCTGTTTTTAGTCTTTTTGACACATTTTTGTGGTGTCTTGCTTCTGTTTTTAGTCGTTTCATCACGTTTTTGTGGTGTGTTTTGTCTGTTTTTAGTTGTTTTATCTAGTTTTTGTGGTGTTTTCAACTGTTTTTAGTCGTTTCATCACGTTTTTGTGGTGTTTTCGTCTGTTTTTAGTCGTTTTATCACGTTTTTGTGGTGTTTTGATATGTTTTTAGATGTTTTGTAATTTTTTTGTGGTGTTTTCATTTGTTTTAGTCGTTTCATTACGTTTTTGTTGAATTTTGCTTCTGTTTTTAGTTGTTTCATCACGTTTTTGTGGTGTGTTTCGTCTGTTTTTAGTTGTTTTATCTAGTTTTTGTGGTGTTTTCAACTGTTTTTAGTCGTTTCATCACGTTTTTGTTGAGTTTTGCATCTGTTTTTAGTTGTTTCATCACGTTTTTGTGGTGTTTTCATCTGTTTTTAGTCGTTTCATCACGTTTTTGTGGTGTGTTTCGTCTGTTTTTAGTTGTCTTATCACGTTCTGTGGTGTTTTAATCTGTTTTTAGACGTTTCATCACGTTTTTGCGCCGTTTATATCTGTTTTTAGTCTTTTTGACACATTTTTGTGGTGTCTTGCTTCTGTTTTTAGTCGTTTCATCACGTTTTTGTGGTGTGTTTTGTCTGTTTTTAGTTGTTTTATCTAGTTTTTGTGGTGTTTTCAACTGTTTTTAGTCGTTTCATCACGTTTTTGTGGTGTTTTCGTCTGTTTTTAGTCGTTTTATCACGTTTTTGTGGTGTTTTGATATGTTTTTAGATGTTTTGTAATTTTTTTGTGGTGTTTTCATTTGTTTTAGTCGTTTCATTACGTTTTTGTTGAATTTTGCTTCTGTTTTTAGTTGTTTCATCACGTTTTTGTGGTGTGTTTCGTCTGTTTTTAGTTGTTTTATCTAGTTTTTGTGGTGTTTTCAACTGTTTTTAGTCGTTTCATCACGTTTTTGTTGAGTTTTGCATCTGTTTTTAGTTGTTTCATCACGTTTTTGTGGTGTTTTCATCTGTTTTTAGTCGTTTTTGTGGTGTCTTGTGTTTGTTTTTAGTCGTTTCATTACGTTTTTGTGGTGTGTTTCGTCTGTTTATAGTTGTTTTATCACGTTTTTGTGGTATTTTCATCCGTTTATAGTCTTTTTTGTCACGTTTTTGTGATGTTTCATCTGTTTTTAGTCGTTTCATCATGTTTTTCTGGAGTTTTGCGTCTGTCTTTAGTTGTTTTGTCATGTTCTTGTGGTGTTTTCGTCTGTTTTTAGTCGTTTTGTCACATTTTTGTGGTGTTTTCATCTGTTTTAAGTCGGTTCATAACGTTTTTGTGGTGTTTTCGTCTGTTTTTAGTAATTCCATCACGTTTTTGTGGTGTTTTCGTCTTTTTTTAGTTGTTTTATCATATTTTTGTGGTGTTTTCATCTGTTTTAAGTGGTTTCATCACGTTTTTGTGGTGTGTTTCGTCTGTTTATAGTTTTTATCACGTTTTTGTGGTGTTTTCATCCGTCTTTAGTCATTTTTGTCACGTTTTTGTGGTGTTTTCATCTGTTTTAAGTCGTTTCATAACGTATTTGTGGTGTTTTCGTCTGATTTTAGTCGTTTCATCACGTTTTTGTTGGTGTTTTCGTCTGTTTTTAGTCGTTTTGTCACGCATTAGTGGTATTTTAAATAGTTTTTAGTAGTTTTGTCATGTTTCTGTGGAAATTTACGTCTGTTTTAAGTCGTTTCATCACGTTTTTGTGGTGTTTTCGTCAGTTTTTAGTCGTTTTGCCATGTTTTTGTGGTGTTTTGCGTCTGTTTTTAGTCGTTTCATCACGTTTTTGTGGTTTTTTCATCCGTGTTTAGTCGTTTTTATAATGTTTTTGTGGAGTTTTGCGTCTGTTTTTAGTCGTTTTGTCATTTTTTTGTGGTGTTGTCTGTTTTTAATCGTTTTGTCACGTTTTAGTGGTGTTTTCATCTGTTTTCAGTCGATTTGTCATGATCCTTTGGAGTTTTGCGTCTGTTTTTAGTCGTTTCATCACGTTTTTGTGGTGTGTTTCGTCTGTTTTTAGTTGTCTTATCACGTTCTGTGGTGTTTTAATCTGTTTTTAGACGTTTCATCACGTTTTTGCGCAGTTTGTATCTGTTTTTAGTCTTTTTGACAAATTTTTGTGGTGTCTTGCTTCTATTTTTAGTCGTTTCATCACGTTTTTGTGGTGTGTTTAAATGGAGCTTTGCGTCTGTTTTTAGTCGTTTTGTCATGTTTTTGTGGTGTTTTCATCCGTTTTTAGTCGTTTTGTCATCTTTTTGTGGGTTTTTCGTCCGTTTTTAGTCGTTTCATCACGATTTTGTGGTGTTTTCGTCTGTTTTTAGTTGTTTCATAATGTTTTTGTGGAGTTTTGCGTCTGTTTTTAGTCGTTTTCTCAAGTTTTTGTGGTGTTGCCTGTTTTTAATCGTTTTGTCACGTTTTTGTGGTGTGTTTTGCTGTTTAAGTCGTTTCATCACGTTTTTGTGGTGTGTTTCGTCTGTTTTTTAGTTGTCTTATCACGTTTTGTGGTGTTTTCATCTGTTTTTAGTCGTTTCTTTACGTTTTTGTTGAATTTTGCATCTGTTTTTAGTTGTTTCATCACATATTTGTGGTGTTTTCGTCTGTTTTTAGTCGTTTCATCACGTATTTGTGGTGTTTTCATCTGTTTTTAGTCGTTTCATAATGTTTTTGTGGAGTTTTGCGTCTGTTTTTAGTCGTTTTGTCATGTTTTTGTGGAGTCTTGGTCTGTTTGTAGTCGTTTTGTCAGGTTTTTTTGGTGTTTTCATCTGTTTTTAGTCGTCTCATCACGTTTTTGTTGAGTTTTGCCTCTGTTTTTAGTTGTTTCATCACGGTTTAGTGGTGTTTTCATCTGTTTTAAGTCGTTTCATCTCATATTTGTGGTGTTTCGTCTGTTATTTGTTGTTTCATCACGTTTTTGTGGTGTTTTGATATGTTTGTAGTTGTTTTGTCATGTTTTTGTGGTGTTTTCATTTGTTTTTAGTCGTTTTATCATGTTTTTGTGGAGTTTTGCGTCTGTTTTCAGTCGTTTCATCATGATTTGTGGTGTTTTCATCTGTTTTTAGTCGTTTTGTCACATTTTTGTGGTGTTTTCATCTGTTTCAAGTCGGTTCATCACGTTTTTGTGGTGTTTTCATCTGTTTTAAGTGGTTTCATAACTTTTTTGTGGTGTTTTCATCGGTTTTTAGTGTTTTTTGCGGTGTCTTGCGTCTGTTTTTAGTCGTTTCATCACGTTTTTGTGGTGTGTTTCGTCTGTTTATAGTTGTTTTATCACGTTTTTGTGGTGTTTTCATCCGTCTTTAGTCATTTCTGTCACGTTTTTGTGGTGCTTTCATCTGTTTTTAGTCGTTTCATCACGTTTTTGTGGTGTGTTTCGTCTGTTTATAGTTTTTTATCACGTTTTTGTGGTGTTTTCATCCGTCTTTAGTCATTTCTGTCACGTTTTTGTGGTGTTTTCATCTGTTTTTAGTCGTTTCATCACGTTTTTGTGGTGTGTTTCGTCTGTTTTTAGTTGTCTTATCACGTTCTGTGGTGTTTTAATCTGTTTTTAGACGTTTCATCACGTTTTTGCGCCGTTTATATCTGTTTTTAGTCTTTTTGACACATTTTTGTGGTGTCTTGCTTCTGTTTTTAGTCGTTTCATCACGTTTTTGTGGTGTGTTTTGTCTGTTTTTAGTTGTTTTATCTAGTTTTTGTGGTGTTTTCAACTGTTTTTAGTCGTTTCATCACGTTTTTGTGGTGTTTTCGTCTGTTTTTAGTCGTTTTATCACGTTTTTGTGGTGTTTTGATATGTTTTTAGATGTTTTGTAATTTTTTTGTGGTGTTTTCATTTGTTTTAGTCGTTTCATTACGTTTTTGTTGAATTTTGCATCTGTTTTTAGTTGTTTCATCACATATTTGTGGTGTTTTCGTCTGTTTTTAGTCGTTTCATCACGTTTTTGTGGTGTTTTCATCTGTTTTTAGTCGTTTAATAATGTTTTTGTGGAGTTTTGCGTCTTTTTTTAGTCGTTTTGTCATGTTTTTGTGGAGTCTTGGTCTGTTTTTAGTCGTTTTGTCAGGTTTTTTGGTGTTTTCATCTGTTTTTAGTTGTTTCATCACATTTTTGTGGAGTTTTGCGTCTGTTTTTAGTCGTTTTGCATTGTTAAATGGAGCTTTGCGTCTGTTTTTAGTCGTTTTGTCATGTTTTTGTGGTGTTTTCATCCGTTTTTAGTCGTTTTGTCATGTTTTTGTGGGTTTTTCGTCTGTTTTTAGTCGTTTCATCACGATTTTGTGGTGTTTTCATCTGTTTTTAGTTGTTTCATAATGTTTTTGTGGAGTTTTGCGTCTGTTTTTAGTCGTTTTCTCAAGTTTTTGTGGTGTTGCCTGTTTTTAATCGTTTTGTCACGTTTTTTTGGTGTGTTTCGTCTGTTTATAGTTGTTTTATCACGTTTTTGTGGTGTTTTCATCCGTCTTTAGTCATTCTTGTCACATTTTTGTGGTGTTTTCATCTGTTTTTAGTCGTTTCATCACGTTTTTGTGGTGTGTTTCGTCTGTTTTTAGTTGTCTTATCACGTTTTGTGGTGTTTTCATCTGTTTTTAGTCGTTTCATTACGTTTTTGTAGAATTTTGCATCTGTTTTTAGTTGTTTCATCACATATTTGTGGTGTTTTCGTCTGTTTTTAGTCGTTTCATCACGTATTTGTGGTGTTTTCATCTGTTTTTAGTCGTTTCATAATGTTTTTGTGGAGTTTTGGTCTTTTTGTAGTCGTTTTGTCAGGTTTTTTGGTGTTTTCATCCGTTTTTAGTAGTTTCATCACGTTTTTGTTGAGTTTTGCCTCTGTTTTTAGTTGTTTCATCACGGTTTATTGGTGTTTTCATCTGTTTTTAGTCGTTTCATCACGTTTTTGTGGTGTTTTCATCTGTTTTTAGTCGTTTCATCACGTTTTTGTGGTGTTTTCATCTGTTTTTAGTCGTTTCATCACGTATTTGTGGTGTTTTCATCCGTTTTTAGTTGTTTTTTCATGTTTTTGTGGGGTTTTTTCCGGCTGTTTTTAGTCGTTTCATCACGTATTTGTGGTGTTTTCATCTGTTTTTAGTCGTTTCAAAATGTTTTTGTGGAGTTTTGCGTCTGTTTTTAGTCGTTTTGTCATGTGGTGTTTTCATCTGTTTTTAGTCGTTTCATCATGTTTTTGTGGTGTTTTCATCTGTTTTTAGTCATTTTTGTCATGTATTTGTGGTGTTTTCATCTGTTTTAAGTCGTTTCATAACGTATTTGTGGTGTTTTCGTCTGATTTTAGTCATTTCATCACGTTCTTGTCTGTGTTTTCGTCTGTTTTTAGTCGTTTTGTCACGTTTTAGTGGTATTTTAAACAGTTTTTAGTCGTTTTGTCATGTTTCTGTGGAATTTTTCGTCTGTTTTTAGTCGTTTCATCACGTTTTTGTGGTGTGTTTCGTCTGTTTATAGTTGTTTTATCACGTTTTTGTGGTATTTTCATCCGTTTTTAGTCTTTTTTGTCACGTTTTTGTGGTGTTTCATCTGTTTTTAGTCGTTTCATCATGTTTTTCTGGAGTTTTGCGTCTGTCTTTAGTTGTTTTGTCATGTTCTTGTGGTGTTTTTGTCTGTTTTTAGTCGCTTTGTCACATTTTTGTGGTGTTTTCGTCTGTCTTTAGTCGTTTAATCACGTTTTTGTGGTGTTTTGATATGTTTTTAGTTGTTTTGTCATTTTTTTGTGGAATTTTTCGTCTGTTTTTAGTCGTTTCATCACGTTTTTGTGGTGTTTTCGTCTGTTTTTAGTCGTTTTGCCATGTTTTTGTGTTGTTTTGCGTCTGTTTTAAGTCGTTTCATCACGTTTTTGTGGTGTGTTTCCTCTGTTTTTAGTTGTTTTATCATATTTTTGTGGTGTTTTCATCTGTTTTTAGTCATTTTTTCAAGTTTTTGTGGTGTTTTCATCTGTTTTCAGTCGTTTTTGTCACCTTTTAATGGTGTTTTCATCCGTTTTAGTCGTTTTTTCATGTTTTTGTGGTGTTTTCGTCTGTTTTTAGTAATTTCATCACGTTTTTGTGATGTTTTCGTCTGTTTTTAGTTGTTTTTTTGTCATGTTTTTTGGTGTTTTCATGTGTTTTGAGGCGTTTCATCATGTTTCTGTGGTGTTTTCATCCGTTTTTAGTCGTTTTTTTGGTGTCTTGCGTCTGTTTTTAGTCGTTTCATTACGTTTTTGTGGTGTGTTTCCTCAGTTTTTAGTTGTTTTATCATATTTTTGTGTCGTTTTCATCTGTTTTTAGTCATTTTTTCAAGTTTTTGTGGTGTTTTCATCTGTTTTCAGTCGTTTTTGTCACCTTTCAATGGTGTTTTCATCCGTTTTAGTCGTTTTTTCATGTTTTTGTGGTGTTTTCGTCTGTTTTTAGTCTCTTCATCACGTTTTAATGGTGTTTTCATCTGTTCTTAGTCGTTTCATAATGTTTTTATGGAGTTTTGCGTCTGTTTTTAGTCGTTTTGTCATGTCTTTGTGGAGTCTTGGTCTGTTTTTAGTCGTTTCATCACGTTTCTGTGGTGTTTTCGTCAGTTTTTAGTCGTTTTGTCATGTGGTGTTTTCATCTGTTTTTAGTCGTTTCATCATGTTTTTGTGGTGTTTTCATCTGTTTTTAGTCATTTTTGTCATGTATTTGTGGTTTTTTCATCTATTTTAAGTCGTTTCATAACGTATTTGTGGTGTTTTCGTCTGATTTTTGTCACGTTTTAGTGGTATTTTAAACAGTTTTTAGTCGTTTTGTCATGTTTCTGTGGAATTTTTCGTCTGTTTTTAGTCGTTTCATCACGTTTTTGTGGTGTGTTTCGTCTGTTTATAGTTGTTTTATCACGTTTTTGTGGTATTTTCATCCGTTTTTAGTCTTTTTTGTCACGTTTTTGTGGTGTTTCATCCGTTTTTAGTCGTTTTTTTTGGTGTCTTGCGTCTGTTTTTAGTCGTTTCATCACGTTTTTGTGGTGTGTTTCCTCTGTTTTTAGTTGTTTTATCATATTTTTGTGGTGTTTTCATCTGTTTTTAGTCATTTTTTCAAGTTTTTGTGGTGTTTTCATCTGTTTTCAGTCGTTTTTGTCACCTTTCAATGGTGTTTTCATCCGTTTTAGTCGTTTTTTCATGTTTTTGTGGTGTTTTCGTCTGTTTTTAGTCTCTTCATCACGTTTTAATGGTGTTTTCATCTGTTCTTAGTCGTTTCATAATGTTTTTATGGAGTTTTGCGTCTGTTTTTAGTCGTTTTGTCATGTCTTTGTGGAGTCTTGGTCTTTTTTTAGTAGTTTTGTCAGGTTTTTTGGTGTTTACATCTGATTTTAGTCGTTTTATCATATTTTTGTGGTGTTTTTATCTGTTTTTAGTCGTTTCATCACGTTTTTGTTGAGTCTTGCATCTGTTTTTAGTTGTTTCCTCACGGTTTTGTGGTGTTTTCATCTGTTTTAAGTGGTTTCATCACGTTGTTGTTGTGTTTTCGTCTGTTTTTAGTAATTTCATCACGTTTTTGTGATGTTTTCGTCTGTTTTTAGTCGTTTCATCACGTTTCTGTGGTGTTTTCGTCAGTTTTTAGTCGTTTTGTCATGTGGTGTTTTCATCTGTTTTTAGTCATTTTTGTCATGTATTTGTGGTTTTTCATCTGTTTTAAGTCGTTTCATAACGTATTTGTGGTGTTTTCGTCTGATTTTTGTCACGTTTTAGTGGTATTTTAAACAGTTTTTAGTCGTTTTGTCATGTTTCTGTGGAATTTTTCGTCTGTTTTTAGTCGTTTCATCACGTTTTTGTGGTGTGTTTCGTCTGTTTATAGTTGTTTTATCACGTTTTTGTGGTATTTTCATCCGTTTTTAGTCTTTTTTGTCACGTTTTTGTGGTGTTTCATCTGTTTTTAGTCGTTTCATCATGTTTTTCTGGAGTTTTGCGTCTGTCTTTAGTTGTTTTGTCATGTTCTTGTGGTGTTTTCGTCTGTTTTTAGTCGCTTTGTCACATTTTTGTGGTGTTTTCGTCTTTCTTTAGTCGTTTTATCACGTTTTTGTGGTGTTTTGATATGTTTTTAGTTGTTTTGTCATTTTTCTGTGGAATTTTTCGTCTGTTTTTAGTCGTTTCATCACGTTTTTGTGGTGTTTTCGTCTGTTTTTAGTCGTTTTGCCATGTTTTTGTGTTGTTTTGCGTCTGTTTTAAGTCGTTTCATCACGTTTTTGTGGTGTGTTTCCTCTGTTTTTAGTTGTTTTATCATATTTTTGTGGTGTTTTCATCTGTTTTTAGTCATTTTTTCAAGTTTTTGTGGTGTTTTCATCTGTTTTCAGTCGTTTTTGTCACCTTTTAATGGTGTTTTCATCCGTTTTAGTCGTTTTTTCATGTTTTTGTGGTGTTTTCGTCTGTTTTTAGTAATTTCATCACGTTTTTGTGATGTTTTCGTCTGTTTTTAGTTGTTTTTTGTCATGTTTTTTGGTGTTTTCATGTGTTTTGAGGCGTTTCATCATGTTTCTGTGGTGTTTTCATCCGTTTTTAGTCGTTTTTGTGGTGTCTTGCGTCTGTTTTTAGTCGTTTCATCACGTTTTTGTGGTGTGTTTCCTCTGTTTTTAGTTGTTTTATCATATTTTTGTGGTGTTTTCATCTGTTTTTAGTCATTTTTTCAAGTTTTTGTGGTGTTTTCATCTGTTTTCAGTCGTTTTTGTCACCTTTCAATGGTGTTTTCATCCGTTTTAGTCGTTTTTTCATGTTTTTGTGGTGTTTTCGTCTGTTTTTAGTCTCTTCATCACGTTTTAATGGTGTTTTCATCTGTTCTTAGTCGTTTCATAATGTTTTTATGGAGTTTTGCGTCTGTTTTTAGTCGTTTTGTCATGTTTTTGTGGAGTCTTGGTCTTTTTTTAGTAGTTTTGTCAGGTTTTTTGGTGTTTACATCTGATTTTAGTCGTTTTATCATATTTTTGTGGTGTTTTTATCTGTTTTTAGTCGTTTCATCACGTTTTTGTTGAGTCTTGCATCTGTTTTTAGTTGTTTCCTCACGGTTTTGTGGTGTTTTCATCTGTTTTAAGTGGTTTCATCACGTTGTTGTTGTGTTTTCGTCTGTTTTTAGTAATTTCATCACGTTTTTGTGATGTTTTCGTCTGTTTTTAGTCGTTTCATCACGTTTCTGTGGTGTTTTCGTCAGTTTTTAGTCGTTTTGTCACGTTTTTGTGGTGTTTTCATCTGTTTTTAGGCGTTTCATCATGATTTTGCGCTGTTTTCATCTGTTTTTAGTTGTTTCATAATGGTATTGTGGAGTTTTGCGTCTGTTTTTAGTCGTTTTCTCAAGTTTTTGTGGTGTTGCCTGTTTTTAATCGTTTTGTCACGTTTTTGTGGTGTGTTTCGTCTGTTTATAGTTGTTTTATCACGTTTTTGTGGTGTTTTCATCCGTCTTTAGTCATTTTTGTCACGTTTTTGTGGTGTTTTCATCTGTTTTTAGTCGTTTCATCACGTTTTTGTTGTGTGTTTTGTCTGTTTTTAGTTGTCTTATCACGTTTTGTGGTGTTTTCATCTGTTTTTAGTCGTTTCATTACGTTTTTGTTGAATTTTGCATCTGTTTTTAGTTGTTTCATCACATATTTGTGGTGTTTTCGTCTGTTTTTAGTCGTTTCATCACGTATTTGTGGTGTTTTCATCTGTTTTTAGTCGTTTCATAATGTTTTTGTGGAGTTTTGCGTCGTTTTTTAGTCGTTTTGTCACGTTTTTGTGGAGTCTTGGTCTTTTTGTAGTCGTTTTGTCAGGTTTTTTGGTGTTTTCATCTGTTTTTAGTAGTTTCATCACGTTTTTGTTGAGTTTTGCCTCTGTTTTTAGTTGTTTCATCACGGTTTAGTGGTGTTTTCATCTGTTTTTAGTCGTTTCATCACGTTTTTGTGGTGTTTTCATCTGTTTTTAGTCGTTTCATCACGTTTTTGTGGTGTTTTCATCTGTTTTTAGTCGTTTCATCACGTATTTGTGGTGTTTTCATCCGTTTTTAGTTGTTTTTTCATGTTTTTGTGGGGTTTTTCCGTCTGTTTTTAGTCGTTTCATCACGTATTTGTGGTGTTTTCATCTGTTTTTAGTCGTTTCAAAATGTTTTTGTGGAGTTTTGCGTCTGTTTTTAGTCGTTTTGTCATGTGGTGTTTTCATCTGTTTTTAGTCGTTTCATCATGTTTTTGTGGTGTTTTCATCTGTTTTTAGTCATTTTTGTCATGTATTTGTGGTGTTTTCATCTGTTTTAAGTCGTTTCATAAGGTATTTGTGGTGTTTTCGTCTGATTTTAGTCGTTTCATCACGTTCTTGTCTGTGTTTTCGTCTGTTTTTAGTCGTTTTGTCACGTTTTAGTGGTATTTTAAACAGTTTTTAGTCGTTTTGTCATGTTTCTGTGGAATTTTTCGTCTGTTTTTAGTCGTTTCATCACGTTTTTGTGGTGTGTTTCGTCTGTTTATAGTTGTTTTATCACGTTTTTGTGGTATTTTCATCCGTTTTTAGTCTTTTTTGTCACGTTTTTGTGGTGTTTCATCTGTTTTTAGTCGTTTCATCATGTTTTTCTGGAGTTTTGCGTCTGTCTTTAGTTGTTTTGTCATGTTCTTGTGGTGTTTTCGTTAGTTTTTAGTCGCTTTGTCACATTTTTGTGGTGTTTTCGTCTGTCTTTAGTCGTTTTATCACGTTTTTGTGGTGTTTTGATATGTTTTTAGTTGTTTTGTCATTTTTTTGTGGAATTTTTCGTCTGTTTTTAGTCGTTTCATCACGTTTTTGTGGTGTTTTTGTCTGTTTTTAGTCGTTTTGCCATGTTTTTGTGTTGTTTTGCGTCTGTTTTAAGTCGTTTCATCACGTTTTTGTGGTGTGTTTCCTCCTTTTTTTAGTTGTTTTATCATATTTTTGAGGTGTTTTCATCTGTTTTTAGTCATTTTTTCAAGTTTTTGTGGTGTTTTCATCTGTTTTCAGTCGTTTTTGTCACCTTTTAATGGTGTTTTCATCCGTTTTAGTCGTTTTTTCATGTTTTTGTGGTGTTTTCGTCTGTTTTTAGTAATTTCATCACGTTTTTGTGATGTTTTCGTCTGTTTATAGTTGTTTTTTTGTCATGTTTTTTGGTGTTTTCATGTGTTTTGAGGCGTTTCATCATGTTTCTGTGGTGTTTTCATCCGTTTTTAGTCGTTTTTGTGGTGTCTTGCGTCTGTTTTTAGTCGTTTCATCACGTTTTTGTGGTGTGTTTCCTCTGTTTTTAGTTGTTTTATCATATTTTTGTGGTGTTTTCATCTGTTTTTAGTCATTTTTTCAAGTTTTTGTGGTGTTTTCATCTGTTTTCAGTCGTTTTTGTCACCTTTCAATGGTGTTTTCATCCGTTTTAGTCGTTTTTTCATGTTTTTGTGGTGTTTTCGTCTGTTGTTAGTCTCTTCATCACGTTTTAATGGTGTTTTCATCTGTTCTTAGTCGTTTCATAATGTTTTTATGGAGTTTTGCGTCTGTTTTTAGTCGTTTTGTCATGTTTTTGTGGAGTCTTGGTCTTTTTTTAGTAGTTTTGTCAGGTTTTTTGGTGTTTACATCTGATTTTAGTCGTTTTATCATATTTTTGTGGTGTTTTTATCTGTTTTTAGTCGTTTCATCACGTTTTTGTTGAGTCTTGCATCTGTTTTTAGTTGTTTCCTCACGGTTTTGTGGTGTTTTCATCTGTTTTAAGTGGTTTCATCACGTTGTTGTTGTGTTTTCGTCTGTTTTTAGTAATTTCATCACGTTTTTGTGATGTTTTCGTCTGTTTTTAGTCGTTTCATCACGTTTCTGTGGTGTTTTCATCTGTTTTTAGTTTTTTTTGCGGTGTCTTGCGTCTGTTTTTAGTCGTTTCATCACGTTTTTGTGGTGTTTTCATATGTTTTTAGTCGTTTTTTTGTCATGTTTTTTGGTGTTTTCATCTGTTTTGAGGCGTTTCATAACGTTTTGTGTTGTATTCATCCGTTTTTAGTCGTTTTTGTGGTGTCTTGCGTCTGTTTTTAGTCGTTTCATCACGTTTTTGTGGTGTTTTCGTCAGTTTTTAGTCGTTTTGTCATGTTTTTGTGGTGTCTTGCATCATTTTTAAGTCGTTTCATCACATATTTGTGGTGTTTTCAAGTGTTTTTAGTCGTTTCACTCTTTTTGTGGTGTTTTCATCTGTTTTTAGTTGCTTTGTCATGTTTTTGTGGTGTTTTCATCTGTTTTTAGGCGTTTCATCATGATTTTGCGCTGTTTTCATCTGTTTTTAGTCTTTTTGTCACACTTTTGTGGTGTCTAACGTCTGTTTTTAGTTGTTTCATCACGTTTCCGTGGTGTGTTTCGTCTGTTTTTAGTTGTTTTATCATGTTTTTGTGGTGTTTTCATCTGTTTTTAGTCGTTCCATCACGTTTTTGTTGAGTTTTGCATCTGTTTTTCGGTGTTTCATCATGTTTTTGTGGTGTTTTCATCCGTTTTTAGTCGTTTTTGTCACGTTTTTGTGGTGTTTTCATCTGTTTTTAGTCTTTTTGTCACATTTTTGTGGTGTCTTGCGTCTGTTTTTAGTCGTTTCATCACGTTTTTGTGGTGTTTTCGTCTGTTTTTAGTCATTTTGTCATGTTTTTGTGGTGTCTTGCGTCATTTTTAAGTCGTTTCCTCACATATTTGTGGTGTTTTCAAGTGTTTTTAGTCGTTTTATCACGTTTTTGTGGTGTTTTTGTCTGTTTTTAGTTGTTATGTCATGTTTTTGTGGTGTTTTGATCTGTTTTTAGGTGTTTCATCACGTATTTGCGCTGTTTTCATCTGTTTTTAGTCTTTTTGTCACATTTTTGTAGTGTCTTGCGTCTGTTTTTAGTCGTTTCATCACGTTTTTGTGGTGTGTTTCGTCTGTTTTTAGTTGTTTTATCATGTTTTTGTGGTGTTTTCATCTGTTTTTAGTCGTTCCATCACGTTTTTGTTGAGTTTTGCATCTGTTTTTAGGTGTTTCATCATGTTTTTGTGGTGTCTTCATCTGTTTTCAGTTTTTTTTTGTGGTGTCTTGCGTTTGTTTTTAGTTGTTTCATCACGTCTTTTGTGGTGTGTTTCATCTGTTTATAGTTGTTTTATCACGTTTTTGTGGTGTTTTCATCCGTTTTTAGTAATTTCATCACGTTTTTGTGATGTTTTCGTCTGTTTTTAGTTGTTTTTTTGTCATGTTTTTGGGTGTTTTCATCTGTTTTGAGGCGTTTCATCACGTTTTGTGTTGTTTTCATCCGTTTTTAGTCGTTTTTGTGGTGTCTTGCGTCTGTTTTTAGTCGTTTCATCACGTTTTTGTGGTGTGTTTCGTATGTTTATAGATGTTTTATCACGTTTTTGTTGTGTTTTCATCCGTTTTTAGTCTTTTCATATGTTTTTGTGGAGTTTTGCGTCTGTTTTTAGTCGTTTTGTCATGTTTTTGTGGAATCTTGGTCTTTTTTTAGTAGTTTTGTCGGGTTTTATTGGTGTTTACATCTGATTTTAGTCGTTTCATCACGTTTTTGTGGTGTGTTTCTTCTGTTTTTTAGTTGTTTTATCACGTTTTTGTGGTGTTTTCATCTGTTTTAATTCGTTTCATCACGATTTTGTGGAGTTTTGCGTCTGTTTTTAGTCATTTTGTCATGTTTTTGTTGAGCTTTCCGTCTGTTTTTAGTTGTTTCATCACGTTTTTGTTGAGTTTTGCATTTGTTTTTAGTTGTTTCATCACGTTTTTATGGTGTGTTTCGTCTGTTTATAGTTGTTTTATCACGTTTTTGTGGTGTTTTCATCTGTTTTTAGTCGTTTTTGTCACGTCTTTTGTGGTGTTTTCATCTGTTTTTAGTCATTTCATCATGTTTTTCTGGAGTTTTGCGTCTGTTTTTAGTTGTTTTGTCATGTTCTTGTGGTGTTTTTATCTGTTTTTAGTCGTTTTGTCAGATTTTTGTGGTGTTTTCATCCGTTTTTAGTCGGTTCATCACGTTTTTGTGGTGTTTTCGTCTGTTTTTAGTAATTTCATCACGTTTTGGTGATGTTTTCGTCTGTTTTTAGTTGTTTTTTTGTCATGTTTTTTGGTGTTTTCATCTGTTTGGAGGCGTTTCATCACGTTTCTGTGGTGTTTTCATCCGTTTTTAGTCGTTTTTGTGGTGTCTTTCCTTTGTTATTAGTTGTTTCATCACGTTTTTGTGGTGTTTTCATCTGTTTTAAGTCTTTTCATCACGTTTTAGTGGTGTCTTGCGTCTGTTTTTATTCGTTTCATCATGTTTTTGTGGTGTGTTTCCTCTGTTTTTAGTTGTTTTATCATATTTTTGTGGTGTTTTCATCTGTTTTTAGTCGTTTTTTAACGTTTTTGTGGTGTTTTCATCTGTTTTTAGTCGTTTTTGTCACCTTTTTGTGGTGTTTTCATCCGTTTTAGTCGTTTTTTCATGTTTTAGTGGTGTCTTGCGTCTGTTTTTAGTCGTTTCATCACGTTTTTGTGGTGTTTTCATCTGTTCTTAGTCGTTTCATAATGTTTTTGTGGAGTTTTGCGTCTGTTTTTAGTCGTTTTGTCATGTTTTTGTGGAGTCTTGGTCTTTTTTTAGTAGTTTTGTCAGGTTTTTTGGTGTTTACATCTGATTTTAGTCGTTTCATCCCGTTTTTGTGGTGTGTTTTGTCTGTTTTTTAGTTGTTTTATCAAGTTGTTGTGGTGTGTTTCGTCTGTTTTTAGTTGTTTTATCACGTTTTTGTGGTGTTTTCATCTGTTTTTAGTCGTTTCATCACGTCTTTGTTGAGTTTTGCATCTGTTTTTAGTGTTTTCATCACGTTTTTGTGGTGTTTTCATCTTTTTTTAGTCATTTTTGTGGTGTCTTGCGTTTGTTTTTAGTCGTTTCATCACGTTTTTGTGGTGTGTTTCGTCTGTTTATAGATGTTTTATCACGTTTTTGTGGTGTTTTCTTCCGTTTTTAGTCGTTTCATCACGTTTTTGTGGTGTTTTCATCTGTTCTTAGTCGTTTCATAATGTTTTTGTGGAGTTTTGCGTCTGTTTTTAGTCGTTTTGTCATGTTTTTGGGGAGTCTTGGTCTTTTTTTAGTAGTTTTGTCAGGTTTTTTGGTGTTTACATCTGATTTTAGTCGTTTCATCCCGTTTTTGTGGTGTGTTTTGTCTGTTTTTTAGTTGTTTTATCAAGTTTTTGTGGTGTGTTTCGTCTGTTTTCAGTTGTTTTATCACGTTTTTGTGGTGTTTTCATCTGTTTTTAGTCGTTTCATCACGTCTTTGTTGAGTTTTGCATCTGTTTTTAGTGGTTTCATCACGTTTTTGTGGTGTTTTCATCTTTTTTTAGTCATTTTTGTGGTGTCTTGCGTTTGTTTTAAGTCGTTTCATCACGTTTTTGTGGTGTGTTTCGTCTGTTTATAGATGTTTTATCACGTTTTTGTTGTGTTTTCATCCGTTTTTAGTCTTTTCATAATGTTTTTGTGGAGTTTTGCGTCTGTTTTTAGTCGTTTTGTCATGTTTTTGTGGAATCTTGGTCTTTTTTTAGTAGTTTTGTCGGGTTTTATTGGTGTTTACATCTGATTTTAGTCGTTTCATCACGTTTTTGTGGTGTGTTTCTTCTGTTTTTTAGTTGTTTTATCACGTTTTTGTGGTGTTTTCATCTGTTTTTAGTCGGTTCATCACGTTTTTGTGGTGTTTTCGTCTGTTTTTAGTAATTCCATCACGTTTTGGTGATGTTTTCGTCTGTTTTTAGTTGTTTTTTTGTCATGTTTTTTGGTGTTTTTATCTGTTTGGAGGCGTTTCATCACGTTTCTGTGGTGTTTTCATCCGTTTTTAGTCGTTTTTGTGGTGTCTTTCCTTTGTTATTAGTTGTTTCATCACGTTTTTGTGGTGTTTTCATCTGTTTTAAGTCTTTTCATCACGTTTTTGTGGTGTCTTGCGTCTGTTTTTAGTCGTTTCATCATGTTTTTGTGGTGTGTTTCCTCTGTTTTTAGTTGTTTTATCATATTTTTGTGGTGTTTTCATCTGTTTTTAGTTGTTTTTTAACGTTTTTGTGGTGTTTTCATCTGTTTTTAGTCGTTTTTGTCACCTTTTTGTGGTGTTTTCATCCGTTTTAGTCGTTTTTTCATGTTTTTGTGGTGTTTTCGTCTGTTTTTAGTCGTTTCATCACGTTTTTGTGGTGTTTTCATCTGTTCTTAGTCGTTTCATAATGTTTTTGTGGAGTTTTGCGTCTGTTTTTAGTCGTTTTGTCATGTTTTTGTGGAGTCTTGGTCTTTTTTTAGTAGTTTTGTCAGGTTTTTTGGTGTTTACATCTGATTTTAGTCGTTTCATCCCGTTTTTGTGGTGTGTTTTGTCTGTTTTTTAGTTGTTTTATCAAGTTGTTGTGGTGTGTTTCGTCTGTTTTTAGTTGTTTTATCACGTTTTTGTGGTGTTTTCATCTGTTTTTAGTCGTTTCATCACGTCTTTGTTGAGTTTTGCATCTGTTTTTAGTGTTTTCATCACGTTTTTGTGGTGTTTTCATCTTTTTTTAGTCATTTTTGTGGTGTCTTGCGTTTGTTTTTAGTCGTTTCATCACGTTTTTGTGGTGTGTTTCGTCTGTTTATAGATGTTTTATCACGTTTTTGTGGTGTTTTCTTCCGTTTTTAGTCGTTTCATCACGTTTTTGTGGTGTTTTCATCTGTTCTTAGTCGTTTCATAATGTTTTTGTGGAGTTTTGCGTCTGTTTTTAGTCGTTTTGTCATGTTTTTGGGGAGTCTTGGTCTTTTTTTAGTAGTTTTGTCAGGTTTTTTGGTGTTTACATCTGATTTTAGTCGTTTCATCCCGTTTTTGTGGTGTGTTTTGTCTGTTTTTTAGTTGTTTTATCAAGTTTTTGTGGTGTGTTTCGTCTGTTTTCAGTTGTTTTATCACGTTTTTGTGGTGTTTTCATCTGTTTTTAGTCGTTTCATCACGTTTTTGTTGAGTTTTGCATCTGTTTTTAGTGGTTTCATCTGTTTTGAGGCGTTTCATCACGTTTCTGTGGTGTTTTCATCTGTTTTAGTCGTTTTTGTAGTGTCTTGCGTCTGTTTTTAGTTGTTTCATCACGTTTTTGTGGCGTTTTCATCTGTTTTAAGTCGTTTCACCACGTTTTTGTGGTGTTTTCATCTGTTTTTAGTCGTTTTTGTGGTGTCTTGGTCTTTTTTTAGTAGTTTTGTCGGGTTTTATTGGTGTTTACATCTGATTTAAGTCGTTTCATCACGTTTTTGTGGTGTGTTTCTTCTGTTTTTTAGTTGTTTTATCACGTTTTTGTGGAATCTTGGTCTTTTTTTAGTAGTTTTGTCGGGTTTTATTGGTGTTTACATCTGATTTTAGTCGTTTCATCACGTTTTTGTGGTGTGTTTCTTCTGTTTTTTAGTTGTTTTATCACGTTTTTGTGGTGTTTTCATCTGTTTTTAGTCGTTTTTGTGGTGTCTTGCGTCTGTTTTTAGTCGTTTCATCACGTTTTTGTGGTGTGTTTCGTATGTTTATAGATGTTTTATCACGTTTTTGTTGTGTTTTCATCCGTTTTTAGTCTTTTCATATGTTTTTGTGGAGTTTTGCGTCTGTTTTTAGTCGTTTTGTCATGTTTTTGTGGAATCTTGGTCTTTTTTTAGTAGTTTTGTCGGGTTTTATTGGTGTTTACATCTGATTTTAGTCGTTTCATCACGTTTTTGTGGTGTGTTTCTTCTGTTTTTTAGTTGTTTTATCACGTTTTTGTGGTGTTTTCATCTGTTTTAATTCGTTTCATCACGATTTTGTGGAGTTTTGCGTCTGTTTTTAGTCATTTTGTCATGTTTTTGTTGAGCTTTCCGTCTGTTTTTAGTTGTTTCATCACGTTTTTGTTGAGTTTTGCATTTGTTTTTAGTTGTTTCATCACGTTTTTATGGTGTGTTTCGTCTGTTTATAGTTGTTTTATCACGTTTTTGTGGTGTTTTCATCTGTTTTTAGTCGTTTTTGTCACGTCTTTTGTGGTGTTTTCATCTGTTTTTAGTCATTTCATCATGTTTTTCTGGAGTTTTGCGTCTGTTTTTAGTTGTTTTGTCATGTTCTTGTGGTGTTTTTATCTGTTTTTAGTCGTTTTGTCAGATTTTTGTGGTGTTTTCATCCGTTTTTAGTCGGTTCATCACGTTTTTGTGGTGTTTTCGTCTGTTTTTAGTAATTTCATCACGTTTTGGTGATGTTTTCGTCTGTTTTTAGTTGTTTTTTTGTCATGTTTTTTGGTGTTTTCATCTGTTTGGAGGCGTTTCATCACGTTTCTGTGGTGTTTTCATCCGTTTTTAGTCGTTTTTGTGGTGTCTTTCCTTTGTTATTAGTTGTTTCATCACGTTTTTGTGGTGTTTTCATCTGTTTTAAGTCTTTTCATCACGTTTTAGTGGTGTCTTGCGTCTGTTTTTATTCGTTTCATCATGTTTTTGTGGTGTGTTTCCTCTGTTTTTAGTTGTTTTATCATATTTTTGTGGTGTTTTCATCTGTTTTTAGTCGTTTTTTAACGTTTTTGTGGTGTTTTCATCTGTTTTTAGTCGTTTTTGTCACCTTTTTGTGGTGTTTTCATCCGTTTTAGTCGTTTTTTCATGTTTTTGTGGTGTTTTCGTCTGTTTTTAGTCGTTTCATCACGTTTTTGTGGTGTTTTCATCTGTTCTTAGTCGTTTCATAATGTTTTTGTGGAGTTTTGCGTCTGTTTTTAGTCGTTTTGTCATGTTTTTGTGGAGTCTTGGTCTTTTTTTAGTAGTTTTGTCAGGTTTTTTGGTGTTTACATCTGATTTTAGTCGTTTCATCCCGTTTTTGTGGTGTGTTTTGTCTGTTTTTTTGTTGTTTTATCAAGTTTTTGTGGTGTGTTTCGTCTGTTTTCAGTTGTTTTATCACGTTTTTGTGGTGTTTTCATCTGTTTTTAGTCGTTTCATCACGTCTTTGTTGAGTTTTGCATCTGTTTTTAGTGGTTTCATCACGTTTTTGTGGTGTTTTCATCTTTTTTTAGTCATTTTTGTGGTGTCTTGCGTTTGTTTTTAGTCGTTTCATCACGTTTTTGTGGTGTGTTTCGTCTGTTTATAGATGTTTTATCACGTTTTTGTTGTGTTTTCATCCGTTTTTAGTCTTTTCATAATGTTTTTGTGGAGTTTTGCGTCTGTTTTTAGTCGTTTTGTCATGTTTTTGTGGAATCTTGGTCTTTTTTTAGTAGTTTTGTCGGGTTTTATTGGTGTTTACATCTGATTTTAGTCGTTTCATCACGTTTTTGTGGTGTGTTTCTTCTGTTTTTTAGTTGTTTTATCACGTTTTTGTGGTGTTTTCATCTGTTTTTAGTCGGTTCATCACGTTTTTGTGGTGTTTTCGTCTGTTTTTAGTAATTCCATCACGTTTTGGTGATGTTTTCGTCTGTTTTTAGTTGTTTTTTTGTCATGTTTTTTGGTGTTTTTATCTGTTTGGAGGCGTTTCATCACGTTTCTGTGGTGTTTTCATCCGTTTTTAGTCGTTTTTGTGGTGTCTTTCCTTTGTTATTAGTTGTTTCATCACGTTTTTGTGGTGTTTTCATCTGTTTTAAGTCTTTTCATCACGTTTTTGTGGTGTCTTGCGTCTGTTTTTAGTCGTTTCATCATGTTTTTGTGGTGTGTTTCCTCTGTTTTTAGTTGTTTTATCATATTTTTGTGGTGTTTTCATCTGTTTTTAGTCGTTTTTTAACGTTTTTGTGGTGTTTTCATCTGTTTTTAGTCGTTTTTGTCACCTTTTTGTGGTGTTTTCATCCGTTTTAGTCGTTTTTTCATGTTTTTGTGGTGTTTTCGTCTGTTTTTAGTCGTTTCATCACGTTTTTGTGGTGTTTTCATCTGTTCTTAGTCGTTTCATAATGTTTTTGTGGAGTTTTGCGTCTGTTTTTAGTCGTTTTGTCATGTTTTTGTGGAGTCTTGGTCTTTTTTTAGTAGTTTTGTCAGGTTTTTTGGTGTTTACATCTGATTTTAGTCGTTTCATCCCGTTTTTGTGGTGTGTTTTGTCTGTTTTTTAGTTGTTTTATCAAGTTGTTGTGGTGTGTTTCGTCTGTTTTTAGTTGTTTTATCACGTTTTTGTGGTGTTTTCATCTGTTTTTAGTCGTTTCATCACGTCTTTGTTGAGTTTTGCATCTGTTTTTAGTGTTTTCATCACGTTTTTGTGGTGTTTTCATCTTTTTTTAGTCATTTTTGTGGTGTCTTGCGTTTGTTTTTAGTCGTTTCATCACGTTTTTGTGGTGTGTTTCGTCTGTTTATAGATGTTTTATCACGTTTTTGTGGTGTTTTCTTCCGTTTTTAGTCGTTTCATCACGTTTTTGTGGTGTTTTCATCTGTTCTTAGTCGTTTCATAATGTTTTTGTGGAGTTTTGCGTCTGTTTTTAGTCGTTTTGTCATGTTTTTGGGGAGTCTTGGTCTTTTTTTAGTAGTTTTGTCAGGTTTTTTGGTGTTTACATCTGATTTTAGTCGTTTCATCCCGTTTTTGTGGTGTGTTTTGTCTGTTTTTTAGTTGTTTTATCAAGTTTTTGTGGTGTGTTTCGTCTGTTTTCAGTTGTTTTATCACGTTTTTGTGGTGTTTTCATCTGTTTTTAGTCGTTTCATCACGTTTTTGTTGAGTTTTGCATCTGTTTTTAGTGGTTTCATCTGTTTTGAGGCGTTTCATCACGTTTCTGTGGTGTTTTCATCTGTTTTAGTCGTTTTTGTAGTGTCTTGCGTCTGTTTTTAGTTGTTTCATCACGTTTTTGTGGCGTTTTCATCTGTTTTAAGTCGTTTCACCACGTTTTTGTGGTGTTTTCATCTGTTTTTAGTCGTTTTTGTGGTGTCTTGGTCTTTTTTTAGTAGTTTTGTCGGGTTTTATTGGTGTTTACATCTGATTTAAGTCGTTTCATCACGTTTTTGTGGTGTGTTTCTTCTGTTTTTTAGTTGTTTTATCACGTTTTTGTGGAATCTTGGTCTTTTTTTAGTAGTTTTGTCGGGTTTTATTGGTGTTTACATCTGATTTTAGTCGTTTCATCACGTTTTTGTGGTGTGTTTCTTCTGTTTTTTAGTTGTTTTATCACGTTTTTGTGGTGTTTTCATCTGTTTTTAGTCGTTTTTGTGGTGTCTTGCGTTTGTTTTTTGTCGTTTCATCACGTTTTTATGGTGTGTTTCGTCTGTTTTTAGTTGTTTCATCACGTTTTTGTGGCGTTTTCATCTGTTTTAAGTCGTTTCACCACGTTTTTGTGGTGTTTTCATCTGTTTTTAGTCGTTTTTGTGGTGTCTTGGTCTTTTTTTAGTAGTTTTGTCGGGTTTTATTGGTGTTTACATCTGATTTAAGTCGTTTCATCACGTTTTTGTGGTGTGTTTCTTCTGTTTTTTAGTTGTTTTATCACGTTTTTGTGGAATCTTGGTCTTTTTTTAGTAGTTTTGTCGGGTTTTATTGGTGTTTACATCTGATTTTAGTCGTTTCATCACGTTTTTGTGGTGTGTTTCTTCTGTTTTTTAGTTGTTTTATCACGTTTTTGTGGTGTTTTCATCTGTTTTTAGTCGTTTTTGTGGTGTCTTGCGTTTGTTTTTTGTCGTTTCATCACGTTTTTATGGTGTGTTTCGTCTGTTTATAGTTGTTTTATCACGTTTTTGTGGTGTTTTCATCCGTTTTTAGTCGTTTTTGTCACGTCTTTTGTGGTGTTTTCATCTGTTTTTAGTCATTTCATCATGTTTTTCTGGAGTTTTGCGTCTGTTTTTAGTTGTTTTGTCATGTTCTTGTGGTGTTTTTATCTGTTTTTAGTCGTTTTGTCAGATTTTTGTGGTGTTTTCATCCGTTTTTAGTCGGTTCATCACGTTTTTGTGGTGTTTTCGTCTGTTTTTAGTAATTTCATCACGTTTTGGTGATGTTTTCGTCTGTTTTTAGTTGTTTTTTTGTCATGTTTTTTGGTGTTTTCATCTGTTTGGAGGCGTTTCATCACGTTTCTGTGGTGTTTTCATCCGTTTTTAGTCGTTTTTGTGGTGTCTTGCCTTTGTTATTAGTTGTTTCATCACGTTTTTGTGGTGTTTTCATCTGTTTTAAGTCTTTTCATCACGTTTTTGTGGTGTTTTCATCTGTTTTTAGTCGTTTTTGTGGTGTCTTGCGTCTGTTTTTAGTCGTTTCATCATGTTTTTGTGGTGTGTTTCCTCTGTTTTTAGTTGTTTTATCATATTTTTGTGGTGTTTTCATCTGTTTTTAGTCGTTTTTTAACGTTTTTGTGGTGTTTTCATCTGTTTTTAGTCGTTTTTGTCACCTTTTTGTGGTGTTTTCATCCGTTTTAGTCGTTTTTTCATGTTTTTGTGGTGTTTTCGTCTGTTTTTAGTCGTTTCATCACGTTCTTGTGGTGTTTTCATCTGTTCTTAGTCGGTTCATAATGTTTTTGTGGAGTTTTGCGTCTGTTTTTAGTCGTTTTGTCATGTTTTTGTGGAGTCTTGGTCTTTGTTTAGTAGTTTTGTCAGGTTTTTTGGTGTTTACATCTGATTTTAGTCGTTTCATCACGTTTCTGTGGTGTTTTCATCTGTTTTAATCGTTTTTGTAGTGTCTTGCGTCTGTTTTTAGTTGTTTCATCACGTTTTTGTGGCGTTTTCATCTGTTTTAAGTCGTTTCACCACGTTTTTGTGGTGTTTTCATCTGTTTTTAGTCGTTTTTGTGGTGTCTTGCGTCGGTTTTTAGTCGTTTCATCACGTTTTTGTGGTGTGTTTCGTCTGTTTTTAGTTGTTTTATCATATATTTGTGGTGTTTTCATCTTTTTTTAGTCGTTTTTTCACGTTTTTGTGGTGTTTTCATCTGCTTTTAGTCGTTTTTGTCACCTTTTCGAGGTGTTCTATTCCGTTTTTATTTATTTTTTCATGTTTTTGTGGTGTTTTTGTCTGTTTTTAGTCGTTTCATCACGTTTTTGTGGTGTTTTCATCTGTTTTTAGTCGTTTCATAATGTTTTTGTGGAGTGTTGCGTCTGTTTTTAGTCGTTTTGTCATGTTTTTGTGGAGTCTTGGTCTGTTTTTAGTAGTTTTGCCAGTTCTGTTGGTGTTTACATCTGATTTTAGTCGTTTCATCACGATTTTGTGGTGTGTTTCGTCTTTTTTTTAGCTGTTTTATCAAGTTTTTGTGGTGTTTTCATCTGTTTTTAGTTGTTTTATCATGTTTTTGTGGTGTTTTCATCTGTTTTTAGTCGTTTCATCACGTTTTTGTTGAGTTTTGCATCTGTTTTTAGTGGTTTCATCTGTTTTGAGGCGTTTCATCACGTTTCTGTGGTGTTTTCATCTGTTTTAGTCGTTTTTGTAGTGTCTTGCGTCTGTTTTTAGTTGTTTCATCACGTTTTTGTGGCGTTTTCTTCTGTTTTAAGTCGTTTCATCACGTTTTTGTGGTGTGTTTCTTCTGTTTTTTAGTTGTTTTATCACGTTTTTGTGGAATCTTGGTCTTTTTTTAGTAGTTTTGTCGGGTTTTATTGGTGTTTACATCTGATTTTAGTCGTTTCATCACGTTTTTGTGGTGTGTTTCTTCTGTTTTTTAGTTGTTTTATCACGTTTTTGTGGTGTTTTCATCTGTTTTTAGTCGTTTTTGTGGTGTCTTGCGTTTGTTTTTTGTCGTTTCATCACGTTTTTATGGTGTGTTTCGTCTGTTTATAGTTGTTTTATCACGTTTTTGTGGTGTTTTCATCCGTTTTTAGTCGTTTTTGTCACGTCTTTTGTGGTGTTTTCATCTGTTTTTAGTCATTTCATCATGTTTTTCTGGAGTTTTGCGTCTGTTTTTAGTTGTTTTGTCATGTTCTTGTGGTGTTTTTATCTGTTTTTAGTCGTTTTGTCAGATTTTTGTGGTGTTTTCATCCGTTTTTAGTCGGTTCATCACGTTTTTGTGGTGTTTTCGTCTGTTTTTAGTAATTTCATCACGTTTTGGTGATGTTTTCGTCTGTTTTTAGTTGTTTTTTTGTCATGTTTTTTGGTGTTTTCATCTGTTTGGAGGCGTTTCATCACGTTTCTGTGGTGTTTTCATCCGTTTTTAGTCGTTTTTGTGGTGTCTTGCCTTTGTTATTAGTTGTTTCATCACGTTTTTGTGGTGTTTTCATCTGTTTTAAGTCTTTTCATCACGTTTTTGTGGTGTTTTCATCTGTTTTTAGTCGTTTTTGTGGTGTCTTGCGTCTGTTTTTAGTCGTTTCATCATGTTTTTGTGGTGTGTTTCCTCTGTTTTTAGTTGTTTTATCATATTTTTGTGGTGTTTTCATCTGTTTTTAGTCGTTTTTTAACGTTTTTGTGGTGTTTTCATCTGTTTTTAGTCATTTTTGTCACCTTTTAGTGGTGTTTTCATCCGTTTTAGTCGTTTTTTCATGTTTTTGTGGTGTTTTCGTCTGTTTTTAGTCGTTTCATCACGTTTTTGTGGTGTTTTCATCTGTTCTTAGTCGTTTCATAATGTTTTTGTGGAGTTTTGCGTCTGTTTTTAGTCGTTTTGTCATGTTTTTGTCGAGTCTTGGTCTTTTTTTAGTAGTTTTGTCAGGTTTTTTGGTGTTTACATCTGATTTTAGTCGTTTCATCACGTTTCTGTGGTGTTTTCATCTGTTTTAGTCGTTTTTGTAGTGTCTTGCGTCTGTTTTTAGTTGTTTCATCACGTTTTTGTGGCGTTTTCATCTGTTTTAAGTCGTTTCACCACGTTTTTGTGGTGTTTTCATCTGTTTTTAGTCGTTTTTGTGGTGTCTTGCGTCGGTTTTTAGTCGTTTCATCACGTTTTTGTGGTGTGTTTCGTCTGTTTTTAGTTGTTTTATCACATTTTTGTGGTGTTTTTATCTTTTTTTAGTCGTTTTTTCACGTTTTTGTGGTGTTTTCATCTGCTTTTAGTCGTTTTTGTCACCTTTTCGAGGTGTTCTCATCCGTTTTTATTTATTTTTTCATGTTTTTGTCTGTTTTTGTCTGTTTTTAGTCGTTTCATCACGTTTTTGTGGTGTTTTCATCTGTTTTTAGTCGTTTCATAATGTTTTTGTGGAGTGTTGCGTCTGTTTTTAGTCGTTTTGTCATGTTTTTGTGGAGTCTTGGTCTGTTTTTAGTAGTTTTGCCAGTTCTGTTGGTGTTTACATCTGATTTTAGTCGTTTCATCACGATTTTGTGGTGTGTTTCGTCTTTTTTTTAGCTGTTTTATCAAGTTTTTGTGGTGTTTTCATCTGTTTTTAGTGATTTCATCACGATTTTGTGGAGTTTTGCGTTTGTTTTTAGTCGTTTTGTCATGTTTTTGTTGAGCTTTCCGTCTGTTTTTAGTCGTTTCCTCACGTTTTTGTGGTGTTTTCATTTGTTTTAAGTCGGTTCAAAACATTTTAGTGGTATTTTAATCAGTTTTTAGTTGTTTTTGTGGTGTCTTGCGTCTGTTTTTAGTCGTTTCATCACATTTTTGTGGTGTTTTCGTCTGTTTTTAATTGTTTTATCATTTTTTAGTGGTGTTTTGATCTTTTTTTAGTGTATTCATCAAGTTTTTGTGGTGTTTTCGTCTGTTTTTAGTCGTTTTATCACGTTTTTGTGGTGTTTTTATCTGTTTTAAGTCGTTTCATAATGTTTTTGTGGAGTTTTGCGTCTGTTTTTAGTTGTTTTGTCATGTTTTTTTGGTGTTGTCTGTTTATAATCATTTTGTCACGTTTTAGTGGTGTCTTGCGTCATTTTTAGGCCGTTTCATCACATATTTGTGGTGTTTTCGTGTGTTTTTTGTCGTATCATCACGTTTTTGTGGTGTTTTCGTCTGTTTTTAGATCTTTTGTCATGTTTTTGTGGTGTTTTCATCTGTTTTAGGCGTTTCATCACGTTTTTGCGCTGTTTTCATCTGTTTTGAGTCTTTTTGTCACATTTTTGTGGTGTCTTGCGTCTGTTTTTGGTCGTTTCATCACGTTTTTGTGGTGTGTTTCGTCTGTTTTTAGTTGTTTTATCACGTTTTTGTGGTGTTTTCATCTGTCTTTAGTCGTTTCATTACGTTTTTGTTGAGTTTTGCATCTGTTTTTAGTTGTTTCATCACGTTTTTGTGGTGTTTTCATCTGTTTTTAGTCGTTTTTGTGGTGTCTTGCGTTTGTTTCTTGTCGTTTCATCACGTTTTTGTGGTGTGTTTCGTCTGTTTATAGTTGTTTTATCACGTTTTTGTGGTGTTTTCATCCGTTTTTAGACGTTTTTGTCACGTTTTTGTGGTGTTTTCATCTGTTTTTAGTCGTTTCATCATGTTTTCTGGAGTTTTGCGTCTGTTTTTAGTTGTTTTGTCATGTTATTTAGTCGTTTTGTAACATTTTTGCGGTGTTTTCATCTGTTTTAATTCGGTTCATCACGTTGTTGTGGTGTTTTCGTCTGTTTTTAGTCATTTCATCACGTTTTTGTGACATTTTTGTGATGTTTTCGTCTGTTTTTAGTTGTTTTTTTGTCATGTTTTTTAGTGTTTTCATCTGTTTTGAGGCGTTTCATCACGTTTCTGTGGTGTTTTCATCTGTTTTTAGTCGTTTTTGTAGTGTCTTTAGTATGTTTTTAGTTGTTTCATCACGTTTTTGTGGTGTTTTCATCTGTTTTTGGTCGTTTCATCACGTTTTTGTGGTGTGTTTCGTCTGTTTTTAGTTGTTTTATCACGTTTTTGTGGTGTTTTCATCTGTTTTTAGTCGTTTCATCACGTTTTTGTTGAGTTTTGCATCTCTTTTTAGTCATTTCATCATGTTTTTCTGGAGTTTTTAGTCGTTTTGTAACATTTTTGTGTTGTTTTCATCTGTTTATGTCGGTTCATCACGTTTTTGTGTTGTTTTCGTCTGTTTTTAGTAGTTTTTTTGTCATGTTTTTTACTGTTTTAATCTGTTTTGAGGCATTTCATCACGTTTCTGTGGTGTTTTCATCTGTTTTAAGTCGTTTCATCACGTTTTTGTGGTGTTTTCATCTGTTTTTAGTCGTTTTTGTGGTGTCTTGCGTCTGTTTTTAGCCGTTTCATCACGTTTTTGTGGTGTGTTTCGTCTGTTTATAGTTGTTTTATCACGTTTTTGTGGTGTTTTCATCTGTTTCTAGTCATTTTTGTCATGTTTTTGTGGTGTTTTCATCTGTTTTAAGTCGTTTCATCATATTTGTGGTGTTTTCGTCTGTTGTTAGTCGTTTCATCATGTTTTTCTGGAGTTTTCCGTCTGTTTTTAGTTGTTTTGTCATGTTCTTGTGGTGTTTTCGTCTGTTTTTAGTCGTTTTGTCACATTTTTGTGGTGTTTTTCATCTGTTTTAAGTCGGTTCATCACGTTTTGTGGTGTTTTCGTCTGTTTTTTAGTAATTTCATCACGTTTTTGTGATGTTATCGTCTGTTTTTAGTTCTTTTTTTGTCATGTTTTTTAGTGTTCTCATCTGTTTTTAGTTGTTTCATCACGTTTTTGTGGCGTTTTCATCTGTTTTTGGTCGTTTCATCACGTTTTTGTGGTGTTTTCATCTGTTTTTAGTCGTTTTTGTGGTGTCTTTCGTCTGTTTTTAGTCTTTTCATAACGTTTTTGTGGTGTGTTACGTCTGTTTTTAGTTGTTTTATCATATTTTAGTGGTGTTTTTATCTGTTTTTAGTCGTTTTTTCACGTTTTTGTGGTGTTTTCATCTGTTTTTAGTCCTTTTTGTCACCTTTTCGAGTGTTTTCATCCGATTTTAGTCTTTGTGTCATGTTTTTGTGGTGTTTTCGTCTGTTTTTAGTCGTTTCATAATGTTTTTGTGGAGTTTTGTGTCTGTTTTTAGTCGTTTTGTCATGCTTTTGTGGTGTTTTCTGTTTTTAATCATTTTGTCACGTTTTAGTGGTGTCTTGCGTCAATTTTAAGTTGTTTCATCACATATTTGTGGTGTTTTTGTGTGTTTTTAGTCGTCTCATCACGTTTTTGTGGTGTTTTCGTCTGTTTTTAGTTGTTTTGTCATGTTTTTGTAGTGTTTTCATCTGTTTTGAGGCGTTTCATCACGTTTCTGTGGTGTTTTCATCTGTTTTTAGTCGTTTTTGTGGTGTCTTGCGTCTGTTTATAGTTGTTCTATCACGTTTTGTGGTGTTTTCATCCGTTTTTAGTCGTTTTTGTCACGTTTTTGTGGTGTTTTGATCTGTTTTTAGTCATTTCATCATGTTTTTTTCTGGAGTTTTGCGTCTGTTTTTAGTTGTTTTGTCATGTTCTTGTGGTGTTTTCGTCTGTTTTTAGTCGTTTTGTCACATTTTTGTGGTCTTTTCATCTGTTTTAATTCGGTTCATCACGTTTTAGTGGTGTCTTGCGTCATTTTTAAGTCGTTTCATCACATATTTGTGGTGTTTTCGTGTGTTTTTAGTCGTTTCATCACGTTTTTGTGGTGTTTTCGTCTGTTTTTAGTAATTTCATCACGTTCTTGTGGTGTTTTGTCTGTTTTTAGTCGTTTTGTAACATTTTTGTGGTGTTTTCATCTGTTTTAAGTCGTTTCATCACGTTTTTGTGGTGTGTTTCGTCTGTTTTTAGTTGTTTTATCACGTTTTTGTGGTGTTTTCATCTGACTTTAGTCGTTTCATTACGTTTTTGTTGAGTTTTGCATCTGTTTTTAGTTGTTTCATCACGTTTTTGTGGTGTTTTCATCTGTTTTAAGTCGTTTTTGTGGTGTCTTGCGTTTGTTTCTTGTCGTTTCATCACGTTTTTGTGGTGTGTTTCGTCTGTTTATAGTTGTTTTATCACGTTTTTGTGGTGTTTTCATCCGTTTTTAGACGTTTTTGTCACGTTTTTGTGGTGTTTTCATCTGTTTTTAGTCGTTTCATCATGTTTTCTGGAGTTTTGCGTCTGTTTTTAGTTGTTTTGTCATGTTCTTTAGTCGTTATGTAACATTTTTGCGGTGTTTTCATCTGTTTTAATTCGGTTCATCACGTTGTTGTGGTGTTTTCGTCTGTTTTTAGTCATTTCATCACGTTTTTGTGACGTTTTTGTGATGTTTTTGTCTGTTTTTAGTTGTTTTTTTGTCATGTTTTTTAGTGTTTTCATCTGTTTTGAGGCGTTTCATCACGTTTCTGTGGTGTTTTCATCTGTTTTTAGTCGTTTTTGTAGTGTCTTTAGTATGTTTTTAGTTGTTTCATCACGTTTTTGTGGTGTTTTCAAAAGGAGGAACAAAAGCTCGCTGGAGGAGTTTCCATCTCTCAACAGTCCCCCGTCATCTCTACAGTGTCTTCAAAGTGGTTGAAGAATATTTTAGTCTATATTTTTAATACCTTTTGTGGTGTCTTGCGTCTGTTTTTAGCCGTTTCATCACGTTTTTGTGGTGTGTTTCGTCTGTTTATAGTTGTTTTATCACGTTTTTGTGGTGTTTTCATCTGTTTCTAGTCATTTTTGTCATGTTTTTGTGGTGTTTTCATCTGTTTTATGTCGTTTCATCATATTTGTGGTGTTTTCGTCCGTTGTTAGTCGTTTCATCACGTTTTTGTTGAGTTTTGCATCTGTTTTTAGTTGTTTCATCACGTTTTTGTGGTGTTTTCATCTGTTTTTAGTCATTTTTGCGGTGTCTTGCGTTTGTTTTTAGTCGTTTCATCACATTTTTGTGGTGTGTTTCGTCTGTTTATAGTTGTTTTATCACGTTTTTGTGGTGTTTTCATCTGTTTTTAGTCATTTCATCATGTTTTTCTGGAGTTTTCCGTCTGTTTTTAGTTGTTTTGTCATGTTCTTGTGGTGTTTTCGTCTGTTTTTAGTCGTTTTGTCACATTTTTGTGGTTTTTTTTCATCTGTTTTAAGTCGGTTCATCACGTTTTGTGGTGTTTTCGTCTGTTTTTTAGTAATTTCATCACGTTTTTGTGATGTTATCGTCTGTTTTTAGTTCTTTTTTTGTCATGTTTTTTAGTGTTCTCAGCTGTTTTTAGTTGTTTCATCACGTTTTTGTGGCGTTTTCATCTGTTTTTGGTCGTTTCATCACGTTTCTGTGGTGTTTTCATCTGTTTTAAGTCGTTTCATCACGTTTTTGTGGTGTTTTCATCTGTTTTTAGTCGTTTTTGTGGTGTCTTGCGTCTGTTTTTAGCCGTTTCATCACGTTTTTGTGGTGTGTTTCGTCTGTTTATAGTTGTTTTATCACGTTTTTGTGGTGTTTTCATCTGTTTCTAGTCATTTTTGTCATGTTTTTGTGGTGTTTTCATCTGTTTTATGTCGTTTCATCATATTTGTGGTGTTTTCGTCCGTTGTTAGTCGTTTCATCACGTTTTTGTGATGTTATCGTCTGTTTTTAGTTCTTTTTTTGTCATGTTTTTTAGTGTTCTCAGCTGTTTTTAGTTGTTTCATCACGTTTTTGTGGCGTTTTCATCTGTTTTTGGTCGTTTCATCACGTTTTTGTGGTGTTTTCATCTGTTTTTAGTCGTTTCATCACGTTTTTGTGGTGTTTTCATCTGTTTTTAGTCGTTTTTGTGGTGTCTTGCGTCTGTTTTTAGCCGTTTCATCACGTTTTTGTGGTGTGTTTCGTCTGTTTATAGTTGTTTTATCACGTTTTTGTGGTGTTTTCATCTGTTTCTAGTCATTTTTGTCATGTTTTTGTGGTGTTTTCATCTGTTTTATGTCGTTTCATCATATTTGTGGTGTTTTCGTCCGTTGTTAGTCGTTTCATCACGTTTTTGTTGAGTTTTGCATCTGTTTTTAGTTGTTTCATCACGTTTTTGTGGTGTTTTCATCTGTTTTTAGTCATTTTTGCGGTGTCTTGCGTTTGTTTTTAGTCGTTTCATCACATTTTTGTGGTGTGTTTCGTCTGTTTATAGTTGTTTTATCACGTTTTTGTGGTGTTTTCATCTGTTTTTAGTCATTTCATCATGTTTTTCTGGAGTTTTCCGTCTGTTTTTAGTTGTTTTGTCATGTTCTTGTGGTGTTTTCGTCTGTTTTTAGTCGTTTTGTCACATTTTTGTGGTTTTTTTTCATCTGTTTTAAGTCGGTTCATCACGTTTTGTGGTGTTTTCGTCTGTTTTTTAGTAATTTCATCACGTTTTTGTGATGTTATCGTCTGTTTTTAGTTCTTTTTTTGTCATGTTTTTTAGTGTTCTCAGCTGTTTTTAGTTGTTTCATCACGTTTTTGTGGCGTTTTCATCTGTTTTTGGTCGTTTCATCACGTTTCTGTGGTGTTTTCATCTGTTTTAAGTCGTTTCATCACGTTTTTGTGGTGTTTTCATCTGTTTTTAGTCGTTTTTGTGGTGTCTTGCGTCTGTTTTTAGCCGTTTCATCACGTTTTTGTGGTGTGTTTCGTCTGTTTATAGTTGTTTTATCACGTTTTTGTGGTGTTTTCATCTGTTTCTAGTCATTTTTGTCATGTTTTTGTGGTGTTTTCATCTGTTTTATGTCGTTTCATCATATTTGTGGTGTTTTCGTCCGTTGTTAGTCGTTTCATCACGTTTTTGTTGAGTTTTGCATCTGTTTTTAGTTGTTTCATCACGTTTTTGTGGTGTTTTCATCTGTTTTTAGTCATTTTTGCGGTGTCTTGCGTTTGTTTTTAGTCGTTTCATCACATTTTTGTGGTGTGTTTCGTCTGTTTATAGTTGTTTTATCACGTTTTTGTGGTGTTTTCATCTGTTTTTAGTCATTTCATCATGTTTTTCTGGAGTTTTCCGTCTGTTTTTAGTTGTTTTGTCATGTTCTTGTGGTGTTTTCGTCTGTTTTTAGTCGTTTTGTCACATTTTTGTGGTTTTTTTTCATCTGTTTTAAGACGGTTCATCACGTTTTGTGGTGTTTTCGTCTGTTTTTTAGTAATTTCATCACGTTTTTGTGATGTTATCGTCTGTTTTTAGTTCTTTTTTTGTCATGTTTTTTAGTGTTCTCAGCTGTTTTTAGTTGTTTCATCACGTTTTTGTGGCGTTTTCATCTGTTTTTGGTCGTTTCATCACGTTTTTGTGGTGTTTTCATCTGTTTTTAGTCGTTTTTGTGGTGTATTTCGTCTGTTTTTAGTCGTTTCATAACGTTTTTGTGGTGTGTTTCGTCTGTTTTTGGTTGTTTTATCATATTTTAGTGGTGTTTTTATCTATTTTTAGTCGTTTTTTCACGTTTTTGTGGTGTTTTCATCTGTTTTTAGTCCTTTTTGTCACCTTTTCGAGTGTTTTCATCCGATTTTAGTCTTTGTGTCATGTTTTTGTGGTGTTTTCGTCTGTTTTTAGTCGGTTCAATACGTTTTTGTTGTGTTTTCATCTTTTTTAAGTCGTTTCATAATGTTTTTGTGGAGTTTTGTGTCTGTTTTTAGTCGTTTTGTCATGTTTTTGTGGTGTTTTCTGTTTTTAATCATTTTGTCACGTTTTAGTGGTGTCTTGCGTCAATTTTAAGTTGTTTCATCACATATTTGTGGTGTTTTCGTGTGTTTTTAGTCGTCTCATCACGTTTTTGTGGTGTTTTCGTCTGTTTTTAGTTGTTTTGTCATGTTTTTGTGGTGTTTTCATCTGTTTTTAGGCGTTTCATCACGTTTTTGCGCTGTTTTCATCTGTTTTGAGTCTTTTTGTCACATTTTTGTGGTGTCTTGCGTCTGTTTTTAGCCGTTTCATCACGTTTTTGTGGTGTGTTTCGTCTGTTTATAGTTGTTTTATCACGTTTTTGTGGTGTTTTCATCCGTTTTTAGTCGTTTTTGTCACGTTTTTGTGGTGTTTTCATCTGTTTTTAGTCATTTCATCATGTTTTTCTGGAGCTTTGCGTCTGTTTTTAGTTGCTATGTCATGTTTCTCTGGTGTTTTCATCTGTTTTCAGGCGTTTCATCACGTTTTTGCGCTGTTTTCATCTGTTTTGAGTCTTTTTGTCACATTTTTGTGGTGTCTTGCGTCTGTTTTTGGTCGTTTCATCACGTTTTTGTGGTGTGTTTCTTCTGTTTTTAGTTGTTTTATCACGTTTTTGTGGTGTTTTCATCTGTTTTTAGTCGTTTCATCACTTTTTTGTTAAGTTTTGCATCTGTTTTTAGTTGTTTCGTCCCGTTTTTGTGTTGTTTTCATCTGTTTTTAGTCTTTTTTGTGGTGTCTTGCATTTGTTTTTAGTCGTTTCATCACGTTTTTGTGGTGTTTTCATCCGTTTTTAGTCGTTTTTGTCACGTTTTGGGGTGTTTTCATCTGTTTTTAGTCATTTCATCATGTTTTTTTCTTGAGTTTTGCGTCTGTTTTTAGTCGTTTTGTCACATTTTTGTGGTCTTTTCATCTGGTTTAATTCGGTTCATCACGTTTTTGTGGTGTTTTCGTCTGTTTTTAGTAATTTCATCACGTTTTTGTGATCTTTTTGTCTGTTTTTAGTTCTTTTTTTGTCATGTTTTTTAGTGTTTTCATCTGTTTTGAGGCGTTTCATCACGTTTCTGTGGTGTTTTCATCTGTTTTTAGTCGTTTTTGTGATGTCATGCGTCTGTTTATAGTTGTTTTATCACGTTTTGTGGTGTTTTCATCCGTTTTTAGTCGTTTTTGTCACGTTTTTGTCACGTTTTTGTGGTGTTTTCATCTGTTTTTAGTCATTTCATCATGTCTTTTTCTGGAGTTTTGCGTCTGTTTTTAGTTGTTTTGTCATGTTCTTGTGGTGTTTTCGTCTGTTTTAAGTCGGTTTAACACGTTTTTGTGGTGTTTTCATCTGTTTTTAGTCTTTTTTGTGGTGTCTTGCGTTTGTTTTTAGTCGTTTCATCACGTTTTTGTGGTGTGTTTCGTCTGTTTATAGTTGTTTGTGTTACGTTTTTGTGGTGTTTTCATCTGTTTTCAGTCGTTTTTGTTACGTTTTTGTGGTGTTTTCATCTGTTTTTAGTCATTTCATCATGTTTTTCTGGAGTTTTGCGTCTGTTTTTAGTTGTTTTGTCATGTTCTTGTGGTGTTTTCGTCTGTTTTTAGTCGTTTTGTCACATTTTTGTGGTCTTTTCATCTGCTTAAATTCGGTTCATCACGTTTTTGTGGTGTTTTCATCTGTTTTTAGTAATTTCATCACGTTTTTGTGATGTTTTCGTCATTTTTAAGTTCTTTTTTTGTCATGTTTTTTTAGTGTTTTCATCTGTTTTTGGTCGTTTCATCACGTTTTTGTGGTGTGTTTCGTCTGTTTTTAGTTGTTTTATCACGTTTTTGTGGTGTTTTCATCTGTTTTTAGTTGTTTCATCACGTTTTTGTTGAGTTTTGCATCCGTTTTTAGTGGTTTCATCACGTTTTTGTGGTGTTTTCATCTGTTTTTAGTCGTTTTTGTGGTGTGCTGCGTTTGTTTTTAGTCGTTACATCACGTTTTTGTGGTGTTTTCGTCTGTTTTTAGTCATTTTATCAAGTTTTTGTGGTGTTTTTTAATCTGTTTTTAGTCGTTTCATCACGATTTTGTGGAGTTTTGCGTCTGATTTTAGTCGTTTTGTCATGTTTTTGTTGAGCTTTCCGTCTGTTTATAGTTGTTTTATCACGTTTTTTGTGGTGTTTTCATCTGTTTTAAGTCGGTTCATCACGTTTTTGTGGTGTTTTCCTCTGTTTTTAGTCATTTTATCACGTTTTTGTGACGTTTTTGTGATGTTTTCATCTGTTTTTAGTTGTTTTTTTGTCATGTTTTTTAATGTTTTTATCTGTTTTGAGGCGTTTCATCACGTTTCTGTGGTGTTTTCATCTGTTTTTAGTCGTTTTTGTAGTGTCTTGCGTCTGTTTTTAGTCGTTTCATAACGTTTTTGTGGTGTGTTTCGTCTGTTTTTAGTTGTTTTATCATATTTTAGTGGTGTTTTTATCTGTTTTTAGTCGTTTTTTCACGTTTTTGTGGTGTTTTCATCTGTTTTTAGTCGTTTTTGTCACCTTTTCGAGTGTTTTCATCCGATTTTAGTCTTTGTGTCATGTTTTTGTCATGTTTTCGTCTGTTTTTTGTCGTTTCATCACGTTTTTGTTGTGTTTTCATCTGTTTTAAGTCATTTCATAATGTTTTTGTGGAGTTTTGCGTCTGTTTTTAGTCGTTTTGTCATGTTTTTGTGGTGTTGTCTGTTTTTAATCATTTTGTCACGTTTTAGTGGTGTCTTGCGTCATTTTTAAGTCGTTTCATCACATATTTGTGGTGTTTTTGTGTGTTTTTAGTCGTTTCATCACGTTTTTGTGATGTTTTCGTCTGTTTTTAGTTGTTTTGTCATGTTTTTGTAGTGTTTTCATCTGTTTTGAGGCGTTTCATCACGTTTCTGTGGTGTTTTCATCTGTTTTTAGTCGTTTTTGTAGTGTCTTTAGTATGTTTTTAGTTGTTTCATCACGTTTTTGTGGTGTTTTCATCTGTTTTTGGTCGTTTCATCACGTTTTTGAGGTGTGTTTCGTCTGTTTTTAGTTGTTTTATCACGTTTTTGTGGTGTTTTCATCTGTTTTTAGTCGTTTCATCACGTTTTTGTTGAGTTTTGCATCTCTTTTTAGTTGTTTCATCATGTTTTTGTGGTGTTTTCATCCGTTTTTAGTCATTTCATCATGTTTTTCTGGAGTTTTTAGTCGTTTTGTAACATTTTTGTGTTGTTTTCATCTGTTTATGTCGGTTCATCACGTTTTTGTGTTGTTTTCGTCTGTTTTTAGTAGTTTTTTTGTCATGTTTTTTACTGTTTTAATCTGTTTTGAGGCGTTTCATCACGTTTCTGTGGTGTTTTCATCTGTTTTAAGTCGTTTCATCACGTTTTTGTGGTGTTTTCATCTGTTTTTAGTCGTTTTTGTGGTGTCTTGCGTCTGTTTTTAGCCGTTTCATCACGTTTTTGTGGTGTGTTTCGTCTGTTTATAGTTGTTTTATCACGTTTTTGTGGTGTTTTCATCTGTTTCTAGTCATTTTTGTCATGTTTTTGTGGTGTTTTCATCTGTTTTATGTCGTTTCATCATATTTGTGGTGTTTTCGTCCGTTGTTAGTCGTTTCATCACGTTTTTGTTGAGTTTTGCATCTGTTTTTAGTTGTTTCATCACGTTTTTGTGGTGTTTTCATCTGTTTTTAGTCATTTTTGCGGTGTCTTGCGTTTGTTTTTAGTCGTTTCATCACATTTTTGTGGTGTGTTTCGTCTGTTTATAGTTGTTTTATCACGTTTTTGTGGTGTTTTCATCTGTTTTTAGTCATTTCATCATGTTTTTCTGGAGTTTTCCGTCTGTTTTTAGTTGTTTTGTCATGTTCTTGTGGTGTTTTCGTCTGTTTTTAGTCGTTTTGTCACATTTTTGTGGTTTTTTTTCATCTGTTTTAAGTCGGTTCATCACGTTTTGTGGTGTTTTCGTCTGTTTTTTAGTAATTTCATCACGTTTTTGTGATGTTATCGTCTGTTTTTAGTTCTTTTTTTGTCATGTTTTTTAGTGTTCTCAGCTGTTTTTAGTTGTTTCATCACGTTTTTGTGGCGTTTTCATCTGTTTTTGGTCGTTTCATCACGTTTTTGTGGTGTTTTCATCTGTTTTTAGTCGTTTAAGTGGTGTATTTCGTCTGTTTTTAGTCGTTTCATAACGTTTTTGTGGTGTGTTTCGTCTGTTTTTGGTTGTTTTATCATATTTTAGTGGTGTTTTTATCTATTTTTAGTCGTTTTTTCACGTTTTTGTGGTGTTTTCATCTGTTTTTAGTCCTTTTTGTCACCTTTTCGAGTGTTTTCATCCGATTTTAGTCTTTGTGTCATGTTTTTGTGGTGTTTTCGTCTGTTTTTAGTCGGTTCAATACGTTTTTGTTGTGTTTTCATCTTTTTTAAGTCGTTTCATAATGTTTTTGTGGAGTTTTGTGTCTGTTTTTAGTCGTTTTGTCATGTTTTTGTGGTGTTTTCTGTTTTTAATCATTTTGTCACGTTTTAGTGGTGTCTTGCGTCAATTTTAAGTTGTTTCATCACATATTTGTGGTGTTTTCGTGTGTTTTTAGTCGTCTCATCACGTTTTGTGGTGTTTTCGTCTGTTTTTAGTTGTTTTGTCATGTTTTTGTGGTGTTTTCATCTGTTTTTAGGCGTTTCATCACGTTTTTGCGCTGTTTTCATCTGTTTTGAGTCTTTTTGTCACATTTTTGTGGTGTCTTGCGTCTGTTTTTAGCCGTTTCATCACGTTTTTGTGGTGTGTTTCGTCTGTTTATAGTTGTTTTATCACGTTTTTGTGGTGTTTTCATCCGTTTTTAGTCGTTTTTGTCACGTTTTTGTGGTGTTTTCATCTGTTTTTAGTCATTTCATCATGTTTTTCTGGAGCTTTGCGTCTGTTTTTAGTTGCTATGTCATGTTTCTCTGGTGTTTTCATCTGTTTTCAGGCGTTTCATCACGTTTTTGCGCTGTTTTCATCTGTTTTGAGTCTTTTTGTCACATTTTTGTGGTGTCTTGCGTCTGTTTTTGGTCGTTTCATCACGTTTTTGTGGTGTGTTTCTTCTGTTTTTAGTTGTTTTATCACGTTTTTGTGGTGTTTTCATCTGTTTTTAGTCGTTTCATCACTTTTTTGTTAAGTTTTGCATCTGTTTTTAGTTGTTTCGTCCCGTTTTTGTGTTGTTTTCATCTGTTTTTAGTCTTTTTTGTGGTGTCTTGCATTTGTTTTTAGTCGTTTCATCACGTTTTTGTGGTGTTTTCATCCGTTTTTAGTCGTTTTTGTCACGTTTTGGGGTGTTTTCATCTGTTTTTAGTCATTTCATCATGTTTTTTTCTTGAGTTTTGCGTCTGTTTTTAGTCGTTTTGTCACATTTTTGTGGTCTTTTCATCTGGTTTAATTCGGTTCATCACGTTTTTGTGGTGTTTTCGTCTGTTTTTAGTAATTTCATCACGTTTTTGTGATCTTTTTGTCTGTTTTTAGTTCTTTTTTTGTCATGTTTTTTAGTGTTTTCATCTGTTTTGAGGCGTTTCATCACGTTTCTGTGGTGTTTTCATCTGTTTTTAGTCGTTTTTGTGATGTCATGCGTCTGTTTATAGTTGTTTTATCACGTTTTGTGGTGTTTTCATCCGTTTTTAGTCGTTTTTGTCACGTTTTTGTCACGTTTTTGTGGTGTTTTCATCTGTTTTTAGTCATTTCATCATGTCTTTTTCTGGAGTTTTGCGTCTGTTTTTAGTTGTTTTGTCATGTTCTTGTGGTGTTTTCGTCTGTTTTAAGTCGGTTTAACACGTTTTTGTGGTGTTTTCATCTGTTTTTAGTCTTTTTTGTGGTGTCTTGCGTTTGTTTTTAGTCGTTTCATCACGTTTTTGTGGTGTGTTTCGTCTGTTTATAGTTGTTTGTGTTACGTTTTTGTGGTGTTTTCATCTGTTTTCAGTCGTTTTTGTTACGTTTTTGTGGTGTTTTCATCTGTTTTTAGTCATTTCATCATGTTTTTCTGGAGTTTTGCGTCTGTTTTTAGTTGTTTTGTCATGTTCTTGTGGTGTTTTCGTCTGTTTTTAGTCGTTTTGTCACATTTTTGTGGTCTTTTCATCTGCTTAAATTCGGTTCATCACGTTTTTGTGGTGTTTTCATCTGTTTTTAGTAATTTCATCACGTTTTTGTGATGTTTTCGTCATTTTTAAGTTCTTTTTTTGTCATGTTTTTTTAGTGTTTTCATCTGTTTTTGGTCGTTTCATCACGTTTTTGTGGTGTGTTTCGTCTGTTTTTAGTTGTTTTATCACGTTTTTGTGGTGTTTTCATCTGTTTTTAGTTGTTTCATCACGTTTTTGTTGAGTTTTGCATCCGTTTTTAGTGGTTTCATCACGTTTTTGTGGTGTTTTCATCTGTTTTTAGTCGTTTTTGTGGTGTGCTGCGTTTGTTTTTAGTCGTTACATCACGTTTTTGTGGTGTTTTCGTCTGTTTTTAGTCATTTTATCAAGTTTTTGTGGTGTTTTTTAATCTGTTTTTAGTCGTTTCATCACGATTTTGTGGAGTTTTGCGTCTGATTTTAGTCGTTTTGTCATGTTTTTGTTGAGCTTTCCGTCTGTTTATAGTTGTTTTATCACGTTTTTTGTGGTGTTTTCATCTGTTTTAAGTCGGTTCATCACGTTTTTGTGGTGTTTTCCTCTGTTTTTAGTCATTTTATCACGTTTTTGTGACGTTTTTGTGATGTTTTCATCTGTTTTTAGTTGTTTTTTTGTCATGTTTTTTAATGTTTTTATCTGTTTTGAGGCGTTTCATCACGTTTCTGTGGTGTTTTCATCTGTTTTTAGTCGTTTTTGTAGTGTCTTGCGTCTGTTTTTAGTCGTTTCATAACGTTTTTGTGGTGTGTTTCGTCTGTTTTTAGTTGTTTTATCATATTTTAGTGGTGTTTTTATCTGTTTTTAGTCGTTTTTTCACGTTTTTGTGGTGTTTTCATCTGTTTTTAGTCGTTTTTGTCACCTTTTCGAGTGTTTTCATCCGATTTTAGTCTTTGTGTCATGTTTTTGTCATGTTTTCGTCTGTTTTTTGTCGTTTCATCACGTTTTTGTTGTGTTTTCATCTGTTTTAAGTCATTTCATAATGTTTTTGTGGAGTTTTGCGTCTGTTTTTAGTCGTTTTGTCATGTTTTTGTGGTGTTGTCTGTTTTTAATCATTTTGTCACGTTTTAGTGGTGTCTTGCGTCATTTTTAAGTCGTTTCATCACATATTTGTGGTGTTTTTGTGTGTTTTTAGTCGTTTCATCACGTTTTTGTGATGTTTTCGTCTGTTTTTAGTTGTTTTGTCATGTTTTTGTAGTGTTTTCATCTGTTTTGAGGCGTTTCATCACGTTTCTGTGGTGTTTTCATCTGTTTTTAGTCGTTTTTGTGGTGTCTTGCGTCTGTTTATAGTTGTTCTATCACGTTTTGTGGTGTTTTCATCCGTTTTTAGTCGTTTTTGTCACGTTTTTGTGGTGTTTTGATCTGTTTTTAGTCATTTCATCATGTTTTTTTCTGGAGTTTTGCGTCTGTTTTTAGTTGTTTTGTCATGTTCTTGTGGTGTTTTCGTCTGTTTTTAGTCGTTTTGTCACATTTTTGTGGTCTTTTCATCTGTTTTTAATCATTTTGTCACGTTTTAGTGGTGTCTTGCGTCATTTTTAAGTCGTTTCATCACATATTTGTGGTGTTTTCGTGTGTTTTTAGTCGTTTCATCACGTTTTTGTGGTGTTTTCGTCTGTTTTTAGTAATTTCATCACGTTCTTGTGGTGTTTTGTCTGTTTTTAGTCGTTTTGTAACATTTTTGTGGTGTTTTCATCTGTTTTAAGTCGGTTCATCACGTTTTTGTGGTGTTTTCGTCAGTTTTTAGTCATTTCATCACGTTTTTGTGACGTTTTTGTGATGTTTTCGTCTGTTTTTAGTTGTTTTTTTGTCATGTTTTTTAGTGTTTTCATCTGTTTTGAGGCGTTTCATCACGTTTCTGTGGTGTTTTCATCTGCTTTTAGTTGTTTTTGTAGTGTCTTGCGTCTGTTTTTAGTCGTTTCATCACGTTTTTGTGGTGTGTTTCCTCTGTTTTTAGTTGTTTTATCATATTTTTGTGGTGTTTTCATCTGTTTTTAGTCGTTTTTTAACATTTTTGTGGTGTTTTCCTCTGTTTTTAGTAGTTTTTTTCACCTTTTCGAGGTGTTTTCATCCGGTTTTATTATTTTTTTTCATGTTTTTGTGGTGTTTTCGTCTGTTTTTAGTCGTTTCATCACGTTTTTGTGGTGTTTTCATCTGTTTTTAGTTGTTTCATAATGTTTTTGTGGAGTGTTGCGTCTGTTTTTAGTCGTTTTGTCATGTATTTGTGGAGTCTTGGTCTGTTTTTAGTAGTTTTGCCAGTTTTTTTGGTGTTTACATCTGATTTTAGTCGTTTCATCACGTTTTTGTTGAGCTCTCCGTCTGTTTTTAGTTGTTTCATCACGTTTTTGTGGTGTTTTCATTTGTTTTAAGTCGGTTCATCACATTTTAGTGGTATTTTAATCAGTTTTTAGTTGTTTTTGTGGTGTCCTGCGTCTGTTTTTAGTCGTTTCATCACGTTTTTGTGGTGTTTTCGTCTGTTTTTAGTTGTTTAATCATATTTTTCTGGTGTTCTGATCTTTTTTTTAATCGTTTTGTCATGTTTTTGTGGTGATTTCATCCGTTTTTGGTCGTTTTTGTCACGTTTTTGTGGTGTTTTCATCTGTTTTTAGTCATTTCATCATGTTTTTCTGGAGTTTTGCGTCTGTTTTTAGTCGTTTTGTCATGTTTTTGTGGTGTTGTCTGTTTTTAATCATTTTGTCACGTTTTAGTGGTGTCTTGCGTCATTTTTAAGTCGTTTCATCACATATTTGTGGTGTTTTCGTGTGTTTTTAGTCGTTTCATCACGTTTTTGTGGTGTTTTCGTCTGTTTTTAGTTGTTTTGTCATGTTTTTGTAGTGTTTTCATCTGTTTTGAGGTGTTTCATCACGTTTCTGTGGTGTTTTCATCTGTTTTTAGTCGTTTTTGTGGTGTCTTGCGTCTGTTTATAGTTGTTCTATCACGTTTTGTGGTGTTTTCTTCCGTTTTTAGTCGTTTTTGTCACGTTTTTGTGGTGTTTTGATCTGTTTTTAGTCATTTCATCATGTTTTTTTCTGGAGTTTTGCGTCTGTTTTTAGTTGTTTTGTCATGTTCTTGTGGTGTTTTCGTCTGTTTTTAGTCGTTTTGTCACATTTTTGTGGTCTTTTCATCCGTTTTAATTCGGTTCATCACGTTTTAGTGGTGTCTTGCGTCATTTTTAAGTCGCTTCATCACATATTTGTGGTGTTTTCGTGTGTTTTTAGTCGTTTCATCACGTTTTTGTGGTGTTTTCGTCTGTTTTTAGTAATTTCATCACGTTCTTGTGGTGTTTTGTCTGTTTTTAGTCGTTTTGTAACATTTTTGTGGTGTTTTCATCTGTTTTAAGTCGGTTCATCACGTTTTTGTGGTGTTTTCGTCAGTTTTTAGTCATTTCATCACGTTTTTGTGACGTTTTTGTGATGTTTTCGTCTGTTTTTAGTTGTTTTTTTGTCATGTTTTTTAGTGTTTTCATCTGTTTTGAGGCGTTTCATCACGTTTCTGTGGTGTTTTCATCTGCTTTTAGTTGTTTTTGTAGTGTCTTGCGTCTGTTTTTAGTCGTTCCATCACGTTTTTGTGGTGTGTTTCCTCTGTTTTTAGTTGTTTTATCATATTTTTGTGGTGTTTTCATCTGTTTTTAGTCGTTTTTTTAACATTTTTGTGGTGTTTTCCTCTGTTTTTAGTAGTTTTTTTCACCTTTTCGAGGTGTTTTCATCCGGTTTTATTATTTTTTTCATGTTTTTGTGGTGTTTTCGTCTGTTTTTAGTCATTTCATCACGTTTTTGTGGTGTTTTCATCTGTTTTTAGTTGTTTCATAATGTTTTTGTGGAGTGTTGCGTCTGTTTTTAGTCGTTTTGTCATGTATTTGTGGAGTCTTGGTCTGTTTTTAGTAGTTTTGCCAGTTTTTTTAGTGTTTACATCTGATTTTAGTCGTTTCATCACGTTTTTGTTGAGCTCTCCGTCTGTTTTTAGTTGTTTCATCACGTTTTTGTGGTGTTTTCATTTGTTTTAAGTCGGTTCATCACATTTTAGTGGTATTTTAATCAGTTTTTAGTTGTTTTTGTGGTGTCTTGCGTCTGTTTTCAGTCGTTTCATCACGTTTTTGTGGTGTTTTCGTCTGTTTTTAGTTGTTTAATCATATTTTTCTGGTGTTTTGATCTTTTTTTTAATCGTTTTGTCATGTTTTGGTGGTGATTTTCATCCGTTTTTAGTCGTTTTGTCACATTTTGGTGGTGTCTTGCGTCTGTTTTTGGTCGTTTCATCGCGTTTTTGTGGTGTTTTTATCCGTTTTTGGTCGTTTTTGTCACGTTTTTGTGGTGTTTTCATCTGTTTTTAGTCATTTCATCATGTTTTTCTGGAGTTTTGCGTCTGTTTTTAGTTGTTTTGTCATGTTCTTGTTTTGTTTTCGTCTGTTTTAAGTCGGTTTAATAGTTTTAGTGGTGTCTTGCGTCATTTTTAAGTCGTTTCATCACATATTTGTGGTGTTTTCGTGTGTTTTTAGTCGTTTCATCACGTTTTTGTGGTGTTTTCGTCTGTTTTTAGTAATTTCATCACGTTCTTGTGGTGTTTTGTCTGTTTTTAGTCGTTTTGTAACATTTTTGTGGTGTTTTCATCTGTTTTAAGTCGGTTCATCACGTTTTTGTGGTGTTTTCGTCAGTTTTTAGTCATTTCATCACGTTTTTGTGACGTTTTTGTGATGTTTTCGTCTGTTTTTAGTTGTTTTTTTGTCATGTTTTTTAGTGTTTTCATCTGTTTTGAGGCGTTTCATCACGTTTCTGTGGTGTTTTCATCTGCTTTTAGTTGTTTTTGTAGTGTCTTGCGTCTGTTTTTAGTCGTTTCATCACGTTTTTGTGGTGTGTTTCCTCTGTTTTTAGTTGTTTTATCACATTTTTGTGGTGTTTTCCTCTGTTTTTAGTAGTTTTTTTCACCTTTTCGAGGTGTTTTCATCCGGTTTTATTATTTTTTTCATGTTTTTGTGGTGTTTTCGTCTGTTTTTAGTCATTTCATCACGTTTTTGTGGTGTTTTCATCTGTTTTTAGTTATTTCATAATGTTTTTGTGGAGTGTTGCGTCTGTTTTTAGTCGTTTTGTCATGTATTTGTGGAGTCTTGGTCTGTTTTTAGTAGTTTTGCCAGTTTTTTTGGTGTTTACATCTGATTTTAGTCGTTTCATCACGTTTTTGTTGAGCTCTCCGTCTGTTTTTAGTTGTTTCATCACGTTTTTGTGGTGTTTTCATTTGTTTTAAGTCGGTTCATCACATTTTAGTGGTATTTTAATCAGTTTTTAGTTGTTTTTGTGGTGTCTTGCGTCTGTTTTCAGTCGTTTCATCACGTTTTTGTGGTGTTTTCGTCTGTTTTTAGTTGTTTAATCATATTTTTCTGGTGTTTTGATCTTTTTTTTAATCGTTTTGTCATGTTTTTGTGGTGATTTTCATCCGTTTTTAGTCGTTTTGTCACATTTTGGTGGTGTCTTGCGTCTGTTTTTGGTCGTTTCATCGCGTTTTTGTGGTGTTTTTATCCGTTTTTGGTCGTTTTTGTCACGTTTTTGTGGTGTTTTCATCTGTTTTTAGTCATTTCATCATGTTTTTCTGGAGTTTTGCGTCTGTTTTTAGTTGTTTTGTCATGTTCTTGTTTTGTTTTCGTCTGTTTTAAGTCGGTTTAATAGTTTTAGTGGTGTCTTGCGTCATTTTTAAGTCGTTTCATCACATATTTGTGGTGTTTTCGTGTGTTTTTAGTCGTTTCATCACGTTTTTGTGGTGTTTTCGTCTGTTTTTAGTAATTTCATCACGTTCTTGTGGTGTTTTGTCTGTTTTTAGTCGTTTTGTAACATTTTTGTGGTGTTTTCATCTGTTTTAAGTCGGTTCATCACGTTTTTGTGGTGTTTTCGTCAGTTTTTAGTCATTTCATCACGTTTTTGTGACGTTTTTGTGATGTTTTCGTCTGTTTTTAGTTGTTTTTTTGTCATGTTTTTTAGTGTTTTCATCTGTTTTGAGGCGTTTCATCACGTTTCTGTGGTGTTTTCATCTGCTTTTAGTTGTTTTTGTAGTGTCTTGCGTCTGTTTTTAGTCGTTTCATCACGTTTTTGTGGTGTGTTTCCTCTGTTTTTAGTTGTTTTATCATATTTTTGTGGTGTTTTCATCTGTTTTTAGTCGTTTTTTAACATTTTTGTGGTGTTTTCCTCTGTTTTTAGTAGTTTTTTTCACCTTTTCGAGGTGTTTTCATCCGGTTTTATTATTTTTTTCATGTTTTTGTGGTGTTTTGGTCTGTTTTTAGTCATTTCATCACGTTTTTGTGGTGTTTTCATCTGTTTTTAGTTGTTTCATAATGTTTTTGTGGAGTGTTGCGTCTGTTTTTAGTCGTTTTGTCATGTATTTGTGGAGTCTTGGTCTGTTTTTAGTAGTTTTGCCAGTTTTTTTGGTGTTTACATCTGATTTTAGTCGTTTCATCACGTTTTTGTTGAGCTCTCCGTCTGTTTTTAGTTGTTTCATCACGTTTTTGTGGTGTTTTCATTTGTTTTAAGTCGGTTCATCACATTTTAGTGGTATTTTAATCAGTTTTTAGTTGTTTTTGTGGTGTCTTGCGTCTGTTTTCAGTCGTTTCATCACGTTTTTGTGGTGTTTTCGTCTGTTTTTAGTTGTTTAATCATATTTTTCTGGTGTTTTGATCTTTTTTTTAATCGTTTTGTCATGTTTTTGTGGTGATTTTCATCCGTTTTTAGTCGTTTTGTCACATTTTGGTGGTGTCTTGCGTCTGTTTTTGGTCGTTTCATCGCGTTTTTGTGGTGTTTTTATCCGTTTTTGGTCGTTTTTGTCACGTTTTTGTGGTGTTTTCATCTGTTTTTAGTCATTTCATCATGTTTTTCTGGAGTTTTGCGTCTGTTTTTAGTTGTTTTGTCATGTTCTTGTTTTGTTTTCGTCTGTTTTAAGTCGGTTTAACACGTTTTTGTGGTGTTTTCGTCTGTTTTTAGTAATTTCATCACGTTTTTGTGATGTTTTCGTCTGTTTTTAGTTCTTTTTTTCTCATGTTTTTTAGTGTTTTCATCTGATTTGAGGCGTTTCATGACGTTTCTGTGGTGTTTTCATCTGTTTTTAGTCGTTTTTGTGGTGTCTTGCGTCTGTTTTTAGTTGTTTCATTACGTTTTTGTGGTGTTTTCATCTGTTTTCAGTCGTTTTTGTTACGTTTTTGTGGTGTTTTCATCAGTTTTTAGTCATTTCATCATGTTTTTCTGGAGTTTTGCGTCTGTTTTTAGTTGTTTTGTCATGTTCTTGTTTTGTATTTCGTCTGTTTTAAGTCGGTTTAACACGTTTTTGTGGTGTTTTCGTCTGTTTTTAGTAATTTCATCACGTTTTTGTGATGTTTTCGTCTGTTTTTAGTTCTTTTTTTCTCATGTTTTTTAGTGTTTTCATCTGATTTGAGGCGTTTCATCACGTTTCTGTGGTGTTTTCATCTGTTTTTTAGTCGTTTTTGTGGTGTGTTGCGTCTGTTTTTAGTTGTTTCATTACGTTTTTGTGGTGTTTTCATCTGTTTTAAGTTGTTTCATCACGTTTTTGTGGTGTTTTCATCTGCTTTTAGTCGTTTTTGTGGTGTCTTGCGTTTGTTTTTAGTTGTTTTATCATATATTTGTGGTGTGTTTTGTCTGTTTTTAGTTGTTTTATCATATTTTTGTGGTGTTTTCATCTGTTTTTAGTCGTTTTTTCACGTTTTTGTGGTGTATTCATCTGTTTTTAGTCGTTTTTGTCACCTATTCGATTGTTTTCATCCGTTTTTAGTCGTTTAGTCACGTTTTTGTGGTGTTTTCGTCTGTTTTTAGTCGTTTCATCAAGTTTTTGTGGAGTCTTGCGTCTGTTTTTAGTCGTTTTGTCATGTTTTTGTGGTGTTGTCTGTTTTTAATCATTTTTTCACGTTTTAGTGGTGTCTTGCATCATTTATAAGTCGTTTCATCACATATTTGTGGTGTATTCGTGTGTTTTTAGTCGTTTCATCACGTTTTTGTGGTGTTTTCGTCTGTTTTTAGTTGTTTTGTCATGTTTTTGTGGTGTTTTCATCTGTTTTTAGTCGTTTCATCATGTTTTGAGCTGTTTTCATCTGTTTTTAGTCTTTTTGTCACATTTTTGTGGTGTCTTGCGTCTGTTTTTGGTCGTTTCATCACGTTTTTGTGTTGTGTTTCGTCTGTTTTTTTAGTTGTTTTATCACGTTTTTGTGGTGTTTTGCATCTGTTTTAAGTCGTTTCATCACTTTTTTGTGGTGTTTTCATCTGTTTAGTCGTTTCATAATGTTTTTGTGGAGTTTTGCGTCCGTTTTTAGTCGTTTTGTCATTATTTTTTGGAGTCTTGGTCTGTTTTTAGTCGTTTTGTCAGGTTTTTTTGGTGTTTACATCTGATTTTAGTTGTTTCATCACGTTTTTGTGGTGTTTTCATTTGTTTTAAGTCGGTTCATCACGTTTTAGTGGTGTTTTTGTCTGTTTTTAGTTGTTTTATCATATTTTTGTGATATTTTGATCTTTTTTTGGTCATTTCGTCATGTTTTTGTGGTGTTTTCATCCGTTTTTAGTCGTTCCATAATGTTTTTGTGGAGTTTTGCGTCTGTTTTTTGTCGTTTTGTCATGTATTTTGGGGTTGTCTGTTTTTAATCATTTTGTCACGTTTTAGTGGTGTCTTGCGTCATTTTTAAGTCGTTTCATCACATATTTGTGGTGTTTTCGTGTGTTTTTTGTCGTTTCATCACGTTTTTGTGGTGTTTTCGTCTGTTTTTAGTTGTTTTGTCATGTTTTTTTTGTGTTTTCATCTGTTGTTAGGCGTTTCATCACGTTTTTGCGCTGTTTGCATCTGTTTTAAGTCTTTTTGTCACATTTTTGTGGTGTGTTTCGTCTGTTTTTAGTTGTTTTATTACGTTTTTGTGGTGTTTTCATCTGTTTTTAGTCATTTCATCATGTTTTTCTCTGGAGTTTTGCGTCTGTTTTTAGTTGTTTTGTCATGTTCTTGTGGTGTTTTCGTCTGTTTTTAGTCGTTTTGTCACATTTTTGTGGTCTTTTCATCTGTTTTAATTCGGTTCATCACGTTTTTGTGGTGTTTTCGTCTGTTTTTAGTAATTTCATCACGTTTTTGTGGTGTTTTCGTCTGTTTTAAGTCGTTTTTGTGGTGTCTTGCATTTGTTTTTAGTCGTTTCATCACGTTTTTGTGGTGTGTTTCGTCTGTTTATAGTTGTTTTATCACGTTTTTGTGGTGTTTTCATCCGTTTTTAGTCGTTTTTGTCACGTTAATTGTGGTGTTTTCATCTGTTTTTAGTCGTTTCATCATGTTTTCTGGAGTTTTACGTTTGCTTTTAGTTGTTTAGTCGTTTTGTAACATTTTTGTGGTGTTTTCATCTGTTTTAAGTCGGTTCATCACGTTTTTGTGGTGTTTTCGTCTGTTTTTAGTCATTTCATCACGTTTTTGTGACGTTTTTGTGATGTTTTCGTCTGTCTTTAGTTGTTTTTTTGTCATGTTTTTTAGTGTTTTCATCTGTTTTGAGGAATTTCATCACGTTTTTGTGGTGTTTTCATCTGCTTTTAGTTTTTTTTTTTAGTGTCTTGCGTCTGTTTTTAGTCGTTTCATCACGATTTTGTGGTGTTTCCTCTTTTTTTAGTTGTTTTATCATATTTTTGTGGTGTTTTCATCTGTTTTTAGTCAGTTTTTAACATTTTTGTGGTGTTTTCATCTGTTTTTAGTCGTTTTTTTCACCTTTTCGAGGTTTTTTCATCCGTTTTTATTAGTTTTTTCATGTTTTTGTGGTGTTTTTGTCTGATTTTAGTCGTTTCATCACGTTTTTGTGGTGTTTTCATCTGTTTTTAGTCGTTTCATAATGTTTTTGTGGAGTGTTGCGTCTGTTTTTAGTCGTTTTGTCATGTATTTGTGGAGTCTTGGTCTGTTTTTAGTTTTTTTTCCAGTTTTTTTGTTGTTTACATCTGATTTTAGTCGTTTCATCACGTTTTTGTGGTGTGTTTTGTCTGTGTTTTAGTTGTTTTATCAAGTTTTTGCGTCCGTCTTTAGTCGTTTCATCACGTTTTTGTGGTGTTTTCATTTGTTTTAAGTCGGTTCATCACATTTTAGTGGTGTTTTTATCCGTTTTTAGTCGTTTTTGTCACGTTTTTGTGGTGTTTTCATCTGTTTTTAGTCATTTCATCATGTTTTTCTTGAGTTTTGCGTCTGTTTTTAGTTGTTTTGTCATGTTGTTGTTGTGTGTGTTGTGTGTTTTCATCTGTTCTTAGGCGTTTCATCACGTTTTTGCGCTGTTTGCATCTGTTTTAAGTCTTTTTGTCACATTTTTGTGGTGTGTTTCGTCTGTTTTTAGTTGTTTTATTACGTTTTTGTGGTGTTTTCATCTGTTTTTAGTCATTTCATCATGTTTTTCTCTGGAGTTTTGCGTCTGTTTTTAGTTGTTTTGTCATGTTCTTGTGGTGTTTTCGTCTGTTTTTAGTCGTTTTGTCACATTTTTGTGGTCTTTTCATCTGTTTTAATTCGGTTCATCACGTTTTTGTGGTGTTTTCGTCTGTTTTTAGTAATTTCATCACGTTTTTGTGGTGTTTTCGTCTGTTTTAAGTCGTTTTTGTGGTGTCTTGCATTTGTTTTTAGTCGTTTCATCACGTTTTTGTGGTGTGTTTCGTCTGTTTATAGTTGTTTTATCACATTTTTGTGGTGTTTTCATCCGTTTTTAGTCGTTTTTGTCACGTTAATTGTGGTGTTTTCATCTGTTTTTAGTCGTTTCATCATGTTTTCTGGAGTTTTACGTTTGCTTTTAGTTGTTTAGTCGTTTTGTAACATTTTTGTGGTGTTTTCGTCTGTTTTTAGTCATTTCCACACGTTTTTGTGACGTTTTTGTGATGTTTTCGTCTGTCTTTAGTTGTTTTTTTGTCATGTTTTTTAGTGTTTTCATCTGTTTTGAGGCGTTTCATCACGTTTCTGTGGTGTTTTCATCTGCTTTTAGTTTTTTTTGTAGTGTCTTGCGTCTGTTTTTAGTCGTTTCATCACGATTTTGTGGTGTTTCGTCTGTTTTTAGTTGTTTTATCATATTTTTGTGGTGTTTTCATCTGTTTTTAGTCGGTTTTTAACATTTTTGTGGTGTTTTCATCTGTTTTTAGTCGTTTTTTTCACCTTTTCGAGGTTTTTTCATCCGTTTTTATTAGTTTTTTCATGTTTTTGTGGTGTTTTTGTCTGATTTTAGTCGTTTCATCACGTTTTTGTGCTGTTTTCATCTGTTTTTAGTCGTTTCATAATGTTTTTGTGGAGTGTTGCGTCTGTTTTTAGTCGTTTTGTCATGTATTTGTGGAGTCTTGGTCTGTTTTTAGTTTTTTTTCCAGTTTTTTTGTTGTTTACATCTGATTTTAGTCGTTTCATCACGTTTTTGTGGTGTGTTTTGTCTGTGTTTTAGTTGTTTTATCAAGTTTTTGCGTCCGTCTTTAGTCGTTTCATCACGTTTTTGTGGTGTTTTCATTTGTTTTAAGTCGGTTCATCACATTTTAGTGGTGTTTTTATCCGTTTTTAGTCGTTTTTGTCACGTTTTTGTGGTGTTTTCATCTGTTTTTAGTCATTTCATCATGTTTTTCTTGAGTTTTGCGTCTGTTTTTAGTTGTTTTGTCATGTTGTTGTTGTGTGTGTTGTGTGTTTTCATCTGTTCTTAGGCGTTTCATCACGTTTTTGCGCTGTTTGCATCTGTTTTTAGTCTTTTTGTCACATTTTTGTGGTGTGTTGCGTCTGTTTTTAGTTGTTTTATTACGTTTTTGTGGTGTTTTCATCTTTTTTTAGTCATTTCGTCATGTTTTTTTCTGGAGTTTTGCGTCTGTTTTTAGTCGTTTTGTCATGTTTTTGTTGAGCTTTCCGTCTGTTTTTAGTTGTTTCATCACGTTTTTGTGGTGTTTTCATTTGTTTTAAGTCGGTTCATCACATTTTAGTGGTATTTTAATCAGTTTTTAGTTGTTTTTGTGGTGTCTTGCGTCTGTTTTTAGTCGTTTCATCACGTTTTTGTGGTGTTTTCGTCTGTTTTTAGTTGTTTAATCATATTTTTCTGGTGTTTTGATCTTTTTTTTAATCGTTTTGTCATGTTTTTGTGGTGTTTTTCATCCTTTTTTAGTCGTTTTGTCACATTTTGGTGGTGTCTTGCGTCTGTTTTTGGTCGTTTCATCACGTTTTTGTGGTGTTTTTATCCGTTTTTAGTCGTTTTTGTCACGTTTTTGTGGTGTTTTCATCTGTTTTTAGTCATTTCATCATGTTTTTCTTGAGTTTTGCGTCTGTTTTTAGTTGTTTTGTCATGTTCTTGTTGTGTTTTCGTCTGTTTTAAGTCGGTTTAACACGTTTTTGTGGTGTTTTCGTCTGTTTTTAGTAATTTCATCACGTTTTTGTGATGTTTTCGTCTGTTTTTAGTTCTTTTTTTCTCATGATTTTTAGTGTTTTCATCTGATTTGAGGCGTTTCATCACGTTTCTGTGGTGTTTTCATCTGTTTTTAGTCGTTTTTTTGGTGTCTTGCGTCTGTTTTTGGTCGTTTCATCACGTTTTTGTGTTGTGTTTCGTCTGTTTTTTTAATCATTTTGTCACGTTTTAGTGGTGTCTTGCATCATTTATAAGTCGTTTCATCACATATTTGTGGTGTATTCGTGTGTTTTAAGTTGTTTCATCACGTTTTTGTGGTGTTTTCATCTGCTTTTAGTCGTTTTTGTGGTGTCTTGCGTTTGTTTTTAGTTGTTTTATCATATATTTGTGGTGTGTTTCGTCTGTTTTTAGTTGTTTTATCATATTTTTGTGGTGTTTTCATCTGTTTTTAGTCGTTTTTTCACGTTTTTGTGGTGTATTCATCTGTTTTTAGTCGTTTTTGTCACCTTTTCGATTGTTTTCATCCGTTTTTAGTCGTTTAGTCACGTTTTTGTGGTGTTTTCGTCTGTTTTTAGTCGTTTCATCAAGTTTTTGTGGAGTCTTGCGTCTGTTTTTAGTCGTTTTGTCATGTTTTTGTGGTGTTGTCTGTTTTTAATCATTTTGTCACGTTTTAGTGGTGTCTTGCATCATTTATAAGTCGTTTCATCACATATTTGTGGTGTATTCGTGTGTTTTAAGTTTTCATCACGTTTTTGTGGTGTTTTCATCTGCTTTTAGTCGTTTTTGTGGTGTCTTGCGTTTGTTTTTAGTTGTTTTATCATATATTTGTGATGTGTTTCGTCTGTTTTTAGTTGTTTTATCATATTTTTGTGGTGTTTTCATCTGTTTTTAGTCGTTTTTTCACGTTTTTGAGGTGTATTCATCTGTTTTTAGTCGTTTTTGTCACCTTTTCGATTGTTTTCATCCGCTTTTAGTCGTTTAGTCACGTTTTTGTGGTGTTTTCGTCTGTTTTTAGTCGTTTCATCAAGTTTTTGTGTATTCTTGCGTCTGTTTTTAGTCGTTTTGTCATGTTTTTTTGGTGTTGTCTGTTTTTAATCATTTTGTCACGTTTTAGTGGTGTCTTACATCATTTATAAGTCGTTTCATCACATATTTGTGGTGTATTCGTGTGTTTTTAGTCGTTTCATCACGTTTTTGTGGTGTTTTCGTCTGTTTTTAGTTGTTTTGTCATGTTTTTGTGGTGTTTTCATCTGTTTTTAGTCGTTTCATCACGTTTTGAGCTGTTTTCATCTGTTTTTAGTCTTTTTGTCACATTTTTGTGGTGTCTTGCGTCTGTTTTTGGTCGTTTCATCACGTTTTTGTGTTGTGTTTCGTCTGTTTTTTTAGTTGTTTTATCACGTTTTTGTGGTGTTTTGCGTCTGTTTTAAGTCGTTTCATCATTTTTTTGTGGTGTTTTCATCTGTTTAGTCATTTCATAATGTTTTTGTGGAGTTTTGCGTCCGTTTTTAGTCGTTTTGTCATTATTTTTTGGAGTCTTGGTCTGTTTTTAGTCGCTTTGTCAGGTTTTTTTGGTGTTTACATCTGATTTTAGTTGTTTCATCACGTTTTTGTGGTGTTTTCATTTGTTTTAAGTCGGTTCATCACGTTTTAGTAGTATTTTAATCAGTTTTTAGTTGTTTTTGTGGTGTCTTGCGTCTGTCTTTAGTCGTTTCATCACGTTTTTGTGGTGTTTTTGTCTGTTTTTAGTTGTTTTATCACATTTTTGTGATATTTTGATCTTTTTTTGGTCATTTCGTCATGTTTTTGTGGTGTTTTCATCCGTTTTTAGTCGTTCCATAATGTTTTTGTGGAGTTTTGCGTCTGTTTTTTGTCGTTTTGTCATGTTTTTGTGGTGTTGTCTGTTTTTAATCATTTTGTTACGTTTTAGTGGTGTCTTGCATCATTTATAAGTCGTTTCATCACACATTTGTGGTGTATTCGTGTGTTTTAAGTTGTTTCATCACGTTTTTGTGGTGTTTTCATCTGCTTTTAGTCGTTTTTGTGGTGTCTTGCGTTTGTTTTTAGTTGTTTTATCATATATTTGTGGTGTGTTTCGTCTGTTTTTAGTTGTTTTATCATATTTTTGTGGTGTTTTCATCTGTTTTTAGTCGTTTTTCACGTTTTTGTGGTGTATTCATCTGTTTTTAGTCGTTTTTGTCACCTTTTCGATTGTTTTCATCCGTTTTTAGTCGTTTAGTCACGTTTTTGTGGTGTTTTCGTCTGTTTTTAGTCGTTTCATCAAGTTTTTGTGGAGTCTTGCGTCTGTTTTTAGTCGTTTTGTCATGTTTTTGTGGTGTTGTCTGTTTTTAATCATTTTGTCACGTTTTAGTGGTGTCTTGCATCATTTATAAGTCGTTTCATCACATATTTGTGGTGTATTCGTGTGTTTTAAGTTTTCATCACGTTTTTGTGGTGTTTTCATCTGCTTTTAGTCGTTTTTGTGGTGTCTTGCGTTTGTTTTTAGTTGTTTTATCATATATTTGTGATGTGTTTCGTCTGTTTTTAGTTGTTTTATCATATTTTTGTGGTGTTTTCATCTGTTTTTAGTCGTTTTTTCACGTTTTTGAGGTGTATTCATCTGTTTTTAGTCGTTTTTGTCACCTTTTCGATTGTTTTCATCCGCTTTTAGTCGTTTAGTCACGTTTTTGTGGTGTTTTCGTCTGTTTTTAGTCGTTTCATCAAGTTTTTGTGTATTCTTGCGTCTGTTTTTAGTCGTTTTGTCATGTTTTTTTGGTGTTGTCTGTTTTTAATCATTTTGTCACGTTTTAGTGGTGTCTTACATCATTTATAAGTCGTTTCATCACATATTTGTGGTGTATTCGTGTGTTTTTAGTCGTTTCATCACGTTTTTGTGGTGTTTTCGTCTGTTTTTAGTTGTTTTGTCATGTTTTTGTGGTGTTTTCATCTGTTTTTAGTCGTTTCATCACGTTTTGAGCTGTTTTCATCTGTTTTTAGTCTTTTTGTCACATTTTTGTGGTGTCTTGCGTCTGTTTTTGGTCGTTTCATCACGTTTTTGTGTTGTGTTTCGTCTGTTTTTTTAGTTGTTTTATCACGTTTTTGTGGTGTTTTGCGTCTGTTTTAAGTCGTTTCATCATTTTTTTGTGGTGTTTTCATCTGTTTAGTCATTTCATAATGTTTTTGTGGAGTTTTGCGTCCGTTTTTAGTCGTTTTGTCATTATTTTTTGGAGTCTTGGTCTGTTTTTAGTCGCTTTGTCAGGTTTTTTTGGTGTTTACATCTGATTTTAGTTGTTTCATCACGTTTTTGTGGTGTTTTCATTTGTTTTAAGTCGGTTCATCACGTTTTAGTAGTATTTTAATCAGTTTTTAGTTGTTTTTGTGGTGTCTTGCGTCTGTCTTTAGTCGTTTCATCACGTTTTTGTGGTGTTTTTGTCTGTTTTTAGTTGTTTTATCACATTTTTGTGATATTTTGATCTTTTTTTGGTCATTTCGTCATGTTTTTGTGGTGTTTTCATCCGTTTTTAGTCGTTCCATAATGTTTTTGTGGAGTTTTGCGTCTGTTTTTTGTCGTTTTGTCATGTTTTTGTGGTGTTGTCTGTTTTTAATCATTTTGTTACGTTTTAGTGGTGTCTTGCATCATTTATAAGTCGTTTCATCACACATTTGTGGTGTATTCGTGTGTTTTAAGTTGTTTCATCACGTTTTTGTGGTGTTTTCATCTGCTTTTAGTCGTTTTTGTGGTGTCTTGCGTTTGTTTTTAGTTGTTTTATCATATATTTGTGGTGTGTTTCGTCTGTTTTTAGTTGTTTTATCATATTTTTGTGGTGTTTTCATCTGTTTTTAGTCGTTTTTCACGTTTTTGTGGTGTATTCATCTGTTTTTAGTCGTTTTTGTCACCTTTTCGATTGTTTTCATCCGTTTTTAGTCGTTTAGTCACGTTTTTGTGGTGTTTTCGTCTGTTTTTAGTCGTTTCATCAAGTTTTTGTGTAGTCTTGCGTCTGTTTTTAGTCGTTTTGTCATGTTTTTTTGGTGTTGTCTGTTTTTAATCATTTTGTCACGTTTTAGTGGTGTCTTGCATCATTTATAAGTCGTTTCATCACATATTTGTGGTGTATTCGTGTGTTTTTAGTCGTTTCATCACGTTTTTGTGGCGTTTTCGTCTGTTTTTAGTTGTTTTGTCATGTTTTTGTGGTGTTTTCATCTGTTTTTAGTCGTTTCATCACGTTTTGAGCTGTTTTCATCTGTTTTTAGTCTTTTTGTCACATTTTTGTGGTGTCTTGCGTCTGTTTTTGGTCGTTTCATCACGTTTTTGTGTTGTGTTTCGTCTGTTTTTTTAGTTGTTTTATCACGTTTTTGTGGTGTTTTGCGTCTGTTTTAAGTCGTTTCATCACTTTTTTGTGGTGTTTTCATCTGTTTAGTCATTTCATAATGTTTTTGTGGAGTTTTGCGTCCGTTTTTAGTCGTTTTGTCATAATTTTTTGGAGTCTTGGTCTGTTTTTAGTCGCTTTGTCAGGTTTTTTTGGTGTTTACATCTGATTTTAGTTGTTTCATCACGTTTTTGTGGTGTTTTCATTTGTTTTAAGTCGGTTCATCACGTTTTAGTGGTATTTTAATCAGTTTTTAGTTGTTTTTGTGGTGTCTTGCGTCTGTCTTTAGTCGTTTCATCACGTTTTTGTGGTGTTTTTGTCTGTTTTTAGTTGTTTTATCACATTTTTGTGATATTTTGATCTTTTTTTGGTCATTTCGTCATGTTTTTGTGGTGTTTTCATCCGTTTTTAGTCGTTCCATGATGTTTTTGTGGAGTTTTGCGTCTGTTTTTTGTCGTTTTGTCATGTTTTTGTGGTGTTGTCTGTTTTTAATCATTTTGTCACGTTTTAGTGGTGTCTTGCATCATTTATAAGTCGTTTCATCACATATTTGTGGTGTATTCGTGTGTTTTAAGTTGTTTCATCACGTTTTTGTGGTGTTTTCATCTGCTTTTAGTCGTTTTTTTGGTGTCTTGCGTTTGTTTTTAGTTGTTTTATCATATATTTGTGGTGTGTTTCGTCTGTTTTTAGTTGTTTTATCATATTTTTGTGGTGTTTTCATCTGTTTTTAGTCGTTTTTTCACGTTTTGTGGTGTATTCATCTGTTTTTAGTCGTTTTTGTCACCTTTTCGATTGTTTTCATCCGTTTTTAGTCTTTTTGTCACATTTTTGTGGTGTCTTGTGTCTGTTTTTGGTCGTTTCATCACGTTTTTGTGTTGTGTTTCGTCTGTTTTTTTAGTTGTTTTATCACGTTTTTGTGGTGTTTTGCGTCTGTTTTAAGTCGTTTCATCACTTTTTTGTGGTGTTTTCATCTGTTTAGTCGTTTCATAATGTTTTTGTGGAGTTTTGCGTCTGTTTTTAGTCGTTTTGTCATTATTTTTTTGGAGTCTTGGTCTGTTTTTAGTCGTTTTGTCAGGTTTTTTTGGTGTTTACATCTGATTTTAGTTGTTTCATCACGTTTTTGTGGTGTTTTCATTTGTTTTAAGTTGGTTCATCACGTTTTAGTGGTATTTTAATCAGTTTTTAGTTGTTTTTGTGGTGTCTTGCGTCTGTCTTTAGTCGTTTCATCATGTTTTTGTGGTGTTTTCATGTGTTTTTTGTCGTTTCATCACGTTTTTGTGGTGTTTTCGTCTGTTTTTAGTTGTTTTGTCATGTTTTTGTTGTGTTTTCATCTGTTGTTAGGCGTTTCATCACATTTTTGCGCTGTTTGCATCTGTTTTAAGTCTTTTTGTCACATTTTTGTGGTGTGTTTCGTCTGTTTTTAGTTGTTTTATTACGTTTTTGTGGTGTTTTCATCTGTTTTTAGTCATTTCATCATGTTTTTTTCTGGAGTTTTGCGTTTGTTTTTAGTTGTTTTGTCATGTTCTTGTGGTGTTTTCGTCTGTTTTTAGTCGTTTTGTCACATTTTTGTGGTCTTTTCATCTGTTTTAATTCGGTTCATCACGTTTTTGTGGTGTTTTCGGCTGTTTTTAGTAATTTCATCACGTTTTTGTGGTGTTTTCATCTTTTTTAAGTCGTTTTTGTGGTGTCTTGCATTCGTTTTTAGTCGTTTCATCACGTTTTTGCGCTGTTTGCATCTGTTTTAAGTCTTTTTGTCACATTTTTGTGGTGTGTTTCGTCTGTATTTAGTTGTTTTATTACGTTTTTGTGGTGTTTTCATCTGTTTTTAGTCATTTCATCATGTTTTTTTCTGGAGTTTTGCGTCTGTTTTTAGTTGTTTTGTCATGTTCTTGTGGTGTTTTCGTCTGTTTTTAGTCGTTTTGTCACATTTTTGTGGTCTTTTCATCTGTTTTAATTCGGTTCATCACGTCTTTGTGGTGTTTTCGTCTGTTTTTAGTCATTTCATCACGTTTTTGTGGTGTTTTCATCTGTTTTTAGTCGTTTTTTCACGTTTTTGTGGTGTATTTATCTGTTTTTAGTCGTTTTTGTCACGTTTTAGTGGTGTCTTGCATCATTTATAAGTCGTTTCATCACATATTTGTGGTGTATTCGTGTGTTTTAAGTTGTTTCATCACGTTTTTGTGGTGTTTTCATCTGTTTTTAGTCATTTCATCATGTTTTTTTCTGGAGTTTTGCGTCTGTTTTTAGTTGTTTTGTCACGTTTTTGTGGTGTTTTGCATCTGTTTTAAGTCGTTTCATCACTTTTTTGTGGTGTTTTCATCTGTTTAGTCGTTTCATAATGTTTTTGTGGAGTTTTGCGTCCGTTTTTAGTCGTTTTGTCATTATTTTTTGGAGTCTTGGTCTGTTTTTAGTCGCTTTGTCAGGTTTTTTTGGTGTTTACATCTGATTTTAGTTGTTTCATCACGTTTTTGTGGTGTTTTCATTTGTTTTAAGTCGGTTCATCACGTTTTAGTGGTATTTTAATCAGTTTTTAGTTGTTTTTGTGGTGTCTTGCGTCTGTCTTTAGTCGTTTCATCACGTTTTTGTGGTGTTTTTGTCTGTTTTTAGTTGTTTTATCACATTTTTGTGATATTTTGATCTTTTTTTGGTCATTTCGTCATGTTTTTGTGGTGTTTTCATCCGTTTTTAGTCGTTCCATGATGTTTTTGTGGAGTTTTGCGTCTGTTTTTTGTCGTTTTGTCATGTTTTTGTGGTGTTGTCTGTTTTTAATCATTTTGTCACGTTTTAGTGGTGTCTTGCATCATTTATAAGTCGTTTCATCACATATTTGTGGTGTATTCGTGTGTTTTAAGTTGTTTCATCACGTTTTTGTGGTGTTTTCATCTGCTTTTAGTCGTTTTTTTGGTGTCTTGCGTTTGTTTTTAGTTGTTTTATCATATATTTGTGGTGTGTTTCGTCTGTTTTTAGTTGTTTTATCATATTTTTGTGGTGTTTTCATCTGTTTTTAGTCGTTTTTTCACGTTTTGTGGTGTATTCATCTGTTTTTAGTCGTTTTTGTCACCTTTTCGATTGTTTTCATCCGTTTTTAGTCTTTTTGTCACATTTTTGTGGTGTCTTGTGTCTGTTTTTGGTCGTTTCATCACGTTTTTGTGTTGTGTTTCGTCTGTTTTTTTAGTTGTTTTATCACGTTTTTGTGGTGTTTTGCGTCTGTTTTAAGTCGTTTCATCACTTTTTTGTGGTGTTTTCATCTGTTTAGTCGTTTCATAATGTTTTTGTGGAGTTTTGCGTCTGTTTTTAGTCGTTTTGTCATTATTTTTTGGAGTCTTGGTCTGTTTTTAGTCGTTTTGTCAGGTTTTTTTGGTGTTTACATCTGATTTTAGTTGTTTCATCACGTTTTTGTGGTGTTTTCATTTGTTTTAAGTTGGTTCATCACGTTTTAGTGGTATTTTAATCAGTTTTTAGTTGTTTTTGTGGTGTCTTGCGTCTGTCTTTAGTCGTTTCATCATGTTTTTGTGGTGTTTTCATGTGTTTTTTGTCGTTTCATCACGTTTTTGTGGTGTTTTCGTCTGTTTTTAGTTGTTTTGTCATGTTTTTGTTGTGTTTTCATCTGTTGTTAGGCGTTTCATCACATTTTTGCGCTGTTTGCATCTGTTTTAAGTCTTTTTGTCACATTTTTGTGGTGTGTTTCGTCTGTTTTTAGTTGTTTTATTACGTTTTTGTGGTGTTTTCATCTGTTTTTAGTCATTTCATCATGTTTTTTTCTGGAGTTTTGCGTTTGTTTTTAGTTGTTTTGTCATGTTCTTGTGGTGTTTTCGTCTGTTTTTAGTCGTTTTGTCACATTTTTGTGGTCTTTTCATCTGTTTTAATTCGGTTCATCACGTTTTTGTGGTGTTTTCGGCTGTTTTTAGTAATTTCATCACGTTTTTGTGGTGTTTTCATCTTTTTTAAGTCGTTTTTGTGGTGTCTTGCATTCGTTTTTAGTCGTTTCATCACGTTTTTGCGCTGTTTGCATCTGTTTTAAGTCTTTTTGTCACATTTTTGTGGTGTGTTTCGTCTGTATTTAGTTGTTTTATTACGTTTTTGTGGTGTTTTCATCTGTTTTTAGTCATTTCATCATGTTTTTTTCTGGAGTTTTGCGTCTGTTTTTAGTTGTTTTGTCATGTTCTTGTGGTGTTTTCGTCTGTTTTTAGTCGTTTTGTCACATTTTTGTGGTCTTTTCATCTGTTTTAATTCGGTTCATCACGTCTTTGTGGTGTTTTCGTCTGTTTTTAGTCATTTCATCACGTTTTTGTGGTGTTTTCATCTGTTTTTAGTCGTTTTTTCACGTTTTTGTGGTGTATTTATCTGTTTTTAGTCGTTTTTGTCACGTTTTAGTGGTGTCTTGCATCATTTATAAGTCGTTTCATCACATATTTGTGGTGTATTCGTGTGTTTTAAGTTGTTTCATCACGTTTTTGTGGTGTTTTCATCTGCTTTTAGTCGTTTTTGTGGTGTCTTGCGTTTGTTTTTAGTTGTTTTATCATATATTTGTGGTGTGTTTCGTCTGTTTTTAGTTGTTTTATCATATTTTTGTGGTGTTTTCATCTGTTTTTAGTCGTTTTTTCACGTTTTTGTGGTGTATTCATCTGTTTTTAGTCGTTTTTGTCACCTTTTCGATTGTTTTCATCCGTTTTTAGTCGTTTAGTCACGTTTTTGTGGTGTTTTCGTCTGTTTTTAGTCGTTTCATCAAGTTTTTGTGGAGTCTTGCGTCTGTTTTTAGTCGTTTTGTCATGTTTTTGTGGTGTTGTCTGTTTTTAATCATTTTGTCACGTTTTAGTTGTGTCTTGCATCATTTATAAGTCGTTTCATCACATATTTGTGGTGTATTCGTGTGTTTTTAGTCGTTTCATCACGTTTTTGTGGTGTTTTCGTCTGTTTTTAGTTGTTTTGTCATGTTTTTGTGGTGTTTTCATCTGTTTTTAGTCGTTTCATCACGTTTTGAGCTGTTTTCATCTGTTTTTAGTCTTTTTGTCACATTTTTGTGGTGTCTTGCGTCTGTTTTTGGTCGTTTCATCACGTTTTTGTGTTGTATTTCGTCTGTTTTTTTAGTTGTTTTATCACGTTTTTGTGGTGTTTTGCGTCTGTTTTAAGTCGTTTCATCACTTTTTTGTGGTGTTTTCATCTGTTTAGTCGTTTCATAATGTTTTTGTGGAGTTTTGCGTCTGTTTTTAGTCGTTTCATCACGTTTTTGTGGTGTTTTTGTCTGTTTTTAGGTGTTTTATCATATTTTTGTGATATTTTGATCTTTTTTTGAGTTTTGCGTCTGTTTTTTGTCATTTTGTCATGTTTTTTTGGTGTTGTCTGTTTTTAATCATTTTGTCACGTTTTAGTGGTGTCTTGCGTCATTTTTAAGTCGTTTCATCACATATTTGTGGTGTTTTCGTGTGTTTTTTGTCGTTTCATCACGTTTTTGTGGTGTTTTCGTCTGTTTTTAGTTGTTTTGTCATGTTTTTGTTGTGTTTTCATCTGTTGTTAGGCGTTTCATCACATTTTTGCGCTGTTTGCATCTGTTTTAAGTCTTTTTGTCACATTTTTGTGGTGTGTTTCGTCTGTTTTTAGTTGTTTTATTACGTTTTTGTGGTGTTTTCATCTGTTTTTAGTCATTTCATCATGTTTTTTTTTGGAGTTTTGCGTCTGTTTTTAGTTGTTTTGTCATGTTCTTGTGGTGTTTTTGTCTGTTTTTAGTCGTTTTGTCACATTTTTGTGGTCTTTTCATCTGTTTTAATTCGGTTCATCACGTTTTTGTGGTGTTTTCGTCTGTTTTTAGTAATTTCATCACGTTTTTGTGGTGTCTTCGTCTGTTTTAAGTCGTTTTTGTGGTGTCTTGCATTCGTTTTTAGTCGTTTCATCACGTTTTTGCGCTGTTTGCATCTGTTTTAAGTCTTTTTGTCACATTTTTGTGATGTGTTTCGTCTGTATTTAGTTGTTTTATTACGTTTTTGTGGTGTTTTCATCTGTTTTTAGTCATTTCATCATGTTTTTTTTTTGGAGTTTTGCGTCTGTTTTTAGTTGTTTTGTCATGTTCTTGTGGTGTTTTCGTCTGTTTTTAGTCGTTTTGTCACATTTTTGTGGTCTTTTCATCTGTTTTAATTCGGTTCATCACGTCTTTGTGGTGTTTTCGTCTGTTTTTAGTCATTTCATCACGTTTTTGTGGTGTTTTCATCTGTTTTTAGTCTTTTTTTCACGTTTTTGTGGTGTATTTATCTGTTTTTAGTCGTTTTTGTCACCTTTTCGATTGTTTTCATCCGTTTTTAGTCGTTTAGTCACGTTTTTGTGGTGTTTTCGTCTGTTTTTAGTCGTTTCATCAAGTTTTTGTGGAGTTTTGCGTCTGTTTTTAGTTGTTTTGTCATGTTCTTGTGGTGTTTTTGTCTGTTTTTAGTCGTTTTGTCACATTTTTGTGGTCTTTTCATCTGTTTTAATTCGGTTCATCACGTTTTTGTGGTGTTTTCATCTGTTTTTAGTAATTTCATCACGTTTTTGTGGTGTTTTCGTCTGTTTTAAGTCGTTTTTGTGGTGTCTTGCATTCGTTTTTAGTCGTTTCATCACGTTTTTGCGCTGTTTGCATCTGTTTTAAGTCTTTTTGTCACATTTTTGTGATGTGTTTCGTCTGTATTTAGTTGTTTTATTACGTTTTTGTGGTGTTTTCATCTGTTTTTAGTCATTTCATCTTTTTTTTTTCTGGAGTTTTGCGTCTGTTTTTAGTTGTTTTGTCATGTTCTTGTGGTGTTTTCGTCTGTTTTTAGTCGTTTTGTCACATTTTTGTGGTCTTTTCATCTGTTTTAATTCGGTTCATCACGTCTTTGTGGTGTTTTCGTCTGTTTTTAGTCATTTCATCACGTTTTTGTGGTGTTTTCATCTGTTTTTAGTCTTTTTTTCACGTTTTTGTGGTGTATTTATCTGTTTTTAGTCGTTTTTGTCACCTTTTCGATTGTTTTCATCCGTTTTTAGTCGTTTAGTCACGTTTTTGTGGTGTTTTCGTCTGTTTTTAGTCGTTTCATCAAGTTTTTGTGGAGTTTTGCGTCTGTTTTTTGTCGTTTTGTCATGTTTTTGTGGTGTTGTCTGTTTTTAATCATTTTGTCACGTTTTAGTGGTGTCTTGCATCATTTATAAGTCGTTTCATCACATATTTGTGGTGTATTCGTGTGTTTTAAGTTGTTTCATCACGTTTTTGTGGTGTTTTCATCTGCTTTTAGTCGTTTTTGTGGTGTCTTGCGTTTGTTTTTAGTTGTTTTATCATATATTTGTGGTGTGTTTCGTCTGTTTTTAGTTGTTTTATCATATTTTTGTGGTGTTTTCATCTGTTTTTAGTCGTTTTTTCACGTTTTTGTGGTGTATTCATCTGTTTTTAGTCGTTTTTGTCACCTTTTCGATTGTTTTCATCCGTTTTTAGTCGTTTAGTCACGTTTTTGTGGTGTTTTCGTCTGTTTTTAGTCGTTTCATCAAGTTTTTGTGGAGTCTTGCGTCTGTTTTTAGTCGTTTTGTCATGTTTTTGTGGTGTTGTCTGTTTTTAATCATTTTGTCACGTTTTAGTGGTGTCTTGCATCATTTATAAGTCGTTTCATCACATATTTGTGGTGTATTCGTGTGTTTTAAGTTGTTTCATCACGTTTTTGTGGTGTTTTCATCTGCTTTTAGTCGTTTTTGTGGTGTCTTGCGTTTGTTTTTAGTTGTTTTATCATATATTTGTGGTGTGTTTCGTCTGTTTTTAGTTGTTTTATCATATTTTTGTGGTGTTTTCATCTGTTTTTAGTCGTTTTTTCACGTTTTTGTGGTGTATTCATCTGTTTTTAGTCGTTTTTGTCACCTTTTCAATTGTTTTCATCCGTTTTTAGTCGTTTAGTCACGTTTTTGTGGTGTTTTCGTCTGTTTTTAGTCGTTTCATCAAGTTTTTGTGGAGTCTTGCGTCTGTTTTTAGTCGTTTTGTCATGTTTTTGTGGTGTTGTCTGTTTTTAATCATTTTGTCACGTTTTAGTGGTGTCTTGCATCATTTATAAGTCGTTTCATCACATATTTGTGGTGTATTCGTGTGTTTTTAGTCGTTTCATCACGTTTTTGTGGTGTTTTCGTCTGTTTTTAGTCATTTCATCACGTTTTTGTGGTGTTTTCATCTGTTTTTAGTCGTTTTTTCACGTTTTTGTGGTGTATTTATCTGTTTTTAGTCGTTTTTGTCATGTTTTTGTGGTGTTGTCTGTTTTTAATCATTTTGTCACGTTTTAGTGGTGTCTTGCATCATTTATAAGTCGTTTCATCACATATTTGTGGTGTATTCGTGTGTTTTAAGTTGTTTCATCACGTTTTTGTGGTGTTTTCATCTGCTTTTAGTCGTTTTTGTGGTGTCTTGCGTTTGTTTTTAGTTGTTTTATCATATATTTGTGGTGTGTTTCGTCTGTTTTTAGTTGTTTTATCATATTTTTGTGGTGTTTTCATCTGTTTTTAGTCGTTTTTTCACGTTTTTGTGGTGTATTCATCTGTTTTTAGTCGTTTTTGTCACCTTTTCGATTGTTTTCATCCGTTTTTAGTCGTTTAGTCACGTTTTTGTGGTGTTTTCGTCTGTTTTTAGTCGTTTCATCAAGTTTTTGTGGAGTCTTGCGTCCTTTTTTAGTCGTTTTGTCATGTTTTTGTGGTGTTGTCTGTTTTTAATCATTTTGTCACGTTTTAGTGGTGTCTTGCATCATTTATAAGTCGTTTCATCACATATTTGTGGTGTATTCGTGTGTTTTAAGTTGTTTCATCACGTTTTTGTGGTGTTTTCATCTGCTTTTAGTCGTTTTTGTGGTGTCTTGCGTTTGTTTTTAGTTGTTTTATCATATATTTGTGGTGTGTTTCGTCTGTTTTTAGTTGTTTTATCATATTTTTGTGGTGTTTTCATCTGTTTTTAGTCGTTTTTTCACGTTTTTGTGGTGTATTCATCTGTTTTTAGTCGTTTTTGTCACCTTTTCGATTGTTTTCATCCGTTTTTAGTCGTTTAGTCACGTTTTTGTGGTGTTTTCGTCTGTTTTTAGTCGTTTCATCAAGTTTTTGTGGAGTCTTGCGTCCTTTTTTGAGTCGTTTTGTCATGTTTTTGTGGTGTTGTCTGTTTTTAATCATTTTGTCACGTTTTAGTGGTGTCTTGCATCATTTATAAGTCGTTTCATCACATATTTGTGGTGTATTCGTGTGTTTTTAGTCGTTTCATCACGTTTTTGTGGTGTTTTCGTCTGTTTTTAGTTGTTTTGTCATGTTTTTGTGGTGTTTTCATCTGTTTTTAGTCGTTTCATCACGTTTTGAGCTGTTTTCATCTGTTTTTAGTCTTTTTGTCACATTTTTGTGGTGTCTTGCGTCTGTTTTTGGTCGTTTCATCACGTTTTTGTGTTGTATTTCGTCTGTTTTTTTAGTTGTTTTATCACGTTTTTGTGGTGTTTTGCGTCTGTTTTAAGTCGTTTCATCACTTTTTTGTGGTGTTTTCATCTGTTTAGTCGTTTCATAATGTTTTTGTGGAGTTTTGCGTCTGTTTTTAGTCGTTTTGTCATTATTTTTTGGAGTCTTTGTCTGTTTTTTGTCGTTTTGTCAGGTTTTTTTGGTGTTTACATCTGATTTTAGTTGTTTCATCACGTTTTTGTGGTGTTTTCATTTGTTTTAAGTCGGTTCATCACGTTTTAGTGGTATTTTAATCAGTTTTTAGTTGTTTTTGTGGTGTCTTGCGTCTGTCTTTAGTCGTTTCATCACGTTTTTGTGGTGTTTTTGTCTGTTTTTAGTTGTTTTATCATATTTTTGTGATATTTTGATCTTTTTTTGGTCATTTCGTCATGTTTTTGTGGTGTTTTCATCCGTTTTTAGTCGTTCCATAATGTTTTTGTGGAGTTTTGCGTCAGTTTTTTGTCGTTTTGTCATGTTTTTTTGGTGTTGTCTGTTTTTAATCATTTTGTCACGTTTTAGTGGTGTCTTGCGTCATTTTAAGTCGTTTCATCACATATTTGTGGTGTTTTCGTGTGTTTTTTGTCGTTTCATCACGTTTTTGTGGTGTTTTCGTCTGTTTTTAGTTGTTTTGTCATGTTTTTGTTGTGTTTTCATCTGTTGTTAGGCGTTTCATCACGTTTTTGCGCTGTTTGCATCTGTTTTAAGTCTTTTTGTCACATTTTTGTGGTGTGTTTCGTCTGTATTTAGTTGTTTTATTACGTTTTTGTGGTGTTTTCATCTGTTTTTAGTCATTTCATCATGTTTTTTTCTGGAGTTTTGCGTCTGTTTTTAGTTGTTTTGTCATGTTCTTGTGGTGTTTTCGTCTGTTTTTAGTCGTTTTGTCACATTTTTGTGGTCTTTTCATCTGTTTTAATTCGGTTCATCACGTTTTTGTGGTGTTTTCGTCTGTTTTTAGTAATTTCATCACGTTTTTGTGGTGTTTTCGTCTGTTTTAAGTCGTTTTTGTGGTGTCTTGCATTTGTTTTTAGTCGTTTCATCACGTTTTTGTGGTGTGTTTCGTCTGTTTATAGTTGTTTTATCACGTTTTTGTGGTGTTTTCATCCGTTTTTAGTCGTTTTTGTCACGTTAATTGTGGTGTTTTCATCTGTTTTTAGTCGTTTCATCATGTTTTTTTCTGGAGTTTTGCGTCTGTTTTTAGTTGTTTTGTCATGTTCTTGTGGTGTTTTGTCTGTTTTTAGTCGTTTTGTAACATTTTTGTGGTGTTTTCATCTGTTTTAAGTCGGTTCATTACGTTTTTGTGATGTTTTCGTCTGTTTTTAGTCATTTCATCACGTTTTTGTGACGTTTTTGTGATGTTTTCGTCTGTTTTTAGTTGTTTTTTTGTCATGTTTTTTAGTGTTTTCATCTGTTTTGAGACGTTTCATCACGTTTCTGTGGTGTTTTCATCTGCTTTTAGTTGTTTTTGTAGTGTCTTGCGTCTGTTTTTAGTCGTTTCATCACGATTTTGTGGTGTGTTTCCTCTGTTTTTAGTTGTTTTATCATATTTTTGTGGTGTTTTCATCTGTTTTTAGTCGCTTTTTAACGTTTTTGTGGTGTTTTCATCTGTTTTTAGTCGTTTTTTTCACCTTTTCGAAGTGTTTTCATCTGTTTTTATTAGTTTTTTCATGTTTTTGTGGTGTTTTTGTCTGATTTTAGTCGTTTCATCACGTTTTTGCGCTGTTTGCATCTGTTTTTAGTCGTTTCATAATGTTTTTGTGGAGTGTTGCGTCTGTTTTTAGCCGTTTTGTCATGTATTTGTGGAGTCTTGGTCTGTTTTTAGTAGTTTTGCCAGTTTTTTTGTTGTTTACATCTGATTTTAGTCGTTTCATCACGTTTTTGTGGTGTGTTTTGTCTGTGTTTTAGTTGTTTTATCAAGTTTTTGTGGTGTTTTCATCTGTTTTTAGTCGTTTCATCACGATTTTGTGGAGTTTTGCGTCTGTTTTTAGTCGTTTTGTCATGTTTTTGTTGTGCTTTCCGTCTGTTTTTAGTTGTTTCATCACGTTTTTGTGGTGTCTTCATCTGTTTTAAGTCGGTTCATCACATTTTAGTGGTGTTTCTATCCGTTTTTAGTCGTTTTTGTCACGTTTTTGTGGTGTTTTCATCTGTTTTTAGTCATTTCATCATGTTTTTCTTGAGTTTTGCGTCTGTTTTTAGTTGTTTTGTCATGTTCTTGTTGTGTTTTCGTCTGTTTTAAGTCGGTTTAACACGTTTTTGTGGTGTTTCTGCTGTTTTTAGTAATTTCATCACGTTTTTGTGATGTTTTCGTCTGTTTTTAGTTCTTTTTTTCTCATGTTTTTTAGTGTTTTCATCTGTTTTTAGGCGTTTCATCACGTTTCTGTGGTGTTTTCATCTGTTTTTAGTCGTTTTTGTGGTGTCTTGCGTCTGTTTTTAGTTGTTTCATTACGTTTTTGTGGTGTTCTCATCAGTTTTAAGTTGTTTCATCACGTTTTTGTGGTGTTTTCATCTGCTTTTAGTTGTTTTTGTGGTGTCTTGCGTCTGTTTTTAGTTGTTTTATCATATATTTGTGGTGTGTTTCGTCTGTTTTTAGTTGTTTTATCATATTTTTGTGGTGTTTTCATCTGTTTTTAGTCGTTTATTCACGTTTTTGTGGTGTATTCATCTGTTTTTAGTCGTTTTTGTCACCTTTTCGAATGTTTTCATCCGTTTTTAGTCGTTTTGTCACGTTTATGTGGTGTTTTCGTCTGTTTTTAGTCGTTTCATCAAGTTTTTGTGGTGTTTTCATCTGTTTTAAGTCGTTTCATAATGTTTTTGTGGACTGTTGCGTCTGTTTTTAGTCGTTTCATCAAGTTTTTGTGGAGTCTTGCGTCTGTTTTTAGTCGTTTTGTCATGTTTTTGTGGTGTTGTCTGTTTTTAATCATTTTGTCACGTTTTAGTGGTGTCTTGCATCATTTATAAGTCGTTTCATCACATATTTGTGGTGTATTCGTGTGTTTTTAGTCGTTTCATCACGTTTTTGTGGTGTTTTCGTCTGTTTTTAGTTGTTTTGTCATGTTTTTGTGGTGTTTTCATCTGTTTTTAGTTGTTTCATCACGTTTTGAGCTGTTTTCATCTGTTTTTAGTCTTTTTGCCACATATTTGTGGTGTCTTGCGTCTGTTTTTGGTCGTTTCATCACGTTTTTGTGTTGTGTTTCGTCTGTTTTTTTAGTTGTTTTATCACGTTTTTGTGGTGTTTTGCGTCTGTTTTAAGTCGTTTCATCACTTTTTTGTGGTGTTTTCATCTGTTTAGTCGTTTCATAATGTTTTTGTGGAGTTTTGCGTCCGTTTTTAGTCGTTTGGTCATTATTTTTTGGAGTCTTGGTCTGTTTTTAATCGCTTTGTCAGGTTTTTTTGGTGTTTACATCTGATTTTAGTTGTTTCATCACGTTTTTGTGGTGTTTTCATTTGTTTTAAGTAGGTTCATCACGTTTTAGTGGTATTTTAATCAGTTTTTAGTTGTTTTTGTGGTGTCTTGCGTCTGTCTTTAGTCGTTTCATCACGTTTTTGTGGTGTTTTTGTCTGTTTTTAGTTGTTTTATCATATTTTTGTGATATTTTGATCTTTTTTTGGTCATTTCGTCATGTTTTTGTGGTGTTTTCATCCGTTTTTAGTCGTTCCATAATGTTTTTGTGGAGTTTTGCGTCTGTTTTTTGTCGTTTTGTCATGTTTTTTTGGTGTTTTCTGTTTTTAATCATTTTGTCACGTTTTAGTGGTGTCTTGCATCATTTATAAGTCGTTTCATCACATATTTGTGGTGTATTCGTGTGTTTTTAGTCGTTTCATCACGTTTTTGTGGTGTCTTCGTCTGTTTTTAGTTGTTTTGTCATGTTTTTGTGGTGTTTTCATCTGTTTTTAGTCGTTTCATCACATTTTGAGCTGTTTTCATCTGTTTTTAGTCTTTTTGTCACATTTTTGTGGTGTCTTGCGTCTGTTTTTGGTCGTTTCATCACTTTTTTGTGGTGTTTTCATCTGTTTAGTCGTTTCATAATGTTTTTGTGGAGTCTTGGTCTGTTTTTAGTCGCTTTGTCAGGTTTTTTTGGTGTTTACATCTGATTTTAGTTGTTTCATCACGTTTTTGTGGTGTGTTTCGTCTGTTTTTTGTCGTTTTGTCATGTTTTTTTGGTGTTGTCTGTTTTTAATCATTTTGTCACGTTTTAGTGGTGTCTTGCGTCATTTTAAGTCGTTTCATCACATATTTGTGGTGTTTTCGTGTGTTTTTTGTCGTTTCATCACGTTTTTGTGGTGTTTTCGTCTGTTTTTAGTTGTTTTGTCATGTTTTTGTTGTGTTTTTATCTGTTGTTAGGCGTTTCATCACGTTTTTGCGCTGTTTGCATCTGTTTTAAGTCTTTTTGTCACATTTTTGTGGTGTGTTTCGTCTGTATTTAGTTGTTTTATTACGTTTTTGTGGTGTTTTCATCTGTTTTTAGTCATTTCATCATGTTTTTTTCTGGAGTTTTGCGTCTGTTTTTAGTTGTTTTGTCATGTTCTTGTGGTGTTTTCGTCTGTTTTTAGTCGTTTTGTCACATTTTTGTGGTCTTTTCATCTGTTTTAATTCGGTTCATCACGTTTTTGTGGTGTTTTCGTCTGTTTTTAGTAATTTCATCACGTTTTTGTGGTGTTTTCGTCTGTTTTAAGTCGTTTTTGTGGTGTCTTGCATTTGTTTTTAGTCGTTTCATCACGTTTTTGCGCTGTTTGCATCTGTTTTAAGTCTTTTTGTCACATTTTTGTGGTGTGTTTCGTCTGTATTTAGTTGTTTTATTACGTTTTTGTGGTGTTTTCATCTGTTTTTAGTCATTTCATCATGTTTTTTTCTGGAGTTTTGCGTCTGTTTTTAGTTGTTTTGTCATGTTCTTGTGGTGTTTTCGTCTGTTTTTAGTCGTTTTGTCACATTTTTGTGGTCTTTTCATCTGTTTTAATTCGGTTCATCACGTTTTTGTGGTGTTTTCGTCTGTTTTTAGTAATTTCATCACGTTTTTGTGGTGTTTTCGTCTGTTTTAAGTCGTTTTTGTGGTGTCTTGCATTTGTTTTTAGTCGTTTCATCACGTTTTTGCGCTGTTTGCATCTGTTTTAAGTCTTTTTGTCACATTTTTGTGGTGTGTTTCGTCTGTATTTGGTTGTTTTATTACGTTTTTGTGGTGTTTTCATCTGTTTTTAGTCATTTCATCATGTTTTTTTCTGGAGTTTTGCGTCTGTTTTTAGTTGTTTTGTCATGTTCTTGTGGTGTTTTCGTCTGTTTTTAGTCGTTTTGTCACATTTTTGTGGTCTTTTCATCTGTTTTAATTTGGTTCATCACGTTTTTGTGGTGTTTTCGTCTGTTTTTAGTAATTTCATCACGTTTTTGTGGTGTTTTCATCTGTTTTTAGTCGTTTTTTCACGTTTTTGTGGTGTATTTATCTGTTTTTAGTCGTTTTTGTCACCTTTTCGATTGTTTTCATCCGTTTTTAGTCGTTTAGTCACGTTTTTGTGGTGTTTTCGTCTGTTTTTAGTCGTTTCATCAAGTTTTTGTGGTGTGTTTCGTCTGTTTTTAGTTGTTTTATCATATTTTTGTGGTGTTTTCATCTGTTTTTAGTCGTTTTTTCACGTTTTTGTGGTGTATTCATCTGTTTTTAGTCGTTTTTGTCACCTTTTCGATTGTTTTCATCCGTTTTTAGTCGTTTAGTCACGTTTTTGTGGTGTTTTCGTCTGTTTTTAGTCGTTTCATCAAGTTTTTGTGGAGTCTTGCGTCTGTTTTTTGTCGTTTTGTCATGTTTTTTTGGTGTTGTCTGTTTTTAATCATTTTGTCACGTTTTAGTGGTGTCTTGCATCATTTATAAGTCGTTTCATCACATATTTGTGGTGTATTCGTGTGTTTTTAGTCATTTCATCACGTTTTTGTGGTGTTTTCGTCTGTTTTTAGTTGTTTTGTCATGTTTTTGTGGTGTTTTCATCTGTTTTTAGTCGTTTCATCACGTTTTGAGCTGTTTTTATCTGTTTTTAGTCTTTTTGTCACATTTTTGTGGTGTCTTGCGTCTGTTTTTGGTCGTTTCATCACGTTTTTGTGTTGTGTTTCGTCTGTTTTTTTAGTTGTTTTATCACGTTTTTGTGGTGTTTTGCGTCTGTTTTAAGTCGTTTCATCACTTTTTTGTGGTGTTTTCATCTGTTTAGTCGTTTCATAATGTTTTTGTGGAGTTTTGCATCCGTTTTTAGTCGTTTTGTCATTATTTTTTGGAGTCTTGGTCTGTTTTTAGTCGTTTTGTCAGGTTTTTTTGGTGTTTACATCTGATTTTAGTTGTTTCATCACGTTTTTGTGGTGTTTTCATTTGTTTTAAGTCGGTTCATCACGTTTTAGTGGTATTTTAATCAGTTTTTAGTTGTTTTTGTGGTGTCTTGCGTCTGTCTTTAGTCGTTTCATCACGTTTTTGTGGTGTTTTTGTCTGTTTTTAGTTGTTTTATCAGGTTTTTGTGATATTTTGATCTTTTTTTGGTCATTTTGTGATGTTTTTGTGGTGTTTTCATCCGTTTTTAGTCGTTCCATAATGTTTTTGTGGAGTTTTGCGTCTGTTTTTTGTCGTTTTGTCATGTTTTTTTGGTGTTGTCTGTTTTTAATCATTTTGTCACGTTTTAGTGGTGTCTTGCGTCATTTTTAAGTCGTTTCATCACATATTTGTGGTGTTTTCGTGTGTTTTTTGTCGTTTCATCACGTTTTTGTGGTGTTTTCGTCTGTTTTTAGTTGTTTTGTCATGTTTTTGTTGTGTTTTCATCTGTTGTTAGGCGTTTCATCACGTTTTTGCGCTGTTTGCATCTGTTTTAAGTCTTTTTGACACATTTTTGTGGTGTGTTTCGTCTGTATTTAGTTGTTTTATCACGTTTTTGTGGTGTTTTCATCCGTTTTTAGTCTTTTTTGTGACGTTAATTGTGGTGTTTTCGTCTGTTTTTAGTCGTTTCATCATGTTTTCTGGAGTTTTGCGTTTGCTTTTAGTTGTTTTGTCATGTTCTTGTGGTGTTTTGTCTGTTTTTAGTCGTTTTGTAACATTTTTGTGGTGTTTTCATCTGTTTTAAGTCGGTTCATCACGTTTTTGTGGTGTTTTCGTCTGTTTTTAGTCATTTCATCACGTTTTTGTGACGTTTTTGTGATGTTTTCGTCTGTTTTTAGTTGTTTTTTTGTCATGTTTTTTAGTGTTTTCATCTGTTTTGAGACGTTTCATCACGTTTCTGTGGTGTTTTCATCTGCTTTTAGTTGTTTTTGTAGTGTCTTGCGTCTGTTTTTAGTCGTTTCATCACGATTTTGTGGTGTGTTTCCTCTGTTTTTAGTTGTTTTATCATATTTTTGTGGTGTTTTCATCTGTTTTTAGTCGCTTTTTAACGTTTTTGTGGTGTTTTCATCAGTTTTTAGTCGTTTTTTTCACCTTTTCGAAGTGTTTTCATCTGTTTTTATTAGTTTTTTCATGTTTTTGTGGTGTTTTTGTCTGATTTTAGTCGTTTCATCACGTTTTTGTGGTGTTTTCATCTGTTTTTAGTCGTTTCATAATGTTTTTGTGGAGTGTTGCGTCCGTTTTTAGCCGTTTTGTCATGTATTTGTGGAGTCTTGGTCTGTTTTTAGTAGTTTTGCCAGTTTTTTTGTTGTTTACATCTGATTTTAGTCGTTTCATCACGTTTTTGTGGTGTGTTTTGTCTGTGTTTTAGTTGTTTTATCAAGTTTTTGTGGTGTTTTCATCTGTTTTTAGTCGTTTCATCACGATTTTGTGGAGTTTTGCGTCTGTTTTTAGTCGTTTTGTCATGTTTTTGTTGAGCTTTCCGTCTGCTTTTAGTTGTTTCATCACGTTTTTGTGGTGTTTTCATTTGTTTTAAGTCGGTTCATCACATTTTAGTGGTGTTTTTATCCGTTTTTAGTCGTTTTTGTCACGTTTTTTTGGTGTTTTCATCTGTTTTTAGTCATTTCATCATGTTTTTCTTGAGTTTTGCGTCTGTTTTTAGTTGTTTTGTCATGTTCTTGTTGTGTTTTCGTCTGTTTTAAGTCGGTTTAACACGTTTTTGTGGTGTTTTCGTCTGTTTTTAGTAATTTCATCACGTTTTTGTGATGTTTTCGTCTGTTTTTAGTTCTTTTTTTCTCATGTTTTTTAGTGTTTTCATCTGTTTTGAGGCGTTTCATCACGTTTCTGTGGTGTTTTCATCTGTTTTTAGTCGTTTTTGTGGTGTCTTGCGTCTGTTTTTAGTTGTTTCATTACGTTTTTCGGTGTTTTCATCAGTTTTAAGTTGTTTTATCACGTTTTTGTGGTGTTTTCATCTGCTTTTAGTCGTTTTTGTGGTGTCTTGCGTCTGTTTTTAGTTGTTTTATCATATATTTGTGGTGTGTTTCGTCTGTTTTTAGTTGTTTTATCATATTTTTGTGGTGTTTTCATCTGTTTTTAGTCGTTTATTCACGTTTTTGTGGTGTATTCATCTGTTTTTAGTGGTTTTTGTCACCTTTTCGAATGTTTTCATCCGTTTTTAGTCGTTTTGTCACGTTTATGTGGGGTTTTCGTCTGTTTTTAGTCGTTTCATCAAGTTTTTGTGGTGTTTTCATCTGTTTTAAGTCGTTTCATAATGTTTTTGTGGAGTGTTGCGTCTGTTTTTAGTCCTTTTGTCATGTATTTGTGGAGTCTTGGTCTGTTTTTAGTAGTTTTGCCAGTTTTTTTGTTGTTTACATCTGATTTTAGTCGTTTCATCACGTTTTTGTGGTGTGTTTCGTCTGTGTTTTAGTTGTTTTATCAAGTTTTTGTGGTGTTTTCATCTGTTTTTAGTCGTTTCATCTCGATTTTGTGGAGTTTTGCGTCTGTTTTTAGGCGTTTCATCACGTTTTTTCGCTGTTTGCATCTGTTTTAAGTCTTTTTGTCACATTTTTGTGGTGTGTTTCGTCTGTATTTAGTTGTTTTATTACGTTTTTGTGGTGTTTTCATCTGTTTTTAGTCATTTCATCATGTTTTTTTCTGGAGTTTTGCGTCTGTTTTTAGTTGTTTTGTCATGTTCTTGTGGTGTTTTCGTCTGTTTTTAGTCGTTTTGTCACATTTTTGTGGTCTTTTCATCTGTTTTAATTCGGTTCATCACGTTTTTTTGGTGTTTTCGTCTGTTTTTAGTAATTTCATCACGTTTTTGTTGTGTTTTCGTCTGTTTTAAGTCGTTTTTGTGGTGTCTTGCATTTGTTTTTAGTCGTTTCATCACGTTTTTGTGGTGTGTTTCGTCTGTTTATAGTTGTTTTATCACGTTTTTTTGGTGTTTTCATCCGTTTTTAGTCTTTTTTGTCACGTTAATTGTGGTGTTTTCGTCTGTTTTTAGTCGTTTCATCATGTTTTCTGGAGTTTTGCGTTTGCTTTTAGTTGTTTTGTCATGTTCTTGTGGTGTTTTGTCTGTTTTTAGTCGTTTTGTAACATTTTTGTGGTGTTTTCATCTGTTTTAAGTCGGTTCATCACGTTTTTGTGGTGTTTTCGTCTGTTTTTAGTCATTTCATCACGTTTTTGTGACGTTTTTGTGATGTTTTCGTCTGTTTTTAGTTGTTTTTTTGTCATGTTTTTTAGTGTTTTCATCTGTTTTGAGACGTTTCATCACGTTTCTGTGGTGTTTTCATCTGCTTTTAGTTGTTTTTGTAGTGTCTTGCGTCTGTTTTTAGTCGTTTCATCACGATTTTGTGGTGTGTTTCCTCTGTTTTTAGTTGTTTTATCATATTTTTGTGGTGTTTTCATCTGTTTTTAGTCGCTTTTTAACGTTTTTGTGGTGTTTTCATCTGTTTTTAGTCGTTTTTTTCACCTTTTCGAAGTGTTTTCATCTGTTTTTATTAGTTTTTTCATGTTTTTGTGGTGTTTTTGTCTGATTTTAGTCGTTTCATCACGTTTTTGTGGTGTTTTCATCTGTTTTTAGTCGTTTCATAATGTTTTTGTGGAGTGTTGCGTCCGTTTTTAGCCGTTTTGTCATGTATTTGTGGAGTCTTGGTCTGTTTTTAGTAGTTTTGCCAGTTTTTTTGTTGTTTACATCTGATTTTAGTCGTTTCATCACGTTTTTGTGGTGTGTTTTGTCTGTGTTTTAGTTGTTTTATCAAGTTTTTGTGGTGTTTTCATCTGTTTTTAGTCGTTTCATCACGATTTTGTGGAGTTTTGCGTCTGTTTTTAGTCGTTTTGTCATGTTTTTGTTTAGCTTTCCGTCTGCTTTTAGTTGTTTCATCACGTTTTTGTGGTGTTTTCATTTGTTTTAAGTCGGTTCATCACATTTTAGTGGTGTTTTTATCCGTTTTTAGTCGTTTTTGTCACGTTTTTTTGGTGTTTTCATCTGTTTTTAGTCATTTCATCATGTTTTTCTTGAGTTTTGCGTCTGTTTTTAGTTGTTTTGTCATGTTCTTGTTGTGTTTTCGTCTGTTTTAAGTCGGTTTAACACGTTTTTGTGGTGTTTTCGTCTGTTTTTAGTAATTTCATCACGTTTTTGTGATGTTTTCGTCTGTTTTTAGTTCTTTTTTTCTCATGTTTTTTAGTGTTTTCATCTGTTTTGAGGCGTTTCATCACGTTTCTGTGGTGTTTTCATCTGTTTTTAGTCGTTTTTGTGGTGTCTTGCGTCTGTTTTTAGTTGTTTCATTACGTTTTTCGGTGTTTTCATCAGTTTTAAGTTGTTTTATCACGTTTTTGTGGTGTTTTCATCTGCTTTTAGTCGTTTTTGTGGTGTCTTGCGTCTGTTTTTAGTTGTTTTATCATATATTTGTGGTGTGTTTCGTCTGTTTTTAGTTGTTTTATCATATTTTTGTGGTGTTTTCATCTGTTTTTAGTCGTTTATTCACGTTTTTGTGGTGTATTCATCTGTTTTTAGTGGTTTTTGTCACCTTTTCGAATGTTTTCATCCGTTTTTAGTCGTTTTGTCACGTTTATGTGGGGTTTTCGTCTGTTTTTAGTCGTTTCATCAAGTTTTTGTGGTGTTTTCATCTGTTTTAAGTCGTTTCATAATGTTTTTGTGGAGTGTTGCGTCTGTTTTTAGTCCTTTTGTCATGTATTTGTGGAGTCTTGGTCTGTTTTTAGTAGTTTTGCCAGTTTTTTTGTTGTTTACATCTGATTTTAGTCGTTTCATCACGTTTTTGTGGTGTGTTTCGTCTGTGTTTTAGTTGTTTTATCAAGTTTTTGTGGTGTTTTCATCTGTTTTTAGTCGTTTCATCTCGATTTTGTGGAGTTTTGCGTCTGTTTTTAGTCGTTTTGTCATGTTTTTGTTGTGCTTTCCGTCTGTTTTTAGTTGTTTCATCACGTTTTTGTGGTGTTTTCGTCTGTTTTTAGTTGTTTAATCACATTTTTGTGGTGTTTTGATCTTTTTTTGTCGTTTTGTCATGTTTTTGTGGTGTTTTCATCCGTTTTTAGTCGTTTTGTCACATTTTGGTGGTGTCCTGCGTCTGTTTTTGGTCGTTTCATCACGTTTTTGTGGTGTTTTTATCCGTTTTTAGTCGTTTTTGTCACGTTTTTGTGGTGTTTTCATCTGTTTTTAGTCATTTCATCATGTTTTTCTTGAGTTTTGCGTCTGTTTTTAGTTGTTTTGTCATGTTCTTGTTATGTTTTCGTCTGTTTTAAGTCGGTTTAACACGTTTTTGTGGTGTTTTCGTCTGTTTTTAGTAATTTCATCACGTTTTTGTGATGTTTTCGTCTGTTTTTAGTTCTTTTTTTCTCATGTTTTTTAGTTTAGTGTTTTTCTCATGTTTTTTAGTGTTTTCTAGTGTTTTCTGTCTTGCGTCTGTCTTTAGTCGTTTTATCATATTTTTGTGATATTTTGATCTTTTTTTGGTCATTTCGTCATGTTTTTGTGGTGTTTTTATACGTTTTTAGTCGTTCCATAATGTTTTTGTGGAGTTTTGCGTCTGTTTTTTGTCGTTTTGTCATGTTTTTTTGGTGTTGTCTGTTTTTAATCATTTTATCAGGTTTTAGTGGTGTCTTGCGTCATTTTTAAGTTGTTTCATCACATATTTGTGGTGTTTTCGTGTGTTTTTTGTCGTTTCATCCCGTTTTTGTGGTGTTTTCGTCTGTTTTTAGTTGTTTTGTCATGTTTTTGTGGTGTTTTCTTCTGTTTTTAGTTGTTTTTTCACGTTTTTGTGGTGTATTCATCTGTTTTTAGTCGTTTTTGTCACCTTTTCGATTGTTTTCATCCGTTTTTAGTCGTTTAGTCACGTTTTTGTGGTGTTTTCGTCTGTTTTTAGTCGTTTCATCAAGTTTTTGTGGAGTCTTGCGTCTGTTTTTAGTCGTTTTGTCATGTTTTTGTGGTGTTGTCTGTTTTTAATCATTTTGTCACGTTTTAGTGGTGTTTACATCTGATTTTAGTCGTTTCATCACGTTTTTGTGGTGTGTTTCGTCTGTGTTTTAGTTGTTTTATCAAGTTTTTGTGGTGTTTTCATCTGTTTTTAGTCGTTTCATCTCGATTTTGTGGAGTTTTGCGTCTGTTTTTAGTCGTTTTGTCATGTTTTTGTTGTGCTTTCCGTCTGTTTTTAGTTGTTTCATCACGTTTTTGTGGTGTTTTCGTCTGTTTTTAGTTGTTTAATCACATTTTTGTGGTGTTTTGATCTTTTTTTGTCGTTTTGTCATGTTTTTGTGGTGTTGTCTGTTTTTAATCATTTTGTCACGTTTTAGTGGTGTTTACATCTGATTTTAGTCGTTTCATCACGTTTTTGTGGTGTGTTTCGTCTGTGTTTTAGTTGTTTTATCAAGTTTTTGTGGTGTTTTCATCTGTTTTTAGTCGTTTCATCTCGATTTTGTGGAGTTTTGCGTCTGTTTTTAGTCGTTTTGTCATGTTTTTGTTGTGCTTTCCGTCTGTTTTTAGTTGTTTCATCACGTTTTTGTGGTGTTTTCGTCTGTTTTTAGTTGTTTAATCACATTTTTGTGGTGTTTTGATCTTTTTTTGTCGTTTTGTCATGTTTTTGTGGTGTTTTCATCCGTTTTTAGTCGTTTTGTCACATTTTGGTGGTGTCCTGCGTCTGTTTTTGGTCGTTTCATCACGTTTTTGTGGTGTTTTTATCCGTTTTTAGTCGTTTTTGTCACGTTTTTGTGGTGTTTTCATCTGTTTTTAGTCATTTCATCATGTTTTTCTTGAGTTTTGCGTCTGTTTTTAGTTGTTTTGTCATGTTCTTGTTATGTTTTCGTCTGTTTTAAGTCGGTTTAACACGTTTTTGTGGTGTTTTCGTCTGTTTTTATTAATTTCATCACGTTTTTGTGATGTTTTCGTCTGTTTTTAGTTCTTTTTTTCTCATGTTTTTTAGTTTAGTGTTTTTCTCATGTTTTTTAGTGTTTTCTAGTGTTTTCTGTCTTGCGTCTGTCTTTAGTCGTTTTATCATATTTTTGTGATATTTTGATCTTTTTTTGGTCATTTCGTCATGTTTTTGTGGTGTTTTTATACGTTTTTAGTCGTTCCATAATGTTTTTGTGGAGTTTTGCGTCTGTTTTTTGTCGTTTTGTCATGTTTTTTTGGTGTTGTCTGTTTTTAATCATTTTATCAGGTTTTAGTGGTGTCTTGCGTCATTTTTAAGTTGTTTCATCACATATTTGTGGTGTTTTCGTGTGTTTTTTGTCGTTTCATCCCGTTTTTGTGGTGTTTTCGTCTGTTTTTAGTTGTTTTGTCATGTTTTTGTGGTGTTTTCTTCTGTTTTTAGTTGTTTTTTCACGTTTTTGTGGTGTATTCATCTGTTTTTAGTCGTTTTTGTCACCTTTTCGATTGTTTTCATCCGTTTTTAGTCGTTTAGTCACGTTTTTGTGGTGTTTTCGTCTGTTTTTAGTCGTTTCATCAAGTTTTTGTGGAGTCTTGCGTCTGTTTTTAGTCGTTTTGTCATGTTTTTGTGGTGTTGTCTGTTTTTAATCATTTTGTCACGTTTTAGTGGTGTTTTGCATCATTTATAAGTCGTTTCATCACATATTTGTGGTGTATTCGTGTGTTTTTAGTCGCTTCATCACGTTTTTGTGGTGTTTTCGTCTGTTTTTAGTTGTTTTGTCATGTTTTTGTGGTGTTTTCATCTGTTTTCAGTCGTTTCATCACGTTTTGAGCTGTTTTCATCTGTTTTTAGTCTTTTTGTCACATTTTTGTGGTGTCTTGCGTCTGTTTTAGGGTCGTTTCATCACGTTTTTGTGTTGTGTTTCGTCTGTTTTTTTAGTTGTTTTATCACGTTTTTGTGGTGTTTTGCGTCTGTTTTAAGTCGTTTCATCACTTTTTTGTGGTGTTTTCATCTGTTTTAAGTCGTTTCATAATGTTTTTGTGGAGTTTTGCGTCCATTTTTAGTCGTTTTGTCATTATTTTTTGGAGTCTTGGTCTGTTTTTAGTCGTTTTGTCAGGTTTTTTTGGTGTTTACATCTGATTTTAGTTGTTTCATCACGTTTTTGTGGTGTTTTCATTTGTTTTAAGTCGGTTCATCACGTTTTAGTGGTATTTTAATCAGTTTTTAGTTGTTTTTGTGGTGTCTTGCGTCCGTCTTTAGTCGTTTCATCACGTTTTTGTGGTGTTTTTGTCTGTTTTTAGTTGTTTTATCATATTTTTGTGATATTTTGATCTTTTTTTGGTCATTTCGTCATGTTTTTGTGGTGTTTTCATCCGTTTTTAGTCGTTCCATAATGTTTTTGTGGAGTTTTGCGTCTGTTTTTTGTCGTTTTGTCATGTTTTTTTGGTGTTGTCTGTTTTTAATCATTTTGTCACGTTTTAGTGGTGTCTTGCGTCATTTTTAAGTTGTTTCATTACATATTTGTGGTGTTTTCGTGTGTTTTTTGTCGTTTCATCACATTTTTGTGGTGTGTTTCGTCTGTTTTTAGTTGTTTTATTACGTTTTTGTGGTGTTTTCATCTGTTTTTAGTCATTACATCATGTTTTTTCTGGAGTTTTGCGTCTGTTTTTAGTTGTTTTGTCATGTTCTTGTGGTGTTTTTGTCTGTTTTTAGTCGTTTTGTCACATTTTTGTGGTCTTTTCATCTGTTTTAATTCGGTTCATCACGTTTTTGTGGTGTTTTCGTCTGTTTTTAGTAATTTCATCACGTTTTTGTGGTGTTTTCATCTGTTTTTAGTCGTTTTTGTGGTGTCTTGCGTTGGTTTTTAGTCGTTTCATCACGTTTTTGTGGTGTGTTTCGTCTGTTTATAGTTGTTTTATCACGTTTTTTTGGTGTTTTCATCCGTTTTTAGTCTTTTTTGTCACGTTAATTGTGGTGTTTTCATCTGTTTTTAGTCGTTTCATCATGTTTTCTTGAGTTTTGCGTCTGTTTTTAGTTGTTTTGTCATGTTCTTGTGGTGTTTTGTCTGTTTTTAGTCGTTTTGTAACATTTTTGTGGTGTTTTGTCTGATTTTAGTCGTTTTGTAACATTTTTGTGGTGTTTTCATCTGTTTTAAGTCGGTTCATCACGTTTTTGTGGTGTTTTTGTCTGTTTTTAGTCATTTCATCACGTTTTTGTGACGTTTTTGTGATGTTTTCGTCTGTTTTTCGTTGTTTTTTTGTCATGTTTTTTAGTGTTTTCATCTGTTTTGAGTCATTTCATCACGTTTTTGTGGTGTGTTTCCTCTGTTTTTAGTTGTTTCATCATATTTTTGTGGTGTTTTCATCTGTTTTTAGTTGTTTTTTAACGTTTTTGTGGTGTTTTCATCTGTTTTTAGTCGTTTTTTTCACCTTTTCGAGGTGTTTTCATCCGTTTTTATTAGTTTTTTCATGTTTTTGTGGTGTTTTCGTCTGTTTTTAGTCGTTTCATCACGTTTTTGTGGTGTTTTCATCTGTTTTTAGTCGTTTCATAATGTTTTTGTGGAGTGTTGCGTCCGTTTTTAGCCGTTTTGTCATGTATTTGTGGAGTCTTGGTCTGTTTTTAGTAGTTTTGCCAGTTTTTTTGTTGTTTACATCTGATTTTAGTCGTTTCATCACGTTTTTGTGGTGTGTTTTGTCTGTGTTTTAGTTGTTTTATCAAGTTTTTGTGGTGTTTTCATCTGTTTTTAGTCGTTTCATCACGATTTTGTGGAGTTTTGCGTCTGTTTTTAGTCGTTTTGTCATGTTTTTGTTTAGCTTTCCGTCTGCTTTTAGTTGTTTCATCACGTTTTTGTGGTGTTTTCATTTGTTTTAAGTCGGTTCATCACATTTTAGTGGTGTTTTTATCCGTTTTTAGTCGTTTTTGTCACGTTTTTTTGGTGTTTTCATCTGTTTTTAGTCATTTCATCATGTTTTTCTTGAGTTTTGCGTCTGTTTTTAGTTGTTTTGTCATGTTCTTGTTGTGTTTTCGTCTGTTTTAAGTCGGTTTAACACGTTTTTGTGGTGTTTTCGTCTGTTTTTAGTAATTTCATCACGTTTTTGTGATGTTTTCGTCTGTTTTTAGTTCTTTTTTTCTCATGTTTTTTAGTGTTTTCATCTGTTTTGAGGCGTTTCATCACGTTTCTGTGGTGTTTTCATCTGTTTTTAGTCGTTTTTGTGGTGTCTTGCGTCTGTTTTTAGTTGTTTCATTACGTTTTTCGGTGTTTTCATCAGTTTTAAGTTGTTTTATCACGTTTTTGTGGTGTTTTCATCTGCTTTTAGTCGTTTTTGTGGTGTCTTGCGTCTGTTTTTAGTTGTTTTATCATATATTTGTGGTGTGTTTCGTCTGTTTTTAGTTGTTTTATCATATTTTTGTGGTGTTTTCATCTGTTTTTAGTCGTTTATTCACGTTTTTGTGGTGTATTCATCTGTTTTTAGTGGTTTTTGTCACCTTTTCGAATGTTTTCATCCGTTTTTAGTCGTTTTGTCACGTTTATGTGGGGTTTTCGTCTGTTTTTAGTCGTTTCATCAAGTTTTTGTGGTGTTTTCATCTGTTTTAAGTCGTTTCATAATGTTTTTGTGGAGTGTTGCGTCTGTTTTTAGTCCTTTTGTCATGTATTTGTGGAGTCTTGGTCTGTTTTTAGTAGTTTTGCCAGTTTTTTTGTTGTTTACATCTGATTTTAGTCGTTTCATCACGTTTTTGTGGTGTGTTTCGTCTGTGTTTTAGTTGTTTTATCAAGTTTTTGTGGTGTTTTCATCTGTTTTTAGTCGTTTCATCTCGATTTTGTGGAGTTTTGCGTCTGTTTTTAGTCGTTTTGTCATGTTTTTGTTGTGCTTTCCGTCTGTTTTTAGTTGTTTCATCACGTTTTTGTGGTGTTTTCGTCTGTTTTTAGTTGTTTAATCACATTTTTGTGGTGTTTTGATCTTTTTTTGTCGTTTTGTCATGTTTTTGTGGTGTTTTCATCCGTTTTTAGTCGTTTTGTCACATTTTGGTGGTGTCCTGCGTCTGTTTTTGGTCGTTTCATCACGTTTTTGTGGTGTTTTTATCCGTTTTTAGTCGTTTTTGTCACGTTTTTGTGGTGTTTTCATCTGTTTTTAGTCATTTCATCATGTTTTTCTTGAGTTTTGCGTCTGTTTTTAGTTGTTTTGTCATGTTCTTGTTATGTTTTCGTCTGTTTTAAGTCGGTTTAACACGTTTTTGTGGTGTTTTCGTCTGTTTTTAGTAATTTCATCACGTTTTTGTGATGTTTTCGTCTGTTTTTAGTTCTTTTTTTCTCATGTTTTTTAGTTTAGTGTTTTTCTCATGTTTTTTAGTGTTTTCTAGTGTTTTCTGTCTTGCGTCTGTCTTTAGTCGTTTTATCATATTTTTGTGATATTTTGATCTTTTTTTGGTCATTTCGTCATGTTTTTGTGGTGTTTTTATACGTTTTTAGTCGTTCCATAATGTTTTTGTGGAGTTTTGCGTCTGTTTTTTGTCGTTTTGTCATGTTTTTTTGGTGTTGTCTGTTTTTAATCATTTTATCAGGTTTTAGTGGTGTCTTGCGTCATTTTTAAGTTGTTTCATCACATATTTGTGGTGTTTTCGTGTGTTTTTTGTCGTTTCATCCCGTTTTTGTGGTGTTTTCGTCTGTTTTTAGTTGTTTTGTCATGTTTTTGTGGTGTTTTCTTCTGTTTTTAGTTGTTTTTTCACGTTTTTGTGGTGTATTCATCTGTTTTTAGTCGTTTTTGTCACCTTTTCGATTGTTTTCATCCGTTTTTAGTCGTTTAGTCACGTTTTTGTGGTGTTTTCGTCTGTTTTTAGTCGTTTCATCAAGTTTTTGTGGAGTCTTGCGTCTGTTTTTAGTCGTTTTGTCATGTTTTTGTGGTGTTGTCTGTTTTTAATCATTTTGTCACGTTTTAGTGGTGTTTACATCTGATTTTAGTCGTTTCATCACGTTTTTGTGGTGTGTTTCGTCTGTGTTTTAGTTGTTTTATCAAGTTTTTGTGGTGTTTTCATCTGTTTTTAGTCGTTTCATCTCGATTTTGTGGAGTTTTGCGTCTGTTTTTAGTCGTTTTGTCATGTTTTTGTTGTGCTTTCCGTCTGTTTTTAGTTGTTTCATCACGTTTTTGTGGTGTTTTCGTCTGTTTTTAGTTGTTTAATCACATTTTTGTGGTGTTTTGATCTTTTTTTGTCGTTTTGTCATGTTTTTGTGGTGTTGTCTGTTTTTAATCATTTTGTCACGTTTTAGTGGTGTTTACATCTGATTTTAGTCGTTTCATCACGTTTTTGTGGTGTGTTTCGTCTGTGTTTTAGTTGTTTTATCAAGTTTTTGTGGTGTTTTCATCTGTTTTTAGTCGTTTCATCTCGATTTTGTGGAGTTTTGCGTCTGTTTTTAGTCGTTTTGTCATGTTTTTGTTGTGCTTTCCGTCTGTTTTTAGTTGTTTCATCACGTTTTTGTGGTGTTTTCGTCTGTTTTTAGTTGTTTAATCACATTTTTGTGGTGTTTTGATCTTTTTTTGTCGTTTTGTCATGTTTTTGTGGTGTTTTCATCCGTTTTTAGTCGTTTTGTCACATTTTGGTGGTGTCCTGCGTCTGTTTTTGGTCGTTTCATCACGTTTTTGTGGTGTTTTTATCCGTTTTTAGTCGTTTTTGTCACGTTTTTGTGGTGTTTTCATCTGTTTTTAGTCATTTCATCATGTTTTTCTTGAGTTTTGCGTCTGTTTTTAGTTGTTTTGTCATGTTCTTGTTATGTTTTCGTCTGTTTTAAGTCGGTTTAACACGTTTTTGTGGTGTTTTCGTCTGTTTTTATTAATTTCATCACGTTTTTGTGATGTTTTCGTCTGTTTTTAGTTCTTTTTTTCTCATGTTTTTTAGTTTAGTGTTTTTCTCATGTTTTTTAGTGTTTTCTAGTGTTTTCTGTCTTGCGTCTGTCTTTAGTCGTTTTATCATATTTTTGTGATATTTTGATCTTTTTTTGGTCATTTCGTCATGTTTTTGTGGTGTTTTTATACGTTTTTAGTCGTTCCATAATGTTTTTGTGGAGTTTTGCGTCTGTTTTTTGTCGTTTTGTCATGTTTTTTTGGTGTTGTCTGTTTTTAATCATTTTATCAGGTTTTAGTGGTGTCTTGCGTCATTTTTAAGTTGTTTCATCACATATTTGTGGTGTTTTCGTGTGTTTTTTGTCGTTTCATCCCGTTTTTGTGGTGTTTTCGTCTGTTTTTAGTTGTTTTGTCATGTTTTTGTGGTGTTTTCTTCTGTTTTTAGTTGTTTTTTCACGTTTTTGTGGTGTATTCATCTGTTTTTAGTCGTTTTTGTCACCTTTTCGATTGTTTTCATCCGTTTTTAGTCGTTTAGTCACGTTTTTGTGGTGTTTTCGTCTGTTTTTAGTCGTTTCATCAAGTTTTTGTGGAGTCTTGCGTCTGTTTTTAGTCGTTTTGTCATGTTTTTGTGGTGTTGTCTGTTTTTAATCATTTTGTCACGTTTTAGTGGTGTTTTGCATCATTTATAAGTCGTTTCATCACATATTTGTGGTGTATTCGTGTGTTTTTAGTCGCTTCATCACGTTTTTGTGGTGTTTTCGTCTGTTTTTAGTTGTTTTGTCATGTTTTTGTGGTGTTTTCATCTGTTTTCAGTCGTTTCATCACGTTTTGAGCTGTTTTCATCTGTTTTTAGTCTTTTTGTCACATTTTTGTGGTGTCTTGCGTCTGTTTTAGGGTCGTTTCATCACGTTTTTGTGTTGTGTTTCGTCTGTTTTTTTAGTTGTTTTATCACGTTTTTGTGGTGTTTTGCGTCTGTTTTAAGTCGTTTCATCACTTTTTTGTGGTGTTTTCATCTGTTTTAAGTCGTTTCATAATGTTTTTGTGGAGTTTTGCGTCCATTTTTAGTCGTTTTGTCATTATTTTTTGGAGTCTTGGTCTGTTTTTAGTCGTTTTGTCAGGTTTTTTTGGTGTTTACATCTGATTTTAGTTGTTTCATCACGTTTTTGTGGTGTTTTCATTTGTTTTAAGTCGGTTCATCACGTTTTAGTGGTATTTTAATCAGTTTTTAGTTGTTTTTGTGGTGTCTTGCGTCCGTCTTTAGTCGTTTCATCACGTTTTTGTGGTGTTTTTGTCTGTTTTTAGTTGTTTTATCATATTTTTGTGATATTTTGATCTTTTTTTGGTCATTTCGTCATGTTTTTGTGGTGTTTTCATCCGTTTTTAGTCGTTCCATAATGTTTTTGTGGAGTTTTGCGTCTGTTTTTTGTCGTTTTGTCATGTTTTTTTGGTGTTGTCTGTTTTTAATCATTTTGTCACGTTTTAGTGGTGTCTTGCGTCATTTTTAAGTTGTTTCATTACATATTTGTGGTGTTTTCGTGTGTTTTTTGTCGTTTCATCACATTTTTGTGGTGTGTTTCGTCTGTTTTTAGTTGTTTTATTACGTTTTTGTGGTGTTTTCATCTGTTTTTAGTCATTACATCATGTTTTTTCTGGAGTTTTGCGTCTGTTTTTAGTTGTTTTGTCATGTTCTTGTGGTGTTTTTGTCTGTTTTTAGTCGTTTTGTCACATTTTTGTGGTCTTTTCATCTGTTTTAATTCGGTTCATCACGTTTTTGTGGTGTTTTCGTCTGTTTTTAGTAATTTCATCACGTTTTTGTGGTGTTTTCATCTGTTTTTAGTCGTTTTTGTGGTGTCTTGCGTTGGTTTTTAGTCGTTTCATCACGTTTTTGTGGTGTGTTTCGTCTGTTTATAGTTGTTTTATCACGTTTTTTTGGTGTTTTCATCCGTTTTTAGTCTTTTTTGTCACGTTAATTGTGGTGTTTTCATCTGTTTTTAGTCGTTTCATCATGTTTTCTTGAGTTTTGCGTCTGTTTTTAGTTGTTTTGTCATGTTCTTGTGGTGTTTTGTCTGTTTTTAGTCGTTTTGTAACATTTTTGTGGTGTTTTGTCTGATTTTAGTCGTTTTGTAACATTTTTGTGGTGTTTTCATCTGTTTTAAGTCGGTTCATCACGTTTTTGTGGTGTTTTTGTCTGTTTTTAGTCATTTCATCACGTTTTTGTGACGTTTTTGTGATGTTTTCGTCTGTTTTTCGTTGTTTTTTTGTCATGTTTTTTAGTGTTTTCATCTGTTTTGAGTCATTTCATCACGTTTTTGTGGTGTGTTTCCTCTGTTTTTAGTTGTTTCATCATATTTTTGTGGTGTTTTCATCTGTTTTTAGTTGTTTTTTAACGTTTTTGTGGTGTTTTCATCTGTTTTTAGTCGTTTTTTTCACCTTTTCGAGGTGTTTTCATCCGTTTTTATTAGTTTTTTCATGTTTTTGTGGTGTTTTCGTCTGTTTTTAGTCGTTTCATCACGTTTTTGTGGTGTTTTCATCTGTTTTTAGTCGTTTCATAATGTTTTTGTGGAGTTTTGCGTCTGTTTTTAGTTGTTTTGTCACGTTTTTCTTGAGCTTTCCGTCTGTTTTTAGTTGTTACATCACGTTTTTGTGGTGTTTTCATTTGTTTTAAGTCGGTTCATCACATTTTAGTAGTATTTTAATCAGTTTTTAGTTGTTTTTGTGGTGTCTTGCGTCTGTTTTTAGTCGTTTCATCACGTTTTTGTGGTGTTTTCGTCTGTTTTTAGTTGTTTAATCATATTTTTGTGGTGTTTTGATCTTTTTTTTGTCGTTTTGTCATGTTTTTGTGGTGTTTTCATCCGTTTTTAGTCGTTTTGTCACATTTTGGTGGTGTATTGCGTCTGTTTTTGGTCATTTCATCATGTTTTTCTTGAGTTTTGCGTCTGTTTTTAGTTGTTTTGTCATGTTCTTGTGGTGTTTTCGTCTGTTTTAAGTCGGTTTAACACGTTTTTGTGGCGTTTTCGTCTGTTTTTAGTAATTTCATCACATTTTTTTGGTGTTTTCATCTGCTTTTAGTCGTTTTTGTGGTGTCTTGCGTCTGTTTTTAGTCGTTTCATCATGTTTTCGTGGTGTGTTTCGTCTGTTTTTAGTTGTTGTAATATATTTTTGTGGTGTTTTCGTCTGTTTTTAGTCGTTTCATCAAGTTTTTGTGGTGTTTTCATCTGTTTTAAGTCGTTTCATAATGTTTTTGTGGAGTGTTGCGTCTGTTTTTAGTCGTTTCATCAAGTTTTTGTGGAGTCTTGCGTCTGTTTTTAGTCGTTTTGTCATGTTTTTGTGGTGTTGTCTGTTTTTAATCATTTTGTCACGTTTTAGTGGTGTCTTGCATCATTTATAAGTCGTTTCATCACATATTTGTGGTGTATTCGTGTGTTTTTAGTCGTTTCATCACGTTTTTGTGGTGTTTTCGTCTGTTTTTAGTTGTTTTGTCATGTTTTTGTGGTGTTTTCATCTGTTTTTAGTCGTTTCATCACGTTTTGAGCTGTTTTCATCTGTTTTTAGTCTTTTTGTCACATTTTTGTGGTGTCTTGCGTCTGTTTTTGGTCGTTTCATCACGTTTTTGTGTTGTATTTCGTCTGTTTTTTTAGTTGTTTTATCACGTTTTTGTGGTGTTTTGCGTCTGTTTTAAGTCGTTTCATCACTTTTTTGTGGTGTTTTCATCTGTTTAGTCGTTTCATAATGTTTTTGTGGAGTTTTGCGTCTGTTTTTAGTCGTTTTGTCATTATTTTTTGGAGTCTTTGTCTGTTTTTAGTCGTTTTGTCAGGTTTTTTTGGTGTTTACATCTGATTTTAGTTGTTTCATCACGTTTTTGTGGTGTTTTCATTTGTTTTAAGTCGGTTCATCACGTTTTAGTGGTATTTTAATCAGTTTTTAGTTGTTTTTGTGGTGTCTTGCGTCTGTCTTTAGTCGTTTCATCACGTTTTTGTGGTGTTTTTGTCTGTTTTTAGTTGTTTTATCATATTTTTGTGATATTTTGATCTTTTTTTGGTCATTTCGTCATGTTTTTGTGGTGTTTTCATCCGTTTTTAGTCGTTCCATAATGTTTTTGTGGAGTTTTGCGTCAGTTTTTTGTCGTTTTGTCATGTTTTTTTGGTGTTGTCTGTTTTTAATCATTTTGTCACGTTTTAGTGGTGTCTTGCGTCATTTTAAGTCGTTTCATCACATATTTGTGGTGTTTTCGTGTGTTTTTTGTCGTTTCATCACGTTTTTGTGGTGTTTTCGTCTGTTTTTAGTTGTTTTGTCATGTTTTTGTTGTGTTTTCATCTGTTGTTAGGCGTTTCATCACGTTTTTGCGCTGTTTGCATCTGTTTTAAGTCTTTTTGTCACATTTTTGTGGTGTGTTTCGTCTGTTTTTAGTTGTTTTATTACGTTTTTGTGGTGTTTTCATCTGTTTTTAGTCATTTCATCATGTTTTTTCTGGAGTTTTGCGTCTGTTTTTAGTTGTTTTGTCATGTTCTTGTGGTGTTTTCGTCTGTTTTTAGTCGTTTTGTCACATTTTTGTGGTCTTTTCATCTGTTTTAATTCGGTTCATCACGTTTTTGTGGTGTTTTCGTCTGTTTTTAGTAATTTCATCACGTTTTTGTGGTGTTTTCGTCTGTTTTAAGTCGTTTTTGTGGTGTCTTGCATTTGTTTTTAGTCGTTTCATCACGTTTTTGTGGTGTGTTTCGTCTGTTTATAGTTGTTTTATCACGTTTTTGTGGTGTTTTCATTCGTTTTTAGTCGTTTTTGTCACGTTAATTGTGGTGTTTACATCTGTTTTTAGTCGTTTCATCATGTTTTCTGGAGTTTTGCGTTTGCTTTTAGTTGTTTTGTCATGTTCTTGTGGTGTTTTGTCTGTTTTTAGTCGTTTTGTAACATTTTTGTGGTGTTTTCATCTGTTTTAAGTCGGTTCATTACGTTTTTGTGATGTTTTCGTCTGTTTTTAGTCATTTCATCACGTTTTTGTGACGTTTTTGTGATGTTTTCGTCTGTTTTTCGTTGTTTTTTTGTCATGTTTTTTAGTGTTTTCATCTGTTTTGAGACGTTTCATCACGTTTCTGTGGTGTTTTCATCTGCTTTTAGTTGTTTTTGTAGTGTCTTGCGTCTGTTTTTAGTCGTTTCATCACGATTTTGTGGTGTGTTTCCTCTGTTTTTAGTTGTTTTATCATATTTTTGTGGTGTTTTCATCTGTTTTTAGTCGCTTTTTAACGTTTTTGTGGTGTTTACATCTGTTTTTAGTCGTTTTTTTCACCTTTTCGAAGTGTTTTCATCTGTTTTTATTAGTTTTTTCATGTTTTTGTGGTGTTTTTGTCTGATTTTAGTCGTTTCATCACGTTTTTGTGGTGTTTTCATCTGTTTTTAGTCGTTTCATAATGTTTTTGTGGAGTGTTGCGTCTGTTTTTAGCCGTTTTGTCATGTATTTGTGGAGTCTTGGTCTGTTTTTAGTAGTTTTGCCATTTTTTTTGTTGTTTACATCTGATTTTAGTCGTTTCATCACGTTTTTGTGGTGTGTTTTGTCTGTGTTTTAGTTGTTTTATCAAGTTTTTGTGGTGTTTTCATCTGTTTTTAGTCGTTTCATCACGATTTTGTGGAGTTTTGCGTCTGTTTTTAGTCGTTTTGTCATGTTTTTGTTGAGCTTTCCGTCTGTTTTTAGTTGTTTCATCATGTTTTTGTGGTGTCTTCATCTGTTTTAAGTCGGTTCATCACATTTTAGTGGTGTTTCTATCCGTTTTTAGTCGTTTTTGTCACGTTTTTGTGGTGTTTTCATCTGTTTTTAGTCATTTCATCATGTTTTTCTTGAGTTTTGCGTCTGTTTTTAGTTGTTTTGTCATGTTCTTGTTGTGTTTTCGTCTGTTTTAAGTCGGTTTAACACGTTTTTGTGGTGTTTCTGCTGTTTTTAGTAATTTCATCACGTTTTTGTGATGTTTTCGTCTGTTTTTAGTTCTTTTTTTCTCATGTTTTTTAGTGTTTTCATCTGTTTTTAGGCGTTTCATCACGTTTCTGTGGTGTTTTCATCTGTTTTTAGTCGTTTTTGTGGTGTCTTGCGTCTGTTTTTAGTTGTTTCATTACGTTTTTGTGGTGTTCTCATCAGTTTTAAGTTGTTTCATCACGTTTTTGTGGTGTTTTCATCTGCTTTTAGTCGTTTTTGTGGTGTCTTGCGTCTGTTTTTAGTTGTTTTATCATATATTTGTGGTGTGTTTCGTCTGTTTTTGGTTGTTTTATCATATTTTTGTGGTGTTTTCATCTGTTTTTAGTCGTTTATTCACGTTTTTGTGGTGTATTCATCTGTTTTTAGTCGTTTTTGTCACCTTTTCGAATGTTTTCATCCGTTTTTAGTCGTTTTGTCACGTTTATGTGGTGTTTTCGTCTGTTTTTAGTCGTTTCATCAAGTTTTTGTGGTGTTTTCATCTGTTTTAAGTCGTTTCATAATGTTTTTGTGGAGTGTTGCGTCTGTTTTTAGTCGTTTCATCAAGTTTTTGTGGAGTCTTGCGTCTGTTTTTAGTCGTTTTGTCATGTTTTTGTGGTGTTGTCTGTTTTTAATCATTTTGTCACGTTTTAGTGGTGTCTTGCATCATTTATAAGTCGTTTCATCACATATTTGTGGTGTATTCGTGTGTTTTTAGTCGTTTCATCACGTTTTTGTGGTGTTTTCGTCTGTTTTTAGTTGTTTTGTCATGTTTTTGTGGTGTTTTCATCTGTTTTTAGTTGTTTCATCACGTTTTGAGCTGTTTTCATCTGTTTTTAGTCTTTTTGCCACATTTTTGTGGTGTCTTGCGTCTGTTTTTGGTCGTTTCATCACGTTTTTGTGTTGTGTTTCGTCTGTTTTTTTAGTTGTTTTATCACGTTTTTGTGGTGTTTTGCGTCTGTTTTAAGTCGTTTCATCACTTTTTTGTGGTGTTTTCATCTGTTTAGTCGTTTCATAATGTTTTTGTGGAGTTTTGCGTCCGTTTTTAGTCGTTTGGTCATTATTTTTTGGAGTCTTGGTCTGTTTTTAATCGCTTTGTCAGGTTTTTTTGGTGTTTACATCTGATTTTAGTTGTTTCATCACGTTTTTGTGGTGTTTTCATTTGTTTTAAGTAGGTTCATCACGTTTTAGTGGTATTTTAATCAGTTTTTAGTTGTTTTTGTGGTGTCTTGCGTCTGTCTTTAGTCGTTTCATCACGTTTTTGTGGTGTTTTTGTCTGTTTTTAGTTGTTTTATCATATTTTTGTGATATTTTGATCTTTTTTTGGTCATTTCGTCATGTTTTTGTGGTGTTTTCATCCGTTTTTAGTCGTTCCATAATGTTTTTGTGGAGTTTTGCGTCTGTTTTTTGTCGTTTTGTCATGTTTTTTTGGTGTTGTCTGTTTTTAATCATTTTGTCACGTTTTAGTGGTGTCTTGCATCATTTATAAGTCGTTTCATCACATATTTGTGGTGTATTCGTGTGTTTTTAGTCGTTTCATCACGTTTTTGTGGTGTTTTCGTCTGTTTTTAGTTGTTTTGTCATGTTTTTGTGGTGTTTTCATCTGTTTTTAGTCGTTTCATCACATTTTGAGCTGTTTTCATCTGTTTTTAGTCTTTTTGTCACATTTTTGTGGTGTCTTGCGTCTGTTTTTGGTCGTTTCATCACTTTTTTGTGGTGTTTTCATCTGTTTAGTCGTTTCATAATGTTTTTGTGGAGTCTTGGTCTGTTTTTAGTCGCTTTGTCAGGTTTTTTTGGTGTTTACATCTGATTTTAGTTGTTTCATCACGTTTTTGTGGTGTGTTTCGTCTGTTTTTTGTCGTTTTGTCATGTTTTTTTGGTGTTGTCTGTTTTTAATCATTTTGTCACGTTTTAGTGGTGTCTTGCGTCATTTTTAAGTCGTTTCATCACATATTTGTGGTGTTTTCGTGTGTTTTTTGTCGTTTCATCACGTTTTTGTGGTGTTTTCGTCTGTTTTTAGTTGTTTTGTCATGTTTTTGTTGTGTTTTCATCTGTTGTTAGGCGTTTCATCACGTTTTTGCGCTGTTTGCATCTGTTTTAAGTCTTTTTGTCACATTTTTGTGGTGTGTTTCGTCTGTATTTAGTTGTTTTATTACGTTTTTGTGGTGTTTTCATCTGTTTTTAGTCATTTCATCATGTTTTTTTCTGGAGTTTTGCGTCTGTTTTTAGTTGTTTTGTCATGTTCTTGTGGTGTTTTTGTCTGTTTTTAGTCGTTTTGTCACATTTTTGTGGTCTTTTCATCTGTTTTAATTCGGTTCATCACGTTTTTGTGGTGTTTTCGTCTGTTTTTAGTAATTTCATCACGTTTTTGTGGTGTTTTCGTCTGTTTTAAGTCGTTTTTGTGGTGTCTTGCATTTGTTTTTAGTCGTTTCATCACGTTTTTGCGCTGTTTGCATCTGTTTTAAGTCTTTTTGTCACGTTTTTGTGGTGTGTTTCGTCTGTATTTAGTTGTTTTATCATATTTTTGTGGTGTTTTCATCTGTTTTTAGTCGTTTTTTCACGTTTTTGTGGTGTATTCATCTGTTTTTAGTCGTTTTTGTCACCTTTTCGATTGTTTTCATCCGTTTTTAGTCGTTTAGTCACGTTTTTGTGGTGTTTTCGTCTGTTTTTAGTCGTTTCATCAAGTTTTTGTGGAGTCTTGCGTCTGTTTTTTGTCGTTTTGTCATGTTTTTTTGGTGTTGTCTGTTTTTAATCATTTTGTCACGTTTTAGTGGTGTCTTGCATCATTTATAAGTCGTTTCATCACATATTTGTGGTGTATTCGTGTGTTTTTAGTCATTTCATCACGTTTTTGTGGTGTTTTCGTCTGTTTTTAGTTGTTTTGTCATGTTTTTGTGGTGTTTTCATCTGTTTTTAGTCGTTTCATCACGTTTTGAGCTGTTTTCATCTGTTTTTAGTGTTTTTGTCACATTTTTGTGGTGTCTTGCGTCTGTTTTTGGTCGTTTCATCACGTTTTTGTGTTGTGTTTCGTCTGTTTTTTTAGTTGTTTTATCACGTTTTTGTGGTGTTTTGCGTCTGTTTTAAGTCCTTTCATCACTTTTTTGTGGTGTTTTCATCTGTTTAGTCGTTTCATAATGTTTTTGTGGAGTTTTGCATCCGTTTTTAGTCGTTTTGTCATTATTTTTTGGAGTCTTGGTCTGTTTTTAGTCGTTTTGTCAGGTTTTTTTGGTGTTTACATCTGATTTTAGTTGTTTCATCACGTTTTTGTGGTGTTTTCATTTGTTTTAAGTCGGTTCATCACGTTTTAGTGGTATTTTAATCAGTTTTTAGTTGTTTTTGTGGTGTCTTGCGTCTGTCTTTAGTCGTTTCATCACGTTTTTGTGGTGTTTTTGTCTGTTTTTAGTTGTTTTATCATATTTTTGTGATATTTTGATCTTTTTTTGGTCATTTTGTGATGTTTTTGTGGTGTTTTCATCCGTTTTTAGTCGTTCCATAATGTTTTTGTGGAGTTTTGCGTCTGTTTTTTTGGTGTTGTCTGTTTTTAATCATTTTGTCACGTTTTAGTGGTGTCTTGCGTCATTTTTAAGTCGTTTCATCACATATTTGTGGTGTTTTCGTGTGTTTTTTGTCGTTTCATCACGTTTTTGTGGTGTTTTCGTCTGTTTTTAGTTGTTTTGTCATGTTTTTGTTGTGTTTTCATCTGTTGTTAGGCGTTTCATCACGTTTTTGCGCTGTTTGCATCTGTTTTAAGTCTTTTTGTCACATTTTTGTGGTGTGTTTCGTCTGTATTTAGTTGTTTTATTACGTTTTTGTGGTGTTTTCATCTGTTTTTAGTCATTTCATCATGTTTTTTTCTGGAGTTTTGCGTCTGTTTTTAGTTGTTTTGTCATGTTCTTGTGGTGTTTTCGTCTGTTTTTAGTCGTTTTGTCACATTTTTGTGGTCTTTTCATCTGTTTTAATTCGGTTCATCACGTTTTTTTGGTGTTTTCGTCTGTTTTTAGTAATTTCATCACGTTTTTGTTGTGTTTTCGTCTGTTTTAAGTCGTTTTTGTGGTGTCTTGCATTTGTTTTTAGTCGTTTCATCACGTTTTTGTGGTGTGTTTCGTCTGTTTATAGTTGTTTTATCACGTTTTTTTGGTGTTTTCATCCGTTTTTAGTCTTTTTTGTCACGTTAATTGTGGTGTTTTTGTCTGTTTTTAGTCGTTTCATCATGTTTTCTGGAGTTTTGCGTTTGCTTTTAGTTGTTTTGTCATGTTCTTGTGGTGTTTTGTCTGTTTTTAGTCGTTTTGTAACATTTTTGTGGTGTTTTCATCTGTTTTAAGTCGGTTCATCACGTTTTTGTGGTGTTTTCGTCTGTTTTTAGTCATTTCATCACGTTTTTGTGACGTTTTTGTGATGTTTTCGTCTGTTTTTAGTTGTTTTTTTGTCATGTTTTTTAGTGTTTTCATCTGTTTTGAGACGTTTCATCACGTTTCTGTGGTGTTTTCATCTGCTTTTAGTTGTTTTTGTAGTGTCTTGCGTCTGTTTTTAGTCGTTTCATCACGATTTTGTGGTGTGTTTCCTCTGTTTTTAGTTGTTTTATCATATTTTTGTGGTGTTTTCATCTGTTTTTAGTCGCTTTTTAACGTTTTTGTGGTGTTTTCATCTGTTTTTAGTCGTTTTTTTCACCTTTTCGAAGTGTTTTCATCTGTTTTTATTAGTTTTTTCATGTTTTTGTGGTGTTTTTGTCTGATTTTAGTCGTTTCATCACGTTTTTGTGGTGTTTTCATCTGTTTTTAGTCGTTTCATAATGTTTTTGTGGAGTGTTGCGTCCGTTTTTAGCCGTTTTGTCATGTATTTGTGGAGTCTTGGTCTGTTTTTAGTAGTTTTGCCAGTTTTTTTGTTGTTTACATCTGATTTTAGTCGTTTCATCACGTTTTTGTGGTGTGTTTTGTCTGTGTTTTAGTTGTTTTATCAAGTTTTTGTGGTGTTTTCATCTGTTTTTAGTCGTTTCATCACGATTTTGTGGAGTTTTGCGTCTGTTTTTAGTCGTTTTGTCATGTTTTTGTTGAGCTTTCCGTCTGCTTTTAGTTGTTTCATCACGTTTTTGTGGTGTTTTCATTTGTTTTAAGTCGGTTCATCACATTTTAGTGGTGTTTTTATCCGTTTTTAGTCGTTTTTGTCACGTTTTTTTGGTGTTTTCATCTGTTTTTAGTCATTTCATCATGTTTTTCTTGAGTTTTGCGTCTGTTTTTAGTTGTTTTGTCATGTTCTTGTTGTGTTTTCGTCTGTTTTAAGTCGGTTTAACACGTTTTTGTGGTGTTTTCGTCTGTTTTTAGTAATTTCATCACGTTTTTGTGATGTTTTCGTCTGTTTTTAGTTCTTTTTTTCTCATGTTTTTTAGTGTTTTCATCTGTTTTGAGGCGTTTCATCACGTTTCTGTGGTGTTTTCATCTGTTTTTAGTCGTTTTTGTGGTGTCTTGCGTCTGTTTTTAGTTGTTTCATTACGTTTTTCGGTGTTTTCATCAGTTTTAAGTTGTTTTATCACGTTTTTGTGGTGTTTTCATCTGCTTTTAGTCGTTTTTGTGGAGTCTTGCGTCTGTTTTTAGTTGTTTTATCATATATTTGTGGTGTGTTTCGTCTGTTTTTAGTTGTTTTATCATATTTTTGTGGTGTTTTCATCTGTTTTTAGTCGTTTATTCACGTTTTTGTGGTGTATTCATCTGTTTTTAGTGGTTTTTGTCACCTTTTCGAATGTTTTCATCCGTTTTTAGTCGTTTTGTCACGTTTATGTGGGGTTTTCGTCTGTTTTTAGTCGTTTCATCAAGTTTTTGTGGAGTCTTGCGTCTGTTTTTTGTCGTTTTGTCATGTTTTTTTGGTGTTGTCTGTTTTTAATCATTTTGTCACGTTTTAGTGGTGTCTTGCATCATTTATAAGTCGTTTCATCACATATTTGTGGTGTATTCGTGTGTTTTTAGTCATTTCATCACGTTTTTGTGGTGTTTTCGTCTGTTTTTAGTTGTTTTGTCATGTTTTTGTGGTGTTTTCATCTGTTTTTAGTCGTTTCATCACGTTTTGAGCTGTTTTCATCTGTTTTTAGTGTTTTTGTCACATTTTTGTGGTGTCTTGCGTCTGTTTTTGGTCGTTTCATCACGTTTTTGTGTTGTGTTTCGTCTGTTTTTTTAGTTGTTTTATCACGTTTTTGTGGTGTTTTGCGTCTGTTTTAAGTCCTTTCATCACTTTTTTGTGGTGTTTTCATCTGTTTAGTCGTTTCATAATGTTTTTGTGGAGTTTTGCATCCGTTTTTAGTCGTTTTGTCATTATTTTTTGGAGTCTTGGTCTGTTTTTAGTCGTTTTGTCAGGTTTTTTTGGTGTTTACATCTGATTTTAGTTGTTTCATCACGTTTTTGTGGTGTTTTCATTTGTTTTAAGTCGGTTCATCACGTTTTAGTGGTATTTTAATCAGTTTTTAGTTGTTTTTGTGGTGTCTTGCGTCTGTCTTTAGTCGTTTCATCACGTTTTTGTGGTGTTTTTGTCTGTTTTTAGTTGTTTTATCATATTTTTGTGATATTTTGATCTTTTTTTGGTCATTTTGTGATGTTTTTGTGGTGTTTTCATCCGTTTTTAGTCGTTCCATAATGTTTTTGTGGAGTTTTGCGTCTGTTTTTTTGGTGTTGTCTGTTTTTAATCATTTTGTCACGTTTTAGTGGTGTCTTGCGTCATTTTTAAGTCGTTTCATCACATATTTGTGGTGTTTTCGTGTGTTTTTTGTCGTTTCATCACGTTTTTGTGGTGTTTTCGTCTGTTTTTAGTTGTTTTGTCATGTTTTTGTTGTGTTTTCATCTGTTGTTAGGCGTTTCATCACGTTTTTGCGCTGTTTGCATCTGTTTTAAGTCTTTTTGTCACATTTTTGTGGTGTGTTTCGTCTGTATTTAGTTGTTTTATTACGTTTTTGTGGTGTTTTCATCTGTTTTTAGTCATTTCATCATGTTTTTTTCTGGAGTTTTGCGTCTGTTTTTAGTTGTTTTGTCATGTTCTTGTGGTGTTTTCGTCTGTTTTTAGTCGTTTTGTCACATTTTTGTGGTCTTTTCATCTGTTTTAATTCGGTTCATCACGTTTTTTTGGTGTTTTCGTCTGTTTTTAGTAATTTCATCACGTTTTTGTTGTGTTTTCGTCTGTTTTAAGTCGTTTTTGTGGTGTCTTGCATTTGTTTTTAGTCGTTTCATCACGTTTTTGTGGTGTGTTTCGTCTGTTTATAGTTGTTTTATCACGTTTTTTTGGTGTTTTCATCCGTTTTTAGTCTTTTTTGTCACGTTAATTGTGGTGTTTTTGTCTGTTTTTAGTCGTTTCATCATGTTTTCTGGAGTTTTGCGTTTGCTTTTAGTTGTTTTGTCATGTTCTTGTGGTGTTTTGTCTGTTTTTAGTCGTTTTGTAACATTTTTGTGGTGTTTTCATCTGTTTTAAGTCGGTTCATCACGTTTTTGTGGTGTTTTCGTCTGTTTTTAGTCATTTCATCACGTTTTTGTGACGTTTTTGTGATGTTTTCGTCTGTTTTTAGTTGTTTTTTTGTCATGTTTTTTAGTGTTTTCATCTGTTTTGAGACGTTTCATCACGTTTCTGTGGTGTTTTCATCTGCTTTTAGTTGTTTTTGTAGTGTCTTGCGTCTGTTTTTAGTCGTTTCATCACGATTTTGTGGTGTGTTTCCTCTGTTTTTAGTTGTTTTATCATATTTTTGTGGTGTTTTCATCTGTTTTTAGTCGCTTTTTAACGTTTTTGTGGTGTTTTCATCTGTTTTTAGTCGTTTTTTTCACCTTTTCGAAGTGTTTTCATCTGTTTTTATTAGTTTTTTCATGTTTTTGTGGTGTTTTTGTCTGATTTTAGTCGTTTCATCACGTTTTTGTGGTGTTTTCATCTGTTTTTAGTCGTTTCATAATGTTTTTGTGGAGTGTTGCGTCCGTTTTTAGCCGTTTTGTCATGTATTTGTGGAGTCTTGGTCTGTTTTTAGTAGTTTTGCCAGTTTTTTTGTTGTTTACATCTGATTTTAGTCGTTTCATCACGTTTTTGTGGTGTGTTTTGTCTGTGTTTTAGTTGTTTTATCAAGTTTTTGTGGTGTTTTCATCTGTTTTTAGTCGTTTCATCACGATTTTGTGGAGTTTTGCGTCTGTTTTTAGTCGTTTTGTCATGTTTTTGTTGAGCTTTCCGTCTGCTTTTAGTTGTTTCATCACGTTTTTGTGGTGTTTTCATTTGTTTTAAGTCGGTTCATCACATTTTAGTGGTGTTTTTATCCGTTTTTAGTCGTTTTTGTCACGTTTTTTTGGTGTTTTCATCTGTTTTTAGTCATTTCATCATGTTTTTCTTGAGTTTTGCGTCTGTTTTTAGTTGTTTTGTCATGTTCTTGTTGTGTTTTCGTCTGTTTTAAGTCGGTTTAACACGTTTTTGTGGTGTTTTCGTCTGTTTTTAGTAATTTCATCACGTTTTTGTGATGTTTTCGTCTGTTTTTAGTTCTTTTTTTCTCATGTTTTTTAGTGTTTTCATCTGTTTTGAGGCGTTTCATCACGTTTCTGTGGTGTTTTCATCTGTTTTTAGTCGTTTTTGTGGTGTCTTGCGTCTGTTTTTAGTTGTTTCATTACGTTTTTCGGTGTTTTCATCAGTTTTAAGTTGTTTTATCACGTTTTTGTGGTGTTTTCATCTGCTTTTAGTCGTTTTTGTGGAGTCTTGCGTCTGTTTTTAGTTGTTTTATCATATATTTGTGGTGTGTTTCGTCTGTTTTTAGTTGTTTTATCATATTTTTGTGGTGTTTTCATCTGTTTTTAGTCGTTTATTCACGTTTTTGTGGTGTATTCATCTGTTTTTAGTGGTTTTTGTCACCTTTTCGAATGTTTTCATCCGTTTTTAGTCGTTTTGTCACGTTTATGTGGGGTTTTCGTCTGTTTTTAGTCGTTTCATCAAGTTTTTGTGGTGTTTTCATCTGTTTTAAGTCGTTTCATAATGTTTTTGTGGAGTGTTGCGTCTGTTTTTAGTCCTTTTGTCATGTATTTGTGGAGTCTTGGTCTGTTTTTAGTAGTTTTGCCAGTATTTTTGTTGTTTACATCTGATTTTAGTCGTTTCATCACGTTTTTGTGGTGTGTTTCGTCTGTGTTTTAGTTGTTTTATCAAGTTTTTGTGGTGTTTTCATCTGTTTTTAGTCGTTTCATCTCGATTTTGTGGAGTTTTGCGTCTGTTTTTAGGCGTTTCATCACGTTTTTGCGCTGTTTGCATCTGTTTTAAGTCTTTTTGTCACATTTTTGTGGTGTGTTTCGTCTGTATTTAGTTGTTTTATTACGTTTTTGTGGTGTTTTCGTGTGTTTTTAGTCATTTCATCATGTTTTTTTCTGGAGTTTTGCGTCTGTTTTTAGTTGTTTTGTCATGTTCTTGTGGTGTTTTCGTCTGTTTTTAGTCGTTTTGTCACATTTTTGTGGTCTTTTCATCTGTTTTAATTCGGTTCATCACGTTTTTTTGGTGTTTTCGTCTGTTTTTAGTAATTTCATCACGTTTTTGTTGTGTTTTCGTCTGTTTTAAGTCGTTTTTGTGGTGTCTTGCATTTGTTTTTAGTCGTTTCATCACGTTTTTGTGGTGTGTTTCGTCTGTTTATAGTTGTTTTATCACGTTTTTTTGGTGTTTTCATCCGTTTTTAGTCTTTTTTGTCACGTTAATTGTGGTGTTTTCGTCTGTTTTTAGTCGTTTCATCATGTTTTCTGGAGTTTTGCGTTTGCTTTTAGTTGTTTTGTCATGTTCTTGTGGTGTTTTGTCTGTTTTTAGTCGTTTTGTAACATTTTTGTGGTGTTTTCATCTGTTTTAAGTCGGTTCATCACGTTTTTGTGGTGTTTTCGTCTGTTTTTAGTCATTTCATCACGTTTTTGTGACGTTTTTGTGATGTTTTCGTCTGTTTTTAGTTGTTTTTTTGTCATGTTTTTTAGTGTTTTCATCTGTTTTGAGACGTTTCATCACGTTTCTGTGGTGTTTTCATCTGCTTTTAGTTGTTTTTGTAGTGTCTTGCGTCTGTTTTTAGTCGTTTCATCACGATTTTGTGGTGTGTTTCCTCTGTTTTTAGTTGTTTTATCATATTTTTGTGGTGTTTTCATCTGTTTTTAGTCGCTTTTTAACGTTTTTGTGGTGTTTTCATCTGTTTTTAGTCGTTTTTTTCACCTTTTCGAAGTGTTTTCATCTGTTTTTATTAGTTTTTTCATGTTTTTGTGGTGTTTTTGTCTGATTTTAGTCGTTTCATCACGTTTTTGTGGTGTTTTCATCTGTTTTTAGTCGTTTCATAATGTTTTTGTGGAGTGTTGCGTCCGTTTTTAGCCGTTTTGTCATGTATTTGTGGAGTCTTGGTCTGTTTTTAGTAGTTTTGCCAGTTTTTTTGTTGTTTACATCTGATTTTAGTCGTTTCATCACGTTTTTGTGGTGTGTTTTGTCTGTGTTTTAGTTGTTTTATCAAGTTTTTGTGGTGTTTTCATCTGTTTTTAGTCGTTTCATCACGATTTTGTGGAGTTTTGCGTCTGTTTTTAGTCGTTTTGTCATGTTTTTGTTGAGCTTTCCGTCTGCTTTTAGTTGTTTCATCACGTTTTTGTGGTGTTTTCATTTGTTTTAAGTCGGTTCATCACATTTTAGTGGTGTTTTTATCCGTTTTTAGTCGTTTTTGTCACGTTTTTTTGGTGTTTTCATCTGTTTTTAGTCATTTCATCATGTTTTTCTTGAGTTTTGCGTCTGTTTTTAGTTGTTTTGTCATGTTCTTGTTGTGTTTTCGTCTGTTTTAAGTCGGTTTAACACGTTTTTGTGGTGTTTTCGTCTGTTTTTAGTAATTTCATCACGTTTTTGTGATGTTTTCGTCTGTTTTTAGTTCTTTTTTTCTCATGTTTTTTAGTGTTTTCATCTGTTTTGAGGCGTTTCATCACGTTTCTGTGGTGTTTTCATCTGTTTTTAGTCGTTTTTGTGGTGTCTTGCGTCTGTTTTTAGTTGTTTCATTACGTTTTTCGGTGTTTTCATCAGTTTTAAGTTGTTTTATCACGTTTTTGTGGTGTTTTCATCTGCTTTTAGTCGTTTTTGTGGTGTCTTGCGTCTGTTTTTAGTTGTTTTATCATATATTTGTGGTGTGTTTCGTCTGTTTTTAGTTGTTTTATCATATTTTTGTGGTGTTTTCATCTGTTTTTAGTCGTTTATTCACGTTTTTGTGGTGTATTCATCTGTTTTTAGTGGTTTTTGTCACCTTTTCGAATGTTTTCATCCGTTTTTAGTCGTTTTGCCAGTTTTTTTGTTGTTTACATCTGATTTTAGTCGTTTCATCACGTTTTTGTGGTGTGTTTCGTCTGTGTTTTAGTTGTTTTATCAAGTTTTTGTGGTGTTTTCATCTGTTTTTAGTCGTTTCATCTCGATTTTGTGGAGTTTTGCGTCTGTTTTTAGTCGTTTTGTCATGTTTTTGTTGTGCTTTCCGTCTGTTTTTAGTTGTTTCATCACGTTTTTGTGGTGTTTTCGTCTGTTTTTAGTTGTTTAATCACATTTTTGTGGTGTTTTGATCTTTTTTTGTCGTTTTGTCATGTTTTTGTGGTGTTTTCATCCGTTTTTAGTCGTTTTGTCACATTTTGGTGGTGTCCTGCGTCTGTTTTTGGTCGTTTCATCACGTTTTTGTGGTGTTTTTATCCGTTTTTAGTCGTTTTTGTCACGTTTTTGTGGTGTTTTCATCTGTTTTTAGTCATTTCATCATGTTTTTCTTGAGTTTTGCGTCTGTTTTTAGTTGTTTTGTCATGTTCTTGTTATGTTTTCGTCTGTTTTAAGTCGGTTTAACACGTTTTTGTGGTGTTTTCGTCTGTTTTTAGTAATTTCATCACGTTTTTGTGATGTTTTCGTCTGTTTTTAGTTCTTTTTTTCTCATGTTTTTTAGTTTAGTGTTTTTCTCATGTTTTTTAGTGTTTTCTAGTGTTTTCTGTCTTGCGTCTGTCTTTAGTCGTTTTATCATATTTTTGTGATATTTTGATCTTTTTTTGGTCATTTCGTCATGTTTTTGTGGTGTTTTTATACGTTTTTAGTCGTTCCATAATGTTTTTGTGGAGTTTTGCGTCTGTTTTTTGTCGTTTTGTCATGTTTTTTTGGTGTTGTCTGTTTTTAATCATTTTATCAGGTTTTAGTGGTGTCTTGCGTCATTTTTAAGTTGTTTCATCACATATTTGTGGTGTTTTCGTGTGTTTTTTGTCGTTTCATCCCGTTTTTGTGGTGTTTTCGTCTGTTTTTAGTTGTTTTGTCATGTTTTTGTGGTGTTTTCTTCTGTTTTTAGTTGTTTTTTCACGTTTTTGTGGTGTATTCATCTGTTTTTAGTCGTTTTTGTCACCTTTTCGATTGTTTTCATCCGTTTTTAGTCGTTTAGTCACGTTTTTGTGGTGTTTTCGTCTGTTTTTAGTCGTTTCATCAAGTTTTTGTGGAGTCTTGCGTCTGTTTTTAGTCGTTTTGTCATGTTTTTGTGGTGTTGTCTGTTTTTAATCATTTTGTCACGTTTTAGTGGTGTTTTGCATCATTTATAAGTCGTTTCATCACATATTTGTGGTGTATTCGTGTGTTTTTAGTCGCTTCATCACGTTTTTGTGGTGTTTTCGTCTGTTTTTAGTTGTTTTGTCATGTTTTTGTGGTGTTTTCATCTGTTTTCAGTCGTTTCATCACGTTTTGAGCTGTTTTCATCTGTTTTTAGTCTTTTTGTCACATTTTTGTGGTGTCTTGCGTCTGTTTTAGGGTCGTTTCATCACGTTTTTGTGTTGTGTTTCGTCTGTTTTTTTAGTTGTTTTATCACGTTTTTGTGGTGTTTTGCGTCTGTTTTAAGTCGTTTCATCACTTTTTTGTGGTGTTTTCATTTGTTTTAAGTCGGTTCATCACGTTTTAGTGGTATTTTAATCAGTTTTTAGTCATTATTTTTTGGAGTCTTGGTCTGTTTTTAGTCGTTTTGTCAGGTTTTTTTGGTGTTTACATCTGATTTTAGTTGTTTCATCACTTTTTTGTGGTGTTTTCATCTGTTTTAAGTCGTTTCATAATGTTTTTGTGGAGTTTTGCGTCCATTTTTAGTCGTTTTGTCATTATTTTTTGGAGTCTTGGTCTGTTTTTAGTCGTTTTGTCAGGTTTTTTTGGTGTTTACATCTGATTTTAGTTGTTTCATCACGTTTTTGTGGTGTTTTCATTTGTTTTAAGTCGGTTCATCACGTTTTAGTGGTATTTTAATCAGTTTTTAGTTGTTTTTGTGGTGTCTTGCGTCCGTCTTTAGTCGTTTCATCACGTTTTTGTGGTGTTTTTGTCTGTTTTTAGTTGTTTTATCATATTTTTGTGATATTTTGATCTTTTTTTGGTCATTTCGTCATGTTTTTGTGGTGTTTTCATCCGTTTTTAGTCGTTCCATAATGTTTTTGTGGAGTTTTGAGTCTGTTTTTTGTCGTTTTGTCATGTTTTTTTGGTGTTGTCTGTTTTTAATCATTTTGTCACGTTTTAGTGGTGTCTTGCGTCATTTTTAAGTTGTTTCATTACATATTTGTGGTGTTTTCGTGTGTTTTTTGTCGTTTCATCACATTTTTGTGGTGTGTTTCGTCTGTTTTTAGTTGTTTTATTACGTTTTTGTGGTGTTTTCATCCGTTTTTAGTCATTTCATCATGTTTTTTCTGGAGTTTTGCGTCTGTTTTTAGTTGTTTTGTCATGTTCTTGTGGTGTTTTTGTCTGTTTTTAGTCGTTTTGTCACATTTTTGTGGTCTTTTCATCTGTTTTAATTCGGTTCATCACGTTTTTGTGGTGTTTTCGTCTGTTTTTAGTAATTTCATCACGTTTTTGTGGTGTTTTCATCTGTTTTTAGTCGTTTTTGTGGTGTCTTGCGTTGGTTTTTAGTCGTTTCATCACGTTTTTGTGGTGTGTTTCGTCTGTTTATAGTTGTTTTATCACGTTTTTTTGGTGTTTTCATCCGTTTTTAGTCTTTTTTGTCACGTTAATTGTGGTGTTTTCATCTGTTTTTAGTCGTTTCATCATGTTTTCTTGAGTTTTGCGTCTGTTTTTAGTTGTTTTGTCATGTTCTTGTGGTGTTTTGTCTGTTTTTAGTCGTTTTGTAACATTTTTGTGGTGTTTTGTCTGATTTTAGTCGTTTTGTAACATTTTTGTGGTGTTTTCATCTGTTTTAAGTCGGTTCATCACGTTTTTGTGGTGTTTTTGTCTGTTTTTAGTCATTTCATCACGTTTTTGTGACGTTTTTGTGATGTTTTCGTCTGTTTTTCGTTGTTTTTTTGTCATGTTTTTTAGTGTTTTCATCTGTTTTGAGTCATTTCATCACGTTTTTGTGGTGTGTTTCCTCTGTTTTTAGTTGTTTCATCATATTTTTGTGGTGTTTTCATCTGTTTTTAGTTGTTTTTTAACGTTTTTGTGGTGTTTTCATCTGTTTTTAGTCGTTTTTTTCACCTTTTCGAGGTGTTTTCATCCGTTTTTATTAGTTTTTTCATGTTTTTGTGGTGTTTTCGTCTGTTTTTAGTCGTTTCATCACGTTTTTGTGGTGTTTTCATCTGTTTTTAGTCGTTTCATAATGTTTTTGTGGAGTTTTGCGTCTGTTTTTAGTCGTTTTGTCACGTTTTTCTTGAGCTTTCCGTCTGTTTTTAGTTGTTACATCACGTTTTTGTGGTGTTTTCATTTGTTTTAAGTCGGTTCATCACATTTTAGTAGTATTTTAATCAGTTTTTAGTTGTTTTTGTGGTGTCTTGCGTCTGTTTTTAGTCGTTTCATCACGTTTTTGTGGTGTTTTCGTCTGTTTTTAGTTGTTTAATCATATTTTTGTGGTGTTTTGATCTTTTTTTTGTCGTTTTGTCATGTTTTTGTGGTGTTTTCATCCGTTTTTAGTCGTTTTGTCACATTTTGGTGGTGTATTGCGTCTGTTTTTGGTCATTTCATCATGTTTTTCTTGAGTTTTGCGTCTGTTTTTAGTTGTTTTGTCATGTTCTTGTGGTGTTTTCGTCTGTTTTAAGTCGGTTTAACACGTTTTTGTGGCGTTTTCGTCTGTTTTTAGTAATTTCATCACATTTTTTTGGTGTTTTCATCTGCTTTTAGTCGTTTTTGTGGTGTCTTGCGTCTGTTTTTAGTCGTTTCATCATGTTTTCGTGGTGTGTTTCGTCTGTTTTTAGTTGTTGTAATATATTTTTGTGGTGTTTTCATCTGTTTTTAGTCGTTTTTTCACGTTTTTGTGGTGTATTCATCTGTTTTTAGTTGTTTTTGTCACCTTTTCGATTGTTTTCATCCGTTTTTAGTCGTTCCGTCACGTTTTTGTGGTGTTTTCGTCTGTTTTTAGTCGTTTTGTCATGTTTTTTTGGTGTTGTCTGTTTTTAATCATTTTGTCACGTTTTAGTGGTGTCTTGCGTCATTTTTAAGTTGTTTCATTACATATTTGTGGTGTTTTCGTGTGTTTTTTGTCGTTTCATCACATTTTTGTGGTGTGTTTCGTCTGTTTTTAGTTGTTTTATTACGTTTTTGTGGTGTTTTCATCCGTTTTTAGTCATTTCATCATGTTTTTTCTGGAGTTTTGCGTCTGTTTTTAGTTGTTTTGTCATGTTCTTGTGGTGTTTTTGTCTGTTTTTAGTCGTTTTGTCACATTTTTGTGGTCTTTTCATCTGTTTTAATTCGGTTCATCACGTTTTTGTGGTGTTTTCGTCTGTTTTTAGTAATTTCATCACGTTTTTGTGGTGTTTTCATCTGTTTTTAGTCGTTTTTGTGGTGTCTTGCGTTGGTTTTTAGTCGTTTCATCACGTTTTTGTGGTGTGTTTCGTCTGTTTATAGTTGTTTTATCACGTTTTTTTGGTGTTTTCATCCGTTTTTAGTCTTTTTTGTCACGTTAATTGTGGTGTTTTCATCTGTTTTTAGTCGTTTCATCATGTTTTCTTGAGTTTTGCGTCTGTTTTTAGTTGTTTTGTCATGTTCTTGTGGTGTTTTGTCTGTTTTTAGTCGTTTTGTAACATTTTTGTGGTGTTTTGTCTGATTTTAGTCGTTTTGTAACATTTTTGTGGTGTTTTCATCTGTTTTAAGTCGGTTCATCACGTTTTTGTGGTGTTTTTGTCTGTTTTTAGTCATTTCATCACGTTTTTGTGACGTTTTTGTGATGTTTTCGTCTGTTTTTCGTTGTTTTTTTGTCATGTTTTTTAGTGTTTTCATCTGTTTTGAGTCATTTCATCACGTTTTTGTGGTGTGTTTCCTCTGTTTTTAGTTGTTTCATCATATTTTTGTGGTGTTTTCATCTGTTTTTAGTTGTTTTTTAACGTTTTTGTGGTGTTTTCATCTGTTTTTAGTCGTTTTTTTCACCTTTTCGAGGTGTTTTCATCCGTTTTTATTAGTTTTTTCATGTTTTTGTGGTGTTTTCGTCTGTTTTTAGTCGTTTCATCACGTTTTTGTGGTGTTTTCATCTGTTTTTAGTCGTTTCATAATGTTTTTGTGGAGTTTTGCGTCTGTTTTTAGTCGTTTTGTCACGTTTTTCTTGAGCTTTCCGTCTGTTTTTAGTTGTTACATCACGTTTTTGTGGTGTTTTCATTTGTTTTAAGTCGGTTCATCACATTTTAGTAGTATTTTAATCAGTTTTTAGTTGTTTTTGTGGTGTCTTGCGTCTGTTTTTAGTCGTTTCATCACGTTTTTGTGGTGTTTTCGTCTGTTTTTAGTTGTTTAATCATATTTTTGTGGTGTTTTGATCTTTTTTTTGTCGTTTTGTCATGTTTTTGTGGTGTTTTCATCCGTTTTTAGTCGTTTTGTCACATTTTGGTGGTGTATTGCGTCTGTTTTTGGTCATTTCATCATGTTTTTCTTGAGTTTTGCGTCTGTTTTTAGTTGTTTTGTCATGTTCTTGTGGTGTTTTCGTCTGTTTTAAGTCGGTTTAACACGTTTTTGTGGCGTTTTCGTCTGTTTTTAGTAATTTCATCACATTTTTTTGGTGTTTTCATCTGCTTTTAGTCGTTTTTGTGGTGTCTTGCGTCTGTTTTTAGTCGTTTCATCATGTTTTCGTGGTGTGTTTCGTCTGTTTTTAGTTGTTGTAATATATTTTTGTGGTGTTTTCATCTGTTTTTAGTCGTTTTTTCACGTTTTTGTGGTGTATTCATCTGTTTTTAGTTGTTTTTGTCACCTTTTCGATTGTTTTCATCCGTTTTTAGTCGTTCCGTCACGTTTTTGTGGTGTTTTCGTCTGTTTTTAGTCGTTTTGTCACATTTTGGTGGTGTATTGCGTCTGTTTTTGGTCATTTCATCATGTTTTTCTTGAGTTTTGCGTCTGTTTTTAGTTGTTTTGTCATGTTCTTGTGGTGTTTTCGTCTGTTTTAAGTCGGTTTAACACGTTTTTGTGGCGTTTTCGTCTGTTTTTAGTAATTTCATCACATTTTTTTGGTGTTTTCATCTGCTTTTAGTCGTTTTTGTGGTGTCTTGCGTCTGTTTTTAGTCGTTTCATCATGTTTTCGTGGTGTGTTTCGTCTGTTTTTAGTTGTTGTAATATATTTTTGTGGTGTTTTCATCTGTTTTTAGTCGTTTTTTCACGTTTTTGTGGTGTATTCATCTGTTTTTAGTTGTTTTTGTCACCTTTTCGATTGTTTTCATCCGTTTTTAGTCGTTCCGTCACGTTTTTGTGGTGTTTTCGTCTGTTTTTAGTCGTTTCATCACGTTTTTGTGGTGTTTTCATCTGTTTTAAGTCGTTTCATAATGTTTTTGTGGAGTTTTGCGTCTGTTTTTTGTCGTTTTGTCATGTTTTTTTGGTGTTGTCTGTTTTTAATCATTTTATCACGTTTTAGTGGTGTCTTGCGTCATTTTTAAGTTGTTTCATCACATATTTGTGGTGTTTTCGTGTGTTTTTTGTCGTTTCATCCCGTTTTTGTGGTGTTTTCGTCTGTTTTTAGTTGTTTTGTCATGTTTTTGTGGTGTTTTCATCTGTTTTTAGTTGTTTTTTCACGTTTTTGTGGTGTATTCATCTGTTTTTAGTCGTTTTTGTCACCTTTTCGATTGTTTTCATCCGTTTTTAGTCGTTTAGTCACGTTTTTGTGGTGTTTTCGTCTGTTTTTAGTCGTTTCATCAAGTTTTTGTGGAGTCTTGCGTCTGTTTTTAGTCGTTTTGTCATGTTTTTGTGGTGTTGTCTGTTTTTAATCATTTTGTCACGTTTTAGTGGTGTTTTGCATCATTTATAAGTCGTTTCATCACATATTTGTGGTGTATTCGTGTGTTTTTAGTCGCTTCATCACGTTTTTGTGGTGTTTTCGTCTGTTTTTAGTTGTTTTGTCATGTTTTTGTGGTGTTTTCATCTGTTTTCAGTCGTTTCATCACGTTTTGAGCTGTTTTCATCTGTTTTTAGTCTTTTTGTCACATTTTTGTGGTGTCTTGCGTCTGTTTTAGGGTCGTTTCATCACGTTTTTGTGTTGTGTTTCGTCTGTTTTTTTAGTTGTTTTATCACGTTTTTGTGGTGTTTTGCGTCTGTTTTAAGTCGTTTCATCACTTTTTTGTGGTGTTTTCATCTGTTTAGTCATTTCATAATGTTTTTGTGGAGTTTTGCGTCCGTTTTTAGTCGTTTTGTCATTATTTTTTGGAGTCTTGGTCTGTTTTTAGTCGTTTTGTCAGGTTTTTTTGGTGTTTACATCCGTTTTTAGTCGTTCCATAATGTTTTTGTGGAGTTTTGCGTTTGTTTTTTGTCGTTTTGTCATGTTTTTTTGGTGTTGTCTGTTTTTAATCATTTTGTCACGTTTTAGTGGTGTCTTGCGTCATTTTTAAGTTGTTTCATTACATATTTGTGGTGTTTTCGTGTGTTTTTTGTCGTTTCATCACGTTATTGTGGTGTTTTCGTCTGTTTTTAGTCGTTTTGTCATGTTTTTGTTGTCTTTTCATCTGTTGTTAGGCGTTTCATCACGTTTTTGCGCTGTTTGCATCTGTTTTTAGTCTTTTTGTCACATTTTTGTGGTGTGTTTCGTCTGTTTTTAGTTGTTTTATTACGTTTTTGTGGTGTTTTCATCTGTTTTTAGTCATTTCATCATGTTTTTTCTGGAGTTTTGCGTCTGTTTTTAGTTGTTTTGTCATGTTCTTGTGGTGTTTTTGTCTGTTTTTAGTCGTTTTGTCACATTTTTGTGGTCTTTTCATCTGTTTTAATTCGGTTCATCACGTTTTTGTGGTGTTTTCGTCTGTTTTTAGTAATTTCATCACGTTTTTGTGGTGTTTTCATCTGTTTTTAGTCGTTTTTGTGGTGTCTTGCGTTGGTTTTTAGTCGTTTCATCACGTTTTTGTGGTGTGTTTCGTCTGTTTATAGTTGTTTTATCACGTTTTTGTGGTGTTTTCATCCGTTTTTAGTCGTTTTTGTCACGTTAATTGTGGTGTTTTCATCTGTTTTTAGTCGTTTCATCATGTTTTCTTGAGTTTTGCGTTTGTTTTTAGTTGTTTTGTCATGTTCTTGTGGTGTTTTGTCTGTTTTTAGTCGTTTTGTAACATTTTTGTGGTGTTTTGTCTGTTTTTAGTCGTTTTGTAACATTTTTGTGGTGTTTTCATCTGTTTTAAGTCGGTTCATCACGTTTTTGTGGTGTTTTTGTCTGTTTTTAGTCATTTCATCACGTTTTTGTGACGTTTTTGTGATGTTTTCGTCTGTTTTTTCGTTGTTTTTTTGTCATGTTTTTTAGTGTTTTCATCTGTTTTGAGTCATTTCATCACGTTTTTGTGGTGTGTTTCCTCTGTTTTTAGTTGTTTCATCATATTTTTGTGGTGTTTTCATCTGTTTTTAGTTGTTTTTTAACGTTTTTGTGGTGTTTTCATCTGTTTTTAGTCGTTTTTTTCACCTTTTCGAGGTGTTTTCATCCGTTTTTATTAGTTTTTTCATGTTTTTGTGGTGTTTTCGTCTGTTTTTAGTCGTTTCATCACGTTTTTGTGGTGTTTTCATCTGTTTTTAGTCGTTTCATAATGTTTTTGTGGAGTTTTGCGTCTGTTTTTAGTCGTTTTGTCACGTTTTTCTTGAGCTTTCCGTCTGTTTTTAGTTGTTACATCACGTTTTTGTGGTGTTTTCATTTGTTTTAAGTCGGTTCATCACATTTTAGTAGTATTTTAATCAGTTTTTAGTTGTTTTTGTGGTGTCTTGCGTCTGTTTTTAGTCGTTTCATCACGTTTTTGTGGTGTTTTCGTCTGTTTTTAGTTGTTTAATCATATTTTTGTGGTGTTTTGATCTTTTTTTTGTCGTTTTGTCATGTTTTTGTGGGGTTTTCATCCGTTTTTAGTCGTTTTTTCACATTTTGGTGGTGTCTTGCGTCTGTTTTTGGTCATTTCATCATGTCTTTCTTGAGTTTTGCGTCTGTTTTTAGTTGTTTTGTCATGTTCTTGTGGTGTTTTCGTCTGTTTTAAGTCGGTTTAACACGTTTTTGTGGCGTTTTCGTCTGTTTTTAGTAATTTCATCACGTTTTTTTGGTGTTTTCATCTGCTTTTAGTCGTTTTTGTGGTGTCTTGCGTCTGTTTTTAGTCATTTCATCATGTTTTTGTGGTGTGTTTCGTCTGTTTTTAGTTGTTTTATCATATTTTTGTGGTGTTTTCATCTGTTTTTAGTCGTTTTTTCACGTTTTTGTGGTGTATTCATCTGTTTTTAGTTGTTTTTGTCACCTTTTCGATTGTTTTCATCCGTTTTTAGTCGTTCCGTCACGTTTTTGTGGTGTTTTCGTCTGTTTTTAGTCGTTTCATCACGTTTTTGTGGTGTTTTCATCTGTTTTAAGTCGTTTCATAATGTTTTTGTGGAGTCTTGCATCTGTTTTTAGTCGTTTTGTCATGTTTTTGTGGTGTTGTCTGTTTTTAATCATTTTGTCACGTTTTAGTGGTGTCTTGCACCATTTATAAGTCGTTTCATCACATATTTGTGGTGTATTCGTGTGTTTTTAGTCGTTTCATCACGTTTTTGTGGTGTTTTCGTCTGTTTTTAGTTGTTTTGTCATGTTTTTGTGGTGTTTTCATCTGTTTTTAGTCGTTTCATCACGTTTTTGCGCTGTTTTCATCTGTTTTTAGTCTTTTTGTCACATTTTTGTGGTGTCTTGCGTCTGTTTTTGGTCGTTTCATCACGTTTTTGTGTTGTGTTTCGTCTGTTTTTTTAGTTGTTTTATCACGTTTTTGTGGTGTTTTCATTTGTTTTAAGTCGTTTCATCACTTTTTTGTGGTGTTTTCATCTGTTTTAAGTCGTTTCATAATGTTTTTGTGGAGTTTTGCGTCTGTTTTTAGTCGTTTTGTCATATTTTTTTGGAGTCTTGGTCTGTTTTTAGTCGTTTTGTCAGGTTTTTTTGGTGTTTACATCTGATTTTAGTTGTTTCATCACGTTTTAGTGGTATTTTAATCAGTTTTTAGTTGTTTTTGTGGTGTCTTGCGTCTGTCTTTAGTCGTTTCATCACGTTTTTGTGGTGTTTTTGTCTGTTTTTAGTTGTTTTATCATATTTTTGTGATATTTTGATCTTTTTTTGGTCATTTCGTCATGTTTTTGTGGTGTTTTCATCCGTTTTTAGTCGTTCCATAATGTTTTTGTGGAGTTTTGCGTCTGTTTTTAGTCGTTTCATCATGTTTTTGTGGTGTGTTTCGTCTGTTTTTAGTTGTTTTATCATATTTTTGTGGTGTTTTCATCTGTTTTTAGTCGTTTTTTCACGTTTTTGTGGTGTATTCATCTGTTTTTAGTTGTTTTTGTCACCTTTTCGATTGTTTTCATCCGTTTTTAGTCGTTCCGTCACGTTTTTGTGGTGTTTTCGTCTGTTTTTAGTCGTTTCATCACGTTTTTGTGGTGTTTTCATCTGTTTTAAGTCGTTTCATAATGTTTTTGTGGAGTCTTGCATCTGTTTTTAGTCGTTTTGTCATGTTTTTGTGGTGTTGTCTGTTTTTAATCATTTTGTCACGTTTTAGTGGTGTCTTGCACCATTTATAAGTCGTTTCATCACATATTTGTGGTGTATTCGTGTGTTTTTAGTCGTTTCATCACGTTTTTGTGGTGTTTTCGTCTGTTTTTAGTTGTTTTGTCATGTTTTTGTGGTGTTTTCATCTGTTTTTAGTCGTTTCATCACGTTTTTGCGCTGTTTTCATCTGTTTTTAGTCTTTTTGTCACATTTTTGTGGTGTCTTGCGTCTGTTTTTGGTCGTTTCATCACGTTTTTGTGTTGTGTTTCGTCTGTTTTTTTAGTTGTTTTATCACCTTTTTGTGGTGTTTTCATTTGTTTTAAGTCGTTTCATCACTTTTTTGTGGTGTTTTCATCTGTTTTAAGTCGTTTCATAATGTTTTTGTGGAGTTTTGCGTCTGTTTTTAGTCGTTTTGTCATATTTTTTTGGAGTCTTGGTCTGTTTTTAGTCGTTTTGTCAGGTTTTTTTGGTGTTTACATCTGATTTTAGTTGTTTCATCACGTTTTAGTGGTATTTTAATCAGTTTTTAGTTGTTTTTGTGGTGTCTTGCGTCTGTCTTTAGTCGTTTCATCACGTTTTTGTGGTGTTTTTGTCTGTTTTTAGTTGTTTTATCATATTTTTGTGATATTTTGATCTTTTTTTGGTCATTTCGTCATGTTTTTGTGGTGTTTTCATCCGTTTTTAGTCGTTCCATAATGTTTTTGTGGAGTTTTGCGTCTGTTTTTTGTCGTTTTGTCATGTTTTTTTGGTGTTGTCTGTTTTTAATCATTTTGTCACGTTTTACTGGTGTCTTGCGTCATTTTTAAGTCGTTTCATCACATATTTGTGGTGTTTTCATGTGTTTTTTGTCGTTTCATCACGTTTTTGTGGTGTTTTCGTCTGTTTTTAGTTGTTTTGCCATGTTTTTGTTGTGTTTTCATCTATTGTTAGGCGTTTCATCACGTTTTTGCGCTGTTTGCATCTGTTCTTAGTCTTTTTGTCACATTTTTGTGGTATCGTGCGTCTGTTTTTGGTAGTTTCATCACGTTTTTGTGGTGTCTTGCGTCTGTTTTTAGTCGTTTTATCACGTTTTTGTGGAGTTTTGCGTCTGTTTTTAAATTTTGGCATGTTTTTCTTGAGCTTTCCGTCTGTTTTTAGTTGTTACATCACGTTTTTGTGGTGTTTTCATTTGTTTTAAGTCGGTTCATCACATTTTAGTAGTATTTTAATCAGTTTTTAGTTGTTTTTGTGGTGTCTTGCGTCTGTTTTTAGTCGTTTCATCACGTTTTTGTGGTGTTTTCGTCTGTTTTTAGTTGTTTTATCATATTTTTGTGGTGTTTTGATCTTTTTTTTGTCGTTTTGTCATGTTTTTGTGGTGTCTTGCGTCTGTTTTTGGTTGTTTCATCACGTTTTTGTTGTGTTTTTATCCGTTTTTAGTCGTTTTTGTCATGTTCTTGTGGTGTTTTTGTCTGTTTTAAGTCGGTTTAACACGTTTTTGTGGCGTTTTCGTCAGTTTTTAGTAATTTCATCACGTTTTTGTGATGTTTTCGTCTGTTTTTAGTTCTTTTTTTCTCATGTTTTTTAGTGTTTTCATCTGTTTTGAGGCGTTTCATCACGTTTCTGTGGTGTTTTCATCTGTTTTTAGTCGTTTTTGTGGTGTCTTGCGTCTGTTTTTAGTTGTTTCATTACGTTTTTGTGGTGGTTTCATCTGTTTTAAGTTGTTTCATCACGTTTTTTTGGTGTTTTCATCTGCTTTTAGTCGTTTTTGTGGTGTTTTGCGTCTGTTTTTAGTCGTTTCATCATATTTTTGTGGTGTTTTCATCTATTGTTAGGCGTTTCATCACGTTTTTGCGCTGTTTGCATCTGTTTTTAGTCTTTTTGTCACATTTTTGTGGTATCGTGCGTCTGTTTTTGGTCGTTTCATCACGTTTTTGTGGTGTGTTTCGTCTGTTTTTAGTTGTTTTATCACGTTTTTGTGGTGTTTTAATCTGTTTTTAGTCGTTTCATCACGTTTTTGTTGAGTTTTGCATCTATTTTTAGTTGTTTCATCACGTTTTTGTGTTTTTTTCATCTGTTTTTAGTCGTTTTTGTGGTGTCTTGCGTTAATTTTTAGTCGTTTCATCACGTTTTTGTGGTGTGTTTCGTCTGTTTATAGTTGTTTTATCACGTTTTTGTGGAGTTTTCATCCGTTTTTAGTCGTTTTTGTCTACTTTTTGTGGTGTTTTCATCTGTTTTTAGTCATTTCATAATGTTTTTGGGCTGTTTTCATGTGATTTTAGTCTTTTTGTCACATTTTTGTGGTGTCTTGCGTCTGGTTTTGCTCGTTTCATCACGTTTTTGTGGTGTTTTTCGTCTGTTTTTAGTTGTTTTATCACGTTTTTGTGGTGTTTTCATCTGTTTTTAGTCGTTTCATCACGTTTTTGTTGAGTTTTGCATATGTTTTTAGTTGTTTCATCATGTTTTTGTGGTGTTTTCATCTGTTTTTAGTCGTTTTTGTGGTGTCTTGCGTTTGTTTTTAGTCGTTTCATCACGTTTTTGTGGTGTGTTTCGTCTGTTTATAGTTGTTTTATCACGTTTTTGTGGTGTTTTTATCCGTTTTTAGTCGTTTTTGTCACGTTTTTGTGGTGTTTTCATCTGTTTTTAGTCATTTCATCATGTTTTTCTGGAGTTTTGCGTCAGTTTTTAGTTGTTTTGTCATGTTCTTGTAGTTTTTTCGTCTGTTTTTAGTCGTTTTGTCACATTTTTGTGGTGTTTTCATCCGTTTTAAGTCGGTTCATCACGTTTTTGTGGTGTTTTCGTCTGTTTTTAGTAATTTCATCACGTTTTTGTGATGTTTTCGTCTGGTTTTAGTTGGTTTTTTGTCATGTTTTTTAGTGTTTTCATTTGTTTTGAGGCGTTTCATCACGTTTCTGTGGTGTTTTCATCTGTTTTTAGTCGTTTTTGTGGTGTCTTGCGTCTGTTTTTAGTTGTTTCATCACGTTTTTGTGGTGTTTTCATCTGTTTTAAGTCGTTTCGTCACGTTTTTGTGGTGTTTTCATCTGTTTTAAGTCGTTTTTGTGGTGTCTTGCGTCTGTTTTTAGTAGTTTCATCACATTTTTGTGGTGTTTTCATCTGTTTTTAGTCGTTTTTTTGGTGTCTTGCGTTTGTTTTTAGTCGTTTCATCACGTTTTTGTGGTGTGTTTTGTCTGTTTTTATTTGTTTTTTCATGTTTTTGTGGTGTGTTTCGTCTGTTTTGTAGTTGTTTTATCAAGTTTTTGTGGTGTTTTCATTTGTTTTTAGTCTTTTCATCACGATTTTGTGGAGTTTTGCGTCTTTTTTTAGTCGTTTTGTCATGTTTTTGTTGAGCTTTCCATCTGTTTTTAGTTTTTTCATTTTTTTTATCACGTTTTTGTGATGTTTTCATCCGTTTTTAGTCGTTTTTGTCACGTTGTTGTGTTGTTTTCATCTGTTTTTAGACATTTCATCATGTTTTTCTGGAGTTTTGCGTCTGTTTTTAGTTGTTTTGTCATGTTCTTGTGGTGTTTTCGTCTGTTTTTAGTCATTTTGTCACATTTTTGTGGTGTTTTCATCTGTTTTAAGTCGGTTCATCACGTTTTTGTGGTGTTTTCATCTGTTTTTAGTTGTTTTTTTGTCATGTTTTTAGTGTTTTCATCTGTTTTGAGGCGTTTCATCACGTTTCTGTGGTGTTTTAATCTGTTTTTAGTCGTTTTTGTGGTGTCTTGCGTCTGTTTTTAGTTGTTTCATCAAGTTTTTGTGGTGTTTTCATCTGTTTTTAGTCGTTTTTGTGGTGTTTTGCGTCTGTTTTTAGTCGTTTCATCACGTTTTTGTGGTGTGTTTCATCTGTTTTTAGTTGTTTTATCACATTTTTGTTGTGTTTTTCTCAGTTTTTAGTCGTTTTTTTCACCTTTTCGAGGTGTTTTCATCCGTTTTTATTAGTTTTTTCGTGTTTTTGTGGTGTTTTCGTCTGTTTTTAGTCGTTTCATCACGTTTTTGTGGTGTTTTCATCTGTTTTGAGTCGTTTCATAATGTTTTTGTGGAGTTTTGCTTCTGTTTTTAGTCGTTTTGTCATGTTTTTGTGGTGTCTGTTTTTAATCATTTTGTCACGTTTTAGTGGTGTCTTGCGTAATTTTCAAGGCTTTTCATCACATATTTGTGGTGTTTTCGTGTGTTTTTAGTTGTTTTGTCATGTTTCTGTGGTGTTTTCATCTGTTTTTAGTTGTTTTGTCATGTTTTTGTGGTGTTTTCATCCGTTTTTAGTCGTTTTGTCATGTTTTTGTGGTGTTTTCGTCTGTTTTTAGTCGTTTTTGTGGTGTCTTGCGTCTGTTTTTAGTCGTTTCATCACGTTTTTGTGGTGTGTTTCGTCTGTTTTTAGTTGTTTTATCATATTTTTGTGGTGTTTTTCTCTGTTTTTAGTTGTTTTTTCACGTTTTTGTGGTGTTTTCATCTGTTTTTAGTAGTTTTTGTCACCTTTTTGAGTGTTTTCATCCGTTTTTAGTCGTTTTGTCAAGTTTTTGTGGTGTTTTGCGTCTGTTTTTAGTCGTTTTGTCATGTTTTTGTGGTGTTGTCTGTTTTTAATCATCTTGTCACGTTTTAGTGGTGTCTTGCGTCATTTTCAAGGCGTTTTATCACATATTTGTGGTGTTTTCGTGTGTTTTTAGTTGTTTTGTCATGTTTTTGTGGTGTTTTCATCTGTTTTTAGTTGTTTTGTCATGTTTTTGTGGTGTTTTCATCCGTTTTTAGTCGTTTTGTCATGTCTTTATGGTGTTTTCGTCTTTCTTTAGTCATTTCATCACGTTTTTGTGGTGTTTTCATCTGTTTTAAGTCGTTTCATGACGTTTTTGTGGAGTTTTGCGTCTGTTTTTAGTCGCTTTGTCATGTTTTTTTGGTGTTGTCTGTTTTTTATCATTTTGTCACGTTTTAGTGGTGTCTTGCGTCATTTTTAAGTCGTTTCATCACATATTTGTGGTGTTTTTGTGTGTTTTTTGTCGTTTCATCACGTTTTTGTGGTATTTTTCGTCTGTTTTTAGTTGTTTTATCATATTTTTGTGGTGTTTTCATCTGTTTTTAGTCGTTTTTCACTTTTTTGATGTGTATTCATCTGTTTTTAGTCGTTTTTGTAGTGTCTTGCGTCTGTTTTTAGTTGTTTCATCACGTTTTTGTGTTGTGTTTCATCTGTTTTAAGTCGTTTCATCACGTTATTGTGGTGTTTTCATCTGTTTCAAGTCGTTTTTGTGGTGTCTTGCGTCTGTTTTTAGTAGTTTCATCACATTTTTGTGGTGTTTTCATCTGTTTTTAGTCGTTTTTTTGGTGTCTTGCGTTTGTTTTTAGTCGTTTCATCACGTTTTTGTGGTGTGTTTTGTCTGTTTTTATTTGTTTTTTCATGTTTTTGTGGTGTGTTTCGTCTGTTTTGTAGTTGTTTTATCAAGTTTTTGTGGTGTTTTCATTTGTTTTTAGTCTTTTCATCACGATTTTGTGGAGTTTTGCGTCTTTTTTTAGTCGTTTTGTCATGTTTTTGTTGAGCTTTCCATCTGTTTTTAGTTTTTTCATTTTTTTATCACGTTTTTGTGATGTTTTCATCCGTTTTTAGTCGTTTTTGTCACGTTGTTGTGTTGTTTTCATCTGTTTTTAGACATTTCATCATGTTTTTCTGGAGTTTTGCGTCTGTTTTTAGTTGTTTTGTCATGTTCTTGTGGTGTTTTCGTCTGTTTTTAGTCATTTTGTCACATTTTTGTGGTGTTTTCATCTGTTTTAAGTCGGTTCATCACGTTTTTGTGGTGTTTTCATCTGTTTTTAGTTGTTTTTTTGTCATGTTTTTAGTGTTTTCATCTGTTTTGAGGCGTTTCATCACGTTTCTGTGGTGTTTTAATCTGTTTTTAGTCGTTTTTGTGGTGTCTTGAGTCTGTTTTTAGTTGTTTCATCAAGTTTTTGTGGTGTTTTCATCTGGTTTTAGTCGTTTTTGTGGTGTTTTGCGTCTGTTTTTAGTCGTTTCATCACGTTTTTGTGGTGTGTTTCATCTGTTTTTAGTTGTTTTATCACATTTTTGTGGTGTTTTTCTCAGTTTTTAGTCGTTTTTTTCACCTTTTCGAGGTGTTTTCATCCGTTTTTATTAGTTTTTTCATGTTTTTGTGGTGTTTTCGTCTGTTTTTAGTCGTTTCATCACGTTTTTGTGGTGTTTTCATCTGTTTTGAGTCGTTTCATAATGTTTTTGTGGAGTTTTGCTTCTGTTTTTAGTCGTTTTGTCATGTTTTTGTGGTGTCTGTTTTTAATCATTTTGTCACGTTTTAGTGGTGTCTTGCGTCATTTTCAAGGCTTTTCATCACATATTTGTGGTGTTTTCGTGTGTTTTTAGTTGTTTTGTCATGTTTCTGTGGTGTTTTCATCTGTTTTTAGTTGTTTTGTCATGTTTTTGTGGTGTTTTCATCCGTTTTTAGTCGTTTTGTCATGTTTTTGTGGTGTTTTCGTCTGTTTTTAGTCGTTTTTGTGGTGTCTTGCGTCTGTTTTTAGTCGTTTGATCACGTTTTTGTGGTGTGTTTCGTCTGTTTTTAGTTGTTTTATCATATTTTTGTGGTGTTTTTCTCTGTTTTTAGTTGTTTTTTCACGTTTTTGTGGTGTTTTCATCTGTTTTTAGTAGTTTTTGTCACCTTTTCGAGTGTTTTCATCCGTTTTTAGTCGTTTTGTCAGGTTTTTGTGGTGTTTTGCGTCTGTTTTTAGTCGTTTTGTCATGTTTTTGTGGTGTTGTCTGTTTTTAATCATCTTGTCACGTTTTAGTGGTGTCTTGCGTCATTTTCAAGGCGTTTTATCACATATTTGTGGTGTTTTCGTGTGTTTTTAGTTGTTTTGTCATGTTTTTGTGGTGTTTTCATCTGTTTTTAGTTGTTTTGTCATGTTTTTGTGGTGTTTTCATCCGTTTTTAGTCGTTTTGTCATGTCTTTATGGTGTTTTCGTCTTTTTTTAGTCATTTCATCACGTTTTTGTGGTGTTTTCATCTGTTTTAAGTCGTTTCATGACGTTTTTGTGGAGTTTTGCGTCTGTTTTTAGTCGCTTTGTCATGTTTTTTTGGTGTTGTCTGTTTTTTATCATTTTGTCACGTTTTAGTGGTGTCTTGCGTCATTTTTAAGTCGTTTCATCACATATTTGTGGTGTTTTTGTGTGTTTTTTGTCGTTTCATCACGTTTTTGTGGTATTTTTCGTCTGTTTTTAGTTGTTTTGTCATATTTTTGTGGTGTTTTCATCTGTTTTTAGTCGTTTTTCACTTTTTTGATGTGTATTCATCTGTTTTTAGTCGTTTTTGTAGTGTCTTGCGTCTGTTTTTAGTTGTTTCATCACGTTTTTGTGTTGTGTTTCATCTGTTTTAAGTCGTTTCATCACGTTATTGTGGTGTTTTCATCTGTTTTTAGTCGTTTTTTCACGTTTTTGTGGTGTTTTCATCTGTTTTTAGTCGTTTTTGTCACCTATTCGAGGTGTTTTCATCCGTTTTTATTTGTTTTTTCATGTTTTTGTGGTGTGTTTCGTCTGTTTTGTAGTTGTTTTATCAAGTTTTTGTGGTGTTTTCATCTGTTTTTAGTCTTTTCATCACGATTTTGTGGAGTTTTGCGTCTTTTTTTAGTCGTTTTGTCATGCTTTTGTTGAGCTTTCCGTCTGTTTTTAGTTTTTTCATCACGTTTTTGTGGTATTTTTCATCTGTTTTTAGTTGTTTTGTCATGTTTTTGTGGTGTTTTCATCCGTTTTAAGTCGTTTTGTCATGTTTTTGTGGTGTTTTCGTCTGTTTTTAGTCGTTTTTGTGGTGTCTTGCGTCTGTTTTTAGTCGTTTCATCACGTTTTTGTGGTGTGTTTCGTCTGTTTTTAGTTGTTTTATCATATTTTTGTGGTGTTTTTCTCTGTTTTTAGTCGTTTTTTCACGTTTTTGTGGTGTTTTCATCTGTTTTTAAGTCGTTTTTGTCACCTTTTCGAGTGTTTTCATCCGCTTTTAGTCGTTTTGTCATGTTTTTGTGGTGTTTTGCGTCTGTTTTTAGTCGTTTTGTCATGTTTTTGTGGTGTTGTCTGTTTTTAATCATTTTGTCACGTTTTAGTGATGTCTTGCGTCATTTTCAAGGCGTTTCATCACATATTTGTGGTGTTTTCATGTGTTTTTAGTTGTTTTGTCATGTTTTTGTGGTTTTTTCATCTTTTTTTAGTTGTTTTGTCACGTTTTTGTGGTGTTTTCATCTGTTTTTAGTCGTTTTGTCATGTTTTTATGGTGTTTCTGTCTGTTTTTAGTCGTTTCATCACGTTTTTGTGGTGTTTTCATCTGTTTTAAGTCGTTTCATAATGTTTTTGTGGAGTTTTGCGTCTGTTTTTAGTCGTTTTGTCATGTTTTTTTGGTTTTGTCTGTTTTTAATCTTTTTGTCACGTTTTAGTGGTGTCTTGCGTCATTTTTAAGTCGTTTCACCACATATTTGTGGTGTTTTCGTGTGTTTTTAGTCGTTTCATCACGTTTTTGTGTTTTTTTCGTCTGTTTTTAGTTGTTTTGTCATGTTTTTGTGGTGTTTTCCTCTGTTTTTAGTCATTTTGTCACATTTTTGTGGTGTTTTCGTCTGTTTTTAGGAAATTCATCACGTTTTTGTGATGTTTTCGTCCGTTTTTAGTTGTTTTTTTTGTCATGTTTTTAGTGTTTTAATCTGTTTTGAGGCGTTTCATCACGTTTCTGTGGTGTTTTCATCTGTTTTTAGTCGTTTTTGTGGTGTCTTGCGTCTGTTTTTAGTTGTTTCATCACGTTTTTGTGGTGTTTTCATCTGTTTTAAGTCGTTTCATCACGTTTTTGTGGTGTTTTCATCTTTTTTTAGTCGTTTTTGTGGTGTCTTGCGTCTGTTTTTAGTCGTTTCATCGCGTTTTTGTGGTGTGTTTTGTCTGTTTTTAGTTGTTTTATCATATTTTTGTGGTGTTTATCTCTGTTTTTAGTCGTTTTTTCACGTTTTTGTGGTGTTTTCATCTGTTTTTAGTTGTTTTTGTCACCTTTTCGAGTGTTTTCATCCGTTTTTAGTCGTTTTGTCATGTTTTTGTGGTGTTTTGCGTCTGTTTTTAGTCGTTTTGTCATGTTTTTGTGGTGTTGTCTGTTTTTAATCATTTTGTCACGTTTAAGTGATGTCTTGCGTCATTTTCAAGGCTTTTTATCACATATTTGTGGTGTTTTCGTGTGTTTTTAGTTGTTTTGTCATGTTTTTGTGGTGTTATCATCTGTTTTTAGTTGTTTTGTCATGTTTTTGTGGTGTTTTCATCCGTTTTTAGTCGTTTTGTCATGTTTTTGTGGTGTTTTCGTCTGTTTTTAGTCGTTTTTGTGGTGTCTTGCGTCTGTTTTTAGTCGTTTCATCACGTTTTTGTGTTGTGTTTCATCTGTTTTAAGTCGTTTCATCACGTTATTGTGGTGTTTTCATCTGTTTTTAGTCGTTTTTTCACGTTTTTGTGGTGTTTTCATCTGTTTTTAGTCGTTTTTGTCACCTATTCGAGGTGTTTTCATCCGTTTTTATTTGTTTTTTCATGTTTTTGTGGTGTGTTTCGTCTGTTTTGTAGTTGTTTTATCAAGTTTTTGTGGTGTTTTCATCTGTTTTTAGTCTTTTCATCACGATTTTGTGGAGTTTTGCGTCTTTTTTTAGTCGTTTTGTCATGCTTTTGTTGAGCTTTCCGTCTGTTTTTAGTTTTTTCATCACGTTTTTGTGGTATTTTTCATCTGTTTTTAGTTGTTTTGTCATGTTTTTGTGGTGTTTTCATCCGTTTTAAGTCGTTTTGTCATGTTTTTGTGGTGTTTTCGTCTGTTTTTAGTCGTTTTTGTGGTGTCTTGCGTCTGTTTTTAGTCGTTTCATCACGTTTTTGTGGTGTGTTTCGTCTGTTTTTAGTTGTTTTATCATATTTTTGTGGTGTTTTTCTCTGTTTTTAGTCGTTTTTTCACGTTTTTGTGGTGTTTTCATCTGTTTTTAAGTCGTTTTTGTCACCTTTTCGAGTGTTTTCATCCGCTTTTAGTCGTTTTGTCATGTTTTTGTGGTGTTTTGCGTCTGTTTTTAGTCGTTTTGTCATGTTTTTGTGGTGTTGTCTGTTTTTAATCATTTTGTCACGTTTTAGTGATGTCTTGCGTCATTTTCAAGGCGTTTCATCACATATTTGTGGTGTTTTCATGTGTTTTTAGTTGTTTTGTCATGTTTTTGTGGTTTTTTCATCTTTTTTTAGTTGTTTTGTCACGTTTTTGTGGTGTTTTCATCTGTTTTTAGTCGTTTTGTCATGTTTTTATGGTGTTTCTGTCTGTTTTTAGTCGTTTCATCACGTTTTTGTGGTGTTTTCATCTGTTTTAAGTCGTTTCATAATGTTTTTGTGGAGTTTTGCGTCTGTTTTTAGTCGTTTTGTCATGTTTTTTTGGTTTTGTCTGTTTTTAATCTTTTTGTCACGTTTTAGTGGTGTCTTGCGTCATTTTTAAGTCGTTTCACCACATATTTGTGGTGTTTTCGTGTGTTTTTAGTCGTTTCATCACGTTTTTGTGTTTTTTTCGTCTGTTTTTAGTTGTTTTGTCATGTTTTTGTGGTGTTTTCCTCTGTTTTTAGTCGTTTCATCACGTTTTTGTGGTGTTTTCATCTGTTTTGAGTCGTTTCATAATGTTTTTGTGGAGTTTTGCTTCTGTTTTTAGTCGTTTTGTCATGTTTTTGTGGTGTTTTCATCTGTTTTGAGTCGTTTCATAATGTTTTTGTGGAGTTTTGCTTCTGTTTTTAGTCGTTTTGTCATGTTTTTGTGGTGTTTTCGTCTGTTTTTAGTCGTTTCATCACGTTTTTGTGGTGTTTTCATCTGTTTTGAGTCGTTTCATAATGTTTTTGTGGAGTTTTGCTTCTGTTTTTAGTCGTTTTGTCATGTTTTTGTGGTGTCTGTTTTTAATCATTTTGTCACGTTTTAGTGGTGTCTTGCGTCATTTTCAAGGCTTTTCATCACATATTTGTGGTGTTTTCGTGTGTTTTTAGTTGTTTTGTCATGTTTCTGTGGTGTTTTCATCTGTTTTTAGTTGTTTTGTCATGTTTTTGTGGTGTTTTCATCCGTTTTTAGTCGTTTTGTCATGTTTTTGTGGTGTTTTCGTCTGTTTTTAGTCGTTTTTGTGGTGTCTTGCGTCTGTTTTTAGTCGTTTGATCACGTTTTTGTGGTGTGTTTCGTCTGTTTTTAGTTGTTTTGTCATGTTTTTGTGGTGTTTTCCTCTGTTTTTAGTCGTTTCATCACGTTTTTGTGGTGTTTTCGTCTGTTTTTAGGAAATTCATCACGTTTTTGTGATGTTTTCGTCTGTTTTTAGTTGTTTTTTTTGTCATGTTTTTAGTGTTTTAATCTGTTTTGAGGCGTTTCATCACGTTTCTGTGGTGTTTTCATCTGTTTTTAGTCGTTTTTGTGGTGTCTTGCGTCTGTTTTTAGTTGTTTCATCACGTTTTTGTGGTGTTTTCATCTGTTTTAAGTCGTTTCATCACGTTTTTGTGGTGTTTTCATCTTTTTTTAGTCGTTTTTGTGGTGTCTTGCGTCTGTTTTTAGTCGTTTCATCGCGTTTTTGTGGTGTGTTTTGTCTGTTTTTAGTTGTTTTATCATATTTTTGTGGTGTTTATCTCTGTTTTTAGTCGTTTTTTCACGTTTTTGTGGTGTTTTCATCTGTTTTTAGTTGTTTTTGTCACCTTTTCGAGTGTTTTCATCCGTTTTTAGTCGTTTTGTCATGTTTTTGTGGTGTTTTGCGTCTGTTTTTAGTCGTTTTGTCATGTTTTTGTGGTGTTGTCTGTTTTTAATCATTTTGTCACGTTTAAGTGATGTCTTGCGTCATTTTCAAGGCTTTTTATCACATATTTGTGGTGTTTTCGTGTGTTTTTAGTTGTTTTGTCATGTTTTTGTGGTGTTATCATCTGTTTTTAGTTGTTTTGTCATGTTTTTGTGGTGTTTTCATCCGTTTTTAGTCGTTTTGTCATGTTTTTGTGGTGTTTTCGTCTGTTTTTAGTCGTTTTTGTGGTGTCTTGCGTCTGTTTTTAGTCGTTTCATCACGTTTTTGTGGTGTGTTTCGTCTGTTTTTAGTTGTTTTATCATATTTTTGTGGTGTTTTTCTCTGTTTTTAGTCGTTTTTTCACGATTTTGTGGTGTTTTCATCTGTTTTTAAGTCGTTTTTGTCACCTTTTCGAGTGTTTTCATCCGTTTTTAGTCGTTTTGTCATGTTTTTGTGGTGTTTTGCGTCTGTTTTTAGTCGTTTTGTCATGTTTTTGTGGTGTTGTCTGTTTTTAATCATTTTGTCACGTTTTAGTGGTGTCTTGCGTCATTTTCAAGGCGTTTCATCACATATTTGTGGTGTTTTCGTGTGTTTTTAGTTGTTTTGTCATGTTTTTGTGGTGTTTTCATCTGTTTTTAGTTGTTTTGTCACGTTTTTGTGGTGTTTTCATCCGTTTTTAGTCGTTTTGTCATGTTTTTATGGTGTTTCCGTCTGTTTTTAGTCGTTTTTGTGGTGTCTTGCGTCTGTTTTTAGTCGTTTCATCACGTTTTTGTGGTGTGTTTCATCAGTTTTTAGTTGTTTTATCATATTTTTGTGGTGTTTTTCTCCGTTTTTAGTCGTTTTTTCACGTTTTTGTGGTGTTTTCATCTGTTTTTAGTTGTTTTTGTCACCTTTTCGAGTGTTTTCATCCGTTTTTAGTCGTTTTGTCATGTTTTTGTGGTGTTTTGCGTCTGTTTTTAGTCGTTTTGTCATGTTTTTGTGGTGTTGTCTGTTTTTAATCATTTTGTCACGTTTTAGTGATGTCTTGCGTCATTTTCAAGGCTTTTCATCACATATTTGTGGTGGTTTCGTGTGTTTTTAGTTGTTTTGTCATGTTTTTGTGGTGTTTTCATCTGTTTTTAGTTGTTTTGTCATGTTTTTGTGGTGTTTTCATCCTTTTTAGTCGTTTTGTCATGTTTTTGTGGTGTTTTCGTCTGTTTTTAGTCGTTTTTGTGGTGTCTTGCGTCTGATTTTAGTCGTTTCATCACGTTTTTGTGGTGTGTTTCGTCTGTTTTTAGTCGTTTTATCATATTTTTGTGGTGTTTTTCTCTGTTTTTAGTCGTTTTTTCATGATTTTGTGGTGTTTTCATCCGTTTTTAGTCGTTTTGTCATGTTTTTATGGTGTTTCCGTCTGTTTTTAGTCGTTTTTGTGGTGTCTTGCGTCTGTTTTTAGTCGTTTCATGACGTTTTTGTGGTGTTTCGTCTGTTTTTAGTTGTTTTATCATATTTTTGTGGTGTTTTCTCTGTTTTTAGTCGTTTTTTCACGTTTTTGTGGTGTTTTCATCTGTTTTTAGTTGTTTTTGTCACCTTTTCGAGTGTTTTCATCCGTTTTTAGTCGTTTTGTCATGTTTTTGTGGTGTTTTCATCTGTTCTTAGTCGTTTTGTCATGTTTTTGTGGTGTTGTCTGTTTTTAATCATTTTGTCACGTTTTAGTGATGTCTTGCGTCATTTTCAAGGCTTTTCATCACATATTTGTGGTGTTTTCGTGTGTTTTTAGTTGTTTTGTCATGTTTTTGTGGTGTTTTCATCTGTTTTTAGTTGTTTTGTCATGTTTTTGTGGTGTTTTCATCCGTTTTTAGTCGTTTTGTCATGTTTTTGTGGTGTTTTCGTCTGTTTTTAGTCGTTTTTGTGGTGTCTTGCGTCTGTTTTTAGTCGTTTCATCACGTTTTTGTGGTGTGTTTCGTCTGTTTTTAGTTGTTTTATCATATTTTTGTGGTGTTTTCTCTGTTTTTAGTCGTTTTTTCACGATTTTGTGGTGTTTTCATCTGTTTTTAAGTCGTTTTTGTCACCTTTTCGAGTGTTTTCATCCGTTTTTAGTCGTTTTGTCATGTTTTTGTGGTGTTTTGCGTCTGTTTTTAGTCGTTTTGTCATGTTTTTGTGGTGTTGTCTGTTTTTAATCATTTTGTCACGTTTTAGTGGTGTCTTGCGTCATTTTCAAGGCGTTTCATCACATATTTGTGGTGTTTTCGTGTGTTTTTAGTTGTTTTGTCATGTTTTTGTGGTGTTTTCATCTGTTTTTAGTTGTTTTGTCACGTTTTTGTGGTGTTTTCATCCGTTTTTAGTCGTTTTGTCATGTTTTTATGGTGTTTCCGTCTGTTTTTAGTCGTTTTTGTGGTGTCTTGCGTCTGTTTTTAGTCGTTTCATCACGTTTTTGTGGTGTGTTTCATCAGTTTTTAGTTGTTTTATCATATTTTTGTGGTGTTTTTCTCCGTTTTTAGTCGTTTTTTCACGTTTTTGTGGTGTTTTCATCTGTTTTTAGTTGTTTTTGTCACCTTTTCGAGTGTTTTCATCCGTTTTTAGTCGTTTTGTCATGTTTTTGTGGTGTTTTGCGTCTGTTTTTAGTCGTTTTGTCATGTTTTTGTGGTGTTGTCTGTTTTTAATCATTTTGTCACGTTTTAGTGATGTCTTGCGTCATTTTCAAGGCTTTTCATCACATATTTGTGGTGGTTTCGTGTGTTTTTAGTTGTTTTGTCATGTTTTTGTGGTGTTTTCATCTGTTTTTAGTTGTTTTGTCATGTTTTTGTGGTGTTTTCATCCTTTTTAGTCGTTTTGTCATGTTTTTGTGGTGTTTTCGTCTGTTTTTAGTCGTTTTTGTGGTGTCTTGCGTCTGATTTTAGTCGTTTCATCACGTTTTTGTGGTGTGTTTCGTCTGTTTTTAGTCGTTTTATCATATTTTTGTGGTGTTTTTCTCTGTTTTTAGTCGTTTTTTCATGATTTTGTGGTGTTTTCATCCGTTTTTAGTCGTTTTGTCATGTTTTTATGGTGTTTCCGTCTGTTTTTAGTCGTTTTTGTGGTGTCTTGCGTCTGTTTTTAGTCGTTTCATGACGTTTTTGTGGTGTTTCGTCTGTTTTTAGTTGTTTTATCATATTTTTGTGGTGTTTTCTCTGTTTTTAGTCGTTTTTTCACGTTTTTGTGGTGTTTTCATCTGTTTTTAGTTGTTTTTGTCACCTTTTCGAGTGTTTTCATCCGTTTTTAGTCGTTTTGTCATGTTTTTGTGGTGTTTTCATCTGTTCTTAGTCGTTTTGTCATGTTTTTGTGGTGTTGTCTGTTTTTAATCATTTTGTCACGTTTTAGTGATGTCTTGCGTCATTTTCAAGGCTTTTCATCACATATTTGTGGTGTTTTCGTGTGTTTTTAGTTGTTTTGTCATGTTTTTGTGGTGTTTTCATCTGTTTTTAGTTGTTTTGTCATGTTTTTGTGGTGTTTTCATCCGTTTTTAGTCGTTTTGTCATGTTTTTGTGGTGTTTTCGTCTGTTTTTAGTCGTTTTTGTGGTGTCTTGCGTCTGTTTTTAGTCGTTTCATCACGTTTTTGTGGTGTGTTTCGTCTGTTTTTAGTTGTTTTATCATATTTTTGTGGTGTTTTTCTCTGTTTTTAGTCGTTTTTTCACGTTTTTGTGGTGTTTTCATCTGTTTTTAAGTCGTTTTTGTCACCTTTTCGAGTGTTTTCATCCGTTTTTAGTCGTTTTGTCATGTTTTTGTTGAGCTTTCCGTCTGTTTTTAGTTTTTTCATCACGTTTTTGTGGTGTTTTCATTTGTTTTAAGTCTGTTCATCACGTTTTAGTGGTATTTTAATCAGTTTTTAGTTGTTTTTGTGGTGTCTTGCGTCTGTTTTTAGTCGTTTCATCATGTTTTTGTGTTTTTTTCGTCTGTTTTTAGTTGTTTTATCATATTTTTGTGGTGTTTTGATCTTTTTTTAGTTGTTTTGTAACGTTTTTGTGGTGTTTACATCCGTTTTTAGTCGTTTTGTCATGTTTTTATGGTGTTTCCGTCTGTTTTTAGTCGTTTCATCACGTTTTAGTGGTGTTTTCATCTGTTTTTAGTCATTTCATCACGTTTTTGTGATGTTTTCGTCTGTTTTTAGTTGTTTTTTTGTCATGTTTTTTAGTGTTTTCATCAGTTTTAAGTCGTTTCATCACGTTATTGTGGGGTATTTTCATCTGTTTTTAGTCGTTTTTTCACGTTTTTGTGGTGTTTTCATCTGTTTTTAGTCGTTTTTGTCACCTTTTCGAGGTGTTTTCATCCGTTTTTATTTGTTTTTTCATGTTTTTGTGGTGTGTTCCGTCTGTTTTGTAGTTGTTTTATCAAGTTTTTGTGGTGTTTTCATCTGTTTTTAGTTGTTTCATCACGATTTTGTGGAGTTTTGCGTCTGTTTTTAGTCGTTTTGTCATGTTTTTGTTGAGCTTTCCGTCTGTTTTTAGTTTTTTCATCACGTTTTTGTGGTGTTTTCATTTGTTTTAAGTCGGTTCATCACGTTTTAGTGGTATTTTAATCAGTTTTTAGTTGTTTTTGTGGGGTCTTGCGTCTGTTTTTAGTTGTTTTATCATATTTTTGTGGTGTTTTGATCTTTTTTTAGTCGTTTTGTCATGTTTTTGTGGTGTTTTCATCCGTTTTTAGTCGTTTTGTCATGTTTTTGTGGTGTTTTCGTCTGTTTTTAGTCTTTTAATCACGTTGTTGTGGTGTTTTCATCTGTTTTAAGTCGTTTCATAATGTTTTTGTGGAGTTTTGCTTCTGTTTTTAGTCGTTTTGTCATGTTTTTTTGGTGTTGTCTGTTTTTAATTATTTTGTCACGTTTTAGTGGTGTCTTGCGTCAATTTTAAGTCGTTTCATCACATATTTGTGGTGTTTTCGTGTGTTTTTTGTCGTTTCATCACGTTTTTGTGGTGTTTTCGTCTGTTTTTAGCTGTTTTGACATGTTTTTGTGGTGTTTTCATCTGTTTTTAGGCGTTTCATCACGTTTTTGCGCTGTTTTCATCTAATTTTAGTCTTTTTGTCACATATTTGTGGTTTCTTGCGTCTGTTTTTGGTCGTTTCATCACGTTTTTGTGGTGTGTTTCGTCTGTTTTTAGTCGTTTATCACGTTTTTGTGGTGTTTTCATCAGTTTTTAGTCGTTTCATCATGTTTTTGTTGAGTTTTGCATCTGTTTTTAGTTGTTTCATCACGTTTTTGTGGTGTTTTCGTCTGTTTTTAGGAATTTCATCATGTTTTTCTGGAGTTTTGCGTCTGTTTTTAGTTGTTTTGTCATGTTCTTGTAGTGTTTTGCGTCTCTTTTTAGTCGTTTTGTCATGTTTTTGTGGTGTTGTCTGTTTTTAATCATTTTGTCACGTTTTAGTGTTGTCTTGCGTCATTTTCAAGTCGTTTCATCACATATTTGTGGTGTTTTCTTGTGTTTTTAGTTGTTTTGTCATGTTTTTGTGGTGTTTTCATCTGTTTATAGTTGTTTTGTCATGTTTTTGTGGTGTTTTCATCCGTTTTTAGTCGTTTTGTCATGTTTTTGTGGTGTTTGTCTGTTTTTAGTCGTTTTTGTCACCTTTTCGAGTGTTTTCATCCGTTTTTAGTCGTTTTGTCATGTTTTTGTGGTGTTTTGCGTCTGTTTTTAGTCGTTTTGTCATGTTTTTGTGGTGTCTGTTTTTAATCATTTCGTCACGTTTTAGTGGTGTCTTGCGTTTGTTTTTAGTTGTTTTATCATATATTTGTGGTGTGTTTCGTCTGTTTTTAGTTGTTTTATCATATTTTTGTGGTGTTTTCATCTGTTTTTAGTCGTTTTTTCACGTTTTTGTGGTGTATTCATCTGTTTTTAGTCGTTTTTGTCACCTTTTCGATTGTTTTCATCCGTTTTTAGTCGTTTCATCACGTTTTTGTGGTGTTTTCGTCTGTTTTTAGTTGTTTCATCAAGTTTTTGTGGAGTCTTGCGTCTGTTTTTAGTCGTTTTGTCATGTTTTTTTGGTGTTGTCTGTTTTTAATCATTTTGTCACGTTTTAGTGGTGTCTTGCATCATTTATAAGTCGTTTCATCACGTTTTTGTGGTGTTTTCGTCTGTTTTTAGTTGTTTTGTCATGTTTTTGTGGTGTTTTCCTCTGTTTTTAGTCATTTCATCACGTTTTTGTGATGTTTTCTTCTGTTTTTAGTTGTTTTTTTGTTATGTTTTTTAGTGTTTTCATCTGTTTTAAGTCGTTTCATCACGTTATTGTGGGGTATTTTCATCTGTTTTTAGTCGTTTTTTTCACGTTTTTGTGGTGTTTTCATCTGTTTTTAGTCGTTTTTGTCACCTTTTCGAGGTGTTTTCATCCGTTTTTATTTGTTTTTTCATGTTTTTGTGGTGTGTTTCGTCTGTTTTGTAGTTGTTTTATCAAGTTTTTGTGGTGTTTTCATCTGTTTTTAGTTGTTTCATCACGATTTTGTGGAGTTTTGCGTCTGTTTTTAGTCGTTTTGTCACGTTTTTGTTGAGCTTTCCGTCTGTTTTTAGTTTTTTCATCACGTTTTTGTGGTGTTTTCATTTGTTTTAAGTCGGTTCATCACGTTTTAGTGGTATTTTAATCAGTTTTTAGTTGTTTTTGTGGTGTCTTGCGTCTGTTTTTAGTCGTTTCATCATGTTTTTGTGTTTTTTTCATCTGTTTTTAGTTGTTTTATCATATTTTTGTGGTGTTTTGATATTTTTTTAGTTGTTTTGTCACGTTTTTGTGGTGTTTTCATCCGTTTTTAGTCGTTTAGTCATGTTTTTATGGTGTTTCCGTCTGATTTTAGTCGTTTCAACACGTTTTTGTGGTGTTTTTATCAGTTTTTAAGTCGTTTCATAATGTTTTTGTGGAGTTTTGCGTCTGTTTTTAGTCGTTTTGTCATGTTTTTTTGGTGTTGTCTGTTTTTAATCATTTTGTCACGTTTTAGTGGTGTCTTGCGTCATTTTTAAGTCGTTTCATCACATATTTGTGGTGTTTTCTTGTGTTTTTGGTCGTTTCATCACGTTTTTGTGGTGTTTTCGTCTGTTTTTAGTTGTTTTGTCACGTTTTTGTGGTGTTTTCATCTGTTTTTAGTCATTTCATCACGTTTTTGTGATGTTTTCGTCTGTTTTTAGTTGTTTTTTTGTCATGTTTTTTAGTGTTTTCATCAGTTTTAAGTCGTTTCATCACGTTATTGTGGTGTTTTCATCTGTTTTTAGTCGTTTTTTCACGTTTTTGTGGTGTTTTCATCTGTTTTTAGTCGTTTTTGTCACCTTTTCGAGGTGTTTTCATCCGTTTTTATTTGTTTTTCATGTTTTTGTGGTGTGTTTCGTCTGTTTTGTAGTTGTTTTATCAAGTTTTTGTGGTGTTTTCATCTGTTTTTAGTCGTTTCATCTCGATTTTGTGGAGTTTTGCGTCTGTTTTTAGTCGTTTTGTCATGTTTTTGTTGAGCTTTCCGTCTGTTTTTAGTTTTTTCATCACGTTTTTGTGGTGTTTTCATTTGTTGTAAGTCAGTTCATCACGTTTTAATGGTATTTTAATCAGTTTTTAGTTTTTTTTGTGGTGTCTTGCGTCTGTTTTTAGTCGTTTCATAATGTTTTTGTGGAGTTTTGCGTCTGTTTTTAGTTGTTTTATCATATTTTTGTGGTGTTTTGATCTTTTTTTAGTCGTTTTGTCATGTTTTTGTGGTGTTTTCATCCGTTTTGTTATGTTTTTGTGGTGTTTTCGTCTGTTTTTAGTCTTTTAATCAAGTTTTTGTGGTTTTTTCATCTGTTTTGAGTCGTTTCATAATGTTTTTGTGGAGTTTTGCTTCTGTTTTTAGTCGTTTTGTCATGTTTTTTTGGATTTGTCCGTTTTTAATCATTTTGTCACGTTTTAGTGGTGTCTTGCGTAATTTTTAAGTCGTTTCATCACATATTTGTGGTGTTTTCGTGTGTTTTTTGTCGTTTCATCACGTTTTTGTGGTGTTTTCGTCAGTATTTAGTTGTTTTGTCATGTTTTTGTGGTGTTTTCGTCTGTTTTTAGCTGTTTTGACATGTTTTTGTGGTGTTTTCATCTGTTTTTAGGCGTTTCATCACGTTTTTGCGCTGTTTTCATCTGATTTTAGTCTTTTCATCACGTTTTTGTGGTGTGTTTCGTCTGTTTTTAGTTGTTTTATCACGTTTTTGTGGTGTTTTCATCTGTTTTTAGTCGTTTCATCATGTTTTTGTGGTGTGTTTCGTCTGTTTATAGTTGTTTTATCACGTTTTTGTGGTGTTGTCATCCGTTTTTAGTCGTTTTTGTCACGTTTTTGTGGTGTTTTCATCTGTTTTTAGTCATTTCATCATGTTTTTCTAAGGTTTTGCGTCTGTTTTTAGTTGTTTTGTCATGTTCTTGTGGTGTTTTCGTCTGTTTTTAGTCGTTTTGTCACATTTTTGTGGTGTTTTCATCTGTTTTAAGTCGGTTCATCACGTTTTTGTGGTGTATTCGTCTGTTTTTAGTAATGTCATCAGGTTTTTGTGATGTTTTCGTCTGTTTTTAGTTGTTTTTTTGTCATGTTTTTAGTGTTTTCATCTGTTTTAAGGCGTTTTAGTGGTGTCTTGCGTCTGTTTTTAGTTGTTTCATCACGTTTTTGTGGTGCTTTCATCTGTTTTAAGTTTTTTCATCATATTTTTGTGGTGTTTTCATCTGCTTTTAGTCGTTTTGTCACGTTTTTGTGGTGTTTTCATCTGTTTTAAGTCGTTTCATAATGTTTTTGTGGAGTTTTGCGTCTGTTTTTAGTTGTTTTGTCATGTTTTTGTGGTGTCTGTTTTTAATCATTTTGTCACGTTTTAGTGGTGTCTTGCGTCATTTTTAAGTCGTTTCATCACATATTTGTGGTGTATTCGTGTGTTTTTAGTCGTGTCATCACGTTTTTATGGTGTTTTCGTCTGTTTTTAGTTGTTTTGTCATGTTTTTGTGGTGTTTTCGTCTGTTTTTAGGAATTTCATCATGTTTTTCTGGAGTTTTGCGTCTGTTTTTAGTTGTTTTGTCATGTTCTTGTGGTGTTTTCCACTGTTTTTAGTCGTTTTGTCACATTTTCTGAGTGTTTTCATCTGTTTTAAGTCGGTTCATCACGTTTTTGTGGTGTCTTCGTCTGTTTTTAGGAATTTCATCACCTTTTTGTGATGTTTTCGTCTGTTTGTAGTTGTTTTTTTGTCATGTTTGTAGTGTTTTCATCTGTTTTGAGGCGTTTCATCACGTTTCTGTGGTGTTTTCATCTGTTTTTAGTCGTTTTTGTGGTGTCTTGCGTCTGTTTTTAGTTGTTTCATCACGTTTTTGTGGTGTTTTCATCTGTTTTAAGTCGTTTCCTCACAGTTTTGTGGTGTTTTCATCAGTTTTTAGTCGTTTTTATGGTGTCTTGCGTCTGTTTTTAGTCGTTTCATCACGTTTTTGTGGTGTGTTTCGTCTGTTTTTAGTTGTTTTATCATATTTTTGTGGTGTTTTTCTCTGTTTTTAGTCGTTTTTTCACGTTTTTGTGGTGTTTTCATCTGTTTTTAGTCGTTTTTGTCACCTTTACGAGTGTTTTCATCCGTTTTTAGTCGTTTTGTCATGTTTTTGTGGTGTTTTGCGTCTGTTTTTAATCATTTTGTCACGTTTTAGTGTTGTCTTGCGTCATTTTCAAGTCGTTTCATCACATATTTGTGGTGTTTTCTTGTGTTTTTAGTTGTTTTGTCATGTTTTTGTGGTGTTTTCATCTGTTTTTAGTTGTTTTGTCATGTTTTTGTGGTGTTTTCATCCGTTTTTAGTCGTTTTGTCATGTTCTTCTGGTGTTTTCGTCTGTTTTTAGTCGTTTCATCACGTTTTTGTGGTGTTTTTGTCTGTTTTTAGTTGTTTTGTCATGTTTTTGTGGTGTTTTCATCTGTTTTTAGGCATTTCATCATGTTTATGCGCTGTTTTCATCTGTTTTTAGTCTTTTTGTCACATTTTTGTGGTGTTTTCATCTGTTTTTGGTCGTTTTTGTGGTGTCTTGCGTTTGTTTTTAGTCGTTTCATCACATTTTTGTGGTGTGTTTCGTCTGTTTATAGTTGTTTTATCACGTTTTTGTGGTGTTTTCATCCGTTTTTAGTCGTTTTTGTAACGTTTTTGTGGTGTTTTTATCTGTTTTTAGTCATTTCATCATGTTTTTCTAAGGTTTTGCGTCTGTTTTTAGTTGTTTTGTCATGTTCTTGTGGTGTTTTCGTCTGTTTTTAGTCGTTTCATAATGTTTTTGTGGAGTTTTGCGTCTGTTTTTAGTGGTTTTGTCATGTTTCTGTGGTGTTGTCTGTTTTTAATCATTTTGTCATGTTTTAGTGGTGTCTTGCGTCAATTTTAAGTCGTTTCATAACATATTTGTGGTGTTTTCGTGTGTTTTTTGTCGTTTCATCACGTTTTTGTGATGTTTTTGTCTGTTTTTAGTTGTTTTGTCATGTTTTTGTGGTGTTTTCATCTGTTTTTAGGCGTTTCATCATGTTTTTGCGCTGTTTTTAGTCGTTTCATCACATTTTTGTGGTGTGTTTCGTCTGTTTATAGTTGTTTTATCACGTTTTTGTGGTGTTTTCCTCCGTTTTTAGTCGTTTTTGTCACGTTTTTGTGGTGTTTTCATCTGTTTTAAGTCATTTCATCATGTTTTTCTAAGGTTTTGCGTCTGTTTTTAGTTGTTTTGTCATGTTCTTGTGGTGTTTCGTCTGTTTTTAGTCGTTTTGTCACATTTTTGTGGTGTTTTCATCTGTTTTAAGTCGGTTCATCACGTTTTTGTGGTGTATTCGTCTGTTTTTAGTAATTTCATCACGTTTTTGTGATGTTTTCGTCTGTTTTTAGTAGTTTTTTTTGTCATGTTTTTTAATGTTTTCATCCGTTTTGAGGCGTTTCATCACGTTTCTGTGGTGTTTTCATCTGTTTTTAGTCGTTTTTGTAGTGTCTTGCGTCTGTTTTTAGTTGTTTCATCACGTTTTTGTGGTGTTTTCATGTGTTTTTTGTCGTTTCATCACGTTTTTGTGGTGTTTTCGTCTGCTTTTAGTCGTTTTGTCACGTTTTTGTGGTGTTTTCATCTGTTTTTAGTCGTTTTTGTCACCTTTTCGCGTGTTTTCATCCGTTTTTAGTCGTTTTGTCATGTTTTTGTGGTGTTTTCGTCTGTTTTTAGTCGTTTCATCACATTTTTGTGGTGTTTTCATCTGTTTTAAGTCGTTTCATAATGTTTTTGTGGAGTTTTGCGTCTGTTTTTAGTCGTTTTGTCATGTTTTTGTGGTGTTGTCTGTTTTTAATCATTTTGTCACGTTTTAGTGGTGTCTTGCGTCATTTTTAAGTCGTTTCATCACATATTTGTGGTGTATTCGAGTGTTTTTAGTCGTTTCATCACGTTTTTGAGGTGTTTTCGTTTGTTTTTAGTTGTTTTGTCATGTTTTTGTGGTGTTTTCAACTGTTTTTAGGCGTTTCATCACGTTTTTGCGCTGTTTTCATCTGTTTTTAGTCTCTGTCACATTTTTGTGGTGTCTTGCGTATGGTTTTAGTCGTTTCATCACGTTTTTGCGCTGTTTTCATCTGTTTTTAGTCGTTTTGTCATATTTTTTTGGAGTCTTGGTCTGTTTTTAGTCGTTTTGTCAGGTTTTTTTGGTGTTTACATCTGATTTTAGTTGTTTCATCACGTTTTTGTGGTGTTTTCATTTGTTTTAAGTCGGTTCATCACGTTTTTTTGGTGTTTTTATCTGTTTTTAGTCGTTTTTGTGGTGTCTTGCGTCTGTTTTTAGTCGCTTCATCACCCTTTTGTGGTGTGTTTCGTCTGTTTATAGTTGTTTTATCACGTTTTTGTGGTGTTTTCATCCGTTTATAGTCCTTTCATCACGTTTTTGTTGTGTTTTCATCTGTTTTTATTCATTTCTGTCATGTTTTTGTGGTGTTTTCATCCGTTTTTAGTCGTTTTGTCATGTTTTTGTGGTGTTTTCATCTGTTTTAAGTTGTTTCATAACATATTTGTGGTGTTTTCGTCTGTTTTTAGCCGTCTCATCACGTTTTTGTTGATGTTTTCGTCTGTTTTTAGTCGTTTTGTCACTTTTTAGCTGTATTTTAATCAGTTTTTAATCGTAATGTCATGTTTCTGTGGAGTTTTGCGTCTGTTTTTGAATCGTTTCATCACGTTTTTGTGGTGTTTTCATCTGTTTTAAGTCGTTTCATCACGTTTTTGTGGTGTTTTCATCTTATTTTAGTCGTTTTTGTGGTGTCTTGCGTCCGTTTTTAGTTGTTTCATCACGTTTTTGTGGTGTTTTCATCTGTTTTAAGTCGTTTCATCTCGTTGTTTTGGTGTTTTCATCTGTTTTTAGTCGTTTTTGTGGTGTTTTCATCTGTTTTTATTCATTTTTGTCATTTTTTTGTGGTGTTTTCATCTGCTTTTAGTCGTTATTTCATGTTTTTGTGGTGTTTTCATCTGTTTTTAGTCGTTTCATAAGGTTTTTGTGGAGTTTTGCTCCTGTTTTTAGTCATTTTTTCATGTACTTGTGGTGTTTCATCTGTTTTTAGTCCTTTCATAATGTTTTTATGGAGTTTTGCATCTGTTTTTAGTACTTTTTTCATGTTATTTGGTGTTTTTGTCTGTTTTTAATCATTTCGTAATTTTTTTGTGGTGTTTTCGTCTGTTTTTATTCGTTTCAACACGTTTTTGTGGTGTTTTCGTCTGTTTTTAGACGTTTTTTCACACTTTCTACAACTTTGACTTTACATTCTAGCCCTGTGATTTAATATTCTAGAATTGTTACTAAACATTCTTGAATTTTGAATTAACATTCTAGAACTGTGACTTTACATTCTAGAATTGTGATTTAAGATTCTTGAACTGACTTTTTCTGGGAAACCAATGTTCCATGATGACCTTCCAAGATCAGATTAATATGAACTCTAGTGAATAGCCTAATGCAGGATTAAAGCAATGATATATACGTGTGCACTTATCATACCAGGTATGTGACTTAACATTTGAGAATTGTAACTTAACATTCTAGAACTTAGACTTAACATTCTAGAACTGTGACTTAACATTCTAGAATTGTTACTTAACATTCTAGAACTTTGACTTGACATTCTAGAACTGGGATTTAACATTCTAGAATTGTGATTTAACATTATTGAACTCAACTTCTCTAGAAACCAATGTCCCATGATGTCTTTTACAGAGGTCAAATTAATACAAACTCTAGTGAATAGCATAGTGAAGGATCAAAGAATGAGTTAATGTGCACTTAACATACTAGGTATTTAATTTAACATTTGAGAATTCTAACTAAATATTTTAGAACTTTTACTTAAATTTCCAGAACTGTGACTTAACCTTCTAGAATTGTTACTTAACATGCTAGAACTTTGACTTAACATTCAAGAACTGTCAATTAAAATTCTAGAATTGGAAATCAACATTCTTGAACTGACTTTCTCTAGAAATTATTGTCCCACATGTCGTCCCAAGATTATATTATTATGAACTCTAGTGAAAAGCATAAAACATGATCAATGGAATATGTTAATGTGCATCTTACATACCAGGTATGTGACTTAACATTTGAGAATTGTAACTTAAAATTCTAGAACTTTGACTTAACATTCTTGAACTGTGATTTAACATTCTAGAATTGTTACTTAACATTCTAGAACTTTAACTTTAAATTCTAGAACGGTGACCTAACATTCTGGAATTGTTACTTAACATTCTAGAACTGTCAATTAACATTTTAGAATTGAGAATTAACATTCTCTAACTTACTTTCTCTTGAAACCAATGTCCCATAAGAACCTCCCAAGATCAGATTAATATGAACTCTATTGAATAGCATAATGCAGGATCAATAGAATATTTTAATATGCACTTAACATAACAGGTATGTGACTTAACATTTGAGAATTGTGACTAAACATTCTAGAACGTTGAATTAACATTCTAGAAGTGTGATTTAAAACTCTAGTATTGTTACCTAACATTCTAGAACTTTGACTTAACATTCTGGAACTGTGATGTAACATTCTAGAATTGTTACTTAACATTCTAGAACTTTAACTTAAAATTCTAGAACTTTGACTTAACTTTCTAGAGTTGTTTATAAACTTTCTTGAACTGACTTTCTCTGGAAAACAATGTCCCATGATGACCTCCCAAGATCAGAATAATATGAACTTATATAGCATAATGCAGGATCAAAGCAAGGATATGTTTGTGTGTACTTAACATACCAAGTGTGTGACTAAACATTTGATAATTGTAACTTAACATTCTAGAACTTTGACTTAACATTCTAGAACTTTGACTTTTCATGCTAGAATTGAAATTTAACATTCTACAACTCAACTTCTCTGGAAACCAATGTCACATTATGTGTTTTACCAAGATCGGATTAATATGAACTCTAGTGAATAGCATAATGAAGGATCAAAATAATATGTTAATGTGCACTTAACATACTAGGTATGTGACTTAACATTTGAGAATTGTAAATTAATATTCTAGAACTTTGACTTTGAATTCGAGAACTGTGACATAACCTCCTAGAATTGTTATTTAACATTTTTGAAACTTTGACTTGACATTCTATAACTGTGATTTAACATTCTAGAATTGTTACTTAAGATCCTGGAACTGTTACCTTACATTGTAAAACAGTGACATCATATTCTAGGACTTAACCATAACATTATCAAACTGTAACTTAACATTCTAAAACCAAGATCATGTTAATATGAACTCTAGTGAATAGCATAATGCAGAATCTAAGCAATGATATGTTCATGTGCACTTAACATACCAGGTGTGTGACTTAACATTTGAGAATTGTAACTTAACATTCTATAACTGTAACTTAACATTCTATTATTGTTACTTAACATTTTACAACTTTGACTTCACATTCAAGAACTTTGACTTGACGTTCTAGATCTATGATTTAATATTCTAGAATTGAAACTCATGATCCTGGAACTGTTACTTAACATTGTAAAACAGTGTTTTCATATTCCATATCTGCGACTTAACATTGTGCCATTGTGACTTTTTACTAGAGTTCATCTTAATCTGATCTTGATAAAGACATCATGGGACATTGGTTTCCAGAGAAGTTTAGTTCAATAATGTAAAATCACAATTCTAGAATGTTAAGTAACAATTCTAGAATGTTAAGTCACAGTTCTAGAATATTAAGTCATAGTTCTAGAATGTTAAGCAACAATTCTAGAATGTTATATCACAGTTCTAGAATGTTAAGTCAAAGTTCTGAAATGTTAATTAGCAATTCTCAAATGTTAAGTCACATACCTGGTATGTTAAGTGCACATAAACATATTCCATTGATTCTGCATTATTCTATTCCCTAGAGTTCATATTAATCTGATCTTGGGAGGACATCATGGGACATTGATTTCTAGAGAAAGTCAGTTCAAGAATGTTAATTCACAGTACTAGAATGATAATTAACGGTTCTAGAATGTTAAGTAACGTTTCTAGAATGTAAAATCACAGTTCTAGAATGTTAAGTCAAAGTTGTTTTATGTTAAGTAAACATCCTAGAATGTTAAGTTACAGTTCTAGAATGTCAAGTCAATGTTGTAGAAGGTTAAGTTACAGATCTAGATGGTTAAGACACAGGTCTAGAATGTTAAGTCAAAGTTCTAGAATATTAACTTTCAATTCTCAAATGTTAAGTCACATGCCTAGTATGTTAAGTACACACAGTCATATCATTGCTTTAATCCTGCATTATGTTATTCACTAGAGTTCATACTAATATGATCTTGGGAGGACATCATTGGACATTGTTTTCCAGAGAAGGTCAGTTCAAGAATGTAAAAATCACAATTCTAGAATGTTATGTCAAAGTTCTAGAATGTTAAGTTACAGTTCTAGAATGTTATGGTTATTTCCTAGAATATGATGTCACTGTTTTACAATGTAAAGTAACAGTTCCAGGATCTTAAGTTACAATTCTAGAATGTTAAATCACAGTTCTAGAATGTCAAGTCAAAGTTCTGAAATGTTAAGTTACAATTCTAGAATGTTTGGTCACAGATCGAGAATGTTAAGTAAAAGTTCTAGAATGTTAAGTAACATCTAGAATGTTAAATCAAAGTTCTAGAATTTAAGTAACAATTCTGCAATGTTAAATCATAGTTCTAGAATGTTAAGTCAAAGTTCTAGAATGTTAAGTCATAATGTTCAAGTCACATACCTGGTATGTTAAGTGCAAATTACCATATTCTATTGATCCTGCATTATGCTATTCACTAGAGTTCATAATAATCTGATCTTGGGAGGACATCATGGGACATTACTTTCCAGAGAAAGTCAGTTTAAGAATGTTAATTCACAATTCTAGAATGTAATGTCAAAGTTCTACAATATTAAGTTACAATTCACATATGTTAAGTCACATTCCTGGTATGTTAAGTGCACACGCACATATAATTGCTTTGATCCTGCTTCATGCTATTCACTAGAGTTCATACTAATCTTATCTTGGGAGGTCATCATGGGCCATTGGTTTCCAGAGAAAGTCAGTTCAAGAATGTTAAATAACAATTCTAGAATGTTAAGTTACAATTCTAGAATGTTAAGTCAAAGTTCTACTTTGTTATGGTTATATCCTAGAATGTGAAGTCACAGTGGCCCAATGTTAAGTCGCAGTTCTTGAATATGAAGTCACTGTTTTACAATGTTAAGTAACAGTTCCAGGATCTTAAGTTACAATTCTAGAATGTTAAATCACGGTTCTAGAATGTGAAGTAAAAGTTTTAGAATGTTAAGTAACAATTCTAGAATGTTAAGTCACAGTTCTAGAATATTAAGTTACACTTCTCAAATGTCACATACCAGGTATGTTAAGTGAAAATTAACATGTCTTTTATATCCTTCATTATGCTATTCACTAGAGTTCATGTTAATCTGATCTTGGTAAAAGACATCATGGGACATTGGTTTCCAGAGAAGTTTACTTCAAGAATGTCAAGTCACATTTCTAGAATGTTAAAGCACAGTTCTAGAATGTTAATTAATAGTTCTAGAATGTTTAGTAACAATTCTAGAATGTTAAGTCAGGGATCTAGAATGTTAAGTCAAAGTTCTAGAATTTAAAGTTACAATTCTCAAATGTTAAGTCATATACCTGTTATGTTAAGTGCACATTATTCTATTCATCCTATATTATGCAATTCACTAGAGTTCATATCAATCAGATTTTGGGAGGTCATCATGGGACATTGGTTTCCAGAAAAAGTCAATGAAAGAATGTTAATTCACAATTCTAGAATGTTATCTTAATGTTCTAGAATGTTGACTAACAATTCTAGAATGTTAAAATCAAAGGTCTAGAATGTTGAGTCAGAGTTGTAAAATGTTTAATAACAATTCTTGAGTGTTAAGTTACAGTTCTAGAATGTTAAGTTACAATTCTCAAATGTTAATTCAGACACCTTGTATGTTGATAGCACATAGACATATCATTGCTTTGATCCTGCATTATGCTATTCACTAGAGTTTATATTAATCTGATCTTGGTAAAGACATCATGGGACATTGGTTTCCAGAGAAGTTTAGTTCAATAATGTTAAATCACAATTCCAGAATGTTAAGTAACAATTCTAGAATGTTAAGTCACATTTCTAAAATGTTAAGTCAAAGTTCTAGTATGTTAAGTAACAATTCTAGAATGTAAAATCACAGTTTTAGAACATTAACTCAAAATTCTAGAATATTATGTTACAATTCTCAAATGTTAAGTCACATATCTAGTATGTTATGTGCACATTAACATAGTCTTTTGATCCTTCATTAAGCTATTCACTAGAGTTCATATTAATCTGATCTTGGTAAAAGACAATATGGGACATTGGTTTCCAGAGAATTTTAGTTGAATAATGTTAAATCACAATTCTAGAATGTAAAATCACAGTTCTAGAATGTTAAGTCAAAGTTCTAGAATGTTAATAAAATTTCTAGAATGTTAAGTCAATGTTCTAGAATGTTAAGTCATAATGTTCAAGTCACATACCTGGTATGTTAAGTGCAAATTACCATATTCTATTGATCCTGCATTATGCTATTCACTAGAGTTCATAATAATCTGATCTTTGGAGGACATCATGGGACATTGAGAAAGTCAGTTTAAGAATGTTAATTCACAATTCTAGAATGTAAATTCAAAGTTCTAGAATGTTAATTCACAATTCTAGAATGTAATGTCAAAGTTCTACAATATTAAGTTACAATTCACATATGTTAAGTCACATTCCTGGTATGTTAAGTGCACACGCACATATAATTGCTTTGATCCTGCTTCATGCTATTCACTAGAGTTCATACTAATCTTATCTTGGGAGGTCATCATGGGCCATTGGTTTCCAGAGAAAGTCAGTTCAAGAATGTTAAATCACAATTCTAGAATGTTAAGTTACAATTCTAGAATGTTAAGTCAAAGTTCTACTTTGTTACGGTTATATCCTAGAATGTGAAGTCACAGTGGCCCAATGTTAAGTCGCAGTTCTAGAATATGAAGTCACTGTTTTACAATGTTAAGTAACAGTTCCAGGATCTTAAGTTACAATTCTAGAATGTTAAATCACGGTTCTAGAACGTGAAGTAAAAGTTTTAGAATGTTAAGTAACAATTCTAGAATGTTAAGTCACAGTTCTAGAATATTAAGTTACACTTCTCAAATGTCACATACCAGGTATGTTAAGTGAAAATTAACATGTCTTTTATATCCTTCATTATGCTATTCACTAGAGTTCATGTTAATCTGATCTTGGTAAAAGACATCATGGGACATTGGTTTCCAGAGAAGTTTACTTCAAGAATGTCAAGTCACATTTCTAAAATGTTAAGTCAAAGTTCTAGAATGTTAAGTAACCATTCTAGAATGTAAAATCACAGTTCTAGAATGTTAACTCCAAGTTTTAGAATGTTAAGTCAAAGTTATAGAATGTAAAGTAACAATCCTATAATGTTAAGTTATAGTTATAGAATGTTAAGTTACAATTCTCAAATGTTAAGTCACACACCTGGTATGTTGAGTGCACACGGACATATCATTGCTTTAATCCTGCATTATGCTATTCCCTAGAGTTCATATTAATCTGATCTTGGTAAAAGACATCATGGGACATTGGTTTCTAGAAAAGGTAAGTTGAAGAATGTTAAATTACAATTCTAGCATGAAAAGTCAAATTTCTAGAATGTTAAGTCAACAACTTTGACTTAACATTTTAGAAATGTGAAATAACATTCTAGAATTGTTACTTAACATTCTGGAATGTGATTTAACATTATTGAACTAAACTTCTCTGGAAACCAATGTCCCATGATGTCTTTACCAAGATCAGATTAATATAAACTCTAGTGAATAGCATAATGCAGGATCAAAGCAATGATATGTCTATGTGCTATCAACATACAAGGTGTCTGAATTAACATTTGAGAATTGTAACTTAACATTCTAGAACTGTAACTTAACACTCAAGAATTGTTATTAAACATTTTACAACTCTGACTTAACATTCTAGACCTTTGATTTTATCATTCTAGAATTGTTAGTCAACATTCTAGAACATTAAGATAACATTCTAGAATTGTGTATTAACATTCTTTCATTGACTTTTTCTGGAAACCAATGTCCCATGATGACCTCCCAAAATCTGATTGATATGAACTCTAGTGAATTGCATAATATAGGATGAATAGAATATGTTAATGTGCACTTAACATAACAGGTATATGACTTAACATTTGAGAATTGTAACTTTAAATTCTAGAACTTTGACTTAACATTCTAGATCCCTGACTTAACATTCTAGAATTGTTACTAAACATTCTAGAACTATTAATTAACATTCTAGAACTGTGCTTTAACATTCTAGAAATGTGACTTGACATTCTTGAAGTAAACTTCTCTGGAAACCAATGTCCCATGATGTCTTTTACCAAGATCAGATTAACATGAACTCTAGTGAATAGCATAATGAAGGATATAAAAGACATGTTAATATTCACTTAACATACCTGGTATGTGACATTTGAGAAGTGTAACTTAATATTCTAGAACTGTGACTTATCATTCTAGAATTGTTACTTAACATTCTAAAACTTTTACTTCACGTTCTAGAACCGTGATTTAACATTCTAGAATTGTAACTTAAGATCCTGGAACTGTTACTTAACATTGTAAAACAGTGACTTCATATTCTAGAACTGCGACTTAACATTGGGCCACTGTGACTTCACATTCTGGGATATAACCATAACAAAGTAGAACTTTGACTTAACATTCTAGAATTGTAACTTAACATTCTAGAATTGTGATTTAACTTTCTTGAACTGACTTTCTCTGGAAACCAATGGCCCACGATGACCTCCCAAGATCAGATTAGTATGAACTCTAGTGAATAACATAATGCAGGATTAAAGCAATGATATTTCCGTTGTACTTAACATACTAGGCATGTGACTTAACATTTGAGAATTGAAAGTTAATATTCTAGAACTTTGACTTAACATTCTAGACCTGTGTCTTAACCATCTAGATCTGTAACTTAACCTTCTAAAACATTGACTTGACATTCTAGAACTGTAACTTTACATTCTAGGATGTTTACTTAACATAAAACAACTTTGACTTAACATTCTAGAACTGTGATTTTACATTCTAGAATTGTTACTTAACATTCTAGAACCGTTAATTAACATTCTAGTACTGTGACTTAACATTCTAGAACTTTGACTTAACATGCTAGAATTATGATTTAACATTCTTAAACTCAACTTTTCTGGAAACCAATGTCCCGTGATGTCTTTTACCAAGATCAGATTAATATGAACTCTAGTGAATAGCATAATGCAGGATTAAAGCAATGATATGTCCATGTCTACTCAACATACCAGGTGTGTGACTTAACATTTGAGAAATGTAACTTAACATTCTATAACTATAACCTAACATTCTAGGATTGTTACTTTGCATTCTACAACTTTGACTTAACATTCTAAAACTTTGACGTAATGTTCTAGAACTGTGATTTTACATTCTAGAATTGTTACTTAACATTCTAGAACTTTGACTTTAAATTTAAGAACTGTGATTTAACATTCTAGAATTGTGACGTAAATTGTTGTCTGTTTCTGTTCGTCTCTATGTGCCCTGAGATAGACTGGCATCCTGTCCATTGTGTACCCCACCTCACGCCAGATGTCAGCTAGGATTGGCTCCAGCCCCCCGCGACCCCAACCCCGGGATAAGCGGTTGAAGATGAGTGAATGAATGAATTGTGATTTAACATTATGGAACTAAACTTCTCTGGAAACCAATGTCCCATGATGTCTTTTACCAAGATCGGATTAATATGAACTCTAGTGAATAGCATAATGCAGGATTAAAGCAACTATATGTCCGTGTGCACTCAAAATACCAGGTGTGTGACTTAACATTTGAGAATTGTAACTTAACATTCTAGAACTTTGACTTAACATTCTAGAGCTGTGATTTAACATTCTAGAATTGTGATATAACATTATTGAACTAAACCTCTCTGGAAACCAATGTCCCATGATGTCTTTTACCAAGATCAGATTAATATGAACTCTAGTGAAAAGCATAATGCAGGATCAATAGAATATGTTAATGTACACTTAACATACCAGGTATGTGACTTGAAATTTGAGAATTGTTACTTAACATTCTAGATCTGTGACTTAACATACTAGAACTGTGACTTAACATTCTAGAATTGTAACTTAAAAATTCTTGAACTTTGACTTGACATTCTAGAACTGTGACTTAACATTCTAGAATTATTACTTAACATTCTAGAACTTTGACTTAACATTCAAGAACTGTGACTTAACATTCTAGAATTATTACTTAACATTCTAGAGCTGTGAATGAGTTGTGAATTAACATTCTTGAACTGTATTTCACTGAAAATCAATGTCCCATGATGTCCTCCAAGATCAGATTAATATGGACTCTAATGAATACCATGAAGCAGGATCAATAGAATGTCTTAATATGCACTTAACACACCAGGTATGTGACTTAACATTTGAGAATTGTAACTCAACATTCTAGAACTTTGACTTAACATTCTAGAAGTGTGATGTAACACTCTGGAGTTGTTACTTAACATTCTAGAACTTTGACTTAACATTCTGGAACTGTGATGTAACATTCTAGAATTGTTACTTGATATTCTAGAACTTTAACTTAAAATTCTAGAATTTTGACTTAACATTCTAGAATTGTGTATAAACTAACTTGAACTGACTTTTTCTGGAAAACAATGACCCATGATGACCTCCCAAGATCAGAATAATATAAATTCTAGTGAATAGCATAATGCAGGAACAAAGCAAGGATGTGTTTGTGTGTAGTTAACATACAAATGTGACTAAACATTTGATAATTGTAACTTAATATTCCAGAACTTTGACTTAACATTCTAGAACTTTGACTTTTCATGCTAGAATTGTAATTTAACATTCTTTAACTTACCTTTTCTAGAAACCAATGTCCCATGATGTCTTTTACCAAGTTCAGATTAATATGAACTCTAGGGAATAGCATAATGCAGGATTAAAGCAATGATATGTCCGTGTGCACTCAACATACCAGGTGTGTAACTTAACATTTGAGAATTGTAACTTAACATTCTATAACTATAACTTAACATTATAGGATTGTTACTTTACATTCTATAACTTTGACTTAACATTCTAAAACTTTGAGTTAACATTCTAGAACTGTGATTTTACATTCTAGGATGGTTACTTAACATTCTAGAACTTTGACTGAACATTCAAGAACTGCGATTTAACATTCTAGAATTGTGATGTAACATCATTGAACTAAACTTCTCTGGAAACCAATGTCCCATGATGTCTTTTGCCAAGATCAGATTAACATGAACTCTAGTGAATAGCATAATGATGGATCAAAAGAATATGTTAATGTGCACTTAGCATACTAGGTATGTGACTTAATATTTGAGAATTGTAACTTAAGATCCTGGAACTGTTATTTAACATTGTAGAACAGTGACTTCATATTCTAGGAAATAACCATAACAATATAGAACTGTAATTTAACATTCTAGAACTTTGACATAACATTCGAGAATTGTGATTTTACATTCCTGAACTGACCTTCTCTGGAAACCAATGTCCAATGATGTCCTCCCAAGATCATATTAGTATGAACTCTAGTGAATAACATAATGCAGGATTAAAGCAATGATATGTCCGTGTGTACTTAACATACTAGGCATGTGACTTAACATTTGAGAATTGAAAGTTAATATTCTAGAACTTTGACTTAACATTCTAGACCTGTGTCTTAACCATCTAGATCTGTAACTTAACCTTCTACAACATTGACTTGACATTCTAGAACTGTAACTTAACATTCTAGGATGTTTACTTAACATAAAACAACTTTGACTTAACATTCTAGAACTGTGATTTTACATTCTAGAATTGTTACTTAACATTCTAGAACCGTTAATTAACATTCTAGTACTGTGACTTAACATTCTAGAACTTTGACTTTTCATGCTAGAATTGTAATTTAACATTCTTCAACTTACCTTTTCTAGAAACCAATGTCCCATGATGTCTTTTACCAAGATCAGATTAATATGAACTCTAGGGAATAGCATAATGCAGGATTAAAGCAATGATATGTCCGTGTGCACTCAACATACCAGGTGTGTGACTTAACATTTGAGAATTGTAACTTAACATTCTATAACTATAACTTAACATTATAGGATTGTTACTTTACATTCTATAACTTTGACTTAACATTCTAAAACTTGGAGTTAACATTCTAGAACTGTGATTTTAAATTCTAGAATGGTTACTTAACATTCTAGAACTTTGACTGAACATTCAAGAACTGCGATTTAACATTCTAGAATTGTGATGTAACATCATTGAACTAAACTTCTCTGGAAACCAATGTCCCATGATGTCTTTTGCCAAGATCAGATTAACATGAACTCTAGTGAATAGCATAATGATGGGTCAAAAGAATATGTTAATGTGCACTTAGCATACTAGGTATGTGACTTAATATTTGAGAATTGTAACTTTAGATCCTGGAACTGTTATTTTACATTGTAGAACAGTGACTTCATATTCTAGGAAATAACCATAACAATATAGAACTGTAACTTAACATTCTAGAACTTTGACATAACATTCTAGAATTGTGATTTTACATTCCTGAACTGACCTTCTCTGGAAACCAATGTCCAATGATGTCCTCCCAAGATCAGATTAATATGAACTCTAGGTAATAGAATAATGCAGAATCAATGGAATATGTTTATGTGCACTTATCATACCAGGTATGTGACTAAACATTTGAGAATTGTTACTTAACATTTCAGAACTTTGACTTAACATTCTAGAACTGTGATATAACATTCTAGAATTGTTGCTTAACATTCTAGAACTTTGACTTAATGTTCTAGAACTGTGACTTAACTTTCTAGAATTGTTACTTAACATTCTAGAATTGTGATTTTACATTATTGAACTAAACTTCTCCGGAAACCAATGTCCCATGATGTCTTAACCAAGATAAGATTAAGATGGACTCTAGTAAATAGCATAATGCAGGATCAATAGAATATGTTAATATGCACTTAACATACCAGGTATGTGACTTAACATTTGAGAATTGTAACTTAACATTCTAGAACATTGACTTAACATTCTAGAACTGTGATTTTACATTCTAGAATTGTGATTTAACATTATTTAACTAAAATTCTCTGGAAACCAATGTCCCATATTGTCTTTTACCAAGATCAGATTAATATGAACTCTAGTGAATAGCATAATGAAGGATCAAAAGACTATGTAATGTGCACACAACATACTAGATATGTGACTTAACATTTGAGAATTGTAACTTAATATTCTAGAACTTTGAGTTAACATTCTAAAACTGTGATTTTACATTCTAGAATTGTTACTTAACATTCTAGAACTTTGACTTAACATTTTAGAAATGTGACTTAACATTCTAGAATTGTTACTTAACATTCTGGAATGTGATTTAACATTATTGAACTAAACTTCTCTGGAAACCAATGTCCCATGATGTCTTTACCAAGATCAGATTAATATAAACTCTAGTGAATAGCATAATGCAGGATCAAAGCAATGATATGTCTATGTGCTATCAACATACAAGGTGTCTGAATTAACATTTGAGAATTGTAACTTAACATTCTAGAACTGTAACTTAACATGTAAGTGAAAATTAACATGTCTTTTATATCCTTCATTATGCTATTCACTAGAGTTCATGTTAATCTGATCTTGGTAAAAGACATCATGGGACATTGGTTTCCAGAGAAGTTTACTTCAAGAATGTCAAGTCACATTTCTAAAATGTTAAGTCAAAGTTCTAGAATGTTAAGTAACAATTCTAGAATGTAAAATCACAGTTTTAAATTGTTAACTCAAAGTTCTAGAATATTAAGTTACAATTCTCAAATGTTAAGTCACATATCCAGTATGTTATGTGCACATTAAAATAGTCTTTTGATCCTTCATTATGCTATTCACTAGAGTTCATATTAATCTGATCTTGGTAAAAGACAATATGGAACATTGGTTTCCAGAGAATTTTAGTTAAATAATGTTAAATCACAATTCTAGAATGTAAAATCAAAGTTCTAGAACGTTAAGTCAAAGTTCTAGAATGTTAATAAAATTTCTAGAATGTTAAGTCAATGTTCTAGAATGTTAAGTTACAATTCTCAAATGTTAAGTCACATACCTGGTATGTAAAGTGCATATTAACATATTCTATTGATCCTGCATTATGCTATTTACTAGAGTTCATCTTAATCTGATCTTGATAAAGACATCATGGGACATTGGTTTCCAGAGAAGTTTAGTTCAATAATGTAAAATCACAATTCTAGAATGTTAAGTAACAAATCTAGAATGTTAAGTCACAGTTCTAGAATATTAAGTGAAAGTTCTAGAATGTTAAGCAACAATTCTAGAATCTTATATCACAGTTCTAGAATGTTAAGTCAAAGTTCTGAAATGTTAATTAGCAATTCTCAAATGTTAAGTCACATACCTGGTATGTTAAGTGCACATAAACATATTCCATTGATTCTGCATTATTCTATTCCCTAGAGTTCATATAAATCTGATCTTGGGAGGACATCATGGGACATTGATTTCTAGAGAAAGTCAGTTCAAGAATGTTAATTCACAGTACTAGAATGTTAATTAACGGTTCTAGAATGTTAAATAACAATTCTAGAATGTAAAATCACAGTTCTAGAATGTTAAGTCAAAGTTGTTTTATGTTAAGTAAACATCCTAGAATGTTAAGTTACAGTTCTAGAATGTCAAGTCAATGTTGTAGAAGGTTAAGTTACAGATCTAGATGGTTAAGACAGGTCTAGAATGTTAAGTCAAAGTTCTAGAATATTAACTTTCAATTCTCAAATGTTAAGTCACATGCCTAGTTTGTTAAGTACACACGGACATATCATTGCTTTAATCCTGCATTATGTTATTCACTAGAGTTCATACTAACATGATCTTGGGAGGACATCATTGGACATTGGTTTCGAGAGAAGGTCAGTTCAGGAATGTAAAATCACAATTCTCGAATGTTATGTCAAAGTTCTAGAATGTTAAATTACAGTTCTATATTGTTATGGTTATTTCCTAGAATATGAAGTCACTGTTCTACAATGTTAAATAACAGTTCCAGGATCTTAAGTTACAATTCTCAAATATTAAGTCACATACCTAGTATGCTAAGTGCACATTAACATATTCTTTTGATCCATCATTATGCTATTCACTAGAGTTCATGTTAATCTGATCTTGGCAAAAGACATCATGGGACATTGGTTTCCAGAGAAGTTTAGTTCAATGATGTTACATCACAATTCTAGAATGTTAAATCGCAGTTCTTGAATGTTCAGTCAAAGTTCTAGAATGTTAAGTAACCATCATAGAATGTAAAATCACAGTTCTAGAATGTTAAATCAAAGTTTTAGAATGTTAACTCAAAGTTATAGAATGTAAAGTAACAATCCTATAATGTTAAGTTATAGTTATAGAATGTTAAGTTACAATTCTCAAATGTTAAGTCACACACCTGGTATGTTGAGTGCACACGGACATATCATTGCTTTAATCCTGCATTATGCTATTCCCTGGAGTTCATATTAATCTGATCTTGGTAAAAGACATCATTGGACATTGGTTTCTAGAAAAGGTAAGTTGAAGAATGTTAAATTACAATTCTAGCATGAAAAGTCAAAAAAAGTCACAGTACTAGAATGTTAATTAACGGTTCTAGAATGTTAAGTAACAATTCTAGAATGTAAAATCACAGTTCTAGAATGTTAAGTCAAAGTTGTTTTATGTTAAGTAAACATCCTAGAATGTAAAGTTACAGTTCTAGAATGTCAAGTCAATGTTTTAGAAGGTTAAGTTACAGATCTAGATGGTTAAGACACAGGTCTAGAATGTTAAGTCAAAGTTCTAGAATATTAACTTTCAATTCTCAAATGTTAAGTCACATGCCTAGTATGTTAAGTACAACGGACATATCATTGCTTTAATCCTGCATTATGTTATTCACTAGAGTTCATACTAATCTGATCTTGGGAGGTCATCATGGGCCATTGGTTTCCAGAGAAAGTCAGTTCAAGAAAGTTAAATCACAATTCTAGAATGTTAAGTTACAATTCTAGAATGTTAAGTCAAAGTTCTACTTTGTTATGGTTATATCCCAGAATGTGAAGTCACAGTGGCCCAATGTTAAGTCGCAGTTCTAGAATATGAAGTCACTGTTTTACAATGTTAAGTAACAGTTCCAGGATCTTAAGTTACAATTCTAGAATGTTAAATCACGGTTCTAGAACGTGAAGTAAAAGTTTTAGAATGTTAAGTAACAATTCTAGAATGATAAGTCACAGTTCTAGAATATTAAGTTACACTTCTCAAATGTCACATACCAGGTATGTTAAGTGAATATTAACATGTCTTTTATATCCTTCATTATGCTATTCACTAGAGTTCATGTTAATCTGATCTTGGTAAAAGACATCATGGGACATTGGTTTCCAGAGAAGTTTACTTCAAGAATGTCAAGTCACATTTCTAGAATGTTAAAGCACAGTTCTAGAATGTTAATTAATAGTTCTAGAATGTTTAGTAACAATTCTAGAATGTTAAGTCAGGGATCTAGAATGTTAAGTCAAAGTTCTAGAATTTAAAGTTACAATTCTCAAATGTTAAGTCATATACCTGTTATGTTAAGTGCACATTAACATATTCTATTCATCCTATATTATGCAATTCACTAGAGTTCATATCAATCAGATTTTGGGAGGTCATCATGGGACATTGGTTTCCAGAAAAAGTCAATGAAAGAATGTTAATACACAATTCTAGAATGTTATCTTAATGTTCTAGAATGTTGACTAACAATTCTAGAATGATAAAATCAAAGGTCTAGAATGTTAAGTCAGAGTTGTAAAATGTTTAATAACAATTCTTGAGTGTTAAGTTACAGTTCTAGAATGTTAAGTTACAATTCTCAAATGTTAATTCAGACACCTTGTATGTTGATAGCACATAGACATATCATTGCTTTGATCCTGCATTATGCTATTCACTAGAGTTTATATTAATCTGATCTTGGTAAAGACATCATGGGACATTGGTTTCCAGAGAAGTTTAGTTCAATAATGTTAAATCACATTCCAGAATGTTAAGTAACAATTCTAGAATGTTAAGTCACATTTCTAAAATGTTAAGTCAAAGTTGTTGACTTAACATTCTAGAAATTTGACTTTTCATGCTAGAATTGTAATTTAACATTCTTCAACTTACCTTTTCTAGAAACCAATGTCCCATGATGTCTTTTACCAAGATCAGATTAATATGAACTCTAGGGAATAGCATAATGCAGGATTAAAGCAATGATATGTCCGTGTGCACTCAACATACCAGGTGTGTGACTTAACATTTGAGAATTGTAACTTAACATTCTATAACTATAACTTAACATTATAGGATTGTTACTTTACATTCTATAACTTTGACTTAACATTCTAAAACTTGGAGTTAACATTCTAGAACTGTGATTTTACATTCTAGAATGGTTACTTAACATTCTAGAACTTTGACCTAACATTCTAGAACTGTGAATTTACATTCTAGAATTGTGATTTAAGATTCTTGAACTGACTTTCTCTGGGAAACCAATGTCCCATGATAACCTTTCAAGATCAGATTAATATGAACTCTAGTGAATAGCCTAATGCAGGATCAAAGCAATGATATATCCGTGTGCCCTTATCATACGTATGTGACTTAACATTTGAGAATTGTAACTTAACATTCTATAACTATAACTTAACATTATAGGATTGTTACTTTACATTCTATAACTTTGACTTAACATTCTAAAACTTGGAGTTAACATTCTAGAACTGTGATTTTACATTCTAGAATGGTTACTTAACATTCTAGAACTTTGACTTAACATTTTAGAAATGTGACTTGACATTCTTGAAGTAAACTTCTCTGGAAACCAATGTCCCATGATGTCTTTTACCAAGATCAGATTAACATGAACTCTATTGAATAGCATAATGAAGGATATAAAAGACATGTTAATTTTCACTTAACATACCTGGTATGTGACATTTGAGAAGTGTAACTTAATATTCTAGAACTGTGACTTAACATTCTAGAATTGTTACTTAACATTCTAAAACTTTTACTTCACGTTCTAGAACCGTGATTTAACATTCTAGAATTGTAACTTAAGATCCTGGTTACTTAACATTGTAAAACAGTGACTTCATATTCTAGAACTGCGACTTAACATTGGGCCACTGTGACTTCACATTCTAGGATATAACCGTAACAAAGTAGAACTTTGACTTAACATTCTAGAATTGTAACTTAACATTCTAGAATTGTGATTTAACATTCTTGAACTGACTTTCTCTGGAAACCAATGGCCCATGATGACCTCCCAAGATAAGATTAGTATGAACTCTAGTGAATAGCATGAAGCAGGATCAAAGCAATTATATGTGCGTGTGCACTTAACATACCAGGAATGTGACTTAACATATGTGAATTGTAACTTAATATTGTAGAACTTTGACATTACATTCTAGAATTGTGAATTAACATTCTAGAACTTTGAATTTACATTCTAGAATTGTGAATTAACATTCTTAAACTGACTTTCTCAATGTCCCATGATGTCCTCCAAAGATCAGATTATTATGAACTCTAGTGAATAGCATAATGCAGGATCAATAGAATATGGTAATTTGCACTTAACATACCAGGTATGTGACTTGAACATTATGACTTAACATTCTAGAACATTGACTTAACATTCTAGAAATTTTATTAACATTCTAGAACTTTGACTTAACATTCTAGAACTGTGATTTTACATTCTAGAATTGTGATTTAACATTATTCAACTAAAATTCTCTGGAAACCAATGTCCCATATTGTCTTTTACCAAGATCAGATTAATATGAACTCTAGTGAATAGCTTAATGAAGGATCAAAAGACTATGTTAATGTGCACATAACATACTAGATATGTGACTTAACATTTGAGAATTGTAACATAATATTCTAGAATTTTGAGTTAATGTTCTAAAACTGTGATTTTACATTCTAGAATTGTTACTTAACATACTAGAACTTTGACTTAACATTTTAGAAATGTGACTTAACATTCTAGAATTGTTACTTAACATTCTGGAATTGTGATTTAACATTATTGAACTAAACTTCTCTGGAAACCAATGTCCCATGATGTCTTTACCAAGATCAGATTAATATAAACTCTAGTGAATAGCATAATGCAGGATCAAAGCAATGATATGTCTATGTGCTATCAACATACAAGGTGTCTGAATTAACATTTGAGAATTGTAACTTAACATTCTAGAACTGTAACTTAACACTCAAGAATTGTTATTAAACATTTTACAACTCTGACTCAACATTCTAGACCTTTGATTTTAACATTCTAGAATTGTTAGTCAACATTCTAGAACATTAAGATAACATTCTAGAATTGTGAATTAACATTCTTTCATTGACTTTTTCTGGAAACCAATGTCCCATGATGACCTCCCAAAATCTGATTGATATGAACTCTAGTGAATTGCATAATATAGGATGAATAGAATAATGTGCACTTAACATAACAGGTATATGACTTAACATTTGAGAATTGTAACTTTAAATTCTAGAACTTTGACTTAACATTCTAGATCCCTGACTTAACATTCTAGAATTGTTACTAAACATTCTAGAACTATTAATTAACATTCTAGAACTGTGCTTTAACATTCTAGAAATGTGACTTGACATTCTTGAAGTAAACTTCTCTGGAAACCAATGTCCCATGATGTCTTTTACCAAGATCAGATTAACATGAACTCTAGTGAATAGCATAATGAAGGATATAAAAGACATGTTAATTTTCACTTAACATACCTGGTATGTGACATTTGAGAAGTGTAACTTAATATTCTAGAACTGTGACTTAACATTCTAGAATTGTTACTTAACATTCTAAAACTTTTACTTCACATTCTAGAACCGTGATTCAACATTCTAGAATTGTAACTTAAGATCCTGGAACTGTTACTTAACATTGTAAAACAGTGACTTCATATTCAAGAACTGCGACTTAACATTGGGCCACTGTGACTTCACATTCTAGGATATAACCATAACAAAGTAGAACTTTGACTTAACATTCTAGAATTGTAACTTAACATTCTAGAATTGTTATTTAACATTCTTGAACTGACTTTCTCTGGAAACCAATGGCCCATGATGACCTCCCAAGATAAGATTAGTATGAACTCTAGTGAATAGCATGAAGCAGGATCAAAGCAATTATATGTGCGTGTGCACTTAAGATACCAGGAATGTGACTTAACATATGTGAATTGTAACTTAATATTGTAGAACTTTGACATTACATTCTAGAATTGTGAATTAACATTCTTAAACTGACTTTCTCTGGAAAGTAATGTCCCATGATGTCCTCCCAAGATCAGATTATTATGAACTCTAGTGAATAGCATAATGCAGGATCAATAGAATATGGTAATTTGCACTTAACATACCAGGTATGTGACTTGAACATTATGACTTAACATTCTAGAACTTTGACTTAACATTCTAGAACTATGATTTAACATTGCAGAATTGTTACTTAAATTCTAGAACTTTGATTTAACATTCTAGATGTTACTTAACATTCTAGAACTTTTACTTAACATTCTCGATCTGTGACCAAACATTCTAGAATTGTAACTTAACATTTCAGAACTTTGACTTGACATTCTAGAACTGTGATTTAACATTCTAGAATTGTAACTTAAGATCCTGGAACTGTTACTTTACATTGTAAAACAGTGACATCATATTCTAGGAAATAACCATAACATTCTAGAACTGTAACTTAACATTCTAGAACTTTGACATAACATTCTAGAATTGTGATTTTTACATTCTTGAACTGACCTTCTCTGGAAAACAATGTCCAATGATGTCCTCCCAAGATCATATTAGTATGAACTCTAGTGAATAACATAATGCAGGATTAAAGCAATGATATGACTGTGTGTACTTAACATACTAGGCATGTGACTTAACATTTGAGAATTGAAAGTTAATATTCTAGAACTTTGACTTAACATTCTAGACCTGTGTCTTAACCATCTAGATCTGTAACTTAACCTTCTACAACATTGACTTGACATTCTAGAACTGTAACTTAACATTCTAGGATGTTTACTTAACATAAAACAACTTTGACTTAACATTCTAGAACTGTGATTTTACATTCTAGAAACGTTACTTAACATTCTAGAACCGTTAATTAACATTCTAGTACTGTGAATTAACATTCTTGAACTGACTTTCTCTAGAAATCAATGTCCCATGATGTCCTCCCAAGATCAGATTAATATGAACTCTAGGGAATAGAATAATGCAGAATCAATGGAATATGTTTATGTGCACTTAACATACCAGGTATGTGACTTAACATTTGAGAATTGCTAATTAACATTTCAGAACTTTGACTTAACATTCTAGAACTGTGATATAACATTCTAGAATTGTTGCTTAACATTCTAGAACTTTGACTTAATATTCTAGAACTGTGACTTAACATTCTAGAATTGTTACTTAACATTCTAGAATTGTGATTTTACATTATTGAACTAAACTTCTCTGGAAACCAATGTCCCATGATGTCTTTATCAAGATCAGATTAAGATGAACTCTAGTAAATAGCATAATGCAGGATCAATAGAATATGTTAATATGCACTTTACATACCAGGTATGTGACTTAACATTTGAGAATTGTAACTTAACATTCTAGAACATTGACTTAACATTCTAGAAATTTTATTAACATTCTAGAACTTTGACTTAACGTTCTAGAACTGTGATTTTACATTCTAGAATTGTGATTTAACATTATTTAACTAAAATTCTCTGGAAACCAATGTTCCATATTGTCTTTTACCAAGATCAGATTAATATGAACTCTAGTGAATAGCATAATGAAGGATCAAAAGACTATTTTAATGTGCACATAACATACTGGATATGTGACTTAACATTTGAGAATTGTAACTTAATATTCTAGAACTTTGAGTTAACATTCTAAAACTTTGATTTAACATTCTAGAACTGTGATTTTACATTTTAGAATGATTACTTAACATTCTAGAACTTATACTGAACATTCAAGAACTGCGATTTAACATTCTAGAATTGTGATGTAACATCATTGAACTAAACTTCTCTGGAAACCAATGTCCCATGATGTCTTTTGCCAAGATCAGATTAACATGAACTCTAGTGAATAGCATAATGATGGATCAAAAGAATATGTTAATGTGCACTTAGCATACTAGGTATGTGACTTAATATTTGAGAATTGTAACTTAAGATCCTGGAACTGTTATTTAACATTGTAGAACAGTGACTTCATATTCTAGGAAATACCCATAACAATATAGAACTGTAACTTAACATTCTAGAACTTTGACATAACATTCTAGAATTGTGATTTTACATTCCTGAACTGACCTTCTCTGGAAACCAATGTCCAATGATGTCCTCCCAAGATCATATTAGTATGAACTCTAGTGAATAACATAATGCAGGATTAAAGCAATGATATGACTGTGTGTACTTAACATACTAGGCATGTGACTTAACATTTGAGAATTGAAAGTTAATATTCTAGAACTTTGACTTAACATTCTAGACCTGTGTCTTAACCATCTAGATCTGTAACTTAACCTTCTACAACATTGACTTGACATTCTAGAACTGTAACTTAACATTCTAGGATGTTTACTTAACATAAAACAACTTTGACTTAACATTCTAGAACTGTGATTTTACATTCTAGAATTGTTATTTAACATTCTAGAACCGTTAATTAACATTCTAGTACTGTGAATTAACATTCTTGAACTGACTTTCTCTAGAAATCAATGTCCCATGATGTCCTCCCAAGATCAGATTAATATGAACTCTAGGGAATAGAATAATGCAGAATCAATGGAATATGTTTATGTGCACTTAACATACCAGGTATGTGACTTAACATTTGAGAATTGCTAATTAACATTTCAGAACTTTGACTTAACATTCTAGAACTGTGATATAACATTCTAGAATTGTTGCTTAACATTCTAGAACTTTGACTTAATATTCTAGAACTGTGACTTAACATTCTAGAATTGTTACTTAACATTCTAGAATTGTGATTTTACATTATTGAACTAAACTTGATGTCTTTATCAAGATCAGATTAAGATGAACTCTAGTAAATAGCATAATGCAGGATCAATAGAATATGTTAATATGCACTTTACATACCAGGTATGTGACTTAACATTTGAGAATTGTAACTTAACATTCTAGAACATTGACTTAACATTCTAGAAATTTTATTAACATTCTAGAACTTTGACTTAACGTTCTAGAACTGTGATTTTACATTCTAGAATTGTGATTTAACATTATTTAACTAAAATTCTCTGGAAACCAATGTTCCATATTGTCTTTTACCAAGATCAGATTAATATGAACTCTAGTGAATAGCATAATGAAGGATCAAAAGACTATTTTAATGTGCACATAACATACTGGATATGTGACTTAACATTTGAGAATTGTAACTTAATATTCTAGAACTTTGAGTTAACATTCTAAAACTGTGATTTTACATTCTAGAATTGTTACTTAACATTCTAGAACTTTGACTTAACATTTTAGAAATGTGACTTAACATTCTAGAATTGTTACTTAACATTCTGGAATTGTGATTTAACATTATTGAACTAAACTTCTCTGGAAACCAATGTCCCATGATGTCTTTACCAAGATCAGATTAATATGAACTCTAGTGAATAGCATAATGAAGGATCAAAAGACTATGTTAATGTGCACATAACATACTAGATATGTGACTTAACATTTGAGAATTGTAACTTAATATTCTAGAACTTTGAGTTAACAATTTAAAACTGTGATTTTACATTCTAGAATTGTTACTTAACATTCTAGAACTTTGACTTAACATTTTAGAAATGTGACTTGACATTCTTGAAGTAAACTTCTCTGGAAACCAATGTCCCATGATGTCTTTTACCAAGATCAGATTAACATGAACTCTAGTGAATAGCATAATGAAGGATATAAAAGACATGTTAATTTTCACTTAACATACCTGGTATGTGACATTTGAGAAGTGTAACTTAATATTCTAGAACTGTGACTTAACATTCTGGAATTGTGATTTAACATTATTGAACTAAACTTCTCTGGAAACCAATGTCCCATGATGTCTTTACCAAGATCAGATTAATATGAACTCTAGTGAATAGCATAATGAAGGATCAAAAGATTATGTTAATGTGCACATAACATACTAGATATGTGACTTAACATTTGAGAATTGTAACTTAATATTCTAGAACTTTGAGTTAACAATTTAAAACTGTGATTTTACATTCTAGAATTGTTACTTAACATTCTAGAACTTTGACTTAACATTTTAGAAATGTGACTTGACATTCTTGAAGTAAACTTCTCTGGAAACCAATGTCCCATGATGTCTTTTACCAAGATCAGATTAACATGAACTCTAGTGAATAGCATAATGAAGGATATAAAAGACATGTTAATTTTCACTTAACATACCTGGTATGTGACATTTGAGAAGTGTAACTTAATATTCTAGAACTGTGACTTAACATTCTAGAATTGTTACTTAACATTCTAAAACTTTTACTTCACGTTCTAGAACCGTGATTTAACATTCTAGAATTGTAACTTAAGATCCTGGAACTGTTACTTAACATTGTAAAAGAGTGACTTCATATTCTAGAACTGCGACTTAACATTTGGCCACTGTGACTTCACATTCTAGGATACAACCGTAAAAAAGTAGAACTTTGACTTAACATTCTAGAATTGTAACTTAACATTCTAGAATTGTGATTTAACATTCTTGAACTGACTTTCTCTGGAAACCAATGGCCCATGATGACCTCCCAAGATAAGATTAGTATGAACTCTAGTGAATAGCATGAAGCAGGATCAAAGCAATTATATGTGCGTGTGCACTTAACATACCAGGAATGTGACTTAACATATGTGAATTGTAACTTAATATTGTAGAACTTTGACATTACATTCTAGAATTGTGAATTAACATTCTAGAACTTTGAATTTACATTCTAGAATTGTGAATTAACATTCTTAAACTGATTTTCTCAATGTCCCATGATGTCCTCCAAAGATCAGATTATTATGAACTCTAGTGAATAGCATAATGCAGGATCAATAGAATATGGTAATTTGCACTTAACATACCAGGTATGTGACTTGAACATTATGACTTAACATTCTAGAACATTGACTTAACATTCTAGAAATTTTATTAACATTCTAGAACTTTGACTTAACGTTCTAGAACTGTGAGTTTACATTCTAGAATTGTGATTTAACATTATTCAACTAAAATTCTCTGGAAACCAATGTCCCATATTGTCTTTTACCAAGATCAGATTAATATGAACTCTAGTGAATAGCATAATGAAGGATCAAAAGACTATGTTAATGTGCACATAACATACTAGATATGTGACTTAACATTTGAGAATTGTAACTTAATATTCTAGAATTTTGAGTTAATGTTCTAAAACTGTGATTTTACATTCTAGAATTGTTACTTAACATACTAGAACTTTGACTTAACATTTTAGAAATGTGACTTAACATTCTAGAATTGTTACTTAACATTCTGGAATTGTGATTTAACATTATTGAACTAAACTTCTCTGGAAACCAATGTCCCATGATGTCTTTACCAAGATCAGATTAATATAAACTCTAGTGAATAGCATAATGCAGGATCAAAGCAATGATATGTCTATGTGCTATCAACATACAAGGTGTCTGAATTAACATTTGAGAATTGTAACTTAACATTCTAGAACTGTAACTTAACACTCAAGAATTGTTATTAAACATTTTACAACTCTGACTCAACATTCTAGACCTTTGATTTTAACATTCTAGAATTGTTAGTCAACATTCTAGAACATTAAGATAACATTCTAGAATTGTGAATTAACATTCTTTCATTGACTTTTTCTGGAAACCAATGTCCCATGATGACCTCCCAAAATCTGATTGATATGAACTCTAGTGAATTGCATAATATAGGATGAATAGAATAATGTGCACTTAACATAACAGGTATATGACTTAACATTTGAGAATTGTAACTTTAAATTCTAGAACTTTGACTTAACATTCTAGATCCCTGACTTAACATTCTAGAATTGTTACTAAACATTCTAGAACTATTAATTAACATTCTAGAACTGTGCTTTAACATTCTAGAAATGTGACTTGACATTCTTGAAGTAAACTTCTCTGGAAACCAATGTCCCATGATGTCTTTTACCAAGATCAGATTAACATGAACTCTAGTGAATAGCATAATGAAGGATATAAAAGACATGTTAATTTTCACTTAACATACCTGGTATGTGACATTTGAGAAGTGTAACTTAATATTCTAGAACTGTGACTTAACATTCTAGAATTGTTACTTAACATTCTAAAACTTTTACTTCACGTTCTAGAACCGTGATTTAACATTCTAGAATTGTAACTTAAGATCCTGGAACTGTTACTTAACATTGTAAAACAGTGACTTCATATTCAAGAACTGCGACTTAACATTGGGCCACTGTGACTTCACATTCTAGGATATAACCATAACAAAGTAGAACTTTGACTTAACATTCTAGAATTGTAACTTAACATTCTAGAATTGTTATTTAACATTCTTGAACTGACTTTCTCTGGAAACCAATGGCCCATGATGACCTCCCAAGATAAGATTAGTATGAACTCTAGTGAATAGCATGAAGCAGGATCAAAGCAATTATATGTGCGTGTGCACTTAACATACCAGGAATGTGACTTAACATATGTGAATTGTAACTTAATATTGTAGAGCTTTGACATTACATTCTAGAATTGTGAATTAACATTCTTAAACTGACTTTCTCTGGAAAGTAATGTCCCATGATGTCCTCCCAAGATCAGATTATTATGAACTCTAGTGAATAGCATAATGCAGGATCAATAGAATATGGTAATTTGCACTTAACATACCAGGTATGTGACTTGAACATTATGACTTAACATTCTAGAACTTTGACTTAACATTCTAGAACTATGATTTAACATTGCAGAATTGTTACTTAAATTCTAGAACTTTGATTTAACATTCTAGATGTTACTTAACATTCTAGAACTTTTACTTAACATTCTCGATCTGTGACCAAACATTCTAGAATTGTAACTTAACATTTCAGAACTTTGACTTGACATTCTAGAACTGTGATTTAACATTCTAGAATTGTAACTTAAGATCTTGGAACTGTTACTTTACATTGTAAAACAGTGACATCATATTTTAGGAAATAACCATAACATTCTAGAACTGTAACTTAACATTCTAGAACTTTGACATAACATTCTAGAATTGTGATTTTTACATTCTTGAACTGACCTTCTCTGGAAAACAATGTCCAATGATGTCCTCCCAAGATCATATTAGTATGAACTGTAGTGAATAACATAATGCAGGATTAAAGCAATGATATGTCCGTGTGTACTTAACCTACTAGGCATGTGACTTAACATTTGAGAATTGAAAGTTAATGTTCAAGAACTTTGACTTAACATTCTAGACCTGAGTTTTAGGCTTCTAGATCTGTAACTTAACCTTCTACAACATTGACTTGACATTCTAGAACTGTAACTTAATATTCTAGGATGTTTACTTAACATTAAACAACTTTGACTTAACATTCTAGAACTGTGATTTTACATTCTAGAATTGTTACTTAACATTCTAGAACCGTTAATTAACATTCTAGTACTGTGACTTAACATTCTAGAACTTTGACTTTTCAAGCTAGAATTGTAATTTAACATTCTTCAACTCACCTTTTCTAGAAACCAATGTCCCATGATGTCTTTTACCAAGATCAGATTAATTTGAACTCTAGGGAATAGCATAATGCAGGATTAAAGCAATGATATGTCCGTGTGCACTCAACATACCAGGTGTGTGACTTAACATTTGAGAATTGTAACTTAACATTCTATAACTATAACTTAACATTATAGGATTGTTACTTTACATTCTATAACTTTGACTTAACATTCTAAAACTTCGAGTTAACATTCTAGAACTGTGATTTTACATTCTAGAATGGTTACTTAACATTCTAGAACTTTGACTGAACATTCAAGTACTGCGATTAAACATTCTAGAATTGTGATGTAACATCATTGAAGTAAACTTCTCTGGAAACCAATGTCCCATGATGTCTTTTGCCAAGATCAGATTAACATGAACTCTAGTGAATAGCATAATGATGGATCAAAAGAATATGTTAATGTGCACTTAGCATACTAGGTATGTGACTTAATATTTGAGAATTGTAACTTAAGATCCTGGAACAGTTATTTAACATTGTAGAACAGTGACTTCATATTCTAGGAAATAACCATAACAATATAGAACTGTAACTTAACATTCTAGAACTTTGACATAACATTCTAGAATTGTGATTTTACATTCCTGAACTGACCTTCTCTGGAAACCAATGTCCAATGATGTCCTCCCAAGATCATATTAGTATGAACTCTAGTGAATAACATAATGCAGGATTAAAGCAATGATATGTCCGTGTGTACTTAACATACTAGGCATGTGACTTAACATTTGAGAATTGAAAGTTAATATTCTAGAACTTTGACTTAACATTCTAGACCTGTGTCTTAACCATCTAGATCTGTAACTTAACCTTCTACAACATTGACTTGACATTCTAGAACTGTAACTTAACATTCTAGGATGTTTACTTAACATAAAACAACTTTGACTTAACATTCTAGAACTGTGATTTTACATTCTAGAATTGTTACTTAACATTCTAGAACCGTTAATTAACATTCTAGTACTGTGAATTAACATTCTTGAACTGACTTTCTCTAGAAATCAATGTCCCATGATGTCCTCCCAAGATCAGATTAATATGAACTCTAGGGAATAGAATAATGCAGAATCAATGGAATATGTTTATGTGCACTTAACATACCAGGTATGTGACTTAACATTTGAGAACTGTTACTTAACATTTCAGAACTTTGACTTAACATTCTAGAATTGTTGCTTAACATTCTAGAACTTTGACTTAATTTTCTAGAACTGTGACTTAACATTCTAGAATTGTTACTTAACATTCTAGAATTGTGATTTTACATTATTGAACTAAACTTCTCTGGAAACCAATGTCCCATGATGTCTTTACCAAGATCAGATTAAGATGAACTCTAGTAAATAGCATAATGCAGGATCAATAGAATATGTTAATATGCACTTAACATACCAGGTATGTGACTTAACATTTGAGAATTGTAACTCAACATTTTAGAACATTGACATAACGTTCTAGAACTGTGATTTTACATTCTAGAATTGTGATTTAACATTATTTAACTAAAATTCTCTGGAAACCAATGTCCCATATTGTCTTTTACCAAGATCAGATTAATATGAACTCTAGTGAATAGCATAATGAAGGATCAAAAGACTATGTTAATGTGCACTTCACATACCAGGTGTGTGACTTAACATTTGAGAATTGTAACTTAATATTCTAGAACTTTGAGTTAACATTCTAAAACTGTGATTTTACATTCTAGAATTGTTACTTAACATTCTAGAACTTTGACTTAACATTTTAGAAATGTGACTTGACATTCTTGAAGTAAACTTCTCTGGAAACCAATGTCCCATGATGTCTTTTACCAAGATCAGATTAACATGAACTCTAGTGAATAGCATAATGAAGGATATAAAAGACATGTTAATTTTCACTTAACATACCTGGTATGTGACATTTGAGAAGTGTAACTATTCTAGAACTGTGACTTAACATTCTAGAATTGTTACTTAACATTCTAAAACTTTTACTTAACATTGTAAAACAGTGACTTCATATTCTAGAACTGCGACTTAACATTAGGCCACTGTGACTTCACATTCTAGGATATAACCATAACAAAGTAGAACTTTGACTTAACATTCTAGAACTGTAACTTAACATTCTAGAATTGTGATTTAACATTCTTGAACTGACTTTCTCTGGAAACCAATGGCCCATGATGACCTCCCAAGATCAGATTAGTATGAACTCTAGTAAATAGCATGAAGCAGGATCAAAGCAATTATATGTGCGTGTGCACTTAACATACCAGGAATGTGACTTAACATATGTGAATTGTAACTTAATATTGTAGAACTTTGACATTACATTCTAGAATTGTGAATTAACATTCTAGAACTTTGAATTTACATTCTAGAATTGTGAATTAACATTCTTAAACTGACTTTCTCTGGAAAGTAATGTCCCATGATGTCCTCCCGAGATCAGATTATTATGAACTCTAGTGAATAGCATAATGCAGGATCAATAGAATATGGTAATTTGCACTTAACATACCAGGTATGTGACTTGAACATTATGACTTAACATTCTAGAACTTTGACTTAACATTCTAGAACTATGATTTAACATTGCAGAATTGTTACTTAAATTCTAGAACTTTGATTTTACATTCTAGATGTTACTTAACATTCTAGAACTTTTACTTAACATTCTAGATCTGTGACCAAACATTCTAGAAACGTAACTTAACATTTCAGAACTTTGACTTGACATTCTAGAACTGTGATTTAACTTTCTAGAATTGTAACTTAAGATCCTGGAACTGTTACTTTACATTGTAAAACAGTGACATCATATTCTAGGACTTAACCATAACATTCTAGAACTGTAACTTAACATTCTAGAACTTTGACTTAACATTCTAGAATTGTGATTTTTACATTCTTGAAATGACCTTCTCTGGAAACCAATGTCCCATGATGTCATCCCAAGATCATGTTAATATGAACACTAGTAAATAGCATAATGCAGAATCTAAGCACTGATATGTTCATGTGCACTTCACATACCAGGTGTGTGACTTAACATTTGAGAATTGTAATTTAACATTCTATAACTGTAACTTAACATTCTAGGATTGTAACTTAACATTGTACAAATTTGACTTAACATTCAAGAACTTTGAGTTGACATTCTAGAACTGTGATTTAAAATTTCTTGAATTGTAACTTAAGAGGCTACACGGTGGTGTAGTGGTTAGCACTGTCGCCTCACAGCAAGAAGGTCACAGGTTCGCATCCCGACCTCGGCCTTTCTGTGCGGAGTTTGCATGTTCTCCCCGTGTCTGCGTGGGTTTTCTCCGGGTACTCCGGTTTCCTCCCACAATCCAAAGACATGCATGTGTTAGGTTAATTGATGAGTCTGAAATTGCCCGTAGGTGTGAATGGTTGTCTGTCTCTGTTCGTCTCTATGTGCCCTGCGATAGACTGGCGTCCTGTCCAGGGTGTACCCCGCCTTACCCCCGATGTCAGCTGGGATCGGCTCCGGCGGCCCCGCGACGCCGACCCCGGGATAAGCGGTTGAAGATGAATGAATGAATGATGAATGTAACTTAAGATCCTGGAACTGTTACTTAACATTTGAGAATTGTAACTAAACATTCTAGAATTTTGACTTAACATTCTAGAACTGTGATTTAACATTATTGAACTAAACTTCTCTGGAAACCAATGTCCCATGATGTCTTTTACCCAATTATATTAATATGAACTCTAGTGAAAAGCATAATGCAGGATCAATAGAATATGTTAAGGTACACTTAACATACCAGGTATGTGACTTAACATTTGAGAATTGTAACTTATTATTCTAGAACTTTGACTTAACATACTAAGACCGTGACTTAACATTGTAGAATTGTTACTTAACATTCTAGAATTTTGACTTGACATTCTAGAAATGTGATTTAACATTATAGAATTGTAACTTAAGATCCTGGAACTGTTACTTAACACCGTAAAACAGTGTTTTCATATTATATTACTGCGACTTAAAATTGTTCCGTTGTGACTTTACATTCTAGGACTAAACCATAACAAAATAAAACTGTAACTTCACATTCTAGAACTTTGACTTAACATGCTAGAATTGTGATTTAACATTCTTGATCTCAAGTTTTCTGGAAACCAATGTCCCATAATGTCTTTTACCAAGATCAGATTAATATGAACTCTAGGAAATAGCATAATGCAGGATTAAAGCAATGATATGTCCGTGTGCAATCAACATACCAGGTGTGTGAATTAACATTTGAGAATTGTAACTTAACATTCCAGAACTGTAATTTAACATTCTAGAAGTCTTACTTAACATTCTAGAACTTTGACCCAACATTCTAGAACTGTGATTTAGCATTCTAGAATTATTACTTAACATTCTAGAACTTTTACTTAACATTCTGGATTTGTGAACTTACATTCTTGACCTGACTTTCTCTGGAAACCCATGTCCCATGATGACCTCACAAGATCAGACTAAAATGAACTCTGGTGAAAAAACATAATGCAGGATCAAAGAAATTATATGTTCGTGTGCACTTAACATACCAGGTATGTGACTAAACATTTGAGAATTAGAACTAAAAATTCTAGAACTGTGATTTAACATTCTAAAATGTTTACTTAACATTCTAGAACATTGACTTAACATTCAAAAACTGTGATTTAACATTCTAGAATTGTGAATTAACATTCTTGAACTGACTTTCTCTGGAAATCAATGTCCTATGATGTCCTCTCAAGATCAGATTAATATGAACTCTAGTGAATAGCATAATGCAGGATCAATAGAATATATTAATGTGTACTTGATATAAAAGTTATGTGATTAAACATTTGAGAATTGTAGCTTACCATTCTAGAACTGTGATTTAACATTCTAGAATTGTTACTTAACATTCTATAACTTTGACTTAACATAAAATTTTAATGGAAATCGATGTCCAATGATGTCCTCCCAAGATCAGATTAATATGAACTCTAATGAATAAAATAATGCAGGATCAATAGAATATGTTAATATGCACTTAACATACCAGGTATGTGACTTAACATTTGAGAATTGTAACTAAACATTCTAGAACTTTTACTTAACATTCTAGAAGTGTGATTTAACACTCTAGAATTGTTACTTAACTTTCTACAACTTTGACTTAACATTCTAGAACTGTGACTAAACGTTCTAGAATTGTTACTTAACAATCTAGAACTGTGACTCTACATTCTAGAATTGTGATTTAAGATTCTTGAACTGACTTTCTCTGGGAAACCAATATCCCATGATGTCTTTTACCAAGGTCAGATTAATATGAACTCTAGTGAATAGCATAGTGAAGGATCAAAATAATGAGTTAATGTGCACTTAACATACTAGGTATGTAATTTAACATTTGAGAATTCTAACTAAATATTTTAGAACTTTGAATTTACATTCTAGAACTGTGACTTAACCTTCTAGAATTGTTACTTAACATTCTAGAACTTTGACTTAACATTCTAAAACTTTGATTTAACATTCTGGAACTGTGATGTAACATTCTAGAATTGTTACTTAACATTCTAGAACTTTAACTTAAAATTCTAGAACTTTGACTTAACATTCTAGAATTCTTTATATACTTTCTTGAACTGACTTTCTCTGGAATACAATGTCCCATGATCTATTTTACCAATATTAGATTAATATGAACTCTAATAATTAGCATAATGCAGGATCAAAGCAATGATATGTTCGTGTGCACTCAACATACAAGGTGTGTGACTAAACCATGGAGAATTGTAAATTAACATCCTAGAATTGTTATTTAACTTTCTACAACTTTGACTTAACATTGTAGACCTGTGATTTAATATTCTAGAATTGTTACTAAACATTCTAGAACTTTGACCTAACATTCTAGAACTGTGAATTTACATTCTAGAATTGTGATTTAAGATTCTTGAACTGACTTTCTCTGGGAAACCAATGTCCCATGATAACCTTTCAAGATCAGATTAATATGAACTCTAGTGAATAGCCTAATGCAGGATCAAAGCAATGATATATCCGTGTGCCCTTATCATACGTATGTGACTTAACATTTGAGAATTGTAACTTAACATTCTAGAACTTAGACTTAACATTCTAGAACTCTGACTTAACATTCTAGAATTGTTACTTAACATTCTAGAACTTTGACTTGACATCCTAGAACTGTGATTTAACATTCTAGAATTGTGATTTAACATTATTGAACTCAACTTCTCTGGAAACCAATGTCCCATGATGTCTTTTACCGAGGTCAAATTAATACAAACTCTCGTGAATAGCATAATGAAGGATCAAAAGAATGAGTTAATGTGCACTTAACATAATAGGTATGTAATTTAACATTCGAGAATTCTAACTAAATATTTTAGAACTTTGACTTAAATTTCCAGAACTGTGACTTAAACCTTCTAGGATTGTTACTGAACATTCTAGAACTTTGACTTAACATTCAAGAGCCGTCAATTAAAATTCTAGAATTGTAAATTAACATTCTTGAACTGACTTTCTCAAGAAATTATCGTCCCACATGTCGTCCCAAGATTATATTATTATGATCTCTAGTGAATAGCATAAAACATGATCAATAGAATATGTTAATGTGCATCTAACATACCAGGTATGTGACTTAACATTTGAGAATTGTAACTTAACATTCGAGAACTTTGACTTAACATTCTTAAACTGTGTTTTAACATTCTAGAATTGTTACTTAACATTCTAGAACTTCAACTTAAAATTCTAGAACGGTGACCTAACATTCTAGAATTGTTACTTAACATTCTAGAACTTTAACTTAAAATTCTAGAACTTTGACTTAACTTTCTAGAGTTGTTTATAAACTTTCTTGAACTGACTTTCTCTGGAAAACAATGTCCCATGATGACCTCCCAAGATCAGAATAATATGAACTCTAGTGAATAGCATAATGCAGGATCAAAGCAAGGATATTTTTGTGTGTACTTAACATACCAAGTGTGTGACTAAACATTTGATAATTGTAACTTAACATTCTAGAACTTTGACTTAACATTCTAGAATTGTGATTTTACATTATTGAACTAAACTTCTCTGGAAACCAATGTCCCATGATGTCTTTACCAAGATCAGATTAAGATGAACTCTAGTAAATAGCATAATGCAGGATCAATAGAATATGTTAATATGCACTTAACATACCAGGTATGTGACTTAACATTTGAGAATTGTAACTTAACATTCGAGAACTTTGACTTAACATTCTTAAACTGTGTTTTAACATTCTAGAATTGTTACTTAACATTCTAGAACTTCAACTTAAAATTCTAGAACGGTGACCTAACATTCTAGAATTGTTACTTAACATTCTAGAACTTTAACTTAAAATTCTAGAACTTTGACTTAACTTTCTAGAGTTGTTTATAAACTTTCTTGAACTGACTTTCTCTGGAAAACAATGTCCCATGATGACCTCCCAAGATCAGAATAATATGAACTCTAGTGAATAGCATAATGCAGGATCAAAGCAAGGATATTTTTGTGTGTACTTAACATACCAAGTGTGTGACTAAACATTTGATAATTGTAACTTAACATTCTAGAACTTTGACTTAACATTCTAGAATTGTGATTTTACATTATTGAACTAAACTTCTCTGGAAACCAATGTCCCATGATGTCTTTACCAAGATCAGATTAAGATGAACTCTAGTAAATAGCATAATGCAGGATCAATAGAATATGTTAATATGCACTTAACATACCAGGTATGTGACTTAACATTTGAGAATTGTAACTTAACATTCTAGAACATTGACTTAACATTCTAGAACTTTTATTAACATTCAAGAACTTTTACTTAACGTTCTAGAACTGTGATTTTACATTCTAGAATTGTGATTTAACATTATTGAACTAAAATTCTCTGGAAACCAATGTCCAATATTGCCTTTTACCAAGATCAGATTAATATGAACTCTAGTGAATAGCATAATGAAGGATCAAAAGACTATGTTAATGTGCACATAACATACTAGATATGTGACTTAACATTTGAGAATTGTAACTTAATATTCTAGAACTTTGAGTTAACATTCTACAACTGTGATTTTACATTCTAGAATTGTTACTTAACATTCTAGAACTTTGATTTAACATTCTAGAAATGTGACTTAACATTCTAGAATTGTTACTTAACATTCTGGAATTGTGATTTAACATTATTGAACTAAACTTCTCTGGAAACCAATGTCCCATGATGTCTTTACCAAGATCAGATTAATATAAACTCTAGTGAATAGCATAATGCAGGATCAAAGCAATGATATGTCTGTGTGCTATCAACATACAAGGTGTCTGAATTAACATTTGAGAATTGTAACTTAACATTCTAGAACTGTAACTTAACACTCAAGAATTGTTATTAAACATTTTACAACTCTGACTTAACATTCTAGACCTTTGATTTAACATTCTAGAATTGTTAGTCAACATTCTAGAACATTAAGATAACATACTAGAATTGTGAATTAACATTCTTGAACTGACTTTTTCTGGAAACCAATGTCCCATGATGACCTACCATGATCATATTAATAATAACTCTAGTGAATTGCATAATGCATGATCAAAGCAATGATATGATCGTTTGCACTGAACATACCAGGTGTGTGACTTAACATTTCAGAATTATAACTAAACATTCTAGAAATTTGACCTTACGTTCTAGAATTGTGAATTAACATTCTTGTACTGACTTTCTCTGGAAATCAATGTCCCATGATGTCCTCCCAAAATCCGATTGATATGAACTCTAGTGAATAGCATAATATAGGATGAATAGAATAGGTTAATGTGCACTTAACATAACAGGTATATGACTTAACATTCTTGAACTAAACTTCTCTGGAAACCAATGTCCCATGATGTCTTTTACCAAGATCAGATTAATATGAACTCTAGTGAATAGCATGATGAAGGATATAAAAGACATGTTAATTTTCACTTAACATACCTGGTATGTGACATTTGAGAATTGTAACCTAATATTCTAGAACTGTGACTTAACATTCTAGAATTTTTACTTAACATTCTAAAACTTTTACTTTACGTTCTAGAACTGTGATTTAACATTCTAGAACTTTGACTTAACATTCTAGAATTGTTACTTAACATTCTAGAACTTTGACTTAATATTCTAGAATAGTGACTTAATATTTTCAAATTGTTACTTAACATTCTAGAACTTTGACTTGACATTCAAGAATTGTGAATTAACATTCTTGAACAAACTTTCTCTGGAAAGTAATGTCCCATGATGTCCTCCCAAGATCAGATAATTATGAACTCTAGTGAATAGCATAATGCAGGATTAATAGAATATGTTAATGTGCATACCAGGTATGTTACTTAACATTTGACAATTGTAACTTAACATTCTAGAACGTTGACTTAAACCCCAACTCTAGAATGTTAAGTCACAGTTCTAGAATATTAACATTCTTGAACCGACTTTGTCTGGAAACCAATGTTCGATGATGACCTACCACGATCATATTAATATGAACTCTAGTGAATAGCATAATGCAGGATCAAAGCAATATGTTTGTGTGCACTTATCATACCAGGTGTGTGACTTTACATTTGAGAATTGTAACTTAACATTCTAGAACTTTGACTTAACATTCTAGAATTGTGAATTAACATTCTTGAATCGACTCTCTCTGGGAACCAATGTCCCATGATGACCTCCCAAGATCAGACCAATATGAACTCTAGTAAATAGCATAATGCAGGATCAAAGCAATCATATGTTTGTGTGCACTTAATAGACCAGGTATGTGACTTAACATTTGAGAATTGTATTTTATTATTCTAGAACTGTAACTTAACAGTCTAGAATTGTTACTTAACATTCTAGAACTATGGTTTAACATTCTAGAATTGTTACTTAACATTCTAGAACTTTGACTTAACATTCTAGAATAGTGACTTAATATTTTCAAACTGTTACTTAACATTCTAGAACTTTGACTTGACATTCTAGAAATGTGATTTGACATTCTAGAATTGTAACATAAGATCCTTGAACTGTTACTTCACATTGTAAAACAGTGACTTCATGTTCTAGAACTGCGACTTAACATTGTGCCACTGTGACTTTGCATTCTAGGACTTAACCTTAACATTCTAGAACTCTAACTTAACATTCTCGTACTTTGACTCAACATCCTAGAATTGTGATTAACATTCTAGACTTTGACTTAACATTCAAGAATTGTGATTTAACATTCTTGAACTTACTTTCTCTGGAAAGTAATGTCCCATGATGTCCTCCCAAGATCAGATTAATATGAACTCTAGTGAATAGCATAATGCAGGATCAATAGAATATGTTATTGCGCACTTAACATACCAGGTATGTTACTTTACATTTGATAATTGTAACTTAACATTCTAGTACTTAATATTCTAGAACTGTGACTTAACATTCTAGAGTTGTGATTTAACATTCTTTAACCGACTTTGTCTGGAAACCAATGTCCCATGATGACCTACCAAGATCATATAAATATGAACTCTAGTGAATAGCATAATGCAGGTTCAAAGCAATATGTTTGTGTGCACTTAACATACCAGGTGTGTGGAATTTCCTTACTAGATGCCCGAACCACCTCAACTGGCTCCTTTCAACGCAAAGGAGCAGAGGCTCTACTCCGAGTTCCTCACGGATGGCTGAACTTCTCACCCTATCTCTAAGGGAGACTCCAGCCACCCTCCTGAGAAAACCCATTTCGGCTGCTTGTACCCGCGATCTTGTTCTTTCGGTCATGACCCAGCTTTCATGACCATAGGTGAGGGTAGGAACGAAGATTGACCGGTAGATCGAGAGCTTTGCCTTCCGGCTAAGCTCTCTTATCGTCACAACAGTGCGGTAGAGCGACTGCAACACCGCCCCCGCTGCTCCGATTCTCCGGCCAAACTCACGCTCCATCGTCCCCTCACTCGTGAACATGATCCCGAGGTACTTGAACTCCTTCACTTGGGGTAAGGACACATTCCCTATCTGGAGTAAGCAATCCACCAGTTTCCTGCTGAGAGCCATGGCCTCAGATTTAGAGGTGCTGATCCTCATCCCAGCCGCTTCACACTCGGCTGCGAACCAATCCAGTGAGTGCTGAAAGTCACTGACCGATGATGCCATCAGGACCACATCATCTGCAAAAAGCAGAGACGAGAGCCTCAGCCCCCTTCAGGATCCTTGCGAGAGTTAAGTGCTGGTCCGTTGTTCCACGTCCAGGACGGAATCCACATTGTTCCTCTTCAATCTGAGGTTCGACTATCACCTTATTTTTTTTACTTTTAGCCTCGGAAGAAAAGAAAACAGAAAGGGCCTAAAGTTTTCAAAGTTACCTGGAGGAAGAGGGACACAATTGGGAACATTATAGCTCAATACTTTAGGAAGAATCGATCTGGTCAGTAAAATATAATAAAGTTATACTGTTATTCACAAGTTGGCCAGCAGTAATGTTTTCTACATCTTGTTTTGTGTTTATAGTTAAACCTTGTGGCGCTAGGAAGCCCCCAGAAGTGGAGGAGTTGCTGACGGATGACATTCCTTAAGATGTCCCATGTCTTGGTACGCATATTGACATCTGATAGCTTAAATAGCTTAAAGACAACCTTTATGTTTCCATTTAAAAATGTGAAATTTCTGCAACTGACTAAAGTAGTGGCCATGATTTTTTTATGCACATGCAGTAACAAAGCCATTTCGGAAATTACTTTTCTGTCTTTAAATACACTGTCCTTTACATCAATTTTTGTGTTTTATTATTTTAGCTCAACATCTTCAGAGACTAAAAACCCTAGTTTTTAGTCTCTGAAGATGTTCTGTCAGTTCAGTCCTTGAATCAGCAGAAGTGGAGGAGACACTGACCATGTCAACTCAGTTTCTCTGTTCTGCGTGTGACCCAATCATTCATGCTAAAAAAATCTTCCATGATAGAGAAGCCATGATTGGTGGTTTTTTCAGACCTATTCCTATCACATCCAAAGTGGTAGAGAATGAAAGTGGCCACTATCAACTCGGTGAACAAGGTGTGTTCAAAGAATTTAGTAATGTCGTCTTCCCATGTTTTCATAATGTGCGCTGCTTGTACAGTGGCACAATATAAGCTATGTGTGAAGTTTGCTTTAGGTGTATTTTTATTTAACAATATGACCTTTATTCACTGCAGTGTGTCTACTTCCAATTCCTCCACCAACACCAACCTGCTCCTTTGGTTCAAGCCAAGACTTCACCATTGTCCCAGGAAAGCAGACTGTCTTGGTGACTATCAATGGTAAGATGTCACTCCCTTTTTATATCCCAACCGAAGTTTTGGCCTGTGTTGGACATATACTGGTCAAATAGTAAATATATTTTTATTTGTTTTCAAGTTAATACAACCTGTGCCTGCCTGATGTGTGCTGCCCACTCTGCTCTTCCAAATGGGCCCCAGGCATCAGTGACTTAATTGACTATAGATGATGGCCAGCAACCACCAGCTGCCAGATGTTATTCAAGTTTGATGTTTTCACATCATTTGAACAAATGAAGTTGGCCAGTCCAGCTTTATCCCAACAAGCATTTCTCAAAATGCTTGAACATCAGGCCCTTTCTACCGGACGTGTAAAAATACTTTTTATTTGCAAGATTTTGGAATTCCAATTTTAAAAACCTTTTATTAACCAAAATATTGCCATGCTTGTTTCCAGACGGGCAGTGTTTGTGGTGACACCTTCCACAGAGTCTACAGAGAGTTTGCCTTCTGCAATTTTAGAAAAGAACATATGTGTCTTGTGGAGCCCTTTAAATGCCCAGCTTGCACCCCAGACATGCTGGATATATCTGCAGATGGCAACAGAAAGCATTACAGATTCAAGAAGTCCAAAGGGTCAGTGGGAAAATTGTCTTTTGTCAGTTAATATATATAATAATTTATGCTCAGTTTAATGGCAAAAACATTTAACTTTCCACATACATATAATTTCAATCATTTTGTAGCCTCTGAAAATATGTTTTTATTTTGAAAATGTTAATATTAATAATACTCCAAATTCATGGACACGTGGAAAATAACATTATATATATATATAATTGATGTTCATTGTTTCCATTAGTCAATTAATACATTTAATCCAACTTGAAGATTTTAGTGTTTGTTTTACGTTTGCATTTGATGACAACAATCCTTTATGTTGTCAAGGAACTTTTTGTCTCCCTTTAATGGTTCTAATCCATGCCTTACATCTTTATGATTGTTATTTTTTTTAACTTCTACAGTAAACCATAACTTCTAAATGAAGTTAATGTTAAATAGCAGTATTGATTTGTCACATTCAGATTCGGAGAGACTAAAAAATATATGGATACAAATTATTCCAATTTAACAGGACAGAAGAACCACCTCTTTTTGATGGACTGTTTATCGCACAAGATGCCAAAGTGTCTGCCTTTGTTGAAAAAATCAGAAGCCAAATGACGAGTGTAAGGATTAATGCAACCTTGTAATCTCTCTTTAATTTTCACTTGTCCCGGGTTACATGTAAATGATTGTATCTACTTTCAGAGGCCTGGTCATGATGCTTGGGGGCCAGCCACTTTCACAGCAGGTAGAGAAACATCACAGAAGTCCAGGGCCAAGGTAGATGAGGAGGGTCTGCAAATAGCTGTGTGCAGACATGGAATCTTGCTGCAAGGCTTGAATCACTACCGTGGTGCAATATATAAGTACCCGATGTTCCTGCAGAAGGAGCTGGCTCCAGCTGCCAAAACGACCTTCTTTTGTATGGACATCACTTGCAGGTAGTCATAAAGATAGATAGATAGATAGATAGATAGATAACTTTATTTATCCCCGAGGGGAAATTAGGTCATCGTAGCAGCGGTACAGAGCAATCAGAAGTACTAAAATAAGATAAAATATAAAATACAAAATATAAAATACAAAATATGAACAACAATAAAATAGAATAAAATGAAAGTACAGTATTGCAGATAAAACACTATATTAAAATGTGCAGTGTGGATTTTAATGTGCAATTGGGATAAGGTGCATGTCAGTGATAGGTCACTATGAGTAGTGAGAGTTTATTCCCTGAGCATTGCTCAGCGTTGTTGTGCAGCGTTGTAAAGTCTGACGGCAGCAGGTAGGAATGATTTCCTGTGCCGTTCCTTAAGGCAGCGGGGTTGAATGAGTCTGCTGCTGAAGCTGCTCTGAAGCTTGTCCAGGGTTTTATGGAGGGGATGGGAGACATTGTCCATGATCACCAGCAGTTTTGCCAGCATCCTGTGCTCCACAACCTCCTCCAGGGTGACAAGCTTAGAGCCAACAACAGACCCGGCCTTCTTTATCAGTTTATTCAGTTTGTTCGCGTCTTTTGCTTTGATGCCCGCACCCCAGGACACCACAGTGAAGAAGATGGTGCTCGCGACAACAGACTGATAAAACATCTGAAGCATCCGGTTTCAGACATTAAAGGACCTGAGCCTCCTCAGGAAGTAAAGCCGGCTCAGGCCCTTCTTGTAGACTGCCTGTGTGTTTGTGGTCCACTCCAGTTTATTATCCAGCACCACACCAAGGTACTTGTAGGAGTCCACAATGTTTATGTCCGTCCCACCAATGCAGACTGGAGAGGGCGGGGGCTTGTTCCTCCTAAAGTCCACCACCATCTCTTTTGTCTTTGCCACGTTCAGCTGCAGGTGGTTCTCCTCACACCACTTGACAAAATTGCCGACCAGGTCCCTGTGCTCGTCCTCCCTTCCACCCTCTACACGCCCCACAATGGCCGTGTCATCAGAGAATTTCTGCAGATGACTAGACTCAGTGCGGTACTTAAAATCTGCTGTGTAGGTGGTGAAGAGGAAGTGCGACAGCACGGTTCCCTGGGGGGCACCAATGTTACTGATCAGGCGGTCAGACACACAGTTCCGTAATCTCACATACTGCGGCCTGCCCGTCAGATAGTCATTTACCCATGTGACGAGAGGAGAATCCACCCGCATGTTCTCCAGTTTGGCCTTCAGCAGCTCGGGCTGGATGGTGTTAAAAGCGCTGGAGAAGTCAAAGAACATGACGCGGACAGCAGTGTTGGGTCTATCCAGGGAGGAGTAGGCTTCCTGCAGCAGGTAGATGAGAGCATCATCAACCCCAACATGGGGCTGATATGCAAATTGTAGGGGGTCCTGTGATGGGCACACTAGGGGTCTGAGGTGTGCAAGAACCAGCCTCTCCATGACCTTCATGATGTGAGAGGTCAGTGCAATCGGCCTGTAGTCATCCAGTGCCACAGGATGTCCTTTTTTGGGCACTGGAACAAGGCAGGATGTTTTCCACAGCACTGGCACTCTCTGAAGGTGGAGGCTCAGGTTGAAGAGGTGCTGGAGAACTCCGTAGAGCTGGCTGGCACAGGCCTTCAGCACGCGAGGGCTGATGCGGTCCGGACCGGCGGCTTTTCTCTGGCTGAGCTTCTCCAGTTCTCTCCTCACCTGGCTGGCTGTGATGTTGAGACTGGACTGGGGGGTGGATGGTAGCAGTGGGGGATGTGCGAGGGTCATGGGGGAGGGGGGTGTGAGACGGACTGTGGTGGGGGCCAGAAGGGAGGTGGGGGGTGAGTAGGGGGGGCTGGGGGTGGTGGAACCTGGTGTCTGCTGCGGGGGTTGGGGTGGGGTTGTGGGGCTGATGTAGAGCTGTGGGGGGGTTGTGAGAAGAGGTAGTTGCTCGGAGGAGCAGCAGGGGGGCTGTTGGGGGAGCTGGGGTCAAACCTGTTGAAAAACAGGTTAAACTCGTTCGCACGTTGTTCATTTCCCTCTGCTGTTCCTCCTCCTCTCCTCTGGAAGCCGGTGATCTCACTCATCCCCCTCCATACGTCCCTGGTGTTGTTGTTTTCCAGTTTGGATTCCAGTTTCCTCCTGTAGCTTTCCTTACTCTCCTTGATGCTGTGTTTGAGTTCTCTCTGAACACGCTTGAGCTCTGCACGTTCCCCTGACCTGAAGGCCCTCTTTTTCTCGTTGAGTAGGGCCTTCAGGTCGCTGGTAACCCATGGTTTGTTGTTTGGGTAACAGCGGACCTCTTTACTGGAGATGGTGTTGTCAATGCAGAACCCAATGTAATCAGAGACGCAATCAGTAATGCCATCAATGTCCTCACCGTGTGGTTTGTACAGTGCGTACCAGTCAGTGGCTTCTAGAGCACCCTGCAGTGACTCCATGGCCTCAGGAGACCATTTCCTCACAGTTCTTAGTGTCACTGGTTGCTGCTGAACCACAGGCGTGTATGACGGGGAGAGCAGGACGAGGTTGTGGTCTGACCTTCCCAGGGGAGGGAGGGCAGTGGAGCTGTATGCCTCTTTAACGTTTGCATACAGCAGATCTATGGTTTTATTGCCCTTGTTGTGCATTTGACAAACTGGTGAAACGTTGGGAGAGTGGATGAGAGAGAGACGTGGTTGAAGTCACCTGTGATGATGACGAATGCTCCGGGGTGTTTCGTCTGTAATGCCGCGGTCGCAGCGCTGATGACGTCACACGCTGCGTCGGCATTTCCAGAAGGCGGAATGTAAACAGTAATGGCGATGACGCTGGTAAACTCCCGTGGCAGATAATAAGGACGCAGTCCGATAGCAATGAGCTCGATGTCCGGGCTGCAAAACCGGTCTTTCACGGAGATGTGCCCGGGGTGACACCACCTGTTGTTAACGAGCACGGCGAGTCCTCCTCCTTTCTTCTTGCCGCTCGCGGTGGTGTCTCTGTCGGCTCGGACCGTATGGAAGCCGGGGATGGTGGCGTTTGAGTCCAGTATCTGGTCGTGTAGCCACGTTTCCGTGAAACACATGATACTGGACTCTCTGTATTCCCGCTGCGTCCTGACGGGCGCTTCCAGTTCGTCCATCTTATTTACCAGGGACCTTACGTTTCCAGTAATAACTGCAGGGATGCAGGGTTTAAACTTCCTCCTCCGTTTAGCTCCTGCTCTGCAGCCTCGCCGTCTCCTCCTTAGCTCCTTCGGTACTGTGGGTCTCTCCCCGACGAAGGGGTTTTGGGGCCCCAGGGCGACCAGCTGGTCGCGACTGTAAACAATGCCGGCTGTAGGGCAGGCACGGCTTCCAGTCACCAGGAGAGACCAAAGCACGAAAAAGCTAACTAAGAGATATCCAAACCGTATGATAGACATCTTGATGTGTGGACAGTGTGTATCCACAGCGCAGGGTACAGATAATAAATAAAAAAACACACTAAAAACACGACAAAAACCTAGTAAAAAGTACAAAGTACCGGGAGCTGCTACGATAGGCTGCCACTAGCACGGCGCCATCTTGGTACACACCATACTTGGTGCAAACCATAATTGAGGTTTTAATGAATGTTTAGGTGGTAATAATAAGTATTTGTAGGCCACGTAGGGGCAACAACCATAGACTATATAAAAAACAACACCACAACTTGCTAACAATCACAAGTTTGAGATCATATTACCCTAGAAAATGATATGCCTATTGTGTTATCTGAAGCATTTGCATGCCCAGCAGATCCAAGAAGGCATTAATGTTAATTTGGCAACATGTTGTTATTTGATTGGTTACAGGGATTGCACTGGTGTTTTCCAAAGTCCTAGTATGTCTCATTACCGTTATGCCATCATGCACGCTAGGGATGATGGCATAAGGAGGGCCTGAGTGACTGATTCCTCGAGTAGTCCTCATCTCTATTATTATCAGCTGCTGATACCTGCCACCTCTGTGCCAGAGGAGCGCATGTTCTCCACAGCAGGAATGATCATTAACAGAGTGCAAATGTGAATTTAATTACGTTTTTGTAAGGAAACAATGTTTTGAAGTTCTGGTTGTGAAAAAATAAATCCTTAAAGGGTAACTGTGACTGTTTTGATTGAGAATAAGCATTAGGTGTTGGGTAGGCTGTATTGCTGTGCATCATTATTCCTGCAGGAAGATGCGTTCACTTCTTCAAAAATAGATTTGGAAAAACAAGTACTCGATTGGCCCTCAAGGAACTAATGCAATTCCTTGATCTTGGAATTAACTACTAGTGCCCTTCCCTAATGCACGCAAATTCACAGATTGGTTTTTCCCTTTACAGGTATTGGCCATATGTTGGAGAAAATGGCAGAGAAGTTGCCTGAGCTTCAGCCACGTACAGTGATGAAGCCTTTTCTTTCTGTGATGCATGCCAAGGCTCACACTGGCAAATGTGAGGTACAGTGTAAAAGTTAAATGTTTGTGTCACAATACCTTTCTGAAGAACATACCCCTACAGTCTCCGGCACAGGAAACATTGATATGGCTTGTTATCCCTTCAAGTATTGGTGTTTCCTGAATGGTAGTCCACATTAGTGAAATCATTTAGTATATTATATGCAACACTGTTTTGTACATGTGTTTTCAGGTGAAGTGGGATGGCAGAAGCCAGGATGGTGCAGGAAATACAGTTGGTGAGGAGGTGGAACAGGTCAACAGCTTTCTCTCGAGGGCTGCTCTGACTACAAAATTCATGACTAAGTCAGGTTGGTGTGTAGTCAGAAAAAGGGTAGGCTTGACACGGTACCAGATTGTAAAATTTGTTTTTTGTGTGTGTGTGTGTGTGTGTGTGTGTGTGTGTGTGTGTGTGTGTGTGTGTGTGTGTGTGTGTGTGTGTGTGTGTGTGTGTGTGTGTGTGTGTGTGTGTGTTTTACAGGCAGAGCGGATATGATAACTGTGCTTGCCATGGGATGGAACAATAGGAAGACAGAGAGTCTGCACAAGACACTCGCAAAAAGATTTGTCAAAGTAAGAAGTCTTTACTGCAAGTTAACATTTGTCATTTCATGGTTACTTTCTGTGGGCTTGAATACTGGCATCACAGGTTAAAGGAGTGACAACTTTGTTCAGCTCATGTCCTGTGACTGGTGTGGTGTGGAGGCATGGCAGAGCCTTATGTTGGTTGGCTGCTTGCTTGCTGGTTCACTGTGTTTTCGTGCTGCATTGGCTACAAAAACTGAGCAGAACAATGGGCTTATGGTCCACTGACTCACTGCTACTGAGTTTAACAGTCCCTTCTCCTCACACCTTCCCGCTCTGAAGAACGTCTCCCAAGCATCCTCCCAACGAGCTGTGGCACAATTTTCGGCCCCACTGGCGTGTGTTGTCATCATGACAACTAACAACAATCACCATTTAGTGTTTTTGACATCAAATGACTGCAGCAAACAACTCGATGTCCTTTCTATCCAATTAGCATTCTTATATCATATTGCATTCTTTCACCATAAAATAGCCTTTGTTATAACAAGGAAATAATTGTTTCATGAGGCACATATTCTCTTTTGAGGACATACTTAGAATATCCTCATGAATTTGTGCTTGAATGTTTTGTGTGTTGTCATTTAGTTTTTTCAATCATGATTAGAGATACACTCACTGATATTGTCCCTTTTTTTTAAAAAAATAACATATTTTGTCTGATACTATGAAATACTTTTGGTATATTAAATTCCACCAGATAGTTGTCCTACATCTTAAGCCCCTGTCACACATGCACTGCAAACCTGAAACTATCTGAACAGTTCCTGGTACAGCTGTCTGTGTACACAAATATCAGATTCAGTCGGACCGGGCATCAAATGGAGTTTACCCTCCCAGCTTAGTAGTGCAAAGACTGGTTAATTCCAGACGATTTTTGCCTGCTGTATCCACGGAGTTGATGACATTTATAGGCAATGACTATAGACTTTTTTGTTTGTGATGATATTAAGAACCAGCTCCATTAGCGTATTGTCTCCACAAAATGTACTCCCCCCTGCACGCTCCCCTTGCCTAAACCAAACCAAGTAGTTACATAAAGTGTGAACACGTCTAAGTGTGTGCTGCTGCAGGACCTGATTCTCTGACATTGTTCTGGGTTCATATGTGAAACCATCTTTATTCTCTTATTTCTAATGCCCTATGTTAACATACCTTTTTACAGATCACACCATGCCTTATCTATGTTTGGTTTTTTTAAAACATTCTAAATAGACTAACAGAGAGCAGAAATCGAAGGAGCTTATCTTGAGATTCTCAAACAGAAGCTCAACATCTCTCTGGAGGACACGGAGCAATGGGCGTGTGACATCAAGCAGTGGGCAACCACTGGTATGTATTATGATGGGGGGTGTATAGATTTGGTAGTCTTGCCATACATTTCGCTAAATGTTTTACAATACAATTTTTTTATGATCAATTTTGCTTGTTTCTGTTTTTCAAGAGAGACATGTAGCTCATAGTAGCCAGGAAGAGCTCCAGACAGAAATTGATGAGATCAATTACTCCCTCAGAAGAAAAAAGCATGCGCTATATCGAGAAAATGGTATTTGCTATTTCCTCACTCAACAACTTGTTTGCTTGTTTGTTGTAGTTTTTTCTTATAAATATATTTTTTACCTTTTATATAGCAACAAAACAAGGCAACGCAAAAGAAAGAGACTAACTGGCCTCAAGAACAAACTCAGAGAGAAGATACTGCACTACAACACCGTTGCTTCATGTGAAGAAAGAATTGACACAGAAGCAGCATGCAGTCTCTCTGAAGATATAATACTGCCTTGGGAAGCACAAAGAGAAATGTGTTGTATTTTGAGTGCTTTGGAAACATCCAATAATCATTTTAACATAAAGCTGTGAACAAAGTTGAAACATACAGTCCAAAGTGCATTATAGACTGTTCAGGGACACCCAACAAAAATGACTTTGGAATATGAATGACACATTATATTGTCATCTGTATTATGTTGCCACATAAAGTCGTGATATTGTGATAGTTGGTCTTACTGATATAAAAGACACATGCTAGACTAGTGGTCTTCATGGGAACTGAACTGGCAGAACACAGTCAATAGAAGAGACATGTTTATCAAGAAACATCCAAAATCTACCCTAACTATTTAGTAAATATGCCTACTAACTTGACATCTCACAACATACAATATGTAATGCAGCCAATGCAATCTGAATTAAATACAGGTTTACAGGGATGAGCAGAGTATGTATTTCCTTGAATTTCTCCAATTAATATTTGTAGTTTGCTGTTGCGATTCCTTGGGAATTATGTGTATTGGCTAGATTATCATAATTTGGGATGGTGATTGTTAGGATTATATTGCTACTACAACTCTTACTCAATACTCCTTTTTGGTCCAGTTGATTATTGATATTCTTATCGGTTCTTTGTTATTATCAAAGAATTGCCTTTTTTTTGTTATTTAAAGATGATAATATATTCTGAAGATTAGTTTGGATTAATTTATTTATGTGGTAATATTTCTAGATCAGCTACAACTAAGTCACTTTATACATTCAATAATATCCCACTGGCAACAAATCTAAATTGTCAATAAAATGAATTGTATTCCAGACATCACAATACTGAATGAAGTTGAGAAAAGAATGTATAACAGTCCTTCCGCCAGCTTTTAGGTCAAAGAGACCAAGCTAATGCTATGTAAAGCTGCCCCAGTTGTGATTTCACACAGAAGCAAAAGAGGCGCTTTCACTAGCATTTTTATAATTAGCTGTGATGCAGGCTACCAATTCAAGCTTGCAAGCCACACAATGAAGAACATTGTGCTAGACCTATGGTGGAATATATTAAAGCCGGTTTCACATATGATCCCTGGACAATGTAAGGGAAATCCGGTCGAGAATAGTCCTGAGTTTGCTTTAACACATGCAGCACTCAACCAGAGTGGCCCCTGGGTAGAGCGGATGGATAATGGATCTGGTTCTCATTTTCGTCACAAACAACAAAGTCTCTCATAATTCTTCTAAATTGTCTGATGATTTCAGAGTCAATCCTTACTGACAAAAGCTCATGAATATCGTCATCTCTCCCGTTAAGACAATTTTGTTGCCATTTTGTGTAAATCAACCTTCTTCACCATTGAAGGTTTGATTTGCTCCACCTTTCCAATGCATAATAAGATAAAAAGCAGCTATATTCACATGTGAGCTTACTCAGAGGTTACCCAGTCTTTGTACTTAGGAGCTGGCCAGGTAAATCCCACTTGATGTCACTTGATGTCACTTGATGATCAAATATTTGTGTTCTTACATACTGATTGTCTAGATAATTTTATGTTTGCAGTGTATATGTGAAAGGGGCTTAAGTGTTTTACTTTTGTCCCATCTGTTCTCTTTTCCAAAACAGTGGTGAGTCTTCGCCTGAAGAGGCGACTTTTTGACCAGGTTATGCTGGTCAGGCCTATGGAAGAGGAAAAAGTTATAATTGTGAAGGAGATGACCCAGCATTGCCAGTACCTGAGAAAGGCCTTGGACAAAGTAGACAGCCTCCTTCGAACATCACGAAACATAGTATGTATTAGTACAGTCTCAGAGCTGGGCAGACAATCTGCATTTCTAATGTTCATAAAGAGTTGCCTTATTTTCTATCTGATAATTATTATTTATTTTTTTTACATTTTATTTTAGCACCTCCCACAGAGCTGACAGAAGAGGGATACAGGGGGCTGCTCTGTTGTCTCCTGCGCAAACGGCACATTCTGCAGCAGAAACTGAGCGCAGTCACCAGCACTTACGCCCATTTTGACACTGACCCCTCCTTTTTCATGTTGGAGGAAGACAATGAGGACGTTGAAGAGGACAGTGACCACGAGGACAACAGCACTCCAGATATTTCAGAGGAAGAAATGTAAAGCCTGTTAGGTTGTGATTAAGTTGTGGACATAAGGCCGCAGGCTTTTATATTTATTTATTTATTTATTTATTTATATTTTACAATCACAGGCTATAAAATGTCTTATCAACAGAGCTAGTGACGCCGACATGCGGCAATTTGAGTTGGAATGGAGCCCATCCATGTAGGGCAGCGCAAAACAGTATTCGAACACACCACTTCCGCCTGCAACACAAGCCAAACAAGCGCAACGGTGGCTGGGGTTCAAAATGTAGCCTTCCGTTATCCAAAACTGACAAAATAAAACTACATTTCTCAGATCCGAAAGAAATAATTATAACCGATGGCCATTGCATTAACCCATCGTATTGTGAAGTTATTAAGGACTCTTTATCAAGAGATTTGTTGAAGAAAATACTTCCAGGAGGCGGGTCCTCGGTTCTCCAATGGGACTGCAGGATGATTAAAAACCCATGACTAGTCATAAATGTATTAAAAAACAAAGGCCAATTATTTACTTAGTAAAGGAAAACAATTATGAGTCTAAGCTAAGTGATTCTACGATAAGAACGTTATCCCTCACTGGCATCTTCTTACCTTTTCCTCTTATGGGTGTTATAACACAGGCCAAGAATGAGCATTTCAGATGAATCGATAAGGTGCCTGTAGATCATGGTGATCAGTTGATCGGGGACGCGTTTGACTTTGGGGACCAAAACCACCGTCCCCATTGAGATTTCACTTGAATAGTACTCAGCAGGCTCCAGAATGTGTTTTTTCCTTAAACTCTCAATTGTCCCCAAAATTGACTTATTTCAGACTGTGTGTGTGTGCCCCCCACTCCATCCCCCCTCCCCACTCAATCTGTGTATCCCTCTACATTGCCCCTAGTGGAAGTGTGTGGAATTGTCTAGGACCCCATAGGCGGTCTACATTCTGCCTGATAATAAAGATAGATAGATGGAGAAGCAAGTCAAAAGGTTTAGGTAGACTGCATTTTGCCTGATAAGAAATATATATAGTTTTATTGCAGAGCATAAGCACTGTGTTAAAATTAGTTAGCTAGCATTAGAGTGCTAGCGCTCCGTGCTAGCGCTACATGCTAACGCCACATGCTAGTGCTACATGCTAACTACTTTGATGATGTGAATTTACATATAGAAAGCTAAAAGGTAGCCTGTATTTTTTCAGAAAATAGATAGATAACTATCTATTAGACATAATAAGAAAGTCAAGAACTATATCTATCGACTAAAATACAGGCTACCTAGATAGATAGATAGAAGCAAGTTAAGAGCTAGAGTTAGCCTGCATTTTGTCTGGTATAAACATTTTAATACATACATGTATTATATATACACACACACACACACACACACATATATACATATATCATATATTATAGTATAGTATATATTGTAGTATTTTATATATATACATATAATATAAAGTTATAATATAATTATAAAGGTTTTTAAATAATATATACATTTGTTTTATTTTGAGTTGTATTAGCAAGCCTGCTTTTCCGAATAATTATATAAATTAATATGGACATTTCAGGCCCCATGTGTCATAGTTTGTACACAACAAAAGTGTACAGTTTTATATCTCCTGATATTATAATCTGTATCAAATATTTTAAAAATCATCATTTGTATGCATGTAATAGGGATATAGGAGAAACCCCTACCTGAGTTGGCTGTATAGAGAATGCTCTATCCACATTCATAAAATGTTTTCATGTCAGAAAGGACATATTGAAAGCAGTTTACCTGTCAGTTATAAAAACAGTACTCACATTCAACAGGGCATCCTGGTATCACTTCATGACAATTAAAAACAAAATAACTTCAATAGGATGTATTTGTACCTTTGCTTATTTTTAGTGTAATTGTGGAGCAACTTTTTACACTGAAGATTATGAAAATCATCATCCTTTTCACACTCTTCTGTGTAGCCAATGTTAGTATAATTGGTAAATGTACATTCCTATACAGTGCAAGGTATCGGTAGCATGTGGCTACCATTACGACGGTCAGCCTACTTCTCCAAACCCTACTAAGCATTGCAGCTGGTTTGCATAAATGGCATTGACAACTAACTAACTGTGATTCATGAATGATTTATCGTCTTTTTAAATGTTCTGACATGGGCCCATATGCTCTCGGATAATAGTATTAAATAGAATGGTTGTGAATCAAAAGAGACATTTGCTAATTCAATTTACCTCTGTTTTTAAAATAAAGTCAATTGCTTTAAACGCTGTCGTAATAACTACACTAGATGAACATGAATGGATGCAAGTGGTATATATGTCTTCATATGGCAGATGCAATTCTCAAGCTTGAAATATGTTTTCAAGCATATAGGGTATGTGTTAGGCAATAGGGATGTGGATGAACCTGAGTATCAGTATTCATACAGTTACCAAGTATTGCAATGTTAAAAATGATGCATAGATTCTAATTTAAATGATTTCTATTATCAAAAGACTGTCATTAAAGCACTGTTCTTAAAAAGAAATAGGCCAACCTGGCTGGCAGTAGTATGAAGTGTACAGTCTTGAATAAATTCAGCCTGTTGCTGCTCTGTAAGCTTATCCTAGCCTAGCCTGCCGGTTTAGCATTATCCCTGCAGTCAACCCAACCTCATAACTTGGGTTATCAGTCAATCAATCAAGTGTATTTGTCACTAGTAATTATAAAAGCTATGATGGCTTGTGTTAACTGTTCAGCTGTTGCGGACAGGGTTTCTCTAGAGAGATGTTGCCACTAAGCTATGTGAGTTATCACGGCCACTGAAGATAACTTTAGCTGCGGACTAGCATAGTCTCTGCAATTGCTGTAGAGTTTGTCCCTGTCTGGCAATATTTGAACGCTCATGAGGGCAAGCTCTGGTTGTGTTGCTCAGTAAGCAGTCACCCCACCCGATTGCAAACAGGTTTTCAACCTCACTAGCTCCGTTGTTAGTCCTGATGGCCCACCACCCGGGATCCTCCTCAAACACTTACAGGGGTTAAACAATGTGGAGTGATACTGAATTGTTTAAAGGAATTAGATGTCATTGCCATGATATGCAGGTATTATTTGATGGCTAACAACCAACTAGATTGCTTGGTATAAGCTATTCGCTTTGTAATGTTTAATGAAAACCTGTAAATATTCATAGCCTATCTGCAAGAGAAAGTAGCTGTACTGACATTCAGAGTGATCATTTATGTGTACCTATCCATCTGTTTCAGTAACATCTTTGTTTAATTGGACATTGCCATAAGAGCTGTCTGTTCTTCTTTGTTAAAGGTAACTGGCCAACCCTCAGCCATTAGTCCACCACCAACATCAAAACACAACACAGAGACGGTTAGCTTTTACCACTGTCAGATATATACTGTAAGGAGATTCAACAGGATAGTCAGAGAAGATAAACACAACAGCATCATACTGTTGCATCATAGAGAGCATATTGATAAGCTGCATCACTGTGCGGTATGGGAACAGCATCGACATGAACCACAAATACTTGCTGAGAGTGGTAAAAACTGCTGAGAGGATTGTCAGGATGCCCCTGCCATCTCTGCAGGACAGGATGATCAAAGACTCCATCAAACCGCAACACAAGCTTTTCACACGAATGCCCTCTAACTGAAGGTATAGAAGATGCAGGACCTATAGGCTGAAGGATAGTTTTCATCTATCTATTTTTATCTAGCTTCACTTTGCATACATTACACAATTCCAATGCATTTGCTACTTAAGAGAATAATTTATGAGGGGGAAAAGCCTGCATTAGTTTGTGACTAAATTATCAATATAAACATTATTTCCTGGTATAAAGGAAACTCATAATGCATAATAATGTATATGAGCTTATCTGGTTGTCTGATATAAGTTGATTATACATGAAATATTCTGTCATATAGATGATATGGCTAGCAATGAAGCGATAATGGAGAGATCTGTGAGGAGAAGACGGGTCCGTCCTCAACAGGATGCCGAACAACACATTAAACTGAAAACTGACAAGGCTGGTCTCACAGAGCATTTTATCAACCCAGACAAAGGTAAGTTCTTGCATTTTGCAAGTAGTGTTTGTGTCAGTTGTACACAGCCTATTGATAATTATGTTGAATTACACAGTACCACATTCAAAATCTGAACTATCCCTTTATGGTTAAGTCTTGAGAAGGAAACTTTAACAAGCATGTTTGTGTTGGATACTGTACAGAGATGGTCACAAGTCACTTTTTGCAAGTCCAGGACAAGTTTGAAGTCTCTGAGGGTAGCATCAAGTCTCTTATGTTTTTCATAAATATTAATATAGAGTTGAAGGAGGGGTGGGCAATATGACGATATTAGATCGTGAAGGATCAGTACGTGTTGACCAACCCAAAGCAGAGAGATCGTAGTATCGTCTATATGGCATATGCTATCCGTTCCTATTCTATGCTCTGCAGTGAGGAAAGAAGTGTAAGAGGAAAATGTGCATGGATTTAGGAGTGTAACATATAGGTGACGGACTGGAAGTAGACAGGTGAATGATTTAGCAGTGTACTCTCTGAATAAATAAAGTTTAAATGAGAGCATAAAAAAAGTCAACACATAGTGAACTTGAACTTGACAAGATGGTGGCCTCTGAAAGAATAGGCTCACCTGCAGTTACATCTTTCTGCCAAATAGGCCACTAGAAACATATCTCAAATGTTATGGAGTACAAGTTTAAGTGCTACTCAAGTCTGAGTCTGAAACTCAAGTTCCCATCTCTGATAGAGTAGGGTATTTTTATGTTACACTAATGTTGCACAGCTTTGCCTTGGCTTACAAAATATTATAGTAGATGGTAGACTATGCTAGTGGATACAAAAATGTGTTTTTTTTTAAAGGTCGAGGTGTGCTTGCTTTGGAGGTTTTTAACAAAGGAGATTTTGTGCTTGAATACCGTGGTAAACTTTTGAATCAGGATGGTCTTTATATGAAGAACTACAATGACAAAGAAGCAGTATTCCTGTTTAACTTCAAATGGAAAGGGGGATGTTGGTGGTAAGTTATAATAAATATGCTTTTGTTGGCAGGTATAATAAATAACAATAGTTTTAGGAGATGAGCTTTGAATGGCCTGTTAACCTTAAGATATCCCAATTACTAACAAACCATGCAAGAGACTCACCACCAAATGTATTTTGTTGCAAGTTACCTCAATTACTTACTCAGCTTTCAAAGAAAACATGCCCTTCTTAACACTGTATACAAGCAAAGTAGGTAACTAACCTTAATATAAATATTATTGTCCTTAAGTCTTGATGCATCTGTTGAAGACAAGTCACTGGGAAGGCTTGTAAATGATGACCACATCAAGCCTTACTGCAAGATAAAAACTATTGATGTTGGTGGGATGCCACATCTTTGCCTGTTTGCCCTAAGAGACATCGCCCCAGGTGAAGAAATAACTTACAATCACGGGGATTCAGACTGGCACTGGCGCATACAGGTACAATTTGTTAAATGTTGATAATAGTTTTTTTTCTTCATTTTCATTGTGTCTTGTGATTTGACCTTTATCATGATTGGTTTCATTTTTTCCCGGTTTCCTTTTCTAGCAGAAAATGGCACTTCATGTCAACAGTCAGCTGATACCTGATGTCAGCGAGCAGCTGACACCTGCTTTCAGGGACAGACCTCAGGTAGGGGCCAGTTTATAAATACTACTTAATCTCTTAGAGATTTAAGGTATTTGTTCTCAGTGTAGTACTCAGTTGGTTTAAGAGTATATATTATTATCCAGTGTTTACCTTATAGCAGTGCAAGTAGTAATGGACTGATCGGACAATGATGTGTTTTTGAAATGTCTCCTGAAGTAATGACAGACGTGTATACTGGTTTCTAAACATTATACTTAGATTAATGTCCCCAATTGGGTATGAGTACCGTGTGTGTGTGTGTGTGTGTGTTGGGAATGACCCCAAAACTACTTATAGACTGATAGACTGTACCCCAATTAGGTATGATGAGCGTGTGTGTGTGTTTTGGAATGCCCCAAATGTGATGAAAATAGTACATAACATTTTTTGTTCCTTTTCCAGCAGCAATTGGCACCTGACGTTATCCAGCCAAGTGTCAAAGAAAGCAATAAACGTCAGGAGCAAGTAGTATTTGAGTAGTATTTTATAAACTCGCCCTACCTGTCAAGAAAGAATTCAAAAATGCTCCTACACATTAATTTCTGTGTTATAGTGTGTGTGTCCACAGAGAGCCTGCCTGCTGTCTGTATTTTCTTATTTATCAGTGTTGAGTGTGTCTGCCTGCCACCTAGACCACTGCTGAATCATTTTATATTAGCATGTATTATTGTCCAGTGTTTTTCTTATGGCAACCCAAGTAGTGATGTACTGTAAAGACAATGAGCTCTGGGAACATCTGTATATGAAAAGTCTGTAAGTACTTTAGGAGATGCTCCAAACAATTAGGTATGACTACTGCGTGTGTTTGTGTGTGTGTTGGAATGCCCCCAAATGTAATAAAAATAGTGAATAACATTTTTTTCCTATTCCAGCAGCAATTGGCACCTGATGTTAGCCAGCTGAGTGTCAAAGAAAGTGACAGACCTGAGGTTGGGGCCAGTGTATAAAATACTACGTAAAGACCTGTTGAGCAAGAATTTCTTTACTGAAAAAAGCTGAAAATTCTCCAAAAATGCTCCTACACGTTAATTCTTGTGTTATAGTGTGTGTATCCAAAGAGAGTCTGCCTGCTGCCTGTATTTTCTTATTTCTTAGTGTTGAGTGTGTCTGCCTGCCACCTAGACCACTGCTGAATCATTTTATTTTAGCATGTATTTTTGTCCAGTGTTTTTCTAATGGCAACCCAAGTAGTGATGTAATGTAAAGACAATGAGCTGTGTTTGGAACATCTCCTAAACTACTTACAGACTTTTCATATACGGATGTCCCCAATTAGGTATGACTACTGTGTGTGTCTGTGTGTGTGTGTGTGTGTGTGTGTGTGTGTGTGTGTGTGTGTGTGTGTGTGTGTGTGTGTGTGTGTGTGTGTGTGTGTGTGTGTGTGTGTGTGTGTGTGTGTGTGTGTGTGTGTGTGTGTGAGTTTAGAATGACCCAAAAAGTACTGACAGACTTTCATCTTCGTATAATGTCAAAACATCAGTATGTATGTCCCCAATTAGGGATGCCAAGTGTGTGTGTGTGTGTGTGTGTGTGTGTGCGCGCTTATAGAACGACCCCAAAAGTAGGCCTGTGAATGTTCTCATTTGTCCAGGTCATCGTTATCCTCAAAGCAATTTCAGTCAAAAGCAACTGGACTGGCTATTTGTCTAGGAAGGCGTTTCACCTCTCATCCAAGAGGCTTCATTCAAATCAATTCAATTCAATTTCATTTATAGTGTCGAATCATAACAAGAGTTATCTCAGGACACTTTACAGAGTAGGTAAAGACCACACTCAATGACTTATTTATGATTTACATAGACCCAACAATTCCTCTGTAGAGTACTGTGGCAACGAAAACCTTCCCTTTAACAGGCAGGAACGTCGGACAGACCCTGCTCTGTGGAGGACGGCCATCTGTCTTGACCGGTTGGCGAAGAAGAAAAGGAGAGAGAAAGCGAGAAATGACACACAGATGGACAGAGAGAGACAGACACACTTCCAGAGATGCAAGCAAGCAAAGCCTGTCTAACAGTAACTATAATAATATCTATAGTAATGTGAATATGACGTATATGTTAAGACAGTTAATACAACAGAATAGTAGAAACAAGCACAGCTAAGGTGATAGAATATGACAATGATAATAATTATGGTGGCAAACATGATTAATGATGAGTAGTGGCAATAGCAGATACAATACAGCGAGACATACCACTGGTGTTGTTTTTATGGCTACAAATTTTACAGTTTATTAAACTAGTGATAGTATATATGAGTGACAGTGATAATAGCAGCAGGAAGCGTCATGTAGGACCACAGCAGCAGGCACCACCAGATCAGCAGAGACCTGCGAGACGACAAAGCACAAACAACTCCGGGGAAGAAGCGGAATTAGTAACATGCATTGATGAGACATGAATGGTACAGACAGAGAGGAGAGAAGCTCAGAGTATCAGGAAAAGTATTATCCCCCGGTAGACCGGCCTGTAGCAGCATAATTAAGCAGAAGAAAATCTTTTAAGTCCTAGCTGTAAGCTTTATCAAAAAGGAACGTTTTAAGTTTACTCTTAAATATGGGGACAGTGTCTGTCCCGAATAACATTTGGGAGTTTGTTCCACAGGAGAGGAGCTTGGTAGCTGAAGGCTCTGCCTCCATTTCTACTTTTGGAGACTCTAGGAACGACGAGTAGCCCTGCATTATCAGAGCGCAGAGATCTAGTCGGATGATACGGTACTATGAGCTCTTTAAGATATGACGGAGCCTGACCAATAAGAGCTTTGTACGTAAGGAGAAGGATTTTAAATTCTATTCTAGATTTTACAGGGCAGAGAAGCTAATACAGGAGAAATACGTTCTCTTCTATTTGTTTTAGTCAGTACAGGAGCTGCAGAATTTTGGACCAACTGGAGACTCTTAACAGACTTATTGAAGCAGTCTGATAATAAGGAGTTGCAATAGTCCAGCCTAGAAGTAACAAATGCATGGACTAGTTTTTCTGCATCTTTCTGAGACACAATGTTCCTAATTTTCGCAATATTACGCAGGTGAAAATATGCAGTCCTTGTCATTAGTTTTATGTGAGAATCGAAGGACATATCCTGGTCAAAAATAACACCCAGATTCCTTATTGTGGTGCTGGAGGACAACACAACATCATCCAGACTAACAATGTCTTTAGCTATTGAGTTTCGGAGGCCTTTGGGGCCAAGTACCATAACTTCAGTTTTATCTGAGGTTAACATCAGAAAATTGCAGGTCATCCAGCTTTTTATTTCTATTTCTAACTGATCGGTTTCTTCTGGTTTGATCGACAAATATAATTGTGTATCATCAGCAGGTGTCAGTTCATCCCCTGGGCACTGAACCCCCAACTGCTCGGGGCGCCAGTCACTGGCAGCCCCCTTGCTCTAGCATCTCTCCATTAGGTGTGTGTGTGTGTGTGTGTGTGTGTGTGTGTGTGTGTGTGTGTGTGTGTGTGTGTGTGTGTGTGTGTGTGTGTGTGTGTGTGTGTGTGTGTGTGTGTGTGTGTGAATTTAATATGCATATATAAGGTCAATAGAATCGGTCCAAGGACAGAACCCTGTGGGACTCATGTGGATGGAGGATTCGTCATTAACATGTACAAACTGAGATCTATCTGATAGATATGACTTAAACCACCTCAGTGCGGTTCCTTTCCATCCTGCTCCAGTCTCTGTAGCAGGATGTGATGGTCATAGTGTCGAAGGCCGCACTAAGATCTAGTAAAACAAGTACAGAGACAAGTCCTTTGTCTGAAGCTATAAAGAAGGTCGTTAGGATTTCAAGGGGGAATCATAGCACTGAGAGAGCACTGGTGAAAATTACTGACTGGAAATCCTCAAATATCTCATTAATATGTTAAAAGTCACACAACTGATTGGCAACTAATTTCTCGAGGATCTTAGAGAGAAAAGATATAGGTCTATAGTTGGCTAGTACCTCAGGATCAAGACTGGGCTTTTTAAGGTTTAATTACAGCTACTTTAAAAGACTCTGGTACATAACCTACTGATAAAGACATGTTAATCATATCTAATACAGGAGTGCCAACTAAAGGTAACACCCCTTTAAATAACCTAGTTGGTATAGAGTCTAGGAGACAAGTAGAAGGTTTTGATGCTGAAATAGTAGAGGTTAATTTGTTAAGGTCGACTGTAGAAAAGCAGTCCAAGATTATATCAGGTCGTACAGTTTCTAAGGTTCCTGGGTTTGATGAAAAATTTGTGCCAAGCGAGTTGATTTTGTCTCTAATAGTTATAATTTTGTCATTAAAGAAGGTCATGAAGTCGTTACTACTGAGGGTTACAGGAATACATTGCTCAATAGAGCTGTGGCTCTCTGTCAGCCTGGCTACAGTGCTGAAAAGAAATCTATGATTGTTCTTATTCTCCTCTATTAAAGATGAGTAATAGGCTGCTCTGGCATTACAGAGGGCCTTCCTATATGTTTTAAGACTTTCTTGCCAAACTAAGTGAGATTCCTCCAGTTTAGTGGAGTGCCATTTACTTTCCAACTTTCGCAATATTTGCTTTCATTCACGGGTTTGTGAGTTATACCACGGAGCTAACTTCCTCAGTTTCTCTGAAATTGATCACATTGTTGCTCCTTTAAAAAAGAAGATAATAAAACAGAGTCGAGTGTTGTTCATAGTGAACCTGCAACACTGTCAACAAACGTTAGTGCAGGAATCTTGAATATTAGGATAAGGCATTAAAGTAAATGCAGATGGAATCACTTCCTTAAATTTAGTTATAGCACTATCAGATAAACATCTAGTGTAGACACTTTTACCCAGAGGTGAGTAGTCCTGTAATATGAATTCAAAAGTTATTAAATAATAGTCTTTCCACAGAATCCTATTTTATCAGACCATTAAGTCATTAATTTCCACACCATAAGCCAAAAGAAGGTCGAGGGTGTGATTAAAACAGTATTGCGTCTATCTCTCTATTAGATTCGATAGGTTTTAGTCAGAGTGTACATAAACCTACTCACTAAGACTATTATTATCACTGTCCACATGAATATTAAAATCTCCTACAATGATTACTTTGTCAGATTTAAGGACTAAATTTGACAGAAACTCTGAGAATTCAGATAGAAATTCAGAGTACGGACCAGGAGCACGGTACACTATAACAAGTATAATTGGCTGCACAGTTTTCCAGGTTGAATGTGGAAGACTAAGAACAAGACTTTCAAATGAATTATAATTTAATTTAGGTTTAGTGTTTATTAATAGGCCTGAGTCACAAATAGCTGCAACGCCTCCTCCTCGACCACTGCCTCGAGGAATATGAGTATTAATATGACTGGGAGGAGTGGATTCATTTAGGCTAACTTATTCTTCATGACACAGCCATGTTTCAGTCATACAGAGTAAATCAATATGGTTATCTGATATCAGATCGTTTACTAATACAGCTTTAGATGACAGAGATCTGATGTTTAAATGTCCACATTTTATTTTCTGATTTTGTTGCATAGTCACAGATTTTGCGTTGAATTGTATCAAGTTTTTCTGTATAGCTCCTCTTCTGTTCATTTTTGATCTGATTAATTTACATGATCGTGGGGCAGACAGTGTTTGTATACTATACTGAGCTGGAAAATGCTCCACAGGGAGCGCAGAGAGTGTAGGTTTTGTCATCAGTTCATCTAGCATCTGACCAGGCTGGGACTGGTCCTGGGTCCGGTCAGATGTCAGAAAATGGCACCTAATGTCATGGACAAAAAAAATGTCTAAAACATATAACACCAGCAACATACTTATTAGAAGCTTAATCAGAAGCAGTGCAGCATGTTCGACTTCAGCCAATGTTACTCCTAGCTGTCCCTCCCGAAACATCCCAGCTCCGATGCTGATGGTATTTGCCAAACTAAAAATGTGACTGTCTCGACCTCATTGATTCAAGGTAACACTTGTTATCGTTAAAATAGTCCATCGTTATTAACTCAACACACAGTAACAGCGTTTCCCCTTGTGGTGGGCACAGAAAATAATTTGTCCCTATTCTAAAGTTTTAAATTCTGTTAAAAAGTTGATTGATACCAAAATCTCTGATTAAAAAAGTGTTTACAAATGCAGCTAACAAGTGAGTTTGGAGAAGAATCTTAATATTACGTAGTAACACTGTAACGCTTTGGAAAGTGCTTAAAACGTTACGTATTGTAACTCCCGATTTTAGGAATAAAGGCATAACCCTCTAAGAGCTATTGATTAATATTGTGAATATTTCTCTTTCTTTTCATGTCTGTACAGTATATGACATCGTCAGGACCTTAGCTCTGCTCCCAAAAAGCCAGTACTTTCTTCAGCTAATGTTGGTGGAGCATGGACCCAGCTTTTTATTTCAAAATTAATTGTGATGCCTATTTGGGATTGTATTTAAGTAATTGATGTATGTAGCATTCATTGTCTTCTATTATTGATCAGTTTACCTTGGTGCTGTCCTTGCACTTTTAACAGTAGTACTAAACTGCAAAAAATGCTTTAAGTAATGAGATATTGACAACACCTCTATCTTTTCTTCGCAGACAACAGAGGTAACTCCAAACGTAAGTGGGAAGACAGTGAGGTACATGCAGTTGAATGACACATGATGCGGTTCATCCACACATGCAAGGTACCTAAAAAGATCGACTGCCTTCGGTGCATCAATGCAGAACCCTATGCGCTCAAAGACCGAATCTGGACTGGAGTAAAAAATTATGTCAGAAATCGGATCACTGCCTTAAAGAGAAAGGCTTGTTCTCAGGACTCACGATAGTTATACGTTGAAGTATACCTGTGTGAAGTATATCTGTTTTCTTATGTTAAAGAATAATGCTAAATTTGTTTGTGCCAAAAGCCCTTCTTTCTTTTTATATAGCCAAAGTTATTGGTCTTAGTTTGGAGCACAATCTGCTATTATCATGTTGCTAGTGAGTCCAAAAAATTGTTTCTCTGAATATTCTCTTGTTAACTGATGTCCAGATGCATTAATTTAAAGCTAACCAGGTTTGTGGCGATCTGTAGTTATTAAGGACATTCCATTTGAGCTGTGTGGCACTTGTACATGATGTCCAAACATTATATTACTAAAACACAAGTTAACAGCAAGTCTGTTTGGTGAATTATTATTGCATGCAGATGTTCATTGTGGTATTACTATGACATATTCAGTCTACCTCTTAATCTGCATTATTCCATGGCCTGGGTGAGTACTCTTTTCTGCTTGGCCGACAGGTTTATGTTAACACCATTTAATGCACATGTAGTTCTGCTCAAGTTTGATCACATTATAAATTCTTCTACCCAACATTTAACCATATCAACCTTAAAGAGCCCAGGTGTCAAAGCCTGCCCTTCCCCAGAAATGTTTCTACAAGTCACAGAGATGCTTTGCAGAATCACATTTCCGGCTGCTCCTTCTTTTTTGCTACAGCTTAAAGCCACTGGAACCTTGACTTGTGGATAAAAAAAAGCATATATGACTGTTTGGTTGTAAAAGGGACTAGAATTACTTCTTGTCCTGACAACTGTTATAACCTTTTGGTTTTAAGTGCAAAACTTTAACCAAATGCTTTTATTTTATATTGTTGGCAAGTGGCCATGGTATAAGCAGGATGATCAACTTGGAGGTGTGCATTAAACGGTTATAAGGCACAAAGTGAAATCAAAGAAACACCTAATGTGAAGGGGATTGCTGTGCAAACCACACTACTCTGATTATCACTTGGTTTTCTACAAATTTCTACAGGATATGCTGGATTTTAACTAACTGTGGTCGGTGGGCACACCCGAGTAGGCATACCTACATAAGACATGTAGGTATGGGAAGGATTGGCCAGTAGTTAAGACATCATCCTTCTCTTTACCAGAGGCTCCCAAGGGTTACAGCTGACTCCCTGAACAGATCAGCGATGCACTGATACTGTAGTGTGATTGTTATTGATGATGTCTTATATCAGTATATTTAATAACAGGGCACAAGATAACAGTTGTCTTAATTTCAATTTTGCAAGAATTTAGAACCACAAATATGAACACTTTATGTAAAGTTACACATTACTAAAATAAAGCACAATCGATAGTAAGGTAATATCAATGAATATAGTACATACAAGAGGTATACCTATGGTTGAATTATGATGAATCGTGACAAGAGGAAGAAATCATAATCTGAACAGCCAGTACAATACTGATAATTAAAACAATATATTATCTTATGCAGTGCAATTAAAGGAGTTTCATTAAGGGAGACATGAACCATCAACAATGACAATAAGGGGTGACAGTATAACTATCTGAAAAACTGACATATATTAACATTGAACAAGGAATTAGTTATTGGCTATACACTGTACAGCTATAGGGAGCTGTAATTAAGTGTTTAATATGTTGTGTACCATGTAGTACATTTATGTGTGATGCATGAATGATGCCCAGTGGATAAAAACATCCGTCACCTGTAGCATTTTAGAGGGAGATGAAGCATGCCGAGGCCGCGAGTCTGTAGGTAGTCTTGGCTCAATGAGTTACAGGTAGTTGGAGACCTGACATATGTTGAGAGTTGAGCTCAGTGAGCCTCAACAGGGTGAAATATAGGCGGCAGCACAGTAAGCGAAACAAAATTGTCGGTCTGTCAGGTCAAATATATACCTGCTCTGGGGTTCAGATTCTTTAGGTACACTCAGCAGGGTAGATCAATAGTGGTGTTGTATTAGACAGGAAAATGGACATTATGCAGGTTTTGGCAATAGCTCTGAAGCTAGTACTAACACACTGCATCCCTTGCATGATAGTGCTGTCATTACCATTAGCAGTCATTACATCTGGGGCACTAAGCATTTGGGAGTGTCTTGGGATTTGCCTTTGTGCTTATTTTTTACCTGACAGGCATCAGACCACAGCTGACCAGAAGTGGAGGCTTTCAGCCTAGCACCTTTGCTTTGCAGAGACATGTGGTGAGCACCAGTCGGGATGTCTTTGGGGTCAGTCCCCACTGAGACCCAGGAAAGGGCGATACCTCCAGTCACTTTGTGCTTGAGTCAAGTCAGGGGTCAGCCAGGTCCGTAGCATGGGTTGCAGTCTCCGAAACTGCAAATTTGACTGGTGCTTCTGGGTCTAACGTTTTGATAGTAGGGATATACTATAGGTTGATGATTCAAACAGTGTGTTGGTAAGCTCTTCATCTTGTTTAATTTTTTGGTGGGGAAATCCTTCCTTCCTGTTCTACCATTTATTGTTTTAGATTGAGGCAGCCAGCACATTCAGAAAAGGAGGACTTTAATTCTAACTTTAACCATTGGCACCTGAAGAATAAATAATCATGTGTTAGCGTGTGTATTAGTAATGATTAATGAGTGTGATAATCAATGATTGAAGAATTAATAATCATGTTTTAGCGTGTGTATTAGTAATGATTAATAAGAATGTGATAAGTGTGATTATTAGGTATGATCATTTAAAAGTGTAATAGTGATTATTAGTCCAAGCTCAAACTTTTCTGCTTCCAGCAAAGCACACAAACTTTTGACTCAAGCTTTTCTGCTTTCTCCAAAAGCCCACAAACTTTTGTCAGTCAGTCAAGGTCACAAAGACAATGAACTAGCCAGCTTGCACAAACGCACCTGGCAAATAGTTGAGATTATACCAAAACAATACCATTTAAGGAGACAGGAACAACCATATAAGGAGGTAGGCTGTAGGGAGGATGAGAATATGTGCTTTTTCACAGATAAAGAAGAACAGATGAAACCCCGAAGGGCGGGGGTTGAAGATGGAGGAGCAGCGGCTGCTTCTGAAATAAACATATGCACGCACAAGCGGACACATAACCACGCCTTTGTAACAAGTTTATATGCTGGAGCAGATAGAATAGAGATCAGAAAATTCTTGCCTATGATCACGGGTACTGTGTTGCACACAGTAACTCTAGATAGAGAATAGAACATTTCTCCAGACGTCTGTTACATCCGATGTCCCTCCTGCTAATAAATGCCTGCTGGCTGTGAAAGAAATTCTCTGGAGTCCTCAGTGTTTCTCAAATCATGTCTTTACTAAATACTGCATACATACAGGAGAGCGGTCATACCAACAGCCGGGTCTCCAACCATCTCTCCCTCTCTTCAAGTCACTTCAACATTTATACAGTTAAATCAAAAGATCCTTACAGACACAGGCACATCAAAGCAATCAAAACACACTCCCCATGTTTATGACCCCAGTGGGTGTTATCAGTGTTTACGACCCCCCTTTTGTCACCATTTGCAAACCCCCATGTGACGCCTATCCACAATCCCCCCAGCACTCATTCTCAGCTTGACTGTTATGCTAATCAAGGATTTACATCATACAAAAAAGTTAGGTCAATCTTTGGTTATTTCTCACATGGCGCACTAAACTACCAACGACTCTGCTGACTCCAGAAAGCCTCCTGTAGAATTTGAATTACGCAATATATACTCTGTGAGGTCCTTCTGATTTGACTAAAGTATTGTGTGTAAAATTCCTACACACCTTATCCCAGTAACCAGAATAAAACAGCATTATAGGTTTAAGTACTGCTTCTTGCTTCAGTATGAGGTCATTTGGAGTTTACTTTGATTGATTGTAATGCCTTTGCTTAAATATTTTAAAAGCTACTTGAGACCAGTGTTACTCAGTCGAAGATTGAGATTTGTTTTTCATTACAACATGCTCTCCTAACTGAAAATAGCTGTACATGCCTGCAGATAATGACATTTAATGAGTTTTGTCCCCAAAGGAAAGTGAGGCACCCAAAGGTGACTTTTATCAGACTGTGTATTTGTGTAAATCTGAAGACCCCAAATAGGACATTAAAATTATTCGTCTCCAATCTAAAGGTAAAAATTCTGTATGGACAAAACGTTGTTCAAAACTAAAATACCAACTGATTTTCATAATCTGGGGACTCCCAGTAATATATTCCACCTACCAGCATCTCTTTAAACCATTCAGAAAGTGGTGTCCTCTAAGGGGGGGTGTTGAAATTTCCGCCCCAAAGTGGACGGACGGACGGACGTGTGCGTGTGTGTGTCCAGCCAGACTGTGAGGCCATTTTAATTCTCCCTGTCCCCTTGTGGACAGGTGCTGGAGCTCAGAGCGGCGACCCAATCCCTGGTGGCGGGTTCTTAATTTCTCAGTTGCGTGGGTGTGCAGTGTCACGGGTGATATTATTTTTTTTGGTTTGTTTCGCCCTCCTTTTTGGTTTCAGGTCGCCGTGGCAAGCCCAGCTCTGTCCATCACAGTAACTACTTCGTGTGGCGAAATTCCCCAGGTGACGTTGTTCTGCAACAATCACCCTTAGCTACCACCTCGCCACACTGAACAATCATAGAAATCAAGTGTATATGAAGGAACACAGACAGTAACTGGTATATGTGATTGCAAAACATTGTCTTTCAGCTCCCAGGATTTTTTCCATTCGGCCCCAATGTAAGACAGAAACACAGCGAGAAGTATTACTGTCAAATGTTCATAATTTTAAGAAAAAATATTACTGACAATGTACTTTTTACAATGAGACATGGATTATACAGGTATGCATGCATTCCTTTTTGAAAATGAGCTCTTAAATATCATATTTAGACAGTGTATAACAAAACTCCCCAACGTCTGTGTGAAAGGCATGGAGAAATAATGGGGGGGAAAGAACTGTTACACCTCTGAGCTGGCATTGGAGGTAGTCACAGAGACACAACAGCACAGATTAAAAATGTAGGTTTCATTTGACCAAAGAATGTATTGCCAGTATGAATCTTTTTTCCTTCATGTTTTTGGCCAAGTTAAATCTTGCAGTTTTGTGCCGTTTTATGAGGAATGTTTTTTTTCTTAGATTGCATTAGACACCAGGCCAAAACTGAGAAAATTGTGGCGTTCACTTTTATAAAGTGATACAATTTTGAATCATTTCACATTATAGTGATATTGCACAGGGGGTTTCTTGATTATGTTATATACTGTGTATTTATTTTAAGTCCAATGCACAATACACTGCCCAAAACATTAGACTGCTATGTGACTTGCTTGACCCTCAGACTTTGCTGTCCCTTATTAAACTGCAGATGAAGGTGAAGACATTTTTCCTCATCTACAGTAACAAACTTTAGAAAACATACACAAAGATAGAATTTGTAGGTTACACATATGCCTTGTAAACATGGTCATGGTTAAACAAACTGTTTAAAAAGAAACAGTCTTGTGACAATAGAATCAAAATGAATTCTCTGTAAACAATTGAACGGGACCATTTTCATTGATATGACAGTAAAATTACATGAAAGGAGGACATTTTGAGTTAAGGGAATTCCCACAACGTACCAAATGTGGGTGTTCTTTTGTTTTTCATCAAGGATCATTTTTGAATCCATTTCTTGAACTCTGTTTTAAATAATACTTCCATGCACATATTGAATTAGTCATTGGTGGCTGTGAATATTTTCCTGTAGATACTGGCCACACATAAATTCATAACTAGAGGAATTATACTGCAAGAAATGAATGCACATATAAAATATATTCTACAGGTCATAGAAATATGAAGTCTAAGTAACCTTCTTATGGCCCTCTAAGTTACAAGAGGGAATTCTGAACTACAAAGACTGTAAAATGGGAAAATACTCACATTGTCTAATTCAGACTGCTGTATACTTTTTTTGTATTACTTTTCCTAATTATCCAAAAATGAGTTAAACATAATGAGGACTGTTATATTAACATGTAAATATGGACATGTGAGTATTTCTTCTTCAAAAAAAAGGTTCTATGCTTGTCCGATCATGACATTCAATAGCTTGCTGTACAAAAAAGTGATGCGTTTCATGTGCTTTTGTAGAATTCATAAACAAACATCAATGTGGCAGGTCGTGTTACTTCAGCTAAATCAGTGTTAACATACACAATTATATGACTATGTATGATAACATTCTAAGAGAATAACTGTTGAACCCACACATACCATTTGTGTCTGCTTTCTTATTTGCTTTTCTTTTACGTGAGGAAGATACTGAGTTAGGGGCAGGGAGGGAGGTGGACAGGGGGACAGAGGTGGACAGGGGGAGGGAGGTGGACACGGGGAGGGAGGTGGACACAGGAGTGCGTATGAGGGTGAACTCAGTGTCAGACTCTGGGGTAAGCAGAGGTGTCGCTGGTTCAGCTTCATTGTTCGATGCTGGAGTCTGCCCCATTCTGGTTTCTGGTTCCACTTTTGGGAAGAAAAAAAGATGTTGGCATAAGCAGTTGTACACAACAGGATTTCTTCCAGTATATTACTACCCCAGTGCCCTCCTGGGCCTAAATGTACTCCCCACCAGGCTAAGCATCAGGGATTTAAAAAAAAGAAAATAACTTGGGGGCGGCTGTGGCTTGGTGGAAGAGTGGGTCGTCCTCTGTTCGAGAGATTGGTGGTTCGATCCCCATCTCCCCCCGGTCCACATGTCGAAGTGTCCTTGGGCAAGACACTGAACCCCGAATCGCTCCCCGTGCTGCGCATGGGTGTGTAAATGTGGTGTGAGTGATTAGATCAGATTAGATGGTATGTAGATGTCCACTGCCATCAGTGTGAATGTCTGTGTGAATGGGTGAATGTGACAAACACTGTGAAGCGCCTTGAGTAGTCAGATGACTAGAAAGGCGCTATATAAGTACAAGTCCATTTAACTTTTTTACATGACTTTTTAACACAACTAATGCAAGGCTGTTCCCACTGCCGAACTGTCTGTGACGGACAGGGAGAGAGTTTCATACACACAAACAGACACACTTTAAATGACAGTGAGAACGTGTTTGTGAGTGTGCATTTGTGTGTGATGGAGAGTATTAATTACAAAATGTGGAAACGATGTGAATGTAGCAGAGCAATGTGTGTAGTTTATTGTCGATGAGTAAATGCTTCAACTCCTCAAGACCCAAGTCAAGTCCACTTGTCTGTGCCTGCTACCTACATTTTATCCAAACGGGAAAGAAGAGAATGACACTGAAGACTTCTCCCTTCTCCTGATTGATTTTGCTGAGAGTTTGATTGACAGATGGTTCATCCAATAACCTACCAGATATGTTTAGAAAGGGCCTACCCTTTCCCCTATCCGTTTTTAATGACGCCTTCTCAGATGTTTCAGTGAAACACACTATCTGACAATGCAGGTTAGACCATGGGACCTTTTCTAGAGGGCACTTATGCACGTGTTTAGGCTCCTAGAGGGCACTTTAGCACAAGTTTTGGTTTCTAGAGGATACTCTAGCATGTTTGGCTCCTAGAGGGTACTTTAGCACACGTTTTGACTCCCAAGAGGATACTTTAGAACAGGTTTTAGCTCCCTAGAGAGCGATTTAGCATGTGTTTGGGCTCCTAGAGGGGACTTAAGCACGTGTTTGGGCTCCTAAGAGAGCACTTTAGCACACGTTTTGGCTCCCAAGAGGATACTTTAGCATACATTTTGACTCCCAAGAGTGCACTTTAGCAGGTGTTTGGGCTCCTAGAGGGCACTTTAGCACGTGTTTGGGCTCCTAAGAGAGCACTTTAGCACACTGTGAGCCTCACTGCTCACAGGACAGACGGGAAATGAGGGAGAGACAGCGTTGTCGGTGGTTAACCGTTTATTCCAGGCTTTCCCCAAACGTTCCTCAACATAAAACAACTACACAAACGAGCAGCCGTCCCTCTGACGGCCGTGGTCAGGTGTCCGATGCCTCTTTCTGGGTCGTCGCCGCTCGGGTCCTCTCACAGGACCCAGCCTACTGCAAGAGGCAGAACCAGGTTACAAACATGCTTATGTAGCTGACTGATTACCTGATTCTGTCCAGCTGTCTGATCACCGGCTGAGCCACTCCTCCCTCTCCTCCAGCAGTCGACACCTTAACCACACCCCACTGCCACATACCCCCACCGCCCGACTTAGGCCGGGATCCCACCGGCCGCAAGCCCACTCCCCCCCCCCTCCGCGGAGCGGGAGAGAAAGTCAGCCACGACCATGCGGTTACCCGGCCTATGGATCACCTTGAACCGGAAAGGCTGTAATGCCAGATACCAGCGAGTGATCCGCGCGTTGGCATCTTTCATGCGGTGGAGCCATTGGAGCGGGGCATGGTCCGACCAGAGGGTGAATGAGCGCCCCAGGAGGTAGTAGCGGAGGGCCCCGACCGCCCACCGTATGGCGAGGCACTCCTTTTCCACCGTACTGTAGTTCACCTCCCGCTGAGCCAGCTTTCGGCTAATGTACAGTACGGGGCGGTCGATCCCCTCCACCTCCTGGGACAAAACGGCCCCCAGCCCACTGTTCGAGGCATCGGTCTGCAGGATGAAAGGGAGAGAAAAGTTAGGAGTGTACAAGAGTGGCTTCCCACAGAGGGCTCGCTTCACCCTCTCAAACGCCAGCTGACACGGCTCCGTCCACTGGACCGGATCTGAGGCACCCTTTCGGGTCAGGTCGGTGAGGGGGCTGGTCAGCTCTGAAAAGGCCGGAATGAACCTCCTATAGTAACCGGCCAGCCCCAGAAACCTACTGACCTCTTTTTTTGTCTTGGGTGTTGGGCAGGCCGCAACTGCTGCGGTCTTTTGCACCTGTGGCCGCACCTGCCCGCCCCCCAAGTGGTACCCCAAATACCGTACCTCCCTCCGTCCAACCGCACACTTCTTCGGGTTGGCCGTGAGCCCCGCCTTCCTCAGAGACTCGAGCACCGCCCCCACCTGCTGCATATGCTGCTCCCAGGACTCACTATGAATGATTACATCATCCAAGTAGGCCGCAGCATATGCAGAGTGAGGCCGCAGTACCCGGTCCATGAGGCGCTGGAAAGTAGCTGGGGCCCCGAACAGCCCGAACGGAAGTGTGACAAACTGGTACAAACCGTACGGAGTGGAAAAGGCCGTCTTTTCCCTGGACTCCAGCGACAGGGGAATCTGCCAGTAGCCCTTGGTCAAATCCAGTTTCGTGAAAAAGCGAGCCGTGCCCAGCCGATCCAGGAGTTCGTCGACCCGGGGCATTGGATAGGCATCGAATTTGGACACCTCATTGACCCTGCGATAGTCCACACAGAACCGTATTGACCCATCAGACTTGCGAACCAGCACAATGGGGCAACACCAGTCACTGTTGGACTCTTCTATTACCCCCATCTCCAACATGGCCTGAAGCTCCGCCAGAACAATTTTCCTCTTGTGTTCTGGCAGCCGATAGGGTCGTGAACGCACGGTCACCCCTGGGGGTGTTTCTATGTGGTGGTGTATGAGGCCTGTGCGTCCTGGCAGGGGCGAGAACACATCAGCAAAACGCTGCTGCAACGAGGCCACATCTGCTATCTGGCTCGGTGAGAGATGGTCATCAAAGGGGACCGGTGCTGAATAGTTTGATTTTGCCACCTCCGGCCCCAACTCATCTCTCTCGATCACCGTAGTAGCCAGAGAAACAGCAGTCACCTCCCTCCAGGCTTTAAGGAGGTTGAGGTGGTAAACCTGTGTTGCTCCGCCCCTGTCTGAACGCACAACCTCATAGTCAACATCCCCCACTCGCCGTGTGACCACAAAGGGCCCTTGCCACTTGGCGAGCAATTTGGAGCTAGATGATGGTAGCAATACAAGCACTTTATCTCCCGGTGAAAACTGTCTAAGTTTTGCCCCTCTGTTGTACAGACGCTGCTGACGTTCCTGGGCCTGGAGCAAATTCTCCCGTGATAACTGACCCAGTGAGTGGAGTTTTGCTCGCAGGTCCAGGACGTGCTGCACCTCGTTCTTGCTGGTGCTTGGACCCGCCTCCCAGTTTTCCTTGACCAGGTCCAAGACACCCCGTGGTTTTCGGCCGAACAGGAGTTCGAAGGGAGAAAATCCCGTGGAGGCCTGGGGAACCTCCCGCACTGCAAACAACAGAGGGTCCAACCATTTATCCCAATTACGGCTATCCTCGTGCACGAACTTACGAATCATGTTCTTTAGCGTTTTGTTAAACCGCTCCACCAGGCCGTCGGTCTGGGGATGGTACACACTAGTCCGGATTGAACGGATGCCCAGTAATTCGTATAGTTCGCGTAGTGTACGTGACATAAAGGATGTGCCCTGATCAGTCAGGATCTCTTTCGGGATCCCAACTCGGGAGATAACTTGAAACAGTGCCTGTGCAACACTCTTTGCAGAGATATTGCGCAGAGGCACCGCCTCGGGATATCGGGTTGCATAGTCCACTAGGACTAACACAAAGCGATATCCCCGTGCACTCCGGTCTAATGGCCCGATGAGGTCCATGGCAATTCTATCAAATGGGACCTCCATTAGTGGTAGTGGGCGCAACGGCGCTTTTGGGGTGGCCGGCGGATTGACTAACTGACATTCGCGGCATGATGCACACCACCGACTTACATCTGCGCGAATGCCCGGCCAATAAAATCGGGCCATGATCCGGTTCAGTGTTTTGTCATAGCCTAGGTGACCCGCCATGGGGTTATGATGAGCCGCCTGGAAAATTGTTTCCCGACGGCTTTTGGGCACCAACAACTGGGTGAGTTCTTCGCCTGTCCGAGCGTCACGACTTGCTCTGTATAACCTGTCCCTAATGACAATAAAATATGGGTGAGTGAGTGCTGTGTTAGGGTGGACCTGGCAACCATCAATTTTCATCACTTGGTTAAAGGCATGACGGAGGGTCTCATCCCGAGACTGCTCAAGTGGAAAATCTTCCATGGGGGCTATCTGCAGGGCCCCCGGAGCCAGCCGTGCTGGCCCCGCCGGCCCCACGCCCCCCCCGACGGCGTCGGGATGCGGCACCCCCGTCTCACCACTAAGCACGGCACACCACCCGCATTTCCCTGACGTACGTGACCGCACCCTCATAGTTTCCCCCGCTAGGCTAGCAAACCCCGGCCAATTCGTGCCCAAGATTAGAGGGTGCGTGAGGCGAGTACTAACTCCAGCCCTAACTCTATGCTTTTTCCCTCTAAAAAGAATTTCTAGAGCCACCACCGGATAATCGTGAATATCCCCATGCACACACCTCACCTTCACCCACGATGCCTCTAGCAAAGCCCCCGGTCGAACCAAGCGCTGGTGGATCATGGTCTGTTCACAACCAGAGTCTAGCAGAGCTTGGTGTGTACCCCCCTACGTCGGAAGGGACGTACCGGTATACGGTACGTCCCTTCCGAACCGGGGGAGGGAGCTGGCGGTCCCGCAACCCGCACCACTTGCCCCACCTCCATGAGGGGGCACTCCGCCCGGAGATGGCCGGGCTGCCCACACCGCCAGCACCCCTGCCCTGGCGTCTGAGGAACCCCCCGGGGTGCCGGTCGACCAGACACGTAGGCTGGGCCCTGCGGAACAGAAGGCAGTGTGTTATTAGTGGGCCAGAGCGGACCGGGCTCCGGGTGTGTGTGTGTGTGCGGGGCAGGGTGCGGTGCAGCGGCCGCCGGGAATCTCCTCCTCGGGGCCGGGGTGGGACGGCCCGCGGAGATCGCCGCTGGCCTGGCCTCCTCCCTCATGCTCCTGGGGAAGGGAGAGATGGTCCTCCGCGAGGACGATCGCTGCCTCGATGGTGGGGGGACGGTGGCACTGGACCCAGTTGGCGGTGGACGAGGGTAAGCCGGCGATAAACTGCTCCAGCGCCACCTGTCCAACGACGTCCTCGGCGGAGTGGGTCCCCGGCTGGAGCCAGCGCCTCGCTGCATCGAGGAGCTGCTGCGCGAAGGCGAAGGGGCGGCCGGCTTCCTCAAAAGAGAGCCCCCTGAACCGCCGCCGGTGTCCCTCTGGCGTACTGCCCAGCCGGTCCAGGATGGCTCTCTTCAGGTGGGTAAAGTCGTGGCGAGAGGCCGCCGGCAGGATGTGCGCGGCCAGCTGCGCCACGCCGGTAAGCAGGGGGAGAAGCCGGACCGCCCTCTCCTCCTCCGGCCACCCGCACGCCTCCGCCGTGCCCTCGAAGATGTCCAGGAACGCCTCCGGATCATCCTCTGCTGTCATCCGTTGAAGGGCAACAGGCGGAGGCCGGCCGCGACTGGGCTCCGGGTCGGGCTGGGTGGCCGGGCGCTGCAGCAGCTCCTGCAGGAGAGCACGATCTTCCCTCTGGGCCGCCACGATGTCGGCCAGGGCACGGGACTGCTGCTGCTGGAGAGCGGTGGTGCTCTCCTGCATCGCGGCGAGGTGCTGGAGGGCCAGCGACAGCGGACTTTGGGCTTCCGTCATGTCCCTGTTCGGGTGCCAGATGTGAGCCTCACTGCTCACAGGACAGACGGGAAATGAGGGAGAGACAGCGTTGTCGGTGGTTAACCGTTTATTCCAGGCTTTCCCCAAACGTTCCTCAACATAAAACAACTACACAAACGAGCAGCCGTCCCTCTGACGGCCGTGGTCAGGTGTCCGCTGCCTCTTTCTGGGTCGTCGCCGCTCGGGTCCTCTCACAGGACCCAGCCTACTGCAAGAGGCAGAACCAGGTTACAAACATGCTTATGTAGCTGACTGATTACCTGATTCTGTCCAGCTGTCTGATCACCGGCTGAGCCACTCCTCCCTCTCCTCCAGCAGTCGACACCTTAACCACACCCCACTGCCACACACACGTTTTGGCTTCCAAGACGCCACTTTAGCACATGTTTTAGCTTCTAGAGGGCACTTTAGCACAGGGTTTGGCTCGTAGAGGACACTTTAACATGCGTTTGGGCTCCTAGAGGGCACTTTAGCACAAGTTTTAGTTTCTAGAGGGCACTTTAGCACACGTTTTCGACTTACAAGATGACACTTTAGAACATGTTTTGGCTCCTAGAGGGCACTTTAGCGAGTGTTTAGGCTCCTAGAGGGCACTTAGCAAAAGTTTTCTCCCCCAGAGGGCACTTTTAAACATGTTTGGGCTCTTAGAGGGCACTTTAGCACAGGGTTTGGTTTGTAGATGACACTTTAACACGTGTTTGGGCTCCTAGAGGACACTTTAGCACAATGTTTAGTTTCTAGAGGGCACTTTACCACGTGTTTTGGCTCCTAGAGGGAACTTTAGTACAAGTTTTAATTTCTAGAGGGTACTCTAGCATGTTTGGCTCCTAGAGAGCACTTTAGCACAAGTTTAGGCTCCCAAGAGGATACTTTAGCACACATTTTGGCTCAAAGAGGGCACTTAAGCATGTGTTTAGGCTCCTAGAGGGCACTTTAGCACAGGGTTTGGCTCGTAGAGGACACTTTAAGACGTATTTGGGCTCCTAGAGGGCTTCTTAGCACAAGTTTTGGTTGCTAGAGGGCACTTTAGCACACGTTTTGGCATCCAAGATTGCACCGTTTTGGCTCCTAAAGGGCACTTTAGCATGTGTTTATGCTCCTAGAAGTCACTTTAGCACAAGTTTTGTCCCCTAGAGGACACTTTAGCACACGTTTTGGTTCCCAAGAGTGCGCTTTAGCACGTGTTTGGGCTCCTAGAGGGCAATTTAAGACGTGTTTGGGCTCCTAGAGGGAACTTCAGCACAAGTTTTGGTTTCTAGAGTGTACTTTACCACCTGTTTAGGCTCCCAGAGGGAACTTTACCACATGTTTTTGATTCTAGAGGGTACTCCAGCATTTTCAGCTCCTAGAGGGCACTTTAGCACACGTTTCAGCTCCCAAGAGGATACTTTAGCATACATTTTGGCTCCCAAAAGTGCACTTTAGCACGTGTTTGGGCTCCTAGAGGGCACTTTAGCAAGTGTTTGGGCTCCTAAGAGAGCACTTTAGCACACGTTTTGGCTCCCAAGACAACACTTTAGCACATGTTTTGGCTTCCAAAACTGCACTTTAGCACACGTTTTGGCTCCCAAGAGTGCATTTTACCACGTGTTTGGGCTCCTAGAGGGGACTTTATCACATGTTTGTGCTCCTAAGAGAGCACTTTAGCACACGTTTTGGCTCCCAAGACAACACTTTAGCACATGTTTTGGCTTCCAAAACTGCACTTTAGCACACGTTTTGGCTCCCAAGAGAGCACTTTAACACACGTTTTAGCTCCTAGATGGAACTTTAGCACGTGTTTAGGCTCCTAGAGGGCACTTTGGCACAGGGTTTGGATTGTAGAGGACACTTTAACACGTGTTTTGGGCTCCTAGAGGGCACTTTAGCACAAGTTTTGGTTTCTAGAGGGTACTCTAACATTTTTGGCTCCTAGAGAGGACTTTAGCACATGTTTTGGCTCCCAAGAGTGCATTTTACCACGTGTTTGGGCTCCTAGAGGGGACTTTATCACATGTTTGTGCTCCTAAGAGAGCACTTTAGCACACGTTTTGGCTCCCAAGACAACACTTTAGCACATGTTTTGGCTTCCAAAACTGCACTTTAGCACACGTTTTGGCTCCCAAGAGTGCATTTTACCACGTGTTTGGGCTCCTAGAGGGGACTTTATCACATGTTTGTGCTCCTAAGAGAGCACTTTAGCACACGTTTTGGCTCCCAAGACAACACTTTAGCACATGTTTTGGCTTCCAAAACTGCACTTTAGCACACGTTTTGGCTCCCAAGAGAGCACTTTAACACACGTTTTAGCTCCTAGATGGAACTTTGGCACGTGTTTAGGCTCCTAGAGGGCACTTTGGCACAGGGTTTGGCTTGTAGAGGACACTTTAACACGTGTTTTGGGCTCCTAGAGGGCTTCTTAGCACAATTTTTGGCTCCTAGAGGGCACTTTAGCACAAGTTTTGGCTTCCATGACGGCACTTCAGATCACATTTTGGCTCCTAAAGGGCACTTTAGCAAGTGTTTATGCTCCTAGAAGTCACTTTAGCACAAGTTTTGTCCCCTAGAGGACACTTTAGCACACGTTTTGGCCCTCAAGAGTGCACTTTAGCACGTGCTTTGGCTCCTAAGAGAGCATTTTAGCACGTGTTTGGGCTCCTAGAGGGCACTTTACAGGTGTTTTGGCTCCCAAGAGAGCACTTTAGCACACGTTTTGGCTTCCAAGACGGCACTTTAGCAGACGTTTTGGCTCCTAGAGGGCGCTTAAGCACGTGTTTAGGCTCCTAGAGGGAACTTTAGCTCAAGTTTTGGTTTCTAGAGGGTACTCTCGCATGTCTGGCTTCTAGAGGGCACTTTAGCACAAGTTTTGGCTCCCAAGAGGATACTTAACATACGTTTTGGCTCTGAAGAGAGCACTTTAACATGCATTTCGGCTTCCAAGGTGACACTTTAGCACGCATTTTGGCTCCTAGAAGGCACTTTAGCACACTTCTTTGCTCCTAGAGAGTACTTTAGCACAAGTTTTTTCCCATAGAGGACACTTAAACACGTGTTTGGGCTCCTAGAGGGCACTTAAGCACAAATTTTGAATTCTAGAGGGCACTCTAGCATGTTTGGCTCCTAATGGGCACTTAAGCACACGTTTTGGCTCCCAAGAGGATACTTTAGCCGGTTTTTGGCGAGTGAACTTTAGGACGTGTTTGGGCTCCTAGAGGGCACTTTAGCACGTGTTTGGTCTCCTAAGAGAGCACTATAGCACACGTTTTGGCTCCCAAGAGAGCGCTTTAACACAGGGTTTGGCTCATACAGGACACTTTAACATGTGTTTGGGCTCCTAGAAGGCACTTCAGCACAAGTTTTGGTTTCTAGGGGGCACTTTAACACACGTTTTGGCTTCCAAGACGACACTTTAGATCAGGTTTTGGCTGCTAAAGGGCACTTTAGCAAGTGTTAAGGCTCCTAGAGGTCACTTTAGCACAAATTTTGTCCCCTAGAGGAAACATTAGCGCACGTTTTGGCTCCCAAGAGTGCACTTTAGCACGTGTTTGGGCTCCTAGAGGGCATTTTAGCACTTGTTTGGGCTCCTAGGGGGCACTTTAGCACATGCTTTGGCTCCTAAGAGAGCCCTTTAGCACACGTTTTGGCTCCCAAGAGAGAACTTAAGCACGTGTTTTGTCTCCTAGAGGGCACTTTAAAGGTCTTTGGGCTCCTAAGAGAGCCCTTTAGCACACGTTTTGGCTCCCAAGAGAGCACTTAAGCACACGTTTTTGCTTCCAAGACGGCACCTTAGCACACGTTTTGGCTACTAGAGGGTACTTTAGCACACGTTTTGTCCCCTAGAGGACAGTTAAACACGTGTTTGGGCTGCTAGAGGGCACTTTAGCACAATTTTTGGATTTTAGTGGGCACTTTACCACGTGTTTAGGCTCCTAGAGGTAACTTTAGCACAAGTTTTAGTTTCTAGAGGGTACTCTAGCATGTTTGGCTCCTAGAGGGCACTTTAGCACACGTTTTGGCTCCCAAGAGGATACTTTAGCACACGTTTTGCCTCCAAAGAGTGCACTTTAGCACGTGTTTGGTCTCCTAAGAGAGTACTTAAGCACACGTTTAAGCTCCCAAGGAGCAATTTAACACACGTTTTGGCTTCCAAGACGGCACTTTAGTAAACGTTTTGGCTCCTAGAGGGAACTTAAGCATGTGTTTAGGCTCCTTGACGGTACTTTAGCTCAGGGTTTGGCTCATGGAGGACACTTTAACACGTGTTTGGACTCCTAGAGGGCACTTTAGCACAAGTTTTGGTTTCTAGAGGGCCTCATTGAGCCAAAACCTGTGCTAAAGTGCCCTCTAGAAGCCCAATCACGTGTTAAAGTGTCCTCTAGGGGACAAAACTTGTGCTAAAGTGCCCTCTAAACACTTGCCAGAGTACCCTCTAGAAATCAAAACTTACGCAAAAGTGCCCTCTAGGAGCCCAAGCACGTCTTAAAGTGTCCTATAGGGGAAAAAACTTGTGCTAAAGTGCTCTCTAGGAGCCCAAACACGTGCTAAAGTACCCACTAGGAGCCAAAACACTTAATAAAGTGTACTCTTTGGAGCCAGAATGTGATCTAAACTGTCGTCTTGGAAGCCAAAATGTGTGCTAAAGTTCCCTCTAGGAGCCTAAACACGTAGTAAAGTGCCCTCTAGGAACCAAAAAATGTGCTAAAGTGCCCTCTCAGAGCGAAAACATTTGCTAAAGTATCCTCTTGGGAGCCAAAACTTGTGCTAAAGTGCTCTCTCAGAGTCCAAACACGTACTTAAGTGTCCTCTAGGAGCCCAAACACGTGCTAAAGTGCACTCTTGGGAGCCAAATATGCCAGAGTACCCTTTAGAAACAAAAACGTGTGCAAAAGTTCCTCCTAGCAGCTTAAACAAGTGGCAAAGTGCACTCTAGAACACCAAACTTGTGCTAAAGTGCCCTCTAGGAGCCAAAACGTGATCTAAAGTGCCATCTTGGAAGCCAAAACGTGTGCTAAAGTGCTCTCTCAGGAGCAAAAGCATGTGCTAAAGTGCCCTCGAGGAGCCCAAACACGTGTTAAAATGTCCTCTACGAGCCAAACCCTGTGCTAAATTACCCTCTAGGAGCCTAAAGACGTGCTTAAGTGCCCTCTTGGAGCCAAAACGCGTGCTAAAGTGCTCTCTTGGGAGCTAAAATTTTTGCTCAAGTGCTCTCTTAGGAGCCAAAGCACATGCCAAAGTGCCCTCTTGGAGCCCAAACACGTGCTAAAGTGCAGTTTTGGGAGCCAAAACGTGTGCTAACGTATCCTCTTTGGAGCCAGAACGTGTGCTAAAGTGCCCTCCAGGAGCCCAAACACGTGTTAAAATGTCCTCTACGAGCCAAACCCTGTGCTAAATTACCCTATAGGAGCCTAAAGACGTGCTTAAGTGCCCTCTTAGAGCCAAAACATGTGCTAAAGTGCCGTCTTGGAAGCCAAAACGTCTGCTAAAGTGCTCTCTTCGGAGCTAAAATTTTTGCTAAAGTGCTCACTTAGGAGCCAAAGCATGTTCTAAAGTTCCATCTAGGAGCCCAAACACGTGCTAAAGCGCACTCTTAGGAGCCTAAACACTTGCTAAAGTGTCCACTTGGAGCCCAAACACGTCCTGAAGTGCAGTCTTGGGAGCCAAAACGTGAGCTAAAGTGCCCTCTAGGAGCCAAACATGCAAGAGTACCCTCTAGAAACCAAAACTTGTGCTAAAGTTCCCTCCAGAAGCCCAAACACATGCTGAAGTGTCCTCTACGAGCCAAAACCTGTGCTAAAGTGCCCTCTAGGAGCCACACCGTGTGCTAAAGTTCCATCTTGGAAGCCAAAACGTGTGCTAAAGTGCCTTCTTGGGAGCCAAATCATGTGCTAAAGTGCTCTTTTAAGAGCCCAAACGTGTGCTAAAGTGCCCTCTACGAGCCAAACCCCATGCTAGAGTACCCTCTAGAAACCAAAGCTCGTGCTAAAGTTCCCTCTTTGAGCCTAAACACGTGCTAAAGTGCCCTCTTGGGGCCCAAACACGTGCTAAAGTGCAGTCTTGGGAGCCAAAACGTGTGCTAAAGTGCCGTCTTGGAAGCCAAAACGTCTGCTAAAGTGCTCTTTTGGGAAATAAAATGTGTGCTAAAGTGTCCTCTTGGAACCCAAACACGTGCTTAAGTGCAGTATTGGGAGCCAAAACGTGTGCCAAAGTATCCCCTTTGGAGCCAAAAAGTGTGCTAAAGTGCCCTCTAGGAGCCAAACATGCCAGAGTACCCTCTAGAAACCAAAACTTGTGCTAAAGTTCATCCTAGGAGCCTAAACATGTGGCAAAGTGCCCTCTAGAAACCAAAACTTGTGTTAAGTGCCCTCTAGGAGCCCAAACATGTGTTAAAGTGTCCTCTAGGGGACAAAACGTGTGCTAAAGTGCTATCTAAGAGTCTAAACACTTGCTAAAGTGCCCCCTAGGAGCCAAAACGTGATCTTAAGTGCCGTCTTGGAAGCAAAAACGTGTGCTAAAGTGCCCTCTAGAAACCAAAACTTGTGCTAATGTGCCGTCTAGGTGCCCAAACACGTGTTAAAGTTTCCTCTATGAGCCAAACTGTGCTAAAGTGCCCTCTAGGAACCTAAACACACACTTAAGTGTCCTCTAGGAGCCACACCGTGTGCTAAAGTGCTTTCTTGGAAGCCAAAAAGTGTGCTAAAGTGCTTTCTTGGGAGCCAAATCGTGTGGTAAAGTGCTCTTTTAAGAGCCCAAACACGTGCTAAAGTGCAATCTAGGAGCCCAAACACGTGGTAAAGTGCACTCATGGGAGCGAAAACGTGTGCCAAAGTATCCCCATAGGAGCCAAAACATGTGCTAAAGTGCCATCTAGGAGCCAAACATGCTAGAGTATCCTCTAGAAACCAAAATTTGTGCTAAAGTGACCTCTAGTAGCCTAAAAACGTGGTAGAGTACCCTCTAGAAACCAAAACTTGTGCTAAAGTGCCCTCCAGGAGCCCAAACACGTGTTAGAGTGTCCTCTACGAGCCAAACCCTGTGCTAAAATGCCTTCTAGGAGCCTAAACATGTGCTTAAGTGCCCTCTTGGAGCCAAAACGTGTGCTAAAGTGCCATCTTGGAAGCCAAAACGTGTGCTAAAGTGCTTTCTTGGGAGCCAAATCGTATGCTAAAGTTCTCTCTTAGGAGCCCAAACATATGCTAAAGTTCCCTCTAGGAGCCCAAACGTGTGCTAAAGTGCCCTCTAGGAGCCAAACATGCTAGAGTACCCTCTAGAAACCAAAACTTGTGCTAAAGTTCCTTCTAGGAGCCTAAACACGTGGTAAAGTGCCCTCTAGAAATCAAAACTTGTGCTAATGTCCCCTCCATGAGCCCAAACACAAGCTTAAGTGTACTCTACGAGCCAAACCCTGTGCTAAAGTGCCCTCTAGGAGCCAAAACACGTTCTTAGAGCCTCTAGGAGCCAAAACAAGCGCTAAAGTGCTCTATTAGGAGCCCAAACACGTGGTAACGTGCGTCTTGGAAGCCAAAACGTCTGTTAAAGTGTTCTCTTGGGAGCCAAATCGTGTGCTAAAGTGCCCAGTAGAAACCAAAACTTGTGCTAAAGTTCCCTCTAGGAGCCAAAACTTCTGCTAAAGTGCCTTCTAGAAACCAAAACTTGTGCTAAAGTGCAGTCTAGGAGCCCAAACATGTGTTAAAGTGTCCTCTACGAGCCAAACCCTGTGCTAAAGTGCCCTCTAGGATTCCAAACACATGTTAAAGTGTCCTCTACGTGCCAAACCCTGTGCTAAAGTGCCCTCTAGGAGCCTAAACACGCACTTAAGTGCCCTCTAGGAGCCAAAACGTTTGCTAAAGTGCCGTCTTGGAAGCAAAAATGTATGCTAAAGTTCTCTCTTGGGAACCGAAACGTCTGCTAAAGTGCTCTCTCAGGAGCCAAAGCATGTGCTAAAGTTCCCTCTAGGATTCCAAAAAAGTGCTAAAGTGCTCTCTTAGGAGCCCAAACATGTGTGCCAAAGTATCCTCATAGGAGCCAAAACGTGTGCTAAAGTGCCAACTAGAAGCCTAACATGCTAGAGTACCCTCTAGCTACCAAAACCTGTGCTAAAGTGCCCTCCAGGAGCCCAAACACGTGATAAAGTGTCCTCTACGAGCCAAACCCTGTGCTAAAGTGCCCTTTAGGAGCCTAAACATGTGCTTAAGTGCTCTCTAGGAGCCCAAACACATGCTAAAGTGCCCTCTTGGAGCCCAAACACGTGCTAAAGTGCAGTCTTGGGAGCCAAAATGTGTGCCAAAGTATCCTCTTCTGAGCCAAAACGTGTGCTAAAGTGCCCTCTAGGAGTCAAACATGCCAGAGTACCCTCTAGAAACCAAAACTTGTGCTAAAGTTCCCTCTAGGAGCCTAAACACGTGGTAAAGTGTCCTCTAGCAACCAAAACTTGTGCTAAAGTTTCCTCTAGGAGCCCAAACATGTGTTAAAGTGTCCTCTAGGGGACAAAACGCGTGCTAAAGTGCCCCCTAGGAGCCAAAACGTGATTTTAAGTGCCGTCTTGGAAGCAAAAACGTGTGCTAAAGTGCCCTCTAGAAACCAAAACACGTGTTAAAGTGTCCTCTACGAGCCAAACCCTGTGCTAAAGTGCCCTCTAGGAGCCTTAACACACACTTAAGTGCCCTCTAGGAGCCACAACGTGTACTAAAGTGCCCTCTAGGAGCCAAACATGCTAGAGTACCCTCTAGAAACCAAAACTTGTGCTAAAGTTCCTTCTAGGAGCCTAAACACGTGGTAAAGTGCCCTCTAGAAACCAAAACTTGTGCTAATGTGCCCTCCATGAGCCCAAACACAAGCTTAAGTGTACTCTACGAGCCAAACCCTGTGCTAAAGTGCCCTCTAGGAGCCAAAACACGTTCTTAGAGCCTCTAGGAGCCAAAACAAGCGCTAAAGTGCTCTATTAGGAGCCCAAACACGTGGTAACGTGCGTCTTGGAAGCCAAAACGTCTGTTAAAGTGTTCTCTTGGGAGCCAAATCGTGTGCTAAAGTGCCCAGTAGAAACCAAAACTTGTGCTAAAGTTCCCTCTAGGAGCCAAAACTTCTGCTAAAGTGCCTTCTAGAAACCAAAACTTGTGCTAAAGTGCAGTCTAGGAGCCCAAACATGTGTTAAAGTGTCCTCTACGAGCCAAACCCTGTGCTAAAGTGCCCTCTAGGATTCCAAACACATGTTAAAGTGTCCTCTACGTGCCAAACCCTGTGCTAAAGTGCCCTCTAGGAGCCTAAACACGCACTTAAGTGCCCTCTAGGAGCCAAAACGTTTGCTAAAGTGCCGTCTTGGAAGCAAAAATGTATGCTAAAGTTCTCTCTTGGGAACCGAAACGTCTGCTAAAGTGCTCTCTCAGGAGCCAAAGCATGTGCTAAAGTTCCCTCTAGGATTCCAAAAAAGTGCTAAAGTGCTCTCTTAGGAGCCCAAACATGTGTGCCAAAGTATCCTCATAGGAGCCAAAACGTGTGCTAAAGTGCCAACTAGAAGCCAAACATGCTAGAGTACCCTCTAGCTACCAAAACCTGTGCTAAAGTGCCCTCCAGGAGCCCAAACACGTGATAAAGTGTCCTCTACGAGCCAAACCCTGTGCTAAAGTGCCCTTTAGGAGCCTAAACATGTGCTTAAGTGCTCTCTAGGAGCCCAAACACATGCTAAAGTGCCCTCTTGGAGCCCAAACACGTGCTAAAGTGCAGTCTTGGGAGCCAAAATGTGTGCCAAAGTATCCTCTTCTGAGCCAAAACGTGTGCTAAAGTGCCCTCTAGGAGTCAAACATGCCAGAGTACCCTCTAGAAACCAAAACTTGTGCTAAAGTTCCCTCTAGGAGCCTAAACACGTGGTAAAGTGTCCTCTAGCAACCAAAACTTGTGCTAAAGTTTCCTCTAGGAGCCCAAACATGTGTTAAAGTGTCCTCTAGGGGACAAAACGCGTGCTAAAGTGCCCCCTAGGAGCCAAAACGTGATTTTAAGTGCCGTCTTGGAAGCAAAAACGTGTGCTAAAGTGCCCTCTAGAAACCAAAACACGTGTTAAAGTGTCCTCTACGAGCCAAACCCTGTGCTAAAGTGCCCTCTAGGAGCCTTAACACACACTTAAGTGCCCTCTAGGAGCCACAACGTGTGCTAAAGTGCCATCTTGGATGCCAAAACAAGTGCTAAAGTGCTTTCTTGGGAGCCAAATCGTGTTCTAAAGTGCTCTCTTAGGAGCCCAAACACGTACTAAAGTGCACTCTTGGGAGCTGTAGGAATTTTACACAAAAAACTTAAGTCAAATCAAAAGGACCTAACAGAGTATATATTGCGTAATTCAAATTCTACAGGAGGCTTCCTGGAGTCAGCAGAGTCGTTGGAAGTTTAGTCCGCCAGCAGGCATTTATTAGCAGGATGACATCGGATTCTACAGACGTCTGGAGAAATGTTCTAGTCTCTATCTAGAGTAGCTGTGAACACACAGTACCCGTGATCAGAGTCAAGAAGTTCTGATATCTATTCTAACTACTCCAGCATATAAACTTGTTACAAAGGCGTGGTTATGTGTGCGCTTGTGCGTGCATATGTGTATTTCAGAAGTAGCAGTCCTCCAGCCTCCATCTTCCTCCCTGCGCGTAGGAGTAGCCTCTGTATAGCAGGAGTCTTCTTCTTTATCTGTGAAGAAAGCACAACACGTACAGCAATTTCCCTAATCTCAACTAACTTTGCCAGGTGCATATTTGCAACATGGCTAGTTCCTTGTCTTTGTGACCTTGACCAACTTACTGTTCCTGTGCTTTTGGAAAAAGCAGAAAAAGATTGAGTCAAAAGTTTGTGTGCTTTGCTGGGAACAGAAAAGTTTGAGCTTGAACTTATAATTACTATCACACTTTAAATGATCATACCTAATAATCACACTTATCACATTCTGATTAATCATTACTAATAAACTCGCTAACATATGATTATTAATTCTTCAATCATTGATTATCACACTCTTATTAATCATTACTAATACACACACTAACACGTGATTAATAATTGAATTATTACCAATACACACACTAACACATGATTTTTAATCCTTCAATTCCCCCTGTTGATCACTCACCAGAGTGATCATTCCTCCGAGACCACAAAATCCTGGATGTCTAAAGGGATAACACGGACGTGGCCTGCCAAGTTCCATAACTCCAACAATTATCAAACCATGCACATATGAGATAAATTACCACTAAAATAATGAATAATGAAGTGTCCACACACACACTGTTTGTTTTTGTGCTCTCTTTTTTACCCTATTTATCCACTCTATATGCTGTGGGGTTTTTACTAATGATGTATGTGGGTCAATCATCAATGGGGCCGGTACTGGTCCTGACCCCCCTTGGCTTCCTGCCAATGTTTTTACCCAGCCTTGGAGTTGAGTCACGTAGGACCATGCCAGTCCTGGTGTGGCCCCTGGCTGCAGCGGTTCCTGTTGTCTTGGTCCAGGGATGGTGCAACCTGTAAGTAACTCATAAGGGGTCAATTTCTTTTCTCTGTTCACACTAGCCCTCTTAGAGTATAATGCCATAGGCAACAGTCTAATCATGATAGACCTGTAGTTGCCATCAACGCTGAGCAACGCTCAGGGAATAAACTCACACTACTCAAAGTGAACTATCACTGAAATGCACCTTTATCTCTCTTGCACATTAAAATCCACATAGCACATTGTAATATAGTGTTTATCTTTGATACTGTACTTTTATTTTATTTTATTGTTGTTCATATTTTGTATTTTATGTTTTATCTTATTTTTAGTATTTCCGATTACACTGTACCGCTGCTACGATTACCTCATTTCCCCTCGGGATAAATACAGTTACCTATCTATCTATCTATCTATCTATCTATCTATCTATCTATCTATCTATCTATCTATCTATCTTTCCCTCTATTTATCTATCATATATGTTCAGTCTCTTTCCCTCACCATGCTTACAAGCTGCTGTCACTGCCATCACTTCCTCTCGCTGAGCTGACGGTTTTTCTGTCACTTCTCCTGCACTTAGTGTCTCAAACTTTCCCTGATCTTTGATAACCACTGCCCATGCTGCGCTTAGTCCTGCGCTAATCTTTTCTGAAACAGCAGCCGTATACATACAAGTCAATGTCTGGTCGGTCCTGTGATTTTGCATCCAAGTCGGGTCTCACTTTAATGGCTTGCGTTGTCAGTGGAATGCAGTCATTTGGGTTTTTCGTCTTCTGGAACTGCTAAACAGCTCGCTGCATTAACTCCTTTGTGTGTATACGTTATGTTTGCATTTAAGCCGTCCTCTACTTTTCTGAGTCGAGAGTCTGATAGAGTAAAAACGGATGATGAGATTAACGCTATTACACTATGTCTGGTCAAAATTTTGGGTGGATGCCTGAATTACCTTTTTCTCTAATTCTGATTGTGAGGTGATGTGATGAGTGATCTTGTACACTTGTCCTTCTTAAGAGTATGTGACTGCCGGGATTGTGGTTTGTTCCCAGTCCTGTAACTGAGATGTTGTTTTTACCATGGGCCCTAAATCTTTAGCTTGACTTCCTTCTCCTAATGCTAAGCTAATATGGGGTGCTGCAGTGTCACCCATGTTGTACCACTCTGCCTGTTCTGCAGTGAGCAGGACTCGTGCTACTACTCCTTTCTTTGATACTATGAACTATGTGTACTATGGTCACTTCTGTTTTTGCACTATTTGGTCTTATTTACTTATATTTATTCACTCCATATTATATTATTACAAAACAAACAAAACAAAAACAATTGCACTATATCATGTGAATATGTATATATGTCTATTTCTATTTCTTCCCTTTTTAAAATTTAACTTTTACTTTTAACTTTTTAATCTTATTTTGTAATATTCTGTTGCTGCTGTGACAAAAGAATTTCCTCGTCTGCGGGACATTAAAGGTTTTCTGATTCTGATTCTGATATATACAGTCCAAAGTCAGTGTCCAAGGGGAACCCTCCACTTCCCTAAATTTTTCTTCATACACTTCTTCAGTTTGGGTGCGGTCATAGAGAAAAGTACAGTGAGGAACGTCAGGGACCGGTTCATATGGGTGCACTGAGTGAATCCACGGTGTCCATTGTTGATACAGTTTCAAAACATTGGTAATTGGCGGGTCTGGGTCCTCTTTCAATTGAGCCCAGTAAACGTTGGCCGACTGTTGCTGCTGATCAGGATCTTCCCCTAGGATCCATTGTCCATTGTTACATCTTGAAGTAATTGTCTCTGAACAGTCTATTTTTACCCCATTAGGGAAATGAACTTGCACCCCCTGTGGGCCACATAGGATAGATGCTTTCAATCTAACCAGGACATCTCTTCCTAGTAGTGAGATTGGGCATTGTGGTGAATATACATAGCTTTGATGAAACTGGTAATCAGCTATTTTAGTGGTGAGGGGTTCTGTGAAAGGGAGTGGCATTGGCTGTCCTCCAAATCCCACCAGGTCTATGGAATATTTGGAGAGCTGTTGACCGAACCAAGGTTGTATCAGAGTCAAATGTGTTGCTCCTGTATCGACTAAAAAGTTCACTTTTCGTTCGTTCACTTCTCCCCATAGCAAGGGGTCAGCCTCTCCCCTTGCCCTTGACCCTGGGCACCCCTGGTATTGGTCTGGATACCTGGTGCCCTGGGGTAACTGGTTACCTGGGGCCAGTTGTGGTTGCGATGGCACATGCTGTTGTTGCTGCTGTGGAGGAGGTCCCCCTCTTGGTGACCTCCACACATGACCTCCACACACGAAACACCCATTGTCCCTAGCCCCCGGTGATCCGCCCCTGCCCCTTCCATAACCTCCTCGAGGATTAAAGCCTCGTCCTCTTCCTCCTCTATAATGTGATTGTGGTGGGCCCCATGGTCCTGGCGGGTTCCATGGTCCCTGGGGAGGGGGTCCTGTATAAAATTGGCCTGCAACTGGGGCAACTGGAACTGGGGATTCCCATTGGCGCTGGCTCCGCCTGCTGTTGGCTCTTTTGTGCTTGTGTCTTTGCTTTGGCTGCTTGTTTGTGGCTTGCGCCTTCCTCTCTAGCTTTTACTGTAATTTGGTCAGTTATATTTTCAAATTCTGTTTTGCTCGCATCCTTTCTTTCATCTGCTCTACGCATGTGATGTTGAAGTGTCCTCATCCATATGTGTAGTGGCTCTGGGGTCATCCTCCATCTTTGCCTGCACTTCCTTATCTGTTCCTTTCATAACTGCAGCTTTAAATATTGATCCCTGCAGTGGATCTGACCCTGGGTTTGTTCCTGACCTTTCCTGCCACTCTTTCCTGCATCTAAATCTAATTGGTCTGTTGTCCCTAATCCATATTTCTTTCCAATTAATTCTGAGTTCTGTAGGAAATGCTGCTACATTTTTAACACTGTTATCACTTATCACTCTTTACCACTTATTTAGTTTGTACTTATTTTATTTCATCTGTTGCTAAACTGCGCGTTGTGTATTGTTGTATATTGTATAAACCTACGTTTAACCACAATGTCTGTTACACTCTGTCACATTAGTTATTGTTTGATTTATTTGACGTTAGCTTTATTTTATTTGATTATGTTTTTATGCTTATTGTTACTCTGATCCTTTCTCACCTTTGTATTGAAACTGTTGCACAATAATTTCCCTCAGGATAAATAAAGCTTCTTGAATCTTGAATCTTAATCCTCTCACATCACCTATAATGGGATACCGTGACTCTACTAAGGAGCTTTTCATAAAATCTAATATTTTAAATTTACGGATATAGTCAAGCTAAAAATACTTGAAATCTTATTCAGAGCTGTAAAAAATCTTCCTACAGGTATTCAATCTTTATTTAAATTAAGAAACAATTGCTGTAATTTAAGAGGACTGCTTCGATTTGAAGCAAGAAAAGCAAGAACTAACATTAGACAAAGATGCGTCCGTGTCTGTTACTGGTGTAAAAATGTGGAATGACCTTAATGATAAACTGAAAATAATTACAACACGACAGATATTTAAAAAGACCTTGAAATTTGAAATAATTAATGCATATGTATAAATGTTATGATTGGAAAAGAGAATAAATAAATAAATAAATGACAAAAGGGAAATGTTATTCATTTTGATTATTGAATACATGGAAATGAGAAAAAAGTAAAGCTTATTTAAGCAAATATGAATTTTGATTCTGCAGATTTAGATTTTTGCTTTGTGAGTATGTGTGTGTGTTTACATGTATAATATGTTTAAATGTATATAAAGTAAGTAAATGATTTCATTTATTTAAGTATAAGTAAATATACTTTTAATCAAATATATGTTTAATCATAAGTAAATACGTTGTGTTTAAACAGTCAGAACTGTGATGTTAGGGTGGGCTAATAAAAGCAAGTTGCTTCAGCCCCTTTAATCCTTTTTTTTTGGTTGAAATTGTCAAAACATTATGTCATTTTATTTAACATCTGATGTAGAACCAAAAATTTAAATTCATTCATTCATTCATGGTGAACTCTGTGCCTACGGTTAGACCAGCTAAGTTCTGTAACCATGTTTCAACTCCGTCACTAAGTGGTGGTAGTTGTGCATTCATGTGTTCCTTGTCTGCTAAACTAAATGGTTTGTATATCGGTGGTCCTGTCCCTAGTCTTAGTTCCTGGTCCTCTGCTTCCGCATTCTGACCATCGTATTTCCTCTACCTCCCCCTCTGAGCCTGAACTCATCATACTGATTTTTTAGATTTACGTGTTTGTTTTTAAATCCCTCTCTCTTTCTCCTGTGTTTGTCGCTTTTCTGGCTTCTACAGTCATAGTCAGACTGGTCTGAGTCAGTTAAGTCAGTCTCAGGTTTGGGTTTTCCTGCTTTGTGTCGCTGTCATGTGTGTTGCTGCTCCCTCTATTTCTCCCTCTAACTTCTTCTCTCATACTGTCTCTCCGAAAGCCCCTCCTTTCTGTTGTGCCCTCTCATGCACCCTCCTTTCCTCATATCGCGCTCCTCTCTGACACTGTCTCTCCTTCTCCTACTGTTTTTCCTCCTCCCACTGTCTCTCCTCTTCTGTCTGAAGTCTCACCCTCTCAGATTCACCTGTTATTATACTATAGTCTTTCTTCCCTCTTTTTCGTATCCTCATAATCTGCGTTTCTTCTCATTCTTACCTTCATACTTCCTTCTGCCTCAATCGTAGGTAACTGTAAAGACAAATCTGGATAAATTCTACTTGCTGAAGGGGCTGATGGTGACGGGGGTGGGTGTGGATAGGGTGGGGGTACTGTTTCTGCCTCCTTCTCTTCTGCCCTATTTCTCAGCTGTCTCTACACTCTCAGCTGCCAGTCCGGCCATATGCAAATCTGCTCTTCGCTCCTCCCTCTTCTCCTATTCCTTCTCCTCCTTCTTTCTCTTATGCCACAGCCTACTCAGACCATTATTTCTGTTTCCCACTACTTCTTCACGTGCTCTGTCCTCCTCTAACTCCTCCTCTAACTGAACCATATATTACATACATATACATACATATTTTACCATATTCTCTGGCTCGCTTCACCCGTCCTACTACTCGCTGCCAGTATTCATCCCAACCTAATCCTCGGCCTGTAAATTACCTTTAATATAGCACATCATACTCCCAAAATGTGTAGTTGGATTTTCATGAGAAATCTCTTAAAATGTGTTTATTTTTTACCGTTACTTCCTGTTTTTAAGCTTGTGCTTTTTGAGTGTAACCGGAAAAGAGAAAAAAAGAACAACTTTACAGTTTTAAATGTCTGGCAAACGGGTCTATCAAAAGTGCAAAAACTTAAGGAAATGTAAACCGACAAGTTTGTTTAGCACCTGGCTGATAAGGGCACAAGGTTTGTCATCATTTTGTTTCACTGTGTTGCTTAATGCTTTATCAAAACGGGATGTCCTTGTATTGTTTTGCATCGTTTTATACAAGTCTATTTTAAGCTTTTAATTTAATCAGTAACGCTGTTTTGGAGCGATTCAGAGCATCTGTCTTTCTGAAGGAGACAATTATTTCATTACACTGCTTGCTAGTATTTAATAAATACATCATTATTTTTGTGTGCATTAATAATCTTTGGAAGTTAAAGCTGCAAACTGACAGTTATAATATCATTTTTTAAGTTAAATATGTTTGTTTATTGCACTCTATTCTGAGTTTGTAATCAAGATAATAGGTTAAAAGGGATATTATATATATATATATATATATATAAAATGTATTTATATATCATATTCATGATTGTAAATGACAATTCATTTTCTGTAAAAGATTAAAAACACACTGTTTTGATATTATTGAACATGATATTACATAGATGGTATTATATTATTTTTTTTTATTCCATAGCTTTTACTATTATTGTTCACGGTGTGTTCACTGTGTGTTCAGAGTCTTCAAGGTGTCAAAAGATTTAATGGAGCAACTGTATCATCTATTTTGCCCAAAAATAAACATTTGTGAACCATCAGTTAAAGAGTCCGACCATCAATCAGCCGGGACGCTACAGGGCCTGCGATAGTTATTTCAGCTGTTAAAGTACTATTCACAGGTATTTATTTATTCTTTATTCACACACACTCGTTATCTGGTCAGTGAATCTAGTCCCTAGTGATCCTCCCCTCACTCAAGCTTCTACTCTACCGTGATAGAGCGGAGTGAGACGATGTTAATCACTAGTTTTAATGACCAAAAGCTGAGTGTCACAGCCCTGTTATTTATGTACCCCCAGATAAGAGAAGACCAGTGGTGAGTTTAATCGTCAGGCTTTTCTGTGATGTCTGCAACAAGCTTCTACTGACAGTGTTTCACCATCAGCGGCTACAGACAGGGTGTATCCACCATCACAGAAACCTACTCACACTTTTATCTGTTTGTGTTCTCTATTATCCTCGAAACCTCCCATACAACAATCCCACAAACAAACACAGTTTTTAAGTATTTCTTACACTTTGGTTCCCAGAACCTTTAGGTCCCAGACCTACAATTTTTTCTTTGGTTCCCAGAACCTTTAGGTCCCAGACCTACAATTTTTTCTTTGGTTCCCAGAACCTTTAGGTCCCAGACCTATGGTGGCTTTCTAGGCTCACCTAGGGGCTATCCCCCTGTGGCGCTTTTAGTCCTTAATGCCTAATGTATATTCGAGGGTCTCTACAGCCTCCGGCCTTTCTGCGTTCCCTGAACGTCTTACTGAGCACCGTTTATGCGCCTAGGACCTGTCAGGATTTATGATCCCAACACTCCTTTACCTTTTACTTATACTGATTCCAAATCAGTTTAACAGGCCTTTTTTCAAATCGTCAGTCCCCCGGCTAAATTTGGATCAAATTAACCTCTAGGAAACATTCTGACTTTCTCCACCAATTTAGATTAAAGGCCGAATCACAGTCTTTACTTCTTAAGAAGAATAGGTGACTGCTTACCTTTCTTAGTGGTGGGCGCCCTTGTGGAGAATTTCAGTCGGCCCCAGGAGGTTCCCAGTGACTCCGCTTGGTCACCGGTCCAACCTCTGCAGCTCCTTTTAGCTGAGCCTCCTTTTTAGAATCACGTCCGGGGTCACCAAGTTTCTCTGTAGGAATTTTACACAAAAAACTTAAGTCAAATCAAAAGGACCTAACAGAGTATATATTGCGTAATTCAAATTCTAAAGGAGGCTTCCTGGAGTCAGCAGAGTCGCTGGTAGTTTAGTGCGCCAGCAGGCATTTATTAGCAGGATGACATCGGATTCTACAGACGTCTGGAGAAATGTTCTAGTCTCTATCTAGAGTAGCTGGGAACACACAGTACCCGTGATCAGAGTCAAGAAGTTCTGATATCTATTCTAACTACTCCAGCATATAAACTTGTTACAAAGGCGTGGTTATGTGTGCGCTTGTGCGTGCATATGTGTATTTCAGAAGTAGCAGTCCTCCAGCCTCCATCTACCTCCCTGCGCGTAGGAGCAGCCTCTGTATAGCAGGAGTCTTCTTCTTTATCTGTGAAGAAAGCACAACACGTACAGCAATTTCCCTAATCTCAACTAACTTTGCCAGGTGCATATTTGCAACATGGCTAGTTCATTGTCTTTGTGACCTTGACCGACTTACTGTTCCTGTGCTTTTGGAGAAAGCAGAAAAAGATTGAGTCAAAAGTTTGTGTGCTTTGCTGGGAACAGAAAAGTTTGAGCTTGAACTTATAATTACTATCACACTTTAAATGATCATACCTAATCATCACACTTATCACATTCTGATTAATCATTACTAATAAACTCGCTAACATATGATTATTAATTCTTCAATCATTGATTATCACACTCTTATTAATCATTACTAATACACACACTAACACATGATTTTTAATTCTTCAGAGCCAAAACGTGTGCCAAAGTATCCCCATAGGAGCCAAAACGTGTGCTAAAGTGCCATCTAGGAGCCAAACATGCTAGAGTACCCTCTAGAAACCAAAACTTGTGCTAAAGTGCCCTCCAGGATCCCAAACACATGTCAAAGTGTCCTCTACGAGCCAAACCCTGTGCTAAAGTGCCCTCTAGGAGCCTAAACACTTGCTAAAGTGCCCTCTAGGAGCCAAAACGTGATCTAAAGTGCCATCTTGGAAGCCAAAACGTGTGCTAAAGTGCTCTCTCAGGAGCAAAAGCATGTGCTAAAGTGCCCTCGAGGAGCCCAAACACGTGTTAAAATGTCCTCTACGAGCCAAACCCTGGGCTAAAGTACCCTCTAGGAGCCTAAAGACGTGCTTAAGTGCCCTCTTGGAGCCAAAACTTGTGCTAAAGTGCTCTCTTGGGAGCTAAAATTTTTTGCTAAAGTGCTCTCTTAGGAGCCAAAGCATGTGAAAAAGTGTCCTCTTGGAGCCCAAACTAGTGCTAAAGTGCAGTATTGGGAGCCAAAACGTGTGCTAACGTATCCTCTTTGGAGCCAGAACGTGTGCTAAAGTGCCCTCTAGGAGCCAAACATGCCAGAGTACCCTCTAGAAACCAAAACTAATGCTAAAGTTCCTCCTAGGAGCCTAAACACGTGGCAAAGTGCCCTCTAGAAACCCAAACTTGTGCTAAAGTTCCCTCTAGGAGCCTAAACACTTGCTAAAGTGCCATCTTGTAAGCCAAAACGTGAGCTAAAGTGCTCTCTTGGGAGCCAAATCGTGTGCTAAAGTGCTCTCTTAGGAGCCCAAACATGTGCTAAAGTGCCCTCTAGGAGCCCAAACACGTGCTAAAGTGCCCTCTTAGGAGCCCAAACAGGTGCTAAAGATCCCACTTGGAGCCCAAATACGTGCTAAAGTGCAGTCTTGGTAGCCAAAACGTGAGCTAAAGTATCCTCTTTGGAGCCAAAACGTGTTCTATAGTGCCCTCTAGGAGCCAAACATGCCAAAGTACCTTCTAGAAACCAAAACTTATGCTAAAGTTCCTCCTAGGAGCCTAAACACGTGACAAAGTGCACTCTAGAAAACCAAACTTGTGCTATCGTTCCCTCTAGGAGCCTAAACGCTTGCTAAAGTGCCATCTTGTAAGCCAAAACGTGTGCTAAAGTGCTCTCTTGGGAGCCAAATCGTGTGCTAAAGTGCTCTCTTAGGAGCCCAAATATGTGCTAAAGTGCCCTCTAGGAGCCCATACACTTGCTAGAGTGCACTTTTGGGAGCCAAAACGTGTCAAACATGCTAGAGTATCCTCTAGAAACCAAAACTTGTGCGAAAGTGCCCTCCAGGAGCCCAAACACGTGATAAAGTGTTCTCTACGAGCCAAACCTTGTGCTAAAGTGCCCCTTAAGAGCCTAAACATGTTCTTAAGTGTCCTCTAGGAGCCAAAACGTTTTCTAAAGTGACGTCTTGGAAGCCAAAATGTGTGCTAAAGTGCCCTCTAGAGACCAAAACACTTGCTAAAGTGCTCTCTAGGAGCCTAAACGCGTGCTTAAGTTCCCTCTAGGAGCCAAAACGTGTGCTAAAGTGTGTCTTTGAAGCCAAAACGTGTGTTAAAGTGCTCTCTTGGGAGCCAAAACTTGTGCTAATGTGCTCACTTTGGAGCCCAAATATATGCTAAAGTGCCCTCTAGGAGCCTAAACACCTGCTTAAGTTCCCTCTAGGAGCCAAAACATGTGCTAAAGTGCGTCTTTGAAGCCAAAACGTGTGTTAAAGTGCTCCCGTAGGAGCCAAAATATGTGCTAAAGTGCCCTCTAGGAGCCCAAACACGTGCTAAAGTGCTCTCTTAGGAGCCAAAACGTGAGCTAAAGTATCCTCTTTGGAGCCAAAACGTGTGCTATAGTCCCCTCTAGGAGCCAAACATGCCAAAGTACCTTCTAGAAACCAAAACTTGTGCTAAAGTTCCTCCTAGGAGCCTAAACACGTGGCAAAGTGCCCTCTAGAAAACCAAACTTGTGCTAAAGTTCCCTCTAGGAGCCTAAACACTTGCTAAAGTGCCATCCTGTAAGCGAAAATGTGTGCTAAAGTGCTCTCTTGGGAGCCAAATCGTGTGCTAAAGTGCTCTCTTAGGAGCCCAAACATGTGCTAAAGTGCCCTCTAGGAGCCCATACACGTGCTACAGTGCACTTTTGGGAGCCAAAACATGTGCCAAACATGCTAGAGTATCCTCTAGAAACCAAAACTTGTGCGAAAGTGCCCTCCAGGAGCCCAAACACGTGATAAAGTGTCCTCTACGAGCCAAACCTTGTGCTAAAGTGCCCCTTAAGAGCCTAAACACGTTCTTAAGTGTCCTCTAGGAGCCAAAACGTTTTCTAAAGTGACGTCTTGGAAGCAAAAATGTGTGCTAAAGTGCCCTCTAGAGACCAAAACACTTGCTAAAGTGCTCTCTAGGAGCCTAAACACGTGCTTAAGTTCCCTCTAGGAGCCAAAACGTGTGCTAAAGTGTGTCTTTGAAGCCAAAACGTGTGTTAAGGTGCTCTCTTGGGAGCCAAAACTTGTGCTAGTGTGCTCACTTTGGAGCCAAAACATATGCTAAAGTGCCCTCTAGGAGCCAAAACACGTGCTAAAGTGCACTCTTGGGAGCCAAAACATGTGCTAAAGTGCCCTCTAGGAGTCAAACATGCTAGAAACCAAAACCTGTGCTAAAGTTCCCTCTAGGAGCCTCAGCACCTGCTAGAGTCCCCTCTAGAAACCAAAACTTGAGCTAAAGTTCCCTCTAGGAGCCCAAACATGTGTTAAAGTGTCCTATAGGGGACAAAACGTGTGCTAAAGTGCCCTCTAGGAGCCTAAACACTTGCTAAAGTGCCCCCTAGGAGCCAAAACGTGATCTTAAGTGCCGTCTTGGAAGCAAAAACGTGTGCTAAAGTGCCCTCTAGAAACCAAAATTTGTGCTAATGTGCCGTCTAGGAGCCCAAACACGTGTTAAAGTGTCCTCTACGAGCCAAACCCTGTGCTAAAGTGCCCTCTAGGAGCCTAAACACACACTTAAGTGCCCTCTAGGAGCCCCACCGTGTGCTAAAGTGCCATCTTGGAAGCCAAAACGTGTGCTAAAGTGCTTTCTTGGGAGGCAAATCGAGTGCTAAAGTACTCTTTTAAAAGCCCAAACACGTGCTAAAGTGCCCTCTAGGAGCTCAAACACGTGCTCAAGTGCACTCTTGGAAGCGAAAACGTGTGCCAAAGTATCCCCATAGGAGCCAAAACGTGTGCTAAAGGGCCATCTAGGAGCCAAACATGCTAGAGTATCCTCTAGAAACCAAAATGTGTGCTAAAGTTACCTCTAGTAGCCTAAACACGTGTTAAAGTGTCCTCTACTAGCCAAACCCTGTGCTAAAGTGCCTTCTAGGAGCCTTACCACGTGGTAAAGTACCCTCTAGAAACCAAAAATTGTGCTTAAGTGCCCTCTAGGAGCCAAAACGTGTGCTAAAGTGCCATCTTGGAAGCCAAAATGTGTGCTAAAGTGCGCTCTTGGGAGCCAAATCGTGTGCTAAAGTGCTCTCTTAGGAGCCCAAACATGTGCTTAAGTGCCCTCTAGGAGCACAAACACGTGCTAAAGTGCACTCTTGGGAGCCAAAACGTGTGCCAAAGTATCCTCATAGGAGACAAAACGTGTGCTAAAGTGCCATCTTGGAGTCAAACATGCTAGAGTACCCTCTAGAAACCAAAACTTGTGCTAAAGGCCCCTCCAGAATCCCAAACACGTGATAAAGTGTCCTCTACAAGCCAAACCCTGTGCTAAAGTGCCCCTTAGGAGCCAAACATACCAGAGTACCCTCTAGAAACCAAAACTTGTGCTAAAGTTCCCTCTAAGAGCCTAAACACGTGGTAAAGTGCCCTCTAGAAACCAAAACTTCTGCTAAAGTGCCCACCAGGAGCCTAAACACGAGTTAAAGTGTCTTCTACGTGCCAAACCCTGTGCTAAAGTGCCCTCTGGGAGCCAAAACAAGTGCTTAAGTGCCCTCTAGGAGCCAAAACGTGTGCTAAAGTGACGTCTTGGAAGCCAAAACGTCTGCTACAGTGCCCTTTAGGAACTCAAACACGTGCTAAAGTGCTCTCTTAGGAGCCCAAACACGTGCTAAAGTGCCTTCTTGGAGCCCAAACACTTGCTAAAGTGCAGTCTTTGGAGCCCAAACATGTGCTAAAGTGCCCCCTAGGAGCCCATACACGTGCTACAGTGCACTTTTGGGAGCCAAAACGTGTGTCAAACATGCTAGAGTATCCTCTAGAAACCAAAACTTGTGCGAAAGTGCCCTCCAGGAGCCCAAACACGTGATAAAGTGTTCTCTACGAGCCAAACCTTGTGCTAAAGTGCCCCTTAAGAGCCTAAACATGTTCTTAAGTGTCCTCTAGGAGCCAAAACGTTTTCTAAAGTGACGTCTTGGAAGCCAAAATGTGTGCTAAAGTGCCCTCTAGAGACCAAAACACTTGCTAAAGTGCTCTCTAGGAGCCTAAACGCGTGCTTAAGTTCCCTCTAGGAGCCAAAACGTGTGCTAAAGTGTGTCTTTGAAGCCAAAACGTGTGTTAAAGTGCTCTCTTGGGAGCCAAAACTTGTGCTAATGTGCTCACTTTGGAGCCCAAATATATGCTAAAGTGCCCTCTAGGAGCCTAAACACCTGCTTAAGTTCCCTCTAGGAGCCAAAACATGTGCTAAAGTGCGTCTTTGAAGCCAAAACGTGTGTTAAAGTGCTCCCGTAGGAGCCAAAATATGTGCTAAAGTGCCCTCTAGGAGCCCAAACACGTGCTAAAGTGCTCTCTTAGGAGCCAAAACGTGAGCTAAAGTATCCTCTTTGGAGCCAAAACGTGTGCTATAGTCCCCTCTAGGAGCCAAACATGCCAAAGTACCTTCTAGAAACCAAAACTTGTGCTAAAGTTCCTCCTAGGAGCCTAAACACGTGGCAAAGTGCCCTCTAGAAAACCAAACTTGTGCTAAAGTTCCCTCTAGGAGCCTAAACACTTGCTAAAGTGCCATCCTGTAAGCGAAAATGTGTGCTAAAGTGCTCTCTTGGGAGCCAAATCGTGTGCTAAAGTGCTCTCTTAGGAGCCCAAACATGTGCTAAAGTGCCCTCTAGGAGCCCATACACGTGCTACAGTGCACTTTTGGGAGCCAAAACATGTGCCAAACATGCTAGAGTATCCTCTAGAAACCAAAACTTGTGCGAAAGTGCCCTCCAGGAGCCCAAACACGTGATAAAGTGTCCTCTACGAGCCAAACCTTGTGCTAAAGTGCCCCTTAAGAGGCCTAAACACGTTCTTAAGTGTCCTCTAGGAGCCAAAACGTTTTCTAAAGTGACGTCTTGGAAGCAAAAATGTGTGCTAAAGTGCCCTCTAGAGACCAAAACACTTGCTAAAGTGCTCTCTAGGAGCCTAAACACGTGCTTAAGTTCCCTCTAGGAGCCAAAACGTGTGCTAAAGTGTGTCTTTGAAGCCAAAACGTGTGTTAAGGTGCTCTCTTGGGAGCCAAAACTTGTGCTAGTGTGCTCACTTTGGAGCAAAAACATATGCTAAAGTGCCCTCTAGGAGCCAAAACACGTGCTAAAGTGCACTCTTGGGAGCCAAAACATGTGCTAAAGTGCCCTCTAGGAGTCAAACATGCTAGAAACCAAAACCTGTGCTAAAGTTCCCTCTAGGAGCCTCAGCACCTGCTAGAGTCCCCTCTAGAAACCAAAACTTGAGCTAAAGTTCCCTCTAGGAGCCCAAACATGTGTTAAAGTGTCCTATAGGGGACAAAACGTGTGCTAAAGTGCCCTCTAGGAGCCTAAACACTTGCTAAAGTGCCCCCTAGGAGCCAAAACGTGATCTTAAGTGCCGTCTTGGAAGCAAAAACGTGTGCTAAAGTGCCCTCTAGAAACCAAAATTTGTGCTAATGTGCCGTCTAGGAGCCCAAACACGTGTTAAAGTGTCCTCTACGAGCCAAACCCTGTGCTAAAGTGCCCTCTAGGAGCCTAAACACACACTTAAGTGCCCTCTAGGAGCCCCACCGTGTGCTAAAGTGCCATCTTGGAAGCCAAAACGTGTGCTAAAGTGCTTTCTTGGGAGGCAAATCGAGTGCTAAAGTACTCTTTTAAAAGCCCAAACACGTGCTAAAGTGCCCTCTAGGAGCCCAAACACGTGCTCAAGTGCACTCTTGGAAGCGAAAACGTGTGCCAAAGTATCCCCATAGGAGCCAAAACGTGTGCTAAAGGGCCATCTAGGAGCCAAACATGCTAGAGTATCCTCTAGAAACCAAAATGTGTGCTAAAGTTACCTCTAGTAGCCTAAACACGTGTTAAAGTGTCCTCTACTAGCCAAACCCTGTGCTAAAGTGCCTTCTAGGAGCCTTACCACGTGGTAAAGTACCCTCTAGAAACCAAAAATTGTGCTTAAGTGCCCTCTAGGAGCCAAAACGTGTGCTAAAGTGCCATCTTGGAAGCCAAAATGTGTGCTAAAGTGCGCTCTTGGGAGCCAAATCGTGTGCTAAAGTGCTCTCTTAGGAGCCCAAACATGTGCTTAAGTGCCCTCTAGGAGCACAAACACGTGCTAAAGTGCACTCTTGGGAGCCAAAACGTGTGCCAAAGTATCCTCATAGGAGACAAAACGTGTGCTAAAGTGCCATCTTGGAGTCAAACATGCTAGAGTACCCTCTAGAAACCAAAACTTGTGCTAAAGGCCCCTCCAGAATCCCAAACACGTGATAAAGTGTCCTCTACAAGCCAAACCCTGTGCTAAAGTGCCCCTTAGGAGCCAAACATACCAGAGTACCCTCTAGAAACCAAAACTTGTGCTAAAGTTCCCTCTAAGAGCCTAAACACGTGGTAAAGTGCCCTCTAGAAACCAAAACTTCTGCTAAAGTGCCCACCAGGAGCCTAAACACGAGTTAAAGTGTCTTCTACGTGCCAAACCCTGTGCTAAAGTGCCCTCTGGGAGCCAAAACAAGTGCTTAAGTGCCCTCTAGGAGCCAAAACGTGTGCTAAAGTGACGTCTTGGAAGCCAAAACGTCTGCTACAGTGCCCTTTAGGAACTCAAACACGTGCTAAAGTGCTCTCTTAGGAGCCCAAACACGTGCTAAAGTGCCTTCTTGGAGCCCAAACACTTGCTAAAGTGCAGTCTTTGGAGCCCAAACATGTGCTAAAGTGCCCCCTAGGAGCCCATACACGTGCTACAGTGCACTTTTGGGAGCCAAAACGTGTGCCAAACATGCTAGAGTATCCTCTAGAAACCAAAACTTGTGCGAAAGTGCCCTCCAGGAGCCCAAACACGTGATAAAGTGTCCTCTACGAGCCAAACCTTGTGCTAAAGTGCCCCTTAAGAGCCTAAACATGTTCTTAAGTGTCCTCTAGGAGCCAAAACGTTTTCTAAAGTGACGTCTTGGAAGCCAAAATGTGTGCTAAAGTGCCCTCTAGAGACCAAAACACTTGCTAAAGTGCTCTCTAGGAGCCTAAACGCGTGCTTAAGTTCCCTCTAGGAGCCAAAACGTGTGCTAAAGTGTGTCTTTGAAGCCAAAACGTGTGTTAAAGTGCTCTCTTGGGAGCCAAAACTTGTGCTAACGTGCTCACTTTGGAGCCCAAATATATGCTAAAGAGCCCTCTAGGAGCCTAAACACGTGCTTAAGTGCACTCTTGGGAGCCAAAACGTGTGCCAAAGTATCCTCATAGGAGACAAAACGTGTGCTAAAGTGCCATCTTGGAGTCAAACATGCTAGAGTACCCTCTAGAAACCAATACTTGTGCTAAAGGCCCCTCCAGAATCCCAAACACGTGATAAAGTGTCCTCTACAAGCCAAACCCTGTGCTAAAGTGCCCCTTAGGAGCGAAACATACCAGAGTACCCTCTAGGAGCCAAAACATGTGCTAAAGTGCGTCTTTGAAGCCAAAACGTGTGTTAAAGTGCTCCCGTAGGAGCCAAAATATGTGCTAAAGTGCCCTCTAGGAGCCCAAACACGTGCTAAAGTGCTCTCTTAGGAGCCAAAACGTGAGCTAAAGTATCCTCTTTGGAGCCAAAACGTGTGCTATAGTCCCCTCTAGGAGCCAAACATGCCAAAGTACCTTCTAGAAACCAAAACTTGTGCTAAAGTTCCTCCTAGGAGCCTAAACACGTGGCAAAGTGCCCTCTAGAAAACCAAACTTGTGCTAAAGTTCCCTCTAGGAGCCTAAACAATTGCTAAAGTGCCATCTTGTAAGACAAAATGTGTGCTAAAGTGCTCTCTTGGGAGCCAAAACATATGCTAAAGTGCCCTCTAGGAGCCAAAACACGTGCTAAAGTGCACTCTTGGGAGCCAAAACATGTGCTAAAGTGCCCTCTAGGAGTCAAACATGCTAGAGTACCCTCTAGAAACCAAAACCTGTGCTAAAGTTCCCTCTAGGAGCCTCAACACCTGCTAGAGTCCCATCCTGAAACCAAAACTTGTGCTAAAGTGCCCTCTAGGAGCCAAAACGTGTGCTAAAGTGCCATCTTGGAAGCCAAAATGTGTGCTAAAGTGCGCTCTTGGGAGCCAAATCGTGTGCTAAAGTGCTCTCTTAGGAGCCCAAACATGTGCTTAAGTGCCCTCTAGGAGCACAAACACGTGCTAAAGTGCACTCTTGGGAGCCAAAACGTGTGCCAAAGTATCCTCATAGGAGACAAAACGTGTGCTAAAGTGCCATCTTGGAGTCAAACATGCTAGAGTACCCTCTAGAAACCAAAACTTGTGCTAAAGGCCCCTCCAGAATCCCAAACACGTGATAAAGTGTCCTCTACAAGCCAAACCCTGTGCTAAAGTGCCCCTTAGGAGCCAAACATACCAGAGTACCCTCTAGAAACCAAAACTTGTGCTAAAGTTCCCTCTAAGAGCCTAAACACGTGGTAAAGTGCCCTCTAGAAACCAAAACTTCTGCTAAAGTGCCCACCAGGAGCCTAAACACGAGTTAAAGTGTCTTCTACGTGCCAAACCCTGTGCTAAAGTGCCCTCTGGGAGCCAAAACAAGTGCTTAAGTGCCCTCTAGGAGCCAAAACGTGTGCTAAAGTGACGTCTTGGAAGCCAAAACGTCTGCTACAGTGCCCTTTAGGAACTCAAACACGTGCTAAAGTGCTCTCTTAGGAGCCCAAACACGTGCTAAAGTGCCTTCTTGGAGCCCAAACACTTGCTAAAGTGCAGTCTTTGGAGCCCAAACATGTGCTAAAGTGCCCCCTAGGAGCCCATACACGTGCTACAGTGCACTTTTGGGAGCCAAAACGTGTGCCAAACATGCTAGAGTATCCTCTAGAAACCAAAACTTGTGCGAAAGTGCCCTCCAGGAGCCCAAACACGTGATAAAGTGTCCTCTACGAGCCAAACCTTGTGCTAAAGTGCCCCTTAAGAGCCTAAACATGTTCTTAAGTGTCCTCTAGGAGCCAAAACGTTTTCTAAAGTGACGTCTTGGAAGCCAAAATGTGTGCTAAAGTGCCCTCTAGAGACCAAAACACTTGCTAAAGTGCTCTCTAGGAGCCTAAACGCGTGCTTAAGTTCCCTCTAGGAGCCAAAACGTGTGCTAAAGTGTGTCTTTGAAGCCAAAACGTGTGTTAAAGTGCTCTCTTGGGAGCCAAAACTTGTGCTAACGTGCTCACTTTGGAGCCCAAATATATGCTAAAGAGCCCTCTAGGAGCCTAAACACGTGCTTAAGTGCACTCTTGGGAGCCAAAACGTGTGCCAAAGTATCCTCATAGGAGACAAAACGTGTGCTAAAGTGCCATCTTGGAGTCAAACATGCTAGAGTACCCTCTAGAAACCAATACTTGTGCTAAAGGCCCCTCCAGAATCCCAAACACGTGATAAAGTGTCCTCTACAAGCCAAACCCTGTGCTAAAGTGCCCCTTAGGAGCGAAACATACCAGAGTACCCTCTAGGAGCCAAAACATGTGCTAAAGTGCGTCTTTGAAGCCAAAACGTGTGTTAAAGTGCTCCCGTAGGAGCCAAAATATGTGCTAAAGTGCCCTCTAGGAGCCCAAACACGTGCTAAAGTGCTCTCTTAGGAGCCAAAACGTGAGCTAAAGTATCCTCTTTGGAGCCAAAACGTGTGCTATAGTCCCCTCTAGGAGCCAAACATGCCAAAGTACCTTCTAGAAACCAAAACTTGTGCTAAAGTTCCTCCTAGGAGCCTAAACACGTGGCAAAGTGCCCTCTAGAAAACCAAACTTGTGCTAAAGTTCCCTCTAGGAGCCTAAACAATTGCTAAAGTGCCATCTTGTAAGCCAAAATGTGTGCTAAAGTGCTCTCTTGGGAGCCAAAACATATGCTAAAGTGCCCTCTAGGAGCCAAAACACGTGCTAAAGTGCACTCTTGGGAGCCAAAACATGTGCTAAAGTGCCCTCTAGGAGTCAAACATGCTAGAGTACCCTCTAGAAACCAAAACCTGTGCTAAAGTTCCCTCTAGGAGCCTCAACACCTGCTAGAGTCCCATCCTGAAACCAAAACTTGAGCTAAAGTTCCCTCTAGGAGCCCAAACATGTGTTAAAGTGTCCTCTAGGGGACAAAACGTGTGCTAAAGTGCCCTCTAGGAGCCTAAACACTTGCTAAAGTGCCCCCTAGGAGCCAAAACGTGATCTTAAGTGCCGTCTTGGAAGCAAAAACGTGTGCTAAAGTGCCCTCTAGAAACCAAAACTTGTGCTAATGTGCCGTCTAGGAGCCCAAACACGTGTTAAAGTGTCCTCTACGAGCCAAACCCTGTGCTAAAGTGCCCTCTAGGAGCCTAAACACACACTTAAGTGCCCTCTAGGCGCCCCACCGTGTGCTAAAGTGCCATCTTGGAAGCCAAAACGTGTGATAAAGTGCTTTCTTGGGAGGCAAATCGAGTGCTAAAGTACTCTTTTAAGAGCCCAAACACATGCTAAAGTGCCCTCTAGGAGCCCAAACACGTGCTAAAGTGCACTCTTGGAAGCGAAAACGTGTGCCAAAGTATCCCCATAGGAGCCAAAACGTGTGCTAAAGGGCCATCTAGGAGCCAAACATGCTAGAGTATCCTCTAGAAACCAAAATGTGTGCTAAAGTTACCTCTAGTAGCCTAAACACGTGTTAAAGTGTCCTCTACTAGCCAAACCCTGTGCTAAAGTGCCTTCTAGGAGCCTTACCACGTGGTAAAGTACCCTCTAGAAACCAAAAATTGTGCTTAAGTGCCCTTTAGGAGCCAAAACGTGTGCTAAAGTGCCATCTTGGAAGCCAAAATGTGTGCTAAAGTGCGCTCTTGGGAGCCAAATCGTGTGCTAAAGTGCTCTCTGAGGAGCCCAAACATGTGCTAAAGTGCCCTCTAGGAGCACAAACACGTGCTAAAGTGCACTCTTGGGAGCCAAAACGTGTGCCAAAGTATCCTCATAGGAGACAAAACGTGTGCTAAAGTGCCATCTTGGAGTCAAACATGCTAGAGTACCCTCTAGAAACCAAAACTTGTGCTAAAGGCCCCTCCAGAATCCCAAACACGTGATAAACTGTCCTCTACAAGCCAAACCCTGTGCTAAAGTGCCCCTTAGGAGCCAAACATACCAGAGTACCCTCTAGAAACCAAAACTTGTGCTAAAGTTCCCTCTAAGAGCCTAAACACGTGGTAAAGTGCCCTCTAGAAACCAAAACTTCTGCTAAAGTGCCCACCAGGAGCCTAAACACGAGTTAAAGTGTCCTCTACGTGCCAAACCCTGTGCTAAAGTGTCCTCTGGGAGCCAAAACAAGTGATTAAGTGCCCTCTAAGAGCCAAAACGTGTGCTAAAGTGACGTCTTGGAAGCCAAAACGTCTGCTACAGTGCCCTTTAGGAGCTCAAACACGTGCTAAAGTGCTCTCTTAGGAGCCCAAACCCTGTGCTAAAGTGCCTTCTTGGAGCCCAAACACTTGCTAAAGTGCAGTCTTTGGAGCCCAAACATGTGCTAAAGTGCCCTCTAGGAGCCCATACACGTGCTACAGTGCACTTTTGGGAGCCAAAACGTGTGCCAAACATGCTAGAGTATCCTCTAGAAACCAAAACTTGTGCGAAAGTGCCCTCCAGGAGCCCAAACACGTGATAAAGTGTCCTCTACGAGCCAAACCTTGTGCTAAAGTGCCCCTTAAGAGCCTAAACATGTTCTTAAGTGTCCTCTAGGAGCCAAAACGTTTTCTAAAGTGACGTCTTGGAAGCAAAAATGTGTGCTAAAGTGCCCTCTAGAGACCAAAACACTTGCTAAAGTGCTCTCTAGGAGCCTAAACACGTGCTAAAGTGTGTCTTTGAAGCCAAAACGTGTGTTAAAGTGCTCTCTTGGGAGCCAAAACTTGTACTAGTGTGCTCACTTTGGAGCCAAAACATATGCTAAAGTGCCCTCTAGGAGCCAAAACACATGCTAAAGTGCACTCTTGGGAGCCAAAACATGTGCTAAAGTGCCCTCTAGGAGTCAAACATGCTAGAGTACCCTCTAGAAACCAAAACCTGTGCTAAAGTTCCCTCTAGGAGCCTCAACACGTGCTAGAGTCCCCTCTAGAAACCAAAACTTGAGCTAAAGTTCCCTCTAGGAGCCCAAACATGTGTTAAAGTGTCCTCTAGGGGACAAAACGTGTGCTAAAGTGCCCTCTAGGAGCCTAAACACTTGCTAAAGTGCCCCCTAGGAGCCAAAACGTGATCTTATGTGCCGTCTTGGAAGCAAAAACGTTTGCTAAAGTGCCCTCTAGAAACCAAAACTTGTGCTAATGTGCCGTCTAGGAGCCCAAACACGTGTTAAAGTGTCCTCTACGAGCCAAACCCTGTGCTAAAGTGCCCTCTAGGAGCCTAAACACACACTTAAGTGCCCTCTAGGAGCCCCACCGTGTGCTAAAGTGCCATCTTGGAAGCCAAAACGTGTGCTAAAGTGCTTTCTTGGGAGGCAAATCGAGTGCTAAAGTACTCTTTTAAGAGCCCAAACACGTGCTAAAGTGCCCTCTAGGAGCCCAAACACGTGCTAAAGTGCACTCTTGGAAGCGAAAACGTGTGCCAAAGTATCCCCATAGGAGCCAAAACGTGTGCTAAAGGGCCATCTAGGAGCCAAACATGCTAGAGTATCCTCTACAAACCAAAATTTGTGCTAAAGTTACCTCTAGTAGCCTAAACACGTGTTAAAGTGTCCTCTACTAGCCAAACCCTGTGCTAAAGTGCCTTCTAGGAGCCTTACCACGTGGAAAAGTACCCTCTAGAAACCAAAACTTGTGCTTAAGTGCCCTCTTGGAGCCAAAACGTGTGCTAAAGTGCCATCTTGGAAGCCAAAATGTGTGCTAAAGTGCGCTCTTGGGAGCCAAATCGTGTGCTAAAGTGCTCTCTTAGGAGCCCAAACATGTGCTAAAGTGCCCTCTAGGAGCAACAACACGTGCTAAAGTGCACTCTTGGGAGCCAAAACGTGTGCCAAAGTATCCTCATAGGAGACAAAACGTGTGCTAAAGTGCCATCTTGGAGTCAAACATGCTAGAGTACCCTCTAGAAACCAAAACTTGTGCTAAAGGCCCCTCCAGAATCCCAAACACGTGATAAAGTGTCCTCTACAAGCCAAACCCTGTGCTAAAGTGCCCCTTAGGAGCCAAACATACCAGAGTACCCTCTAGAAACCAAAACTTGTGCTAAAGTTCCCTCTAAGAGCCTAAACACGTGGTAAAGTGCCCTCTAGAAACCAAAACTTCTGCTAAAGTGCCCAACAGGAGCCTAAATACGAGTTAAAGTGTCCTCTACGTGCCAAACCCTGTGCTAAAGTGCCCTCTAGGAGCCAAAACAAGTGCTTAAGTGCCCTCTAGGAGCCAAAACGTGTGCTAAAGTGACGTCTTGGAAGCCAAAACGTCTGCTACAGTGCCCTTTAGGAGCTCAAACACGTGGTAAAGTGCTCTCTTAGGAGCCCAAACACGTGCTAAAGTGCCTTCTTGGAGCCCAAACACTTGCTAAAGTGCAGTCTTTGGAGCCAAA